>NC_135584.1:15982500-16607500 GCF_965152235.1 Eretmochelys imbricata
AATATTCTTCTCTTGCACTGGTTAGTTACAATCAATTATCCAGTGTAATGTTTACAACACTCCCCAGAAATATCAAACCTATTGTCTAGGCCCATGCTGGTAGTAGGAGGGAGGAGTATTTGTTACATCACTTTCCCCATGTGCTATAAATAGCTTTCAAACACTTACATTTTTAAAAGAAGGTATAGCTGCAGACTGAAGTAGTTTGCGAACAGCGTGAGACACAGTGTTGTGGTTCCCCTCGGCTTGAAGCACTTGTTCTTCTAGAAAAGAGACATGGTGTCCAACCATTTTAACAAATGCCTGTGGGGGGGGGGGGGACAGAAAAAAATCTAATGAGAATTACCAGCATCTGCACACTGGTTTTCAATACTATCCTGGCTACTGATCCAGAGTCAAATCAATGGCTTCAGCAAGATCCCAGAATGCACTATTATTAATAGGAGTCGCAAACGGGATGCATTTTCAAACCTGGACTCTAATTTTCCACCTATAACCAGTAAGATGAGTAATTACTCACGGGGGCAAATGATTTAGTGCCATTTTTTTCAATACACCTCAAATGCACAATTTTGCTCCTTGTTTGCACACAGACTAGATGAGCACTTGCACACTGGCTGAAAATCTGCCCACAGACATCCAACTACACTATTTGCTTGCACCTAAAAACTGGGTGGCTAGAAGACTAAACTCATTTGCACTCATAATTGGTTGTGGGTAGAAAACAGCAGAAGCAAAATTATTATTAGTCTTAGTGACTAGACAGAGGTCTCTGAACTTCTGGCCTATGACATCCTCTGACTTCTTGTTGAGCCCTGTTGTAAGAAGAGTTGGGCACTGGAGTGTTCTAGCTGAACGATCACCAGGTTCAGATCCACAGAACAATGACACGCCAAATCAATCACAAGCAGAGAAACGGAGTCGCCATCTCGCAAGGACGGCACGAGTCCCGCTAGACATCCTAGAATGCCAAGTCAGGGCAGCCAGGATAAAAATAGCTCCCACTAACTTTTTTTTTTTTTACCTGCAGCCGAGTGACACTCAAAGGTGCGAAATTCTTTTCTACCTATGTAAACATCAAATAAAATAATACATCACTTCCCATATGATCCTTTCAGCTGAATGCCAATTCACTGGTCAGCACAAGCTTCAGACACACATTGGAACTGGCTTTTGGAAAAAAACTGATCCATGTATCCAAATGTTCACAATAGAGTGATCACTAAAACCCAGATTCCACTGTTATACTCTCCCATGTACACACAAATTGCTACAAGGCAGAGTTTATAGGACTGTCTTAATTGTGAGCTCTCTGCAGCAGGTACTCTCTTATTTTATCTTTCTACAGAACCCACTTTGTACTTTGCTGAATCAAGGCTTTGAAGAGTAGCTCTAGTCTGAAAATAAATCTTGTACAAACGACACCACCTTATTCAACAGATCGGTATCAGGGACAGGGAGAGTTATTTTGCTACTTTGTAAAGGGGCTGAGCTCAAAGCTTGAGAAATGCCCACCTGGAATTGATGCCATGAACATTTAGCTTCTTCCACTTCTCCGAGTCAGTTAAAAGTGATATTAAACATTATGTGATTTATCTTGTCATGTTTTAATTATATTCATCCCAGAGGCAACCTTGCCCTGAGCTGACACTGTAATTTTAATATACTGCTTACTAAATATGGTGAGGACATCATTTTAGTGAGTCGTACTGGCTTCCGTCATTCAGGATACAGCAAACACTAAAATGCTGCTGAAGAGGGGAGCACAGAGATATCTTTTACACAGTTACACAAGACTATTATCAACAAGCTGAAACTGATGGACATGAGACCTGACTTTCTTTTTTTTAAAACAGTAAACACCGTGGCATAAATCTCCCTACAAGTCACCAAGACCCTGATCATTATGAATACCTTAAATCTAATACTCGGAGTTGGTGAATCAGAAAAATAAATTATTCTTTAAGGCCCCAATCCCACAAGCACTTACACAAGTGCTATATTTTAGGCAAGAGTCCCACTGTTTTAAAACAAACAAGCAAACAAAAAACATACAGCCAAAGGGAACAAAATTAGTTGCAAATATGTGAGCACTCCGCACAAATCCAGAGAGAGGGCAACCTCAGAAGCACATTTCCCCCCCCCAGGAACGCAAAACTCAATGTAACAAACCTCTAATTTATCAACTTTGGCATAGATGTTGTTCATTTCTACCACCTTGGCTTTAATGAGTGGAATGGTCTCGTCCAGGATCTGGGATGTATCGCTTCTAATCTGCACAGAAAACAAAGTATCTCACAGCAGAAAGCATCATCGTGATAAATACACAGCACCTCAACAGCAACTTTCACCTGACCGTTTCAAAGCACAAGCATTAGTAGGCCAAGACATAATGGGCTTAATCTGCAGCAAGGGAGATTTAGGTTAGATATTAGGAAAAACTTTCTACC
The DNA here is from genome assembly GCF_965152235.1 of Eretmochelys imbricata. Taxonomy (NCBI): domain Eukaryota; kingdom Metazoa; phylum Chordata; order Testudines; family Cheloniidae; genus Eretmochelys; species Eretmochelys imbricata. The sequence goes on from NC_135584.1 coordinate 15,984,951, forward strand.
TCTAAGGGTAGTTAAGTTTTGGAATAGGCTTCCAAGGGAGGTTTTTAAGAATAGGTTGGACAAACACCTGTCAGGGATAGTCTGGGACTCTAGGTTTATTTGGTCCTGGTTCTCCGCAGGGTGCTGGGCTTGATGACCTATTGGCGATTGTTCCAGCCCAACATTTCTATGATTCTGTGATTAATTAGGCAAATTACAAAACACCCCATTGAAACAGCTAGTGTTCTACCCAGGATACAAATGAGGAAACTGAAGTTATATGACTTTCCTAAGTCGTTCAGGGAGTCAGTGGAAGAGCCAGGAGTAGAACCCATGATCCTGAGTGCAAGCCCTTGCCTCCTCCCAGTCTAACAACTAGACCCAAACTACTTCCCCACAAATCTTTTCTCAAAAGGGCTTTTCATTTTCCGCTCAGCACTTCTACTGTCAATACAGCTAACAATGGTTAAAAATGTATTTATTTTCCTTCCATCCCCTGACTTTGATTTGATCAGAGAGGAATTGATTCATATTGGGAGGAATACAATTTCAAACAGTTTTTGATAAGGATAGCCTGTAGTTTAGCCTACAGCTATCAGCCCTGGTAGCCGATGGGGAAAAAAAAAAAAAGGTTGATTTTTAGAGCTTGTGTACAATTAAAACGCCATGCCACTGCATTGCGTCAGTGCAGACACTACCTACGCTGACAGGAGGAGTTCTCCAATTGGTGTAGGTAATCCACCTCCCTGAGAGGCGGTAGGTCTTCCACTGACCTAGCGCTGTGTACACAGGGAGTTAGGTCAGTTTATCTAAACCGCTCAGGGGGGTGGATTTGTCACACCCCTGACAAACGTAAACTGACCTAATTTTCTAGTGTAGACCATGCCTTAGCTGTCATCAAATCCAATAAGAAAGGCAGAGACAGTTTACACTTAACTAACATTGTTCGATTTGTGCTGTAGACAGGCACAAAGCACAGAAATGTAGGAACTGTCATCCTGAATCAGACCTGTGGTCCATCTAGTACAGTATTTTGTCTGTAACAGTGGGCTATATCTAGGGTTACCAGATAGCAACTGCGAAAAAACGGGACAGGGAGTAGGGGGTAATAGGCACCTATATAAGAAAAAGTCCCCAAAACCGGGACCATCCCTTTAAAAATGGGCTATCTAGTCACCCTAGCTGTATCAGATGTTTTAAAGAAGTGAGAATATCCATCATGCACAATGATGGCATAATCTGCACAGAGGAAGTTCCTTCCTAACTCCTGTTAAGTTAGTGGTAATTTGTGCCCTGAAGCAGGAGGGTTTATACCCCTTACATACATTTTTATATTATCTAATGGGAACTGTGGGTGTTTGTATTAACATTATTTGTATTACTGTAGGGCTGAGGAGACTCAGCCAGAGATCAGGACCCCATTGTGCTAGGTGCTGTACAAACGCAAGAGACAGACCCTGGTTACAAAGACCTTACTGTCTAAGTATGAAAGATAAGAGACAGCAACTGGATACAGAGAGATGGGGAGTACAAGAAAACGACGTCATATTGGCCATCATGATCAGCAGTGATATCAGCACACCAGCGGCCTAACCATTTTCAAGTTTTTTGGAGGCGTCATCTATATAAATGTCTGATCCTTATTTGGAGTTCTGTGAAGCGTGAAGTTAGTGGTATATAAACAGCCTTAAGCAATTAGCTTATTGAGAACTAGTCAGATACCATACCTGTCCTCCAATTTTGGGCCCGCAAGCAGAACAGAGAATACAAAATAAAGTGAGGGATAAGGAAGGAATTGAGAAACAGCTATTCCTACAGGTTTCAGAGTAACAGCCGTGTTAGTCTGTCTTTGCAAAAAGAAAAGGAGTACTTGTGGCATCTTAGAGACTAACCAATTTATTTGAGCATGAGCTTTCGTGAGCTACAGCTCACTTCATCGGATGCAGTGAGCTGTAGCTCACGAAAGCTCATGCTCAAATAAATTGGTTAGTCTCTAAGGTGCCACAAGTACTCCTTTTCTTTTAGCTATTCCTACTGCTCTCCACTTCTAAGATCTAATGTATGATGACTTCTGACTAGTATATTAGAACATGAATCTACAAAATTGTACACTGCGCCAAATCACTTTTATTATTATGCAGATTAGGGACCTGACCCTGCATCCTTACTCAGGCAGAGCCCCCCGCACCTCGAACTGTCATCAGTGGGAGTTTTGCCTAAGTAAGGACTGCTGGATTGAGCCAGTAGAGTGTGGAGGTTTGTATAGGCAGCAGCATATTCTTAAAAGTATGATGCTTGTTTCATTTTAAAGTATCCGAGCAAACCTGCCCCTCTCTGTGTGCTAACGGGTTCTGCCATAAAAAAGATTGCAAGCACTTCCAGAAAGACTGTACAGTAGCAGTGAAGAGGCTGTAATTAGTGCTTCTCTGCTTCTGCTGACTTCTCCCCTCCTAAATTATTAACAATGGAAGCATCAAAGGTAGCAGCAAAGGAACCAAAAAATAAGGGGCCCTTACACAACAAGTGACACCCGAAACAACTGCTGCAAAGCCATTCATTCAAAAGGAAACAGTGCTGTGGAAGAGGGCTCCTGATGGGACTCTCTCCAAGAGGCTTTAACTTCTATCCAGCAAAGAAGTGGCTTCTTTTAAGTGAATATGAGTGTTAAAGAAATTCCAGTTAACTTCAGGCCTTAATTTAACAAAAACAGAACAGCAAAGCACCCAAGCAAACAATGAGATTAGATAAATGGCGCACAGTGGCAACACGTGAACCAAAGGAACAAAGAGGGCGTCTGGATCTACTTATATAAGGAATCTTGTTGGGCCTAAGTGGGATGGAGCAGAGGAGGGTTTACATAACCCGTGGGCTGTCACAGCTCTGCCAAGAATTATAATTGCCTCACTCTGGGAGCTCAGGGAAGCCTTCCCCAGAGGCATTTTCTGGCAGCCGTTTTGTCCCAGAGGCTGAGGATATTTTCCTCCCCCAGGCCCTTTTCAGACCACTGGCAAACAAGGTTTTATTGGAACTGACTAGACTGGAATTGGGGTCTTTCAGCTGAGGTGAAAAGGGAATGAAGCTGTGCTGGCTGACCCTGCAGACCCTGGGTTTGCTGTGCATTTTGAGATTTTCCCTTTTCCTTGAGAACCCAATTTAAATGTGCCTACAGGAAAGGAACTTACACAGTGCTTTCTGAGGTGATGGACACTGGAAAAACTTTTAAGTGTAACTATTTTGGTGAAGGGTGTGATTTAACAAAATAGTTATACTGGCACAACTTGTAACGTGGACAAATTAAAATCAAGACGTTTCCTTGTATGGATAAACACTTATGCGTGCGATGTCTTACCATTTGGTCTGGTATGATGGTATGCATCCACACACGCACCCATATGTACACACTTGGATAAGAACAACATATTGTGCACATTATATCTGACAGAAAACCAGCTCAGACAGTGAGATCCCCTCAAAAGGGAACCAGATTCTCTCATTTCCCTTTTTAAAAGAAAGGTATTTCTGTTAAACAAAAATACAGAATGAGACAGTTAATACAGAGGAGCCTGGGAATCGTTTGGTTAGTGCCCTTTAGGCCAGGGGCAGATAGAACACTCTGCTACACAATATTTACGAAACACTGATTGGTGACAAGTTTGGGTTAAGTCATTTAATTTGCTTGACCCTCATATTATCCAAGATAAGGCAGCAAACAGTGCTTTCCAGTGTTGGTTAAAAAGGAGCTGGGGAGAAACCACTCAGAGAGCCTACCACTAGATAACTACAATACACACAAACACAGTTTGGGGAGGTAGCCAAAACAACTAAGAAGTTATTCAGACCATGTACAGTGAGGGTAAAAATTATCGCTACAGCAAGGTCAAAGCAGCCATGGAATAAAATCTAAATTGTCTTTGAGGGCAAAAACAAACCACTAGTACAAGATGCAGGAGAGCAAATTTTCCAGCAAGCAGTCAGTGATGAAAGGAAATGATATGCAAATATGATTCAAGAAGAGTCATTCTGCAGCAGTCTGCAGAACCACAGCGACAGAAGAGTTCAAGAGGAGTCAGCCCATAACAAAGAAGGGAAGTACTTCTCTTGGTATAGTAACCTTTTTCCAACCAGAGAAAGCATGAGTGGTTTGGAAATTCCACACGATAAAACAAGATTAATTTCCCCTTCATGCAATTTGTTATACTTTACCTTATTGAAGATTAAACTGGGTGCTCAGCACAAGTACCAGAGCACAATGGTCCCTGGGGAAAATCTGCATTCCCATTACTGAGCTTTGCTATGTTAACTTGGAAGATTAAAACATTCTGAGCTTTGTTTAACAACGATTCGAGTCAGCAAGACTAATCTCAGGGAGGGAACAGACTGAGAGCAAAAGCCTAACATAGAGAGTAAACCGAGTAATAACGGAGACCTAAAACACAAGCCAGAAATGGCATGCAAGCTCCAAGTAGGACAGATATCCAGACACAGCAAAACCTAATGCTGCACATAAAATGGCATCCTTGAAGGGAAGAGCCTTATGTATCAAGGTCAAAGCCTTAGAACCAAAACATGCAGTAGAGTTCTAGCAGCATCAGTTAAATAAGAACGGTGCCAACGGCAGAACCTTAGAACCAAAGCACACACTGGAATTTAAATGGTGCCAATTAAACATGGATAGATTTTTGATATATTAATATTTTTTAAACAAACTTAGAGTTAATAAACGAAGTGATATTCAACACAACAGAATCCATGTGTGTGGCTGGAACAATAACTGGAAGTCAAAGAATATGTCCAAAATCTGGTAATCCCAGAGATGTATTTATTTGAAATTAGAAGATATATCTGTAGGTTCCCGTCCTCTGCTCTGGGCACCCAACCCGTGGGTTAAAACACACAAAATAACACAAAACGGACTGTCTATAAACATAGCCTCTCCAGCCCTCAGTTTACTTTCTCCCAAATTGCTGGAAAAAACAGAGAGCAAAGGTGGGCTTGGAAATGTTGCCGCAAAGGTTAGCAAATGCAGGTTTGGAAAGATCAATGAGGGGAGTGAGTTCTGAAAGAAGTTGCCCCCACCCTAACAAAGAAACACAGAAAGAATGGACTTCCTTTCTTTTAGATCAAGGACATTCCAGCCTGACATTTCAAATGTGGCAGTAGGTCGGGGGGGGGGGGGAGGGCAGGATGTTGTTGGAGCGGGGAATCTGTCACATAACCAGGTTCCAAAACATCTAGGTTTTATAGGTTAAAAACCAACACCATGCCAGCAAGATTCTAGCTGGAATTCAAGCCTACCTCAAATTCATGCCTAGAGTCTTTGAATCACACACCTAATTTGCATGCAGAGTTACCACTGCTGTGCTGCTAAACCAGGTGATTGTGTGCAGCTATGCACAATTAGCCAATTGCACACGATCTCACAAAATTTTGGGTAACGTCATGGTAATGGCCTGAGCACTTTAGACACAAATTGTGAGTGCACAGTTGTGTGCCTAATATGCTCATTAAAAAACAAATTCATCACAATTCAACAATGAAAACACAATTGAAATGGCGAAATAAGATTTCTGTCTTACGAATCTTTAGTTATAGAATTTTAGCACATGCTTTACTGTGGTGTCATTTATTGAAAAACAGAAGCCAAGATCCTCAGAGATTACACACAATAAACAAAACCTCTTACCTCAACTGAAAACATATTATAGAACTCTTGATATTTATTAGCTAGATGGATCTGGTATACAGTTAGACGAATACACCTAAAGATAATGTTTGCTGTGGACTGTAATGCAATACTGAACCAATGCACACAATGAGAAAGACAAAAGAATTGCCGACGGGAGTCTGCATCCTTAGAAATGGGTGGGGTGGAGAACAAAGTCAAATGAAATTTGAACAAAATGCAAAGCTGTCTGCAAGAAGAGCTCTGTGAAGAACTCAGGATTTGTACCCAATGAGGGACAAAACTACCTTCAGTAGCACATAAGCTAAGACAGCACTGAAATCTCCTCTAAGCCTAAGCCTGATCCAAAAATCTTCAAGTGCATCATGCCATTCATGATTTATTCACTTTATTTTTTAGTATAACACTTTATGTGGCCATTGTCATGTACGAAGGGTTAAACACAGCACAGAGCTGTCTAAACCAGTGATACTCAGATCTCAGTGGTTCCGCAGCCAAATTAGCAATCATCATTACCCAAAAGAGCCACAGTCGTGTGAATTCGTTTCATTTACTTTTTTTATATATACTTACATATATTATTCTCACAGCAAAATGACTGACCAAGTGTTCTACCATTGGTTAATAACATAGTAAAAGCATCCTGATTGGTTAATAGTTTAGACTGGTTAATAATTATATCACACAGTGTTTTAATATCATGTGCTGCAGAGCTGCAGGAGACACACTGAAGAGCCACTTGTAGCTCCTGAGCCTCAGTCTGAGTATCACTGGTCTAAAAAGACAAGTGGGTGCAATAAAATAGAGAAAAGATACAGCTATAACATCTCACACCCCTTTTGGGGTATTCTGCTTTCAGAGCCTCCCATGTGCTGACATCTCAGTGTCTGTACTTTATTTCTAGGAAAGATTATCCAGCTCTGGAGGACCGTAATAGATATTCTACTTGATGGGAAATATCCCATTACAAGAGATTACACCAGCAGAGATGTCCAGGTGTCCATGAATTCCCTTCAAGGATTAGAAATCAGAGCAAAGTTGTGAATTTTCACATCTGACTAAGCTAGTAGGTAGTGGGGCAGAAGGGTTGTTTTTAAGAGGAGAGAAGAGCAGCAAGTATAAAGACCCCAGCAATGAGAAGAAGAAAATGAAAAGAGTAGAATTAGATTGTTTATAGGATATCAACATTTCACTAATTCAAATCTGGACCAGCTCAGAACTTGTTAATTATACTTGGCTGGCTGTGAAATTAGTGGCTTTTGTGAAATTAATTTGCTGGGTCCAAGTCCATGTGCTACATTTGAAAAAACAGCTCCACAATTGGCACCCATGCTGGCAGTCTCCGAGGGAGGCCAAACACTGTCTAACCCTCCACCGCGATGTGTTCAAGGCAGAGCTGAAGAACAATGAAATGTGCATTTCTCAACTGCGGCCACCAGCAGATTGTTTTTGCTGCCACGACAGCCTCCGAAGCATGGGTGGAGATTGGTGGGGGAGCGGGGGGGCCACAAAGTGGCAGCCTCTCCCTGCAGCACCCAGCTGTTGCTCTTAAATAGCTGTTACCAAGGGCAGCGAGATGTGCTGCATTGGTGTTTGTGCTGTCACTGCCAGCAGGGATCGGTGCCCTGTACCACGCAGCCTCCTTGGGGGCTCCAGGTAGCACCTCTGGAGACACGTGGGGGTAGTGCGCACAGCGCCAGAGGCGGCTATGGTGTTTGGTTGTTGGGATGCTCCCCAGGGCAGCTCTCCCGCTCCTGCTTGGCCAGGGCACCGGGAGCCTGGGACTCCACAGGTGTCCGGTGAGTTCCCGACCCACCATCCCTGAGGCAGGTTCTCGCTGAAGGGCCACAGGAGGCAAGGATAGAGAGACTGGCCACACTGTCAGGCCACCAAAAATGTTGTTATGAGAACGCTGCTCTGCCCATGTTACCTGTTCTACAGATAAACAGAAGAGTTCCATTTTCTTGGTTAAAGTACTATACCTCCCAAGGTACACCATCTGTGGTCCGAAGATGGAAGCTCTCATACACTATGTCTTCCTATGGCTGGATCCACGCCTCGTACTACTTTACTATTAGAACCTGTGTGTCAAGAGCACTTACTGGTGAGGACAAGCAGCATGCTCAAAGCAGAAAAAAAAATTACCCTTATGTAAATGCTTTATGGAACACCTGATTGAAACACACAGAAAATTCCCCTTGCCTCTTGTTGGCATGTCAAAAGGCCAAATTATTGTTAAAAACAAAAGTTGGAGTCAATCCAAAGATTACATGATATCAGATTCTCAGACACCGTTTAATGTGCAGTTGCAAGGAACCTGTCACTGCAGGTACTGCATTGCAAGGCACAAAATCAGCACATGAAGTGCTCTTTGATATTCCCAGATAAGGTCAATCATCTGTATACAAGCTAATTATTCATAGCCTGCAGGTTGTGGAAAAATGTTTTCATGAGTAAAGCAAAGATGAAACATGGAAACTAGGTTAGTGTTTGCTGTAGAGGAGGTTGGAAAGACACAAAGTCTCATGGGAGCTCTGAAAGCTCACAGACCCCTCACCTGAGGAAGCTATGATTTCCTACAGGATGCAGCCAACAGCGCCAGGTGTGCTCCTGACCAACAGGCAGAAGGACCCAATGCTTACAGAAGCTTTAATGAAAATCCCCCATAGGACAAATCCAGATGAGAGATGGACTATTTCTTTGGTTGTCCTTCATTTCATTTGATATAAAAACACCAGCAGTGCAGAGTCACCAATTCTAATCACTTGGCTTGAGTAGTTCTTGGCATAGAACTGAAACAGTCCTCATCTTACAAGAGACCTCAACTGGCTTTTTGGTCCTGGAACCTGAGTGACTTCTCTCAGTGGTCAGAATATACTACGTTTTGGATAGACTATGAATGCCTTATTAGAGCATCTTAAACTTATACATATGTGCCAGGATACTCAGACCTCTGTATTTCGTATGCTGCTTTACAGCTTTTTTTTGTCAAAAGCAGAATGGAAACAGGACTGCATGAATGCCCATTAATGCTGAACTGTACTTTCAAGATGTTTCTCCTCTGAACTCCTCAGAAACCCAGGAAGACCTCTCTTTGTTTATCAACATGCCAAGTCACTTCTTCTGAAAGTAATGATACTTTCTCTCCATGCCAAATTGCAATGCGCCTGACACAGCTACACTCAGTGTTGAGTGGGAGCAGAAAAAGGAGTGGCAACTGGATACAGTGCTCCAGTATCCAGTTCGCAGGAAGCATCTGAAAATTCTCATTACTGAAGTTTTGCAGTGGGCATTCTCCTCAAGAAGCCTGCCGCCAGGACTGGTCATCCAACTGTGAAAGCAAAGGGCCAAATGGTTTGGAGATAGAATTACCCTCTTGCCCTTAGAAATGACATTCCTTCCAGGACAACAGTGAGACTCATGGGCAGGGCAGCATAAGGAAGTTCACACACCTTCCTGTTGATATCTGTTCGGGGGGCATCGATCAGTGTTCACATTGCACTCCGCGTGAGTACCCTGCCCAGGCTGGGGAAACTAGTGATCCAACCAACGAACCAAATTCGGGGATGAATCCTGGTTACGTGCCACATGAGACATGTTGTACATATGCTAAGACGACGTGGATAGCAGAGGATTCACTCTGCAGGGCTGTCAGTCAGACCATTCACTTGCGCTTTAAGAAAATATAAAATGGGGAATATCTGCTTTGCAACTGCCCAAGCAACTTTGACCTTCTAATTCCCCCCACTCTCCTATAGCCTCTCCTCATTATCACAAGAATCTGGAATGGTAAGGACTTTTTCCTGCCCCTTTCCATTTATGCTGCATAATTCCCAAGAATCACATCGAGAAGCAGTTCCCCGAGCTATGGTTCATGGAGAATTTGTTGGATGGTCAGACGGCACTGGCTCTCCTCCTGCTTTCCAGCTGCTACATATCTTTACCAAGATTGTTAAAGGTACATTTAATACTTACTCAATATCGCTTTCCCATGTAAACAACTGATGGAATTGCCACAGGGATGTATGCAGTAGTGCAAGTGAGTAGGGAGGAGGAATGTGTGTGGCTGCTAACAGATGGGGAGATGGTGTGCATATTAGGGAACAGGAAGGAAGACAATCCCTCTATTCAGACATGGTCCACACTATGAAACTGTAAGAGAACCCCTGAAATAGTGTCCTACCCTCTAATGTGTAAGGAAGACGCACGCTGCAGCTTTGGATTGCCCTAGCCAGTTTGAACTCTTCCACATTAGGGGGAGGAAGGAAGAGGTAAAGTTGTCTGAAAAATGACATTTTCTTTATCGTGAACACCACCTCCAATTAGCCTGCATGCAGCTGGATCTCTCTGTGTAGGAGACCACAGAGCAGCAAAGCAATATCGTTCCTTGGTCCAACTGTATCTCATCCACTCTCCTGCTGTTCTCAAGTTCATCACAAATGATTAGGGAATGACAATCACTGGGGAGCTTGTATGGTACAACTGCTGCTCATCACACAAGCATAATCACCCCTGTGTTACCTTGCGCTCCCCCAGTTTGTCTGTTGCACCCATCCCTGTTGTCTCTCACCTTACACGTGGACAGCAAGCTCTTTGGAGCAGGGATTGGTTTTGTTATGTCTGTGCAGCACCTAGCACAAAACCAGGCCTCCAGGGCCTCTAGCTGCTACCACAATGCAAAAAGTAATAATATTAAATAAATGATGCAAATGATGCCCACATGAGCCAACCTGGTACCATGCCCTGGAAGTGATCCAAATATTGAGACACTACTAGAGCATGGAGTCTTGAAGAATTTTCCATAAAACTCCCCTTAAATAAAGGGAAGCTTCCCAAGAGAAATAAAGTCTTCTGAAAAAAACCCATTCAATTCTCCGGTATGTCATTAGGGTTTATTTTACTATATCTAGAGGGGAAAATATAGCATGATACTAACCAAGCTGGGGAAAGGACTAAAAAAAAAAAAAAAAAAAAAAGCAAAAAGTAAAAGTTATGCGTGTTGTGCTTTCACGTGTACAAACAGCAGCAGATCAGGAGATCTCCTAGATGCCTGTACAGTGAACTGTATGGAGCTTGTGAAAGTTAAATATAGTGCTCCATTCTAGGGTCTTAAATATTAGTGCACGAGACTGCCACCTTGTGGCTCAACCGTCACTGCTTTGTGTAATAAAACCATCTCAGGGGAGGGAAGAGTTATCAAGATGGCTGCCTCAGGAAATACTTGTGTGTGTTTTTTTCCCCTCCCCACTGCTGACTGCTGCCCTGTTTGAACTGCATGGTTTCAAATCACTACCAACATGGCCTCCTCAGAAACCTACTGGAGAGAGCTGATAATAGTGTCAGTAGGGATGAATCAGAGTTATAAGCTAAACACATACCACATCAGTCATGCCACAGAACTCATCCAGCCGTATTAACATCTCTTCTATGGTTTCTTCCACTTCTTTTACCTGAAAAACAAATATATTATATGTACGTACGTATGTATTTAGTTGCTTCTGTGAATTAAAGGCAGCGCAGCCTTCACAGAAAGAACAACAATGTGAGCCAAATCATGTTTTGATCAAAAGTATGTTTATTTGTCAAAAGCTACGTCTGGGAATGGAAGGAAGTGTTTTGATTTCAGGTTATCCATAAGATATGGTACATCGTTCTTTCCTGCTCGGAAATACAGAATCTAGGTCAACCTGAGGAATTTTCAAGCAACCACAGTATAGCCAAATCCAAGAGTTCAAAAATCATGAGTTGGGTGCCCAAAATCATGGGATTGTTCTAAAAATCATGAGATTTTAAATAATTTTAGGTTCTTTTTATAATCCACTTTTTGAGTTTTTGGGTTTCATGTTTTCAAAAACTTACTTCCTCAGTCAGGAGGGCCTGATACTTACCTTGACTTTCATTTATAAAAAAAAAAGTAAGATCTCTTATATAACAAGATTCCAGGAACTGGGGCTTCATGAAAAGCTCCAAAAATAAAAAGACTTGAGATAATGACATAAGAGCTGGCAACACTGCAATCAGCCAGATTCTCTTCCAAGCCTGGCATCTTCTGGGTACACCACTATCTAAGATGTCTCCATTGCACATGTAATAGGTGTTTTAAGGTCCTGAACCTGCAATAAGTTCTCTGTATCACCCCACTTGATTTTAATGGCAGTTCACCCAGAGATGGCTCGTTGCAGGAACAGCCCTTACTGTTTAAAAGCTCTGCCTGTGTTTCAAAGAGAGAATAAATCACTCCATTCCAAAACCACCACTAACACTTGGATACAAATAATACCAAAGTGTGATTTAAAACTCAAAACACCTGTTATAGCCCATGTTATTTTTACTGACAGAATTTTTTTTTAAATCCATTAAGACCTACATCATACCTAGAAAAAAACACTTTGAATATATTAATGCACAACTCACTTGAAGAAAAGCCAAAAATTCTTGGAATAAATTTTTCGGGAGGGTCGCTTTACTGTTTTCTCATAAATTTATCAAGGATGAAGCAAAAATTCAGAAATACTGCAGATCTCAACAGAAGAGTTGCACGTGTGGCTGTCTGAAGCAAAGACCTTCAACATACCCTCTGTTTGCAGAGAGACAGGAAACCTGCCGAATTGTTGCTATTTATAGGAAATCTGGCAGTAAAAAGCTGTGATAATAGAAGATCTCAGTAAAGTGGTGTGACCTATAAGGCAGACAGAACTATCCATAGCCTGAAAATTCATTCTGGTCATATTTTCAAAAATAAATTAAATCATTGGGATATTAAAAATAGAGAGATTGTAAACAGAAAAGGTATATTTACAGTATAATTTGTCCCTCAACTTTAATCAGTTTTTGAATCCTGGATCCAACCTTCTGCCTCTGACTGGGACATGCAGTGAACACGTGATTTCTAACTTGGCCTCAGCTCTCCCCACACAATCCACAGCATGAAAATACTGCAACTGAAGAAAGTTTTACAGATCAAAGAGAAATTATCCCATTTGTTAAGGTTAGTTTGCTTAAATGTTCATTGAGAAAGCCAACTAAAGAGAGAAACAAGAGTAAAGGTGTCTAAGTAAGGTCCTTCATCATTCCAACTCATACTAACAATGATTTGTTCAGCTTTTATCCTAAATTTACTATTATTTTACCTGGATAAAAGAAGATGAATCTAAGTTGCCAAAATGCGCTTCAGATTGGGTAGATATCAATACAGCACTCAGCAGGGTACCAGTGCCTCCCAATACAGATAAGAAAATCCCTGTCCCAGGGAGCTTACATGCTAATATCAGATGTTACATAATAAAGGAAAGGTACAAGATGGAAGAGAGGGGGTTGGAGGATGAGGGATGGGGTAATAACAATGACGTTTCTTAGTGAGGGCTTATGCACAGCTTGGTGGAGTACAAACTTTGTTTTTATTAATAGAATAAAATACAGTAGCTTGAACTTGATACGGTGGAGGAGCAGGTGCCAATGAAAGGGTGTGATGTGGTCAAGGAAATAGGCAAGGAAGATGATCTTGGAGGCTATGTTTTGAATGGACTGAAGGTGGGTTCCATGCCGTGCAATTCATCATCCAGTTTTACTTTGCAAAGTGTCATTTGTACAAACAATACAATCGAAATACTTCACATAGTTAGACTCAATATCCCAGCAAAGGGTCAAAGGACTTCAGAAGCATAAAAGCAATTTGCAGTTGAGATTGATAGTGAAACAGTCACAGCAGCACAGTGAGGCAGGGAGTCTGTTCCAGATGTCAGGAGTTGCAGAGGAGACAAGTCCTGCACCAACAGTGATAAGATTACATGGAAGGAAGGGGGAAAGCCTAAAGCCAGAAGCGTGGGGGAGAGGAAGAAAGGAAAGACAAGCACTGCACAAACATCAACTCTGCATTCTCAGTACTCGGGGAAGGGCTGCCACTGGAAGTAGCCCAAGGAAGACCACAGGACTACATGCATTCGGTGGAACAACCCTCCTTGTAAACTGTGGACACTATTCCAGACTACAGCCTTCTTGCAGGTTGTAGGGACTGTATTCTATCGCCTCCTAAACCCCAAGGGTTGGGAAGGAAGGGGGTATCTGCATTTCACCCCAGTGAACAAAGATTCACATTGTTTAAAATACTTGTGAATGAATAGTTTGAGTGATATCCAGACATGGATAGGAAACTTGCTTCTTATGGAATGAGGATGATATTTAGGCAGCACCAGCTCGCTCGTTGCACACAAAGAGAAAAGGTCAACTGTATAATCTTCGCAGCAGAAAATTACAACACACTCTGGATTAAAGATTTTGACCCCATTCACACTAAAAACTAAAAGTGTGTAAGGTAAATTCACTTCCCATGGCTGGGGCTCCTAGGCACTATCGCAAAAGACATAATTAATAAAGCAAATAAATACTATTGCAGTATTTCTCAACTTATTCTATGGCAGGACCCCTCCAATTTAGCAACAAGGAAAGGATAGGGTGTCATGACCCTCCCCCCCCCATCTGAGAACCCGTGAACTAATGAGATGTCTTTACGCAGCTACAGCAAGATTACTACAGAAGGCATGAGCAGATCAGTGGCTAAGGGAAGAGAACGCAGTCTGGATGGAATGCAAGGGCAGCAACAGCAGCTAAGGAGGAGTAGGAGGGGAAAAGTTCAGGAGAGCAACACTCAGAGGCCAGGAAGGGAAAACCATGAAATCACAAAATGGGTGGAGGGGAGGAGCAGAACAAGGCACCAAACACATGGAGGCAGGACATAATCCGTTACCAGACATCTGTTTTCACAAGAGCAGCAACACCACAATAAGCTGCACAAATGGAACAAGATCAATTTAACCTGCAAACACACGTATTAATAGTGCTAATATTTTGCACTTCAGTGACATTTCACTCTTTGCAAACATTAAGAAATTAAGCTTCAACCACCACCTCCATTTTACAGATGGTTAAACTGAGCCACAGATTAGCAGAATGACTTGCCTTAGAGCACACAGTGAGTCTGTGGTACTAAACCAGTAGGAGACATCTCAGGCACCTGCTCAAGTTTATGAAAGGAATCTAAGACTCATACATCTACCTCGCTGGTGAGACCAAAGCTTTGGCAAAAGAACTCAGCCATGGCAATATTACCAGAGGGGGGACTGGATGCAGTGTGTGTTTGCACAGGAAATATATATGTACCATTTACTGAGTGGTGTGGATTCTTGGTCAGATATTGTATATGAAGTTCCACCAAAAACTTATTAGTTTTATTTCACTAACCAATGAGGCAAGGTTTAAAAAAAAAAAAAACCTGAGCATGTTTAGTCTGAGAAAAGACAACTGAGAGAGGACCTGATAACAATCTTCAGATATGTTAAGGGCTATTATAAAGAAGACTGTGATCAGTAGACATGGAGAACAATTGAAGGTAGGACAAGAAGTAATGGGCTTAATCTGCAGCAAGGGAGATTTAGGTTAGATATTAGGGAAAACTTTCTAATTGTAGGGATAGTTAAATTCTGGAATAGACTTCCAAGGGAGGTTGCGGAATCCTCATCATTGTAGGTTTTTAAGAACAGGTTGGACAAACATCTGTCAGGCATGATCTAGGTTTATCTGGTCCTGCCTCAGCATAGGCTGGACATAATGACTTGTTAGGTCTCTTCCAGCCTTACGTTTCCACAATTCTATGAAATAAGTGTATTGCTCATACAACACCATAAACAGGCCTGGCAAAGGAGAGACAGAATCCCTACTTTAGCTTACTTTCTAAGGGCTCTGATTCCCCTCCCATTGGCATCAGTGGAAGTTTTGCCAAGGACTTCAACAGGAAGAAGACCAGATTGCATGACAACAGAAGATAAGCATTTGGCAAGCAAGGCCAGGGAAAACAAGCAGGACTCGTGCTACTAATAAGATCACGTGTTTCTTTTAGATGCATCTTGTAGGTTCTACAATTGCTTTATTCTTAAGATGTTACTGCTTTGAAGGGAAGGCTAAAGTTTAAAGGCCACAATAAATGAGATGCAAATATCCCCATTTTTTATAGGTCTTTGATATGCTTAACCTTGTCCTTAGAGTTTCCACCTCCTCCGTAGACCAAGCACTGTAACAGGAAGGAAGAATGGAAGGAAATTTGGCTATCTTTAGAAAGCCTCAGCAACAGTCTGAAGAGTGCCTGTGCAAAGGAGACAAGTAGCCAGCCGGCTAATGACATCTAGAGGCAGCTGGAGACAAACAATATTTACGTATTTATATATAAAAAGCAAATGTACACATAAGCCCGTATGTTTGATTGCATCCCTCCTTCACCCTCTGTATATTGCTTGCCTTCTTAGGTGGCAAACACTTTACTTTGGGCCTGAAACGATGTCGTCTTCTGTGCTTGTACAGCACCTAGGACAAAGGGGTCCTGATTCTGATCAAGGCCTCTAGGTATTACTGCAATATCAACATATAATATATAAAATAATACAATAACAACAGCATCTTGAATGCTCTAAATACTTTTTCCCTCACCAATTTATTTAATGATCAGATTTGCTCAGTTTACAAGTCAGGGAAGAAATTTTCTAAGTCTCAGCACTTACAGGCTTAACCTGGTGTCTGGAAACCAAGCTGTTTTTTATCCACTTGAGAAAGTGCCACCAGTAATAAAGATCATGGAATCCAAATTCAGGAGGGAATTTTGAGGAAGATATACAAGATTACAGAATGGAGCTTTACCATTCCACAGCCTTGCAGCACTGCCAGCAGCAAAAGCTTTCTCTCCTCATAAGCTAATAACTTGATTCATGAGAGAGGCACCCTGCATTTTCAAAGCACAGTAGGAAAGATTTAAGTGCATAACTCCCATTAATATCACATGGCCCTATCTACATGCACACATAAATATGGGCAGGAAGTCTCAAAAATGCACTTGCAGATTTGTACACTTTATTTCCTAATGTGATTTGCATGGTTGTGGATGACAATTGCATATGCAAATAGATAAATCATCTGTTTGAGCAATTACCGAGTGTGCGCTTATAGTTACTACTTGTAAATCTGCGACACAGTCACGTAACATCAAGTAGCCATTTAATTATAGTCACGCATCAAGGCCTAGATTTCCTGAACTGTGTGTGAAGTCTCTGATAGCATAGGCCATCACGCTATTTGCACATACAAGTTTTGCCCACAGAATGCTAAAACCTGGCCCTAAATGTCTAAATGGTAGTTGTCTCAATCAGAAGGATCTTCTGTCCAGCTGCAGACAGAGATTAAAAATATTAATATACTACACCCTCTGTCTCCTTCCCTTTTCGATAGGAGGAGACTCTCCAAGAGTCGTCACAGCCCTGTGGACTCTTTGAAGAATCATGGTGAAGATTCCAACTTAACAAGACTTATCAGTATGCAGTGTAGCCCTGAAAAAGAGCTCTGTGTGTGGCTTGAAAGCTTGTTTCTCACCCCAACAGAAATTGGTCCAATAAAAAATATTACCCCACCCATCTTATCTCTCTAAGACTTACCAGAACAGATTTTCAGCTGTTGTAAACTGGCATAATTATGTCAGGGGAGCTATGTCAATTTACACCTGCTGATGATCTGGCCCATCATGTCCATCAGAAGGTAAGTGCAATTCCCTAGCATACTTATAACTTTTACCACAATGAGGTGGAACCTGAGTCCCTACTCGCTATTCCAGAAGAGAGGGGAGAAATGTTCCCCCTTGGCAGGCACTGTACATGATAGCACTGGAGAAGACCACTGCTGGGGGAAAAAAACACAATTTACTTTCTTCAAATAAAGACTACAACTGTTCCCCGTGAGCTCACACTACTAAAGGACACGTTTAGCATGTGGATATGTGTGTGCGTTTAATTCCTGAGAATTTTATTTCTTGTACTGAAGCCCTGTAAGGGATTCAAAAAAGTCACACTCAGCTATTTTTCCCAGCATGCATCAAGTTATAGCTTACCAGGAATGATGGGGCCACACAATTTCTAGCCTTTTTGCAAACAGTACATTTTACAGTATAAGCAGTAATGATTAACACACTAGCAACTGAGACACAGCGAAAGCAAAGTAAGTGTCATTCCACCAACTTCAGTGGAAGCTGCATCCATGGACTGAAACTGCATTTGGCTCCTGTCCTGCTTTGACTAAGGGCATGTCTACACTACCGTGCTACACAGGCGCCTCTACACCGCTGTAGCGCATCTGTTGAAGAATGACTCCACCTCTGCGAGAAACAGAAGCTATGTCGGCGGGAAAGCGTCTCCCGCCGACCTAGCATGGTTTGGACAGCGCTTAAGTCAATGGAATTTACGTTGCTCAGGGTGGTGTCTTTTCCCACCCCCTGAGCAACGTAAATTACATCGACTTAAGAGGTCATGTAGACCAGCCCAAAGTCTACCAGGCACACAAGGAGAGGGCATTTGTCAACATCACTAACCCTCCCATGATCGGCAGTCTTTGGTCACAAGGACTGGAATAAGAAAGGATACAGGACAGGAGTGATGTTTATGTTCATTAAAAAATAGCTTAAGCCAATTCCAGCCAGACTGACATTATTTAATGCTTTACTGTTGGAAGCATTAGTTACCATTGTGCACTCCATATGAGGGCATAATAAAAATAAAAAAAAGAGAAGAGATAAAAACTCTAAGAGATTACTTGACACTGTCTTTTTAAAATACCCCAATGGGATGGCAAAGCAGGCTTAGACAAAGCCAACATCCTGTTTTTACACTGGACTCAGCTGCATGTGTTCAACTGTTTCATAGCAATTGTGAAAACAGGGAAAAGTAGACTGAGCCCCTAATTATGTATTTACTGCACTTTCTGTAACAGCTCAGAGGGGCCTATAACAAACTGCAGCATAAATCACACTCGTTTTCAATCACCTGTAATTAAGCACTTACTGAGCAGACTGCAACAAGCTCCTTTCAGGTGATTACGGAAATTATCACATTTATATGACAGACACCTGAAGCATCTCAGCATTAAGGGTCTGAGAGAAAACCCACTCAGAAAATTTCAGAGCTATGAAAACAACACAGGGTGGCATTTGATCCTTTAAGGCACCAAGAGCACTAGTTCAGGTTGGCATTAGTCCGCCTCTGTCCCCTTTTGGGACTGCAGTCATATTTAACTTGAAGTGTTTAATTAATAAAGACCTCTGAAGTTCTCAATGCTTTTTGTTGTAAAGAAATAAAAGTGAAATGAAAACAATCACTATTTCACTTCTCAACTTAAGATGAAAAAAATACATGTGGGGTCTGGCCTTGAGAGTTTTCCTTTCTGTTTATTCCTTCATGCAAAACCACTGACCGTAACACAAGGCCTGCCACATTTTCTGCAACTTGTTTCTCTCTTCTCTGCCCTTCTCCCACCTATTTAAAACCACTTTCCTCTCTTACCACTCCCCTGTGAACCCCTGCACTGGCTTCCTGTTTCTCACCACACCAAGTTCAAACTCCTCCTCCTCTCCTTCAAAGTCCTATATAATCTCAGCCCTGCCTAAGCATCATTCATTTACTCCCAGGTTCAGCATTATGCCCCTATTCATCCCTGCGCCATTTTCTAGTTCTTGTGCTTCAAGAGTCCTCTCTATCTCTTCTTTAAAACACTCTTCTTCAGGAACCCTACCTTCCTTACTCTCCACACCAGTAACCACTCCCTCCTTTACACAAACTGCTGTCCTGGATCTGGTGTAAGCCTGTAACCATTTCAGGGCAGGGAATGTATGTAAAGTGCCATGTTAATTTACAGCAGGCAATATCACTAATATTAATTTACAATAGGGAATATTAAGAAACAATATCAAGTTTCTTCTACAAGGTTTTCCTCCAAGATCTTATCTCCCACTCAAAAGTTAAACTTCCTTTGTCAGAACCTGAAGGACTCCCTGGGAAGTTAATGGAGACCAAATGAAACAGATGACTCTTCAAAATAATTGAACTGAAGAACTACACATCTCTAAAAAATACTGCAAGTGCACACAGAAACATTCCAATATTTCTTGAAATTAACTGATTCTTCAGTAAGATGCCCTCCAATGTCAGGTTCAGGATATTACAAGAAGAAAACAGTAGAGAGGGAGAGGGGAAACATTCAAAACATAACAGGAAACAAGAGCACGGAATTTTGTAAATGAGACAAATAGATATCTTTAGATCAAAACAAAAAATAAATCAGAGTCTCTTGCAACTCTAGAGGATATATTTGGACCAGATAAAGTTATTTACTCCCATGGAGCATGGGCCTAGCAGTCACAACTTAGACTGTGATGTAACTTTGAGTTTGTTAAATGTTCTTCTGGACTCCACAATGCCTTTGTCATGCTTCTATAGGTTCGTTCTTCATCCAGCCTCAGATGTTTCAATTATCATGACCAGTCAATGAACATAATTTAAAGTTATCTTCTCCATGAAGAAGATTGCATATGCTGTACATTAACTTTTCCTTCTAATTTTTTAAATAAGTAGTAGCATGAGTTTTAGATGGTTGCTAGTGTTTACTGGGTGTTTTAAGTTTAAATTCAATTCTTGCTGCTGATGATGATAGAACATAGAGCTGAGCTAGCAAGGGCAGGCCCCCTGGAAAGAAACATTTAAGAATATCCCACACATGCCATAGTTAATTTGTAAATAGAGATTGGATTATTCTGTCATATCATCTATATTGAACAGGATACAAGGGTGTGCAAGAGCAAACAGAGAACAGTGTTAAAAAAAGTGGTTAATTTCATGTGGAGAGGCAGGACGGAAAGTTACAAATAACAAAGATCATATGTTGTTTTTAATATTCCTATAGGATCAAACAGGCTGGGTGCTCAGCTGCAACTTGGAAGATGTAGCCAATTTCAATGTGGGATAGTGAATATTATAGTCCAGCGGTTCTCAGACTGTGGATTGGGACCCCAAAGTGGGTCACAACCCTGTTTTAATGGGGTCACCAGGGCTGGTTTAGACTTGCTGGGGCCAGGGACCGAGGCCAAAGCCTGAGCCCCACTGTCTGGGCTGAAGCCTAAGGGCTTCAGCCTTGGGCAGTGGGGCCCAGATTATAGGCCCCTGCCAGAGGCTGAAGCCCTTAGGCTTTGGCTCCTTCTCCCCCAGAGCAGTGGGGCTTTGGCTTTGACACCCCTGCCCCCTCCCCCCAGGGTGGCAGGGCTTGGGCAGGCTCAGGCTTCAGTTCCCCCTCCTGGGGTCATGTAACAATTTTTGTTGTCAGAAGGGGATCACGGCGCAATGACATTTGAGAACCCCTGTTCTAGTCTTACATATTATTATGTATTACTTATGTTGTTTATATTTATTATATTATGTATATATTTACTTATGTTGCAAGACAGATAAAGATGGAGTTCCTGCTCCAAAGAGTTTACACTCTAAGTAACACTGCAATAAAACTTATTTCTATAACAAATGGCTCTAAATCTGAGACTGATAGCACAAAACACCAAAAGTGGATAGCTAGTCAAGTTTCAGAACTTCTCATTTTGCATTTTAGGCAAAATTCCCTCCACTCTTGTTTATAGGTTGTATTATTAAAAATATGCTTGCCCCTGGTCCACTTAAACGGCTTTGAAGAATTCAGCTAATCAAATTCTGGATCTGATAACTGGACTCAATGGTACAATGAGTGTGGAAATTCTTTGGGGATCTTGGTGACAGGGAAACTGCATGGATTTACACCTTGAGTAGATACAGAGGGGAAAGATCTCAAAGCTGTGGGCTCAGCTAAGTAGCCTGGTTAAATGCACAGTACAGAGAAAAACACCTGGGGAGATGAAAGGGGATGAGCAGGAGGAGAGGAGGGGAGGGCAGGGGTTGAAACAAACGCACACAGGGGAGGTGACAGGGGATACTACGCTTTCTGGCTTGGGAAGTGTTTGAACAATTACAGCAGCCTAAAGAATCACCTGGCTCCACACCACTACCTCTGACCTAGATAATAAATAAGCAGGGAACTGTACTGCCAACAAAGGGGCGAGGAAGAGGAGCTGGCATAGGAGGAGCAGCAATGATCCAGGGGGAATTTTCCCACGTCAGGGGACAAGTTTAACCATCTTGCCTGGCCTGGGGACAAGGTCCGGCGCCAAGGCACAGAAGAGAGTCACCCCTTATCACGTCCACACCCGCTATCGGGCGGGAGCGAGCTACAGGTCAGAGGGGAGCGACCCTCAGTCACCTCCGCTCCTCCCACGCCTGCCGCAGAGCGAGCTGTTCCCCTCCCTCCGCTGAAAGTGGGGGGCAAAGAAAAGGCAGGGACGTGTCCGCAACATCCTCCCCGAGCACTGGGGGAACCTCCCCCCCCCACGCCCCACACACGCTACCCAGCCCCCTAGTGCCCCCAGGCTGCCAGGGACCCCCCCATCCCCTGGGGCCCCTGCAAGCTAACGCCCCCACTGCCTCCGCGCCCCGCTGAGACCGGCCGGCGCGCGCCTACCTCCTCCTCCCCAGGGGGCAGGCAGAGGGCGAAGCGCTGAGCCCCGCTCTCCTCCGCCTGGGGCTCCGGTTGCTCGCGGAGCAGCTGCAGCATCGCGGCGGCGGCTCCCTCCTCCCGGCCCCCGCCTGCGCTCATGGCAGCCCCGGCTCCTCCCGGCCCAGGCCCGGCGGCTGCCCAGCGGCTGCCCAGCGAGCGCCGCCCGAGCGCTTCCCCCAGCCTGGCTGCCCGGATGCGCCCGGCAGCTACAGCCGAGCTAACGGGGCAGCCTCCCGCTGCGGCCGCTCCGGCGCCCGGCAACCGAGCTCGGGGCGCCACCTAGCGGGGCGAAGCGGGAACGGTGGCCGCCGGCTGCGCTGCGCTGCCCCCGGGGGCAGGAGGCCGACTGCCCTCAGGCCTGGAGCTGGGCCCCGGCGAACGCGAACGCGCCGCCCTGCCGCCTTGCCGGCCGCTGGGGGGCGCTTCCCGCCCCGCGCGGGGGCTCGGTGGGGACCCCCCGGCTGGGCCGCGGCTCTGCTCCTAGGGCAGCCCTGGCGGCAGCAGCCGCAGCCGACGCCCGCCCCTCTCCCGTGGCGGGGCAGCTCGTTCCGTGCAGCCGCGCGTGGCTGAGGGGGGCCGCCCACGCGGCAGCCTCCGGCACAGAGGGTGGTGTGGTGTTTTGCCGCCGCCCTCCTGCTGCAGCCCCGGGAGCGCTCCCCCCCCCCCAGGCTGGGGGTTGGAAACCTTGGTTCATTGTTCTGGCAAAGGGGAGCTCCCCCCACCCCCCGGGGAGCCCCCGGTGCCCAGCCCGCCCCTAGCTGTCACCCAGTCCCCTGCAACAGACCCGGGGGCATCTGCCCCGCCCGTTGCTACAGCAAGAATGGGCCTTGCCCTAGAGCCGAGCGTCTCCGAGCCCGGCTCGTTCGGAGGGAGAGCGGGGACCAGCCGCTTTCGGAGCTGGGGCTGCCCCGCTGGCAGATCTGTTGCCGTGTAAAAGCATGACGCGGCAGCGGAGGGAGGTTGGCTCTTCTCCTTGCCTGGTTACGTTAGACATTCAGCGCTCGTCCACCTGGGAGAAGGCGCTGCGGCCGCGGGCTGGAGAAGCAGTGAAATTACAACTTCAGGAAAACTGAGCTAGGGGAAGGCCCTGGGGTCAGCCAGTTTGAGGGTGGGGGAGGATTCACCCTTCTTTAACTCCAAGGCGTAGCGACCCCGCAGGAGACAGGACAGCCTTCCTAAAGATTCACTCCCAACTTTCCAGTTAAGACGACGCACACATCTGGAAAGACCAGACTCGACATACCTGATACATCTAAGGTATAGGCTGGCTGGCTTTATGTTAAAGATGATTAGAGTATGGAGAGGTATAAAATATGTGTTAAAGGCTGTTTTAGCTAGCAACCAACCCCCCCCCCCCCCACGGGACATTTCATTAACATTTCTGTTGTGTAGAAAGAATAATTTTTTGTCAAAAACATTTCAATGGAAAACGTTCAGCCAGCTCTAATGGTGTTTGCCGGGGAGAAGGTGAAAATCCACTACTTCTTTGCAAGGCTATCCAACCCATGACTCATAGAACAAGACATTTAATTGGGCATCATACAGAAAATCCTTCTCCTGATAAGAGTTAAACTGCTTTCTTCAAAGTAATTTGATTCTTAAGACTAAAGAAGTTGCCACATAACTTTGTTGCAGAATTTCTTGCTCTAGTGGAATGTGGATAACTAACACAGTATTTCTCATTTCAGAATAGCAGCCCTTTTAGTCTGTATCCGTAAAAGGAAAAGGAGTACTTGTGGCACCTTAGAGACTAACAAATTTATTTGAGTGTGAGCTACGGCTCACTTCATTGGATGCATCCGATGAAGCGAGCTGTAGCTCACACTCAAATACATTCGTTAGTCTCTAAGGTGCCACAAGTACTCTTCTTTTTACAGTATTTGTGTTAGCACAAGGCACAAACACCATTTTTCTTCAAAATGTAATCCTATTTTTCTAATAGTATCTCTGCTTTTTAATAGTATAATGTGGCCTGGAGTACGGAGGAGTTAAAATATTCCACACTCTAATCCCTGCCCCACCACCATCTCTGCATGCCCTTAAGCAAGTCATTTTCAAAAGCAGCCCTTCTTTAGAGCTGCTCCTTAACCTCTGTTTCAGTTTCCTCACCTGAGAAAAGGGGATGTTGTCTACCACAGAGGAGTACTATCAGCATTCAGTTAATATTTGTAACACTTTGTGAGGTGTAATTATTATTAAAATGCCAGCATAAGGCTATGAATTCCATGACCCCCTACAGATATACTGTCTGATCAAATTTAACATGCACACACTATAAACTGGCATAAAGCAATATAACAGGAAACTAAATTGAACACTAACACACATTTATAGTATGATCCCTTCCAGGATCTCAAAAGATTGTGCAGACAGCATATGCAGGTGGGCTGCCTAATAAAACCCTCCAAAGTAGAGCAATATTAAGCTAAATATACAGATAGGGAAACTGAGGCACTTCATAGGTAAGTGAGTTGTCAAAGGTCACAGAAAGTCAATGATAGAACCAAACTAGAACCCATATCTCCTGAGTCTCAGACCTGTGTTTTAAGTCCCAAAGCACCCATTCTTCACTCTTACATCACAGTGAGGACCAGTATAAGAGAATTTCTTTGAAGCCTGCAGTTAACTTGCATTGTTGCGCACACACACACAAAAAACAAGAAAAGATCCCTTTTATAAAGGCAGCAGCTCTGTGAAATGGGGAAACTATGGGCAGCAGTTACTTGTGCGTGCACTTGTCCAAGCCTGATTCTGTCAACTTTGGCTGAGATTTGGAACTGTTAAGTGAGAAGCTTTAAAAAACACCGAAGGAAATACCTCTTTTCCCCCTCTCCTGTGAATCTCACAGATTCAGTGCTTAAGTAGCTTTGTGTCATAGGAGCATATATAAGATAGGAGGAGGAAGTGTTTAGAGGGAAAATAGGAAGGAAATTAAAAGAAAAACAGTTAGGCCGAGTATAAGAAAAAGGGTATTAATAGTGACATCTATTAGATTGTGGAGTAGTCCCCCAAGGGAAATTGAAGCCTCACTGTTTGAATTATTTAAAGCCACACTGAACAAACACACTTGACAGTCAACTGTAGGAAACAGTCATGCATTGATAAGATCATCTAATCAGTTTACCTAACAGATCTTCATTTATAACTTCCAGGAACTTTACTTTTAATGAAAGAAAACACCTAACTGGCCTAGCTTTAAGTTCAGTTTTATGCATATAATAAGAAATATTGACTGAGTCAGCACACTAACCAACCATTCTGGCAACCAGGGATCACCACTAATTTAGATTAGAAGCATACAATAAGTGACCATCCACATTGCTTTGTATGCTTTTACAATATTTAAAAATCCAAATGTCAAACTTAGTACCAAGGGGAGAATACCCCCACCCCCAGAATTCATCTCTGCATGGTACTTCAAGTTCACCATATGTAGGGTCCTCCTAAATTCATGGTCCATTTTGGTCAATTTCATGGTCATAGGATTTTAAAAAACAAATTTCATGATTTCAGCTATTTAAATCTGAAATGTCATGGTGTTGTAATTTTAGGGGCCCTGACCCAAAAAGGAGTTGCGGGGGGCAGTACTGCTACCCTTAGTTCTGCACTGCTGCTGGTGGGACACTGTCTTCAGAGCTGGGCGCCCCGTTAACAGCCGTTGCTATTCGGCTGTCTGGCTTTGAAGGCAGCACAGAAATAAGGGTAGCAATACCACAACCCCCTTAAAATAACCGTGTGAACCCCCTGGGAGCCAGGAGATCTGAGTTCTGTTCCCATGTACATTACTGACTGGCTTTAAGATTTTGGGCAAGTCACAACCTCCCTGTGTCTCAATTTCCCATTCTGTAAAACTGGGATATACTTCTACCATCGCTATCACGAGTAATATTTTATTAGTGTCTATAAAGCATGATCAAATCCTAGAAAGAAGAACCCTATGCAGCAGAAGTGCAGTGTCATTTTAGTTCAGTAACTGACTTAGCATAATTTTATTTTGCATATGGGACCTAAACCATCTGTTGTTTTCGATCATACATTGGTCTCATGCAATGACTACCTGAAAAATTGTTAGTTTCTTTTGAAAAGATGGCAGAATTTTAAGAATACAACTGGATGAGATTTTTCCGCCCTTACAGAATAAGTCCAAATTAGTCTTTAATAGTTTTAGCACTAGACTTTTAGAAACTAAATTACATTTAAACATGCAAAAGGTTATTTGCTTGGATCCTTTGCATTTTTATCTTACATCATGGAAGAGAAGGAAGAAATGTAGTCTAATGTCTAGAACAGGGGACTAGGAGTTAGAACTACTTGGTTCTAGTATCAACTCTCCCATGCACTCATTGTGTGACCTTGGGCAAGTCAGATCAGTCTACCTGCCTGTGCAATGGTTAGTATATAATTTGCAGAGATATAGTAAGGTTGGATAGTCAAGCGCTTTGTGATCCCCAGCTGAAGGAAAGGATATAGGTGTGCAGGTTTTATTAGGACAGTAGGGACAGGAATGGTCAATAATAGATTCGGTAGTTTCTCAGTGTCAGCCCTAATGGGTCCATTGTGTCCCCCATTATCATCCTTTCCACTATTCTGTTTCTGTCTCACTTCTTTTACGGTTCCACATTTACCTTCTGTTCGCTTAATTTCTCTCATGCCCCCACAACTGGCCAGCCTCTCTGGAGATCTGAAAGGACACCTGCAGATTTAGCTTTGCTTGGCATTTCTGCCTGGTGGCTACACAAGATTTGCCTCCTAGGTAAAAACCTTTGATTGATATGGCCCTCTATTTTCTGTGAGGCAACATCCCTCTATTTGCTGGTACTACGGCCTTTTCTTTTCTCTCCATTTTCACCTACCATCCCCAGCTCCTTCCCACACACCCTATTCTCAAAGTGACTGGAGAGGAGAGGAATTTCAGTTGTTTGCATATGAGTCATTAGAAGTTTGTGACTATGTAAATGAAGCAAAACAAAACAGTTTTCATAGCAGCAGCTGGGTGTTCAAAAGAAAATGTCATTACACAGTGCAAGGGAAAGGACAGCAAGTGTTTTCATGTGGAAATCAAACATGGGTGCAGTGTATACACTGTGTTATATAAGCTTTGTACTTACGGTTATGTAGAACATGCTCCAGGCATTAGTCATTATCCAAGCTCCTGAAGAAATATATGCTATTTCCTTGTTCTTCAGGCATTGAGGTAACTGCATAGGATCTGGAGGTTATATGGTATAAGTAAAGTTTCTAATGTAGTATGTTATAACTATATTAGGCTAATGAGATAATACACCACTTTTCTAAATCTCAGCACTTCACATTTCCAAAACACTGTACAATCTCTGCTCAACCCCCTGCAAGACAGATTTTTATCTCCCATTTCACAAAATAAATTAGCAAAAACAACGAGGAGTCCTTGTGGCACCTTAGAGACTAACAAATTTATTGGGGCATAAGCTTTTGTGGGCTAGAAGCCACTTTATCGGATGTATGGAGTGAAAATACAGGAGCAGGTATAAATACATGAAAGGTTGGGGGGTTGCTTTACCAAGTGTGAGGTCAGTCTAACGAGATAAATCAATTAACAGCAGGATACCAAGGGAAGAAAAATAACTTTTGAAGTGGTAAGGGAGTGGCCCCATTACAGACAGTTGACAAAAAGGTGTCAGTAACAGTAGGGAGAAATTAGTATTGGGGAAATTAAGTTTAGGTTTTGTAATGACTCAACCACTCCCAGTCTCTATTCAGGCCTAATCTGATGGTATCCAGTTTGCAAATTAATGCCACTTCTGCAGCTTCACCTTGGAGTCTGTTTTTGAAGTTTTTTGGTTGAAGAATTGCCACTTTTAGGTCTGTTACTGAATGACCAGAGAGATTGAAGTGTTCTCCTACCAGTTTTTGAATGTTATGATTCCTGATGTCAGATTTGTGTCCATTTATTCTTTTGCGTAAAGACTGTCCGGTTTGGCCAATGGAAATGGCAGAGGGGCATTGCTGGCACATATCACATTGGTAGATGTGCAGGTGAATGAGCCATTGATGGTGTGGCTGATGTTGTTAGGTCCTATGATGGTGTCCCTTGAATAGATATGTGGACAGAGTTGGCACTGGGGGTTGTAGCAGGGTTTGGTTTCCAGGTTGGTGTTTTGTTGTGTGGTGCGTAGTTGCTGGTGAGTATTTGCTTCAGGTTGGGGGACTGTCTGTAAGCGAGGACTGGCCTGTCTCCCAAGGTCTGTGAAAGTGAGGGATCATCCTTCAGGATAGGTTATAGATCTTTGATGATGCGCTGGAGAGGTTTTAGTTGGGGGCTGTAAGTGACAGCTAGTGGCATTCTGTTACTTTCTTTGTAAACCCCACTCTATACCAGAAACCTACTGACCGCTATACTTACCTACATGCCTCCAGCTTTCATCCAGACCGTATCACACAATCCTTTGTCTACAGCCAAGTTCTAAGATACAACTGCATTTGCTCCGATCCCTCAGACAGAGACAAACACCTACAGAATCTCTACCAAGCGTTCTTAAAACTGTAATACCCACCTGGTGAAGTGAAGAAACAAATTGACAGAGCCAGAAGGGTACTGAGAAGTCACCTACTACAAGACAGGCCCAATAAAGAAAGTAACAGAACACTTGGTAAAGGAACCCCGCATCCTTTCATGTATTTATACCTGTTTCTATATTTTCACTCCATGCACCCAATGAAGTGGGTTCTAGCCCACAAAAGCTTATGCCCAAATAAATTTGTTCGTCTCTAAGGTGCCACAAGGACTCCTTGTTGTTTTTGCTGATACAGACTAACACTGCTACCACTCTGAAACCTGTCAAAATAAATTACTTGCCCAGGGCTGCACAATAAGGGATTAGAGTTCTGAGGTCTTGGCTAGCATATCAAGCACTCAACTATGCTACCTCATATACCTGGTTATTAATCTAATCCAACTACTAGCCAAGAACATAACATCTTTATTACATAATGTATTTCTTTATGCTAATAATTATAGGCTAACACAAATATCTCCGACTGAAGTTAATAGATCTTCCATAGACTTCAAATGGGAATAGAATTAGGCCAACACTGACAAGTTCTGAAAATCCTAATAAGTTTGCATATCTGCGGAGTTACCATATAAAACTTTGAATCCTGTATCTCAGTGTGATCATGTCATCTCACGCTAAGCATGGGTGAGTTCAATTGCTATTTGGAGGGAAGAATAAGTAGTAATGGATATTGATGATACAATACATGGCACTCTTCCCTTGAATGGAAGTTTGTCATGCAAGATGTAAAATCCACTGTAGGTGCAGAATCTTCACGTTCACATGGAGTCGTCAGAAGGATGTAGATTTGGGCATCATAACAGTTAAGGGCTCTTTGTAGATGGATGGCTGTATGGTCTAGGAAAACAGGGGCCTGAGAGACTAATCTCAGCATATATATAAGAGATATTGACCACTGTCATTGGAAATATCCTTGTACCGTTTTATAAGCATAGAGGCTTAAATTCCCTCTGCAGTTTTGGTTGGATACTTCCCCTGCCCCTCTTTTCTTAACTGTTGCACAGTGTTGCTATGTACTCAACAGCTGTGTTCCACCCTAGAGGTGGCTTTAGTGATGAGACACATGCTTTTACCTTCCCTTCTCAAACTAAATGAGATTCCACTATTGGAAAAAAGTACAATTTTTGTTTAGTCAGTTCTGCTATATGTCTGTGTACAATTCAGCTGCTTCTATCTATCACATTCTGGGGGAGTGGATGTTTTTCTCTCCTGGCAAGTGCCTCTGACAAGAATCTAAAATGTCATCACTAGTTAGCCCAGGAGACTAGCACCCAGGTTAGCCTAGCTCACGTGAGAACAGCCACACCGCAAAGCCTTACCTTAGTTATTGTGTCTTCAGTGGTGTTGCACTCAACTCAGTATGTTGCTAGGACTTCTGGGGATGAATCCTATGGTTCTTTGTGCTGCAGAAAGCTGAGCTGCTTTGTGATTCTCTTATCAAATTGTGGGAGAATTGCTCTGTTCTTCTGGGCACACAGGCTCGGATGTAGCACATCACTGGAAGACTGTCAGCACCACAATGATTTAGTCTGCATCCTCACTGCAAAGTAGGCAGGTTACCAGCCCAAGTGAAAGTAGAACCCTCTCACCACTAAGCCCAAGTGAGAGGACATGTGGATGGGAAAGAGATTGGTTAGAGGCAATACCTGGTTAAGAGTCCAAGCTAACTCTGCAGTGAAGGTCTCTCCTATGTGTAGTGCAGTGTTTTAATGAGACATGTAACACATCTTTGCTCATATTTAATGTTTTAATTTAGTGCAAACAAGTTTTGTTATAGGAAAGATTTTTTTTAATATAACCATTCTCTTCCTCCTATGTGGAAATTGCTGCTTTGGACATGTGGATTTTGTAGTTACAACACTTTCAAGAGAGAATATACTTTTAATAGGTTAGAGTTAGGTAAAACTCACCTGTTTTATCGATCAGGTTTATAGCTAAGAGATCAGTAAATGGACTTCCAAATTATTTCAGAATATCAGCAGAGTAAGTTTTTCTTTTCTTCCACTTTAATTATCTGTCCTCTAACTTGCTCCCTTCCTTCAACACAAACTGAGTTTAAGGTTTTATTGGATCTTACTGCTGTATCACAAACATCATACGCACTTAGAATCTAGGGGTGGACCTTTACTTTATGCTCTAAAGTTTATTATGGTCCATTGCTTCTCTTGAATAAGGGGACATTGAATACGTTTTATTCAGCTTGCAAACTTCCATAAGGAGTAAGCATTATTGACGAAGTCCACATTGTGGAATTTACATGAAGGCCTCGTTTCACTATATGAATACTTGCTGTGGCAGGATATGACAATCAAGTTCTTGCAGGGCCTGAATCAACTGGCTTCTATGGAATCAAGATAGAGCCCCCTAGTGATTGTAAAAGGCAGCATTTTTGAGAGTTGAGTATTTCCAGATTGCCTTTTATATAGGTTCATAGATTCCAAGGTCAGAGGGGATCATTGCGTTAATAGCCTGACTAGCTGTATGACACAGGCCAGAAAAATTCCTCAAAATAATTCCTAGAGCAAGTTTTAGAAAAAATCTCTTGATTTTAAAAAGTGGTCAGTGATGGAGAATCCACCTCAACCCTTTGTAAATTAATCCAATGGCTAATTACCCTTTTAAAAAATGTACACCTTCTTTCCAGTCTGAATTTATCTAGCTGTAACTTCCACTGTGTTATACCCTTCTCTGCTGGATTGAAGAGCCCATTATCAAATATTTGTTCCCCATGTAGGTACTTATGGAGTGTAATCAAGTCACCCCTTAAACTTCTCTTTGGAAAGCTAAATAAATTGAACTCTGACTATCACTATAAGCATGTTTTCTAATCCTTTAATAATTCTTGTGCGTCTTCTCCAAACCCTTTTCAATATATTAACATCCTTCTTAAATTGTGGACACCAGAACCCAACACTATTCCAGCAGCAATCACACCAGCATCAAATACAGCTCTACTCTTACCCCAAACAGCCCAGAGCCAAAAGCTACAACTGTTCAACTGACATAAAAAAAGGCGGGGGGGGGGGGGGGGAGGGAAACCCATATGTGTGTGTGTCTCAAAAAAAAATTCTGATGGGCAACATGCTGATGTTGCCTTAGGCACTAAAATGCACTTCAGTTCTAAAAGTTACATTGTGGCATTGCAATTTGTGTCTCAATTTACAAATATTTATTTCAGTTTATAAATATAAAAAAAGCATCTAAGTGCCCTGTTTTAAATATTAAAAGAACAAGACCATCAGAAAATAACTCATCCCAATTACAATTAAACATAAACAGCCAATAATGAGAAAAACCTCCTCCTCTAGAGACCCCATCCCCCAAAAATCTCCAAACCCATCACTTTGACAGTTCAAACATTCTCCAAAATTTTCAGGTACATAGGAATTGCAACATTCTGAAGCTTAAAAAATAAGGTTAATTTAGGTATGTAGTGAATTCTAAGCTTAATGTCTTCATCATCATAATTCTTGTTCCAGGCAGTTGGGTTAGCACTGCTCTTGGAAACAAAGGGGGTCTGCATAGACAGGTCCCATGCCAAGTAAAGAAATGTATTTTCCCACTACCAGGTCTACAAACTTGATCTGGAATCCAAGAGTTAAATTGCGTTTTTTCCAGCCTGTACATCAATAATAATAGATACCATCAGCCAAATTTCACCATCAGTTATGCTTGTGAAACCCTGTCTTCACATTAAAGGGCTGTACAGGTGTGAGGGGAATAGCAGCCCAGGTGAGGGAACAAGTGAACGTGGACATCTTCTTGCACCTTGGTCAGTTTTCTCCATCCTAACAGGGTTATAGAAGTACTTGATATTCTGGTGGTAAAGAAAAGCATGTACACAGTAAGAGTCCTTTGAGAACTGTGCCTGAAATGTATCCATGTTTTCATGTTTTAGAACAATACAAATTCTCTTGATTCTCTGACTTGCCAAAGTAATTAAAAAAGCAATTATATATATTTCTATATCTATTTATTATTCCAGTCTGTAAAAATATAAGACTAATATACAGCTAAAGCTAGTTTGATTTTGTAAAATCAAAGTTCATTTAGTGAGATATCAATGTACATTATACATTAAAGTTGTAAGAAAAATACTGATATTTGACATTTTAAACAAATTTTCATTTGCGTAAAAATCAAGTTGCAAGTAAAATTTAATTAGAAAATACAGAATATTCACAAAAGTACATGTTGCAGACAGCTCACGAGGACATTGTCCTAAATTTATTGAGGCTGTGGAAGAACATGATTCACAGTTAAGCTTGACTTTTACTGATACCATAACAGAGATCCAAAGTGAATGTACCTTAATTCCAGCAACATTTGCTCTCTTCTCATAAGGTGCACTTAAAAGGTTAATCTGTTTTCAGACTGCCAGCAGAGAAGAGGGACAGATTGCTTTTATTGTGCATGTACACATCCATATAAACACTATTCAAAGGAATTTTGGTATTCCAATGCATTTTGCAATAATTTGGATATAAATTAGTTTATAAAATCTGGATTAAAATATAATTTATGTGCATTAGGATACTGAATACATAAAGAATGTGCATTGACAGCAGCTTGATATTTTAAGTCATGCATAATTTTAGATTATACAGTTAAAATCAGTACAAAATAGTCAAGCCTTGAATTTTCTTCTCCCCACAGGGAGAAATTTTGAAAGATGTTAACTGTTAAAAAAACTAACTTTAAGAGGTAGTGTATAAAAGGCTAATATATGTATCATCTTTTAAAAATAATATACTGAACCCAGTACCATTTTATATATAAAGTTAAATGTAACCATTTATTTCAAAAAGTTGATTATCCTGGAATAGTGATTTTTAAAATGTTTAGTAATAATTTGTCGAGTGGTATGATGCAGATAGAAGATATTTAGAAAATCTCTCTTATGGTAACTGCAGTGTTATGCAACTGCATATTGTGCAGTCTGTCATTTTAATTACAAAAACTTTTGTTAATCCTTCATGATGGAAATTCATGAGCACTTACATACTATATGCCCTTTTTAAGATTTAAGTTATTATCAGCATATATACCCAAAATGCATATGCTATGAGTAAAAAAACCTTCAAAATTAGGTGATGGACAAAAGTTTAGCAGCATACTACCTTGAAGTGTTTGTGTTTAAGCAATAAATTAGTAACTTGTTTTCAGGTGCCAGGCTCATGTGTAAGTTAATAGCTTATTTTACATCCAAGCTGCAACACTACTAATGTACCATATTAGATCCATAAAACAATTCCACTGAACGAAAGCGTTACACCTCTACATAAAAAAAAGTGTGGTACTAGTTTATCTTCATCTGTATCCATGGATCTCATTCTCTTCTCTTAATCCAAGTGCATTTTATCACTTTGATTATTCACAATACATTCAAGTAAATAAAAAGGCATGTGAATGCACACTAACACGATACAGGAAAGTCATCCCATTGCTGAAGGAATAAAAACCAAACCCAATTTTAAAGTAAGACACATGCCCTAAATAAAAAGGGAGCAGCATGGATAAAAAATAAGTTTAAAAAAAGAATCAGTTTTTAAATTTACATGTTTACTCCTGGGGGAATTCTGCACTTGATGTCCCCAGCAGATTTTAACAGGGAGGCAAAGGGAAGCTGCAATTACACCTTTCACTCACCAGGTGGCAAAAGGAGAGGGCAGCAGGCTCACAGGCTAGAGCAGCCAGCCATGGAGAGGGAAACTGTTTTCCTCACAGGCTCCTGCTGGCAGGGTCATGTGAAGAGGCATGGGATGGGGGAGAGGGAGGAGGAGTGGAGCTAGTGGCATGACCGCACTGAGCCAGGGGCTGAATGGAAGTGGGGATGCAGGGCCACATGCGGATGGGGGGTGGCTGAGCGGGGGTGACGGGACACAAGGAGACAGGGCAGCTATGCCTGGCTGAATGGGGAGTGAGGATGCAGGGCCGGATGGGGGAGTGGGCATGTAGGGACACATGGAGACAGGTGAGCTAGGCCGGGCTGATGGAGGGTGCCAGGACACACGGGGATGTGCAGATATGCCTGACTGAATGGGGAATCGGGGTGCAGGGACACACCCGGGCAGATGTGTCTGATTAAATGGGAGAGGTGAGGGGGTCAGCCAGCATCTGCATGAGGGAGACTCCCCAACTCCCTAACAATCACGCCCCCCTCCCTGCAAAACAATCTGTTCCATACTTCTCCCACCCACACTTAACAACCCTCCAGGTTTGTTCCCAGACTCCTTCCCAGCAATTACTTCCTTGCCATAGCTCCTCCATTACCCCTGACATCCCTCAGCAACAGTGCAGAGGCCTGGGGGCATTGAAATACACTTTCATATTGTACTTTAAATCAATTACTCAAAGTTCTGTATTAATACTCATGGTAAGGAATCTGTCAAAAAAACATTTCCTGAACCCTTTTTTGTTGTCTATATTGTTAGACATACTTGCTGACAAGTATTTTGAAATAAATTACCAAAATAACAAACTGGCATGATAGTATGTTATTTTGATAAGTAAAATATGTAGAATTTTTATTTTTTTGGTGGAGAATTTCTGCAGGAGTACCTGTTGCTAATTCTTACTTTTATTCCCATTTAAAGTCAAACTGTTAAGTGCACGTTTTGTTTTTTTTCTTTAGAAATCATAGAAATTAGGGCTGGAAAGAACCTCAAGAGGTTCATTTCCTAACTGTAAATTTCACATCTTACAGAAATTTGTTCTACTAAGAAGCTACACCCTTACTGAGATAAATACAAAATTGATAAGGAAATTGCAAATGTAGCCTGGGCTAACACCACTGTCCATTAGACTGAATTTTCACAAGTCAGGAAGGCTGAAATACTTTAACCAGGCTTTTTCTATCTGGGCTTGCAGTATGAAGGAACTTTGGAACACCTGAAAATTCCACCTTCAGAAGGCTATTTTTCAAAATTTTAGCTTGTATGTATAAAAAGTTAACTGTGTTAATGTATTAAAAGTTAATAGATTTTCATTATTAGCAGTGAACTAATTTTGTTTTGAAGACAATTTTATGTCTTAAATTTATTTCTTAAATACAAACACAATTTTAGCCCTTGATGCTGCAAGCAAACCACATGAGTAGTTCTACTGAAGTCAATGAACTATTCAGCTATTCATGAGAGTCAATTTACACTCCTGCTTAAGAGTTTGCAGCATCAGAATTTTAGTTTTCAATATTTTTGTTTTTTGCCTATAGCAGTTTTGTAATATTCAAAGAAGATACCCTACCAAGGGTGGTATATTAAAAAAACCCCAGCATTTATAATTTAGTTCATTATAAATTCTGAAGTGGTAACAGCATAAGTTTGCAAGTTAGTTTTACAAAGCCTAAAGTTGTGTTTTTTTTAAAAAAAATCAAGTGATATAAGTTGTGCTGGATAATAATTTTTTTTTTTTTTTTTTATAGTTAAGACAGAACTGTTCATGATCATCAACTTCAAATAACTCTCCTCCCATTTGTAAGAATCTTTATATTTTTTAACATGACCATTTTTGGAGCATGAAATGGTAATCAGGTAAAATGTTATTTTCATCCTATTAATTTTGTATTTGATTTCTTTAGACATTTACCTAATGTAATTTACTACAATTAGTGACTAAGCCTAGCATAAAACAACAACCTTATACAATACTGTAAACTAAGAGAAGAGAACTGGTCCTCAAGGTACAAGAGGAGGAGTAAGACTTTCACATTAGAATTTTAAGATCATTCATAGATTCATAGATATTTAGGTCAGAAGGGACCATTATGATCATCTAGTCTGACCTCCTGCACAACGCAGGCCACAGAATTTCACCCACCACTCCTACAAAAAAAAAAAAACCTCACACCTATATCTGTGCTATTGAAGTCCTCAAATTGTAGTTTAAAGACCTCAAGGAGCAGAGAATCCTCCAGCAAGTGACCCGTGCCCCATGCTACAGAGGAAGGCGAAAAACCTCCAGGGCCTCTTCCAATCTGCCCTGGAGGAAAATTCCTTCCCGACCCCAAATATGGCGATCAGCTAAACCCTGAGCATATGGGCAAGATTCATCAGCCAGATACTACAGAAAATTTTCCCAGAAAATTCTTTCCCAGGTAACTTGGATCTTACCCCATCTAAAACCCATCACAGGCCATTGGGCCTATTTACCATGAATATTTAATTACCAAAACCATGTTATCCCATCATACCATCAATTGTTCATACCATCATACAATCAATCAT
This sequence comes from Eretmochelys imbricata, assembly GCF_965152235.1. Taxonomy (NCBI): domain Eukaryota; kingdom Metazoa; phylum Chordata; order Testudines; family Cheloniidae; genus Eretmochelys; species Eretmochelys imbricata. The sequence goes on from NC_135584.1 coordinate 16,021,823, forward strand.
TGTTAATTGTGTCATTAAGGGGTAAACTCACATGACCATAAATTCAGATTAGACATGCAGCTTCACTATCTGATCCACCTCACATGGTAATGGAAATTTACTCTTTAAAACCAGTAGTATAAGTACCTCTGGAAGTAAACATGCGGTCAATACCTCTCAACTATCCTTCATTTTACCGCCATCCCATCACAGCCAGGGTCATCTACCTTCTATCCTTACAAAATATTTACATGGAATTACAGAATTATAAAACTGACATTAATCAGCCCACATAATTTTAAGCTTCCTGCATTTACTGTTTTTCCTTACATTTGTTTGCAGGTCTTAAAGACTGGTAGGTTGAGAGGTATAAATTGCATTATACATCAAGCAAAATTAAAAGTTGTATGGCATCTTCAGTTAATGTAAATACACCATTGAGGCAGTTTCATAATGTTATAATTGTCCCATCTTCTAAGGACTTTTTGTCTGGATCGTGTATTTCATACTCCATGTTAATGTTGCCTACTGAATGGCATAAGTTTACTTCACTAAAAGGAATGAAACCATTTTGTGTTGACTCATGAAGGAGTTCAATTTGTGTTAATGATTCCAGACTCTCACTGGTAGGGACAGCTTTTGGAATCTGCTGTGGCTCACCATTATCCTCAATAATGATGTCTTCTTCATCACTGTCATCTTCTTCTGGATGGAAGTTCTGCACACTGTGTGGTGTGTAACCTGGAAGACTAGTATCAGTAGATTGACCTGAGCTCCCAGAAGTCCTACTGTTCCTAACAACATTGTTTCTCTGATTTGCTGGTCTCACTGTAATGATCAGGTTACGGCTATTTGCAATCATCATGTCTGTAACTTGATCAAGGCTCTTCCCTGAGACTTCTATCCCATTTACCTCCAGTACTTCATCATTAACTGCCAGTAAGCCTGTGCTTTGAGCCAGGCCTCCAGGAACAAGCCTGGATATGAAAATCCCAGGTACTTTCTCCAATCCATGTGGTGTTACTCTGACACTAGAGCCATCCCGTATATAGAATCCAAGTGGTTTGTCAGTTCCATATTTGTAAAGTCGCACCCTGCGATGGGTTTCTGGGAGAATGTCCACATCAATAATAGATGACACTGGTCTGAAGTCTTGCGGCATGCTAATGACAATATGTGGTTTCTTTCTGTGGTTATCCGGACGCAACACATTTGATAAGACATTTTTCTTCCTTGTCATAGTATCTGTACCAAAGGCACTGTAGTCTGCATCTTCTGTAAAAAGACAGCATATATTGGTAATTAGTACAGCGTGAACTACTCTGTTCTGCATAGCATGGCTGTCAGTAAAGAAAGTTTTAGGCTGACAAGGTGCAAAATGTCTAGTAAAAAGTTCTCAGCATTCTGTACCAGCAACAATTTTCTCTGTCAGGGAGGTAATTATTCTAACATTAACAAAATAAACTATCTTGATTTAAAGTCACTTCACTTTACAATCACCAAAGAAAAAAGCTATTGTAAGTATTTCAAAAAAATTAAGCAAAATTAATAGTGTATTGGAGGAGGCAAGAATGAGAATCCAGCTGTTTTAAAACAAGATGTTTATCAAAAATAGTCAGAGTCTCTCTCTCCACACACACACACACACACACACACACACACCTAAAATTCTTATACAGAAAGTGATTCCATTTATTAAAATTTCTCCCTTCCCCCTAAGTTTCAGTTCACTGGAACAGAAAGCATGAAAAGGGTTCACTGGCTGCTTTCCCTTTTATTGTCAAGTATCTGGATGCTAGCCAATTGACCTGGATTCAATCTCCAGAAAGTTTAGTTCATTCCACACAATGCTGTCCCCTGCTCCTACATGGTGTAGGTAAAAATCGCTGGTAATAAACTAAAAACAGACCCTGCACAGCAGGAAATACTTAAGGCAAGTGATGTAGCCAATACTATAACTTCCATAATTTGGTTTCAGAGGGGTAGCCGTGTTAGTCTGTATCAGTAAAAACAACGACTTAATCTCTAAGGTACCACAAGGACTCCTAGTTGTTTTTCCATAATTTGGAGTGACAAAAGTGTCTGAATAGTTTATATTTGCTCAAGAGGTTTTTTTTTGTTTTTTTTCCAGAGTAACAGCCGTGTTAGTCTGTATTCGCAAAAAGAAAAGGAGTACTTGTGGCACCTTAGAGACTAACCAATTTATTTGAGCATAAGCTTTCATGAGCTACAGCTCACTTCATTGGATGCAACTTATGAAAGCTTATGCTCAAATAAATTGGTTAGTCTCTAAGGTGCCACAAGTACTCCTTTGCTTTTTGTTTGTTGTTCTTGTTTGTTTTTTGGATGGGGGAAGCCTACAAAGCATAAGATGCACCAACTGTTTTTTATGGAAAAGAAAATTAGCTAGCTATAGAACACTCTAAAATTACTTGTTAGTTCAGAAATACAAATGCAGTGTTCTTATAGCCATGTTGGTCCCAGGATATTAGACACACAAGGTGAATGAAGTGAAACATATTACCTCACCCATTTTCCTCCAACTTTAAACGTCGCTAAATATGCATTTCAAAGACAACTTCTATGGTTAAATCTTTGCGCAGCATAATTCTCAATAAATGTTTTGATATTTCACAACAATCTTATTTCACTAGGCTTACTTGAATTAACATTAGGACTTCTTCAATGTTATGCTATAGTTTTGCCTCATCTTAAATACAAACATTGTATTCCCTTTATAGAAAAACTGACACCACTACATTGCTTTTCCACTTAGCATATGACCTTCTGGGACTAACTAGCCCTTTGATCCAGGGAGCTAGAATTTCTTTGTACACGTTGTTGGTGCCCTAATTATCAATTATGCCATATAGTCAGAAGGGTTCAAAGGATAAATATTAATCCAAACGGTACATGAAAAGAGTATTTCCATAATTTCGGTAAAATTTGAGCAGACTTTATGAAGTTTCTGCATGGGACTTTGAAAGTAAATTGGATGAACTAAAAAAAATATGTAGTGCACTGCAATGCTCCATATATGGGATTCATAAGATACACATACCAGAAAAACATGTCAGAGTAAACTAGCAAACATCTTCCTCACCCCTTAAAAAGTGAACTGTACTGATTGTGTTTACTTAGAACATTAATAGCTGCAAAGGAACCACAGTAGTGCAAGATACTACAATGTGCTTTGGAAATCTAAATACTGAGTTGAGTAACCAAGATGGCAAATTCTAAATAGTTAACCTAACTAATTTCTTTCAAATTTAAATACTAAAAAATGTAAACATTAAAGTGGTTGTTTGAAAGCGGGAAATACAAAACGTAATAATGATGGTCTGAAAAAAGGGGTTCTGGAATGTAACAGTTGGAAAATACTAAGTGCCCCAGACAAAGAAATATCAAAGGCACAGATGGACCTTCAGTGTACTAAACAAAATGGTTTACAATGTCACAAGCTTTGCACATTCAAAAATTATCGACAAAATGCCTTTAAATTAAGTGAGACAAGACCTGAAGTATCCTCTTGGTTACCCATAAATACTATGCATCCCATTTAAAGCCCTCTACTGCAGGCCTATTGGAGACACAGTAAATCTGTGGCCTATAGTTTTGTGAAATAATGCAATGAAATTTAACAGTGCATGTTTTAGACAAGGGAAAAGAAATATATAAATCTTACCAGTTGATTATCTAACATGGCTTCATATAGAGTCAAGGTAATATAAATGTTAAATATTTAACAATAACTAGTCAATGCAATGTAAGGTTGAGAATTTAAGTGAACAAGAGAGCTAAGAAATTTAAAGTTAGCTGCTAAGTAACTAATATACCCCCTTAAACATGCACTATTTTATACTACACAAAGAAAACTAATTTACATTAAGGCTGCTCAAGAGCATTTTCAATCAATCGAGACACTACAAATCTAAGGAAGTCTCTAGTTAAATCAATACTTCCATACTACATCCAATACTACTTCTTGCCTTTATCTGGACTCCTATATAACTCCCACTGGGAAGGCCATGGTGTCTCCCCAAAATATCCACTCACCCCCCCGATCACCACTTACTCAACCCTGCCAATGCCAGCCTCCATGCTATTGCTCCCTGAAGAGCTGAGGGAGCTATGGTAGGACCACCATGGATAGTCCCACATATGCCACTGCTTCAAGTGCAAAGAAAATATTTTTGTGGTGCTGCTGCTTGAGGTATGCCAAGAATTTAAATCAGCAATGCTCTGGGGAGTGTCCTCCCATGCTGTGGCCTCTTCCTCTCCCTCCCCCCCTCACTGCCTCCTCAACTTCCCAAGATCAGGAGTGGTAAGAGTTAAAGGAACACAGCTAACACAGCAAGAAAAAACCTGGGAAGTGTAAAAAATGGGAAGGAACTAGAAGAACTTGACAATTCCAGGTTTCAGAGTAGCAGCCATGTTAGTCTGTATTCGCAAAAAGAAAAGGAGGACTTGTGGCACCTTAGACTAACAAATTTATTTGAGCATAAGCTTTCATGAGCTACAGCTCACTTCCTCGGATGCATTCAGTGGAATAATTCCATTGGCTACATTTCAGGGAGTTTAGTTAGGTTATAACAAGATTCACTTTGTTTTATTTAAAATTTAAAAAGCAGCCTGTTAGAGAAGTTTGGAGCTATTGTGGTTCCTTACTTAGAGAACGAAAAAAAAAAAAAAAAAGCAAGAATTGGGTCCAAATTTTTAAAAAACTTAGGTCGAATATCAATAAGGGCTCATTTTTAAGTGTTCCCTGTGCTAAATCTTTGTTGTAACCTTTGACAAAAAAAGGTTACAGAAAATCCATTTGCTTCCTGAAGAGTTTGCATGAAATTTGGTGACTAAATTCAACTGCTCAAATGTGAAAGATTGATTTTAGTTCACTGTAAATACAAACCTCAAAAGCAACACTAACTATGGAGTCACTTCCAATACTTCTAATTACTATGTTAAATATGCACAGTGCTTAATTTGTCATGAAAGAGGTGCTGAGGCTCAAGCATTTTTTTTTTTTTATATTTATAACTGATGCAACAAGCCCAGAGGTGTTGGGGCTATGAACTGCCAAGTCTAGAGGTGCTGGGGCTCAGCCCTGACACAAATTAAGCATTGCATATTTATTTAAGGTGCATATACAACATGGCAGAGTTCAGATTGCTGTGGATACTTAATTTCTTCTGCTCAGAGTAAGAAAAAAATTATGCAAAAAGTTGATGCAAAGTTAGGAAAATTAAATGTGTTATATATTTGAAAATGTAATCTAGGGACAGTACATTCAAAGTCCACAACTGCACTTTTAAGTTCAGGGTGCAAGGTGCAAAGCGTGTAACTTTAAACTGAATGTGTAAGCCAATGATTACACATTCAACAGGGGCAGAGAGGTGATGGGAAGGTCCACAGAGATCAAAGTTAAGATGGGCTTGTCAGTCTCAGTCCAATTTGTCCACCCACCATATCAGACATCCTTGAGAACTCAATTTGGTATTGCGCAGTCCTAGGAATCAAGAATTTTAAGTTTTCATTAAATAAGATGTTATAAACTCATTTGCAGCATTATTGTAGCTCTGTTGGCTCCAGGATATTAGAGAGATAAGGTAGGTAAAGCAGTATCTTTTACTGGACCAACTTCTACTGGGGAAAGACAACCTTGTGAGCTACACAGAGATCTTCAGCTTTATATAGTCAAACAGCTGTAGCATAAAATCAACAATATTCATCTGGAATACGAGCATGTGTTAGTTGAAAATCAGTAAATAATGGATAAAATGCTGACTATTTTCAGCCCAAAAAAGGAAAGGGGGTAAAATCAAGGTTTGGATTTTTAGGGTTTGGGCTCACAATACTGTGAATTTACATACTTGAACAATTGATTAAAAGTGGCCATTTGCACACAATCACAGCAATTGTGGTCTTAAGGTTTTGAAAATTCTGGCCTTAAGTAATCATTCTGAATGTTACAAAAAAAATCTATAATCAATTTTACTTATCCTTCTGGACATTGGTCACTCAGGGAGCATGAGCCTTGATCATCTAAAAAACTAGCAAGCTCTGAATCATCTAGTTATTACAAACTTAGGTGCTCCCAATCCTTATGGAGAGCCTACAGGTTAGGTTGCCAGTTTTCTTGAATAGAAAGGTCCCCATTAAATTAAGAGGCCAGCAAACATCACACACAAAACTGACAGGTCCTTCGGAAGGAGACTGGGCATGTTCTAAATAGCACTGTATCTTGGTGAAAGTTAAATAGGGAGAAAGGACAGAGCAACAAGCTTGGCCTCTTTCCTGAACCAGGTAACGTCCACTAGAACGACTACCTTCCAGGACAGTAGAGGCAAGAACTTCCATAGGCCTCCATTTCTGCTTCAGTTATTTTCTAAAAAAAAGTGCACTCTGTTGATATAACCATTAAAAAACATGTTGACTTACATTAAATTTGGTATCTCTCTTTTTGCTATTTAGGAAGGAGTTCTATAACTACATATATTTAAGCAATTATATAGCTTAATGTTTTTAGATTCTCAATTGCATATTTTAGTAGGTTAGAAAATGGTTAATACATTACTTATTTACTAGATAATTAACTTTTGCTCATGATTGTCAAGCTGCATTAGGATAGTAACTGGAATTAAATTAAAACAAAACAATAAGCAGATTTTTTTTATTAAACAAAACAACCTTAAGTGTTTTGGATTCCTAAACACCTCTTATCAAAACATGTTTCACATTTAATACAAAATGATTTATTAAAACAGGATTAACTGAATTAAACTGATTTCAGGTCTGCCTGGGAAAACTTTCAAATTACTCCTGGAGGAATTCTGCACCGAAAAATAAAAAATTCTATGCACAATATTTTAAAATTCTGCATATTTTATTTGTTAAAATAATGCAATATAATCACACTGGTTTCAATTATTTTGGTAATTTATTTAAACTACAATACAATGGGTGAAGAATGGGTGTGGGGAGCACTGGAGGAAATCCCCCAAACACGCTCTGTTTAATAGTAATGTAACAAGTATTGACCCTTTACTTCGGTTATTAGTCAACAAATATATGCAGCCATATGCTCAGTGTTACATCATAGGCAACTGAAGAGCAAGCGAGGGCTGGGGACTCAAACTCACAATTTATATGGGCTACCATCTCCAAAAAGAGTCAGGCAGGCTGCTACATTCTGCTCTACCTGAGGGGACACACCTACCTCCCCAGAAACACCCCAAAGCCACGCCCCTTCATGCCAAGCATGCCGCAATAGCGGGAGAGGACAGAGTGTCTCTCTCTGTCTCGAACGCATGACTGCCCCTCCTGTCCATGCAGTAGTTTATGTCTCTACCGGCTGCCCCAGGCGCCTGAACCGACCTGCCTGCGCCACAGGGAGGGCCGTGTGACCGCTTTTGCAGCTTTCCTTTGCTTCCCCCCATCAGAAGTCATTTTTCTGTGGGGAAGCAAAGAAATCTGTGGGGGGCCATGAATTCTGCGCATGCGCAGTTATGCAGAAGTCTCCCAGGAATATCAAATATGTCTAAGTGAAAGTGACTAGAGTTTAAGTTCCTACTCATCTAAGTCTCTTAAAAATGAGTCTCCCCTAAAGGGATCGTCTACCCTACAAAGTTAAGTTGGCTTAACTACAATGCTCAGGGCTACCAAAAATTGCACTCCCTGTGCGACGTAGTTAAGCCAACTTAAACCCCAATGTGTAGACTTTGCTAGGTCAATGGAAGACTTCTGTTGACCCTAGCTACACCTCTAAGAACTACTTCTGTTGCTGTAGTAAGTGTCTCTACTACACAGTGCTACAGAGGCTCAGTTGTAGTACTACGGCTGTGCCGCTGTAGTGTTTCTAGTTTAGATGTACCCTAAGACAAGTTACTTCAGCTGACCTATCATGCCATATTTACAAAGCTTGACCTCAAAAGTTAGAATAATCTTTCTTTACATAGGAAAAGATCTTTATATAGAAACACAGCCTTTAATTCACTTGGTTTTTGATAGAGGCTCATGGATTCAGCATATTTATTTTTATTTAAATGAAAGAGATTACAATAAGTTTAGGCCTTATATTTTGTATTAAATTCAAATTTCATTTTAAAACAGGTTTATTTTTAAAAAGAAAATCATTTAAACAAAAATTTAAAAAAAAAAAGATTTTTTTTTTTAAATAGATTTTATCCACTCTGCATACATGGTTGTAAACCAGAAGTTTGTAAACTTTTAAATATCACCATGTATTTTTTCCTGAAGCTTTGACATCAATTTAGACCATTTTTTAAAAAAATCATACCCCTAGAAAAAGTACCTGGAGAAGTGTCTATCTTTTTCCAGAGATGGTTAATCCAAACAAGAGCACCACATAGCACCATAAGAATTTGCTACAGCACTAAAGGTACTGTAAGCTGAATGTGAAATTTAACTACTGAAAGAAACAAACTATGAAAAGCTCTCAAAACAGGTCAGAGAATTTGTAACCCTTCTAGTTAAAAATCTGGGATTATAAATGCCATTTTTCTGGAGTTTAATTTTAGGCTGAAAGTTCACGTGTTGATTTTCAACTGATACTGATTTAAGTGATAGCTGCACAATTACTGTAGGTAAAGGGAGAAACTATTGTAGGTATAAACAATAGGTTACACAGCCTTGGACATTAGAACCTGTTTTATTAAGAAAGAATGTTAGCTGGGGCAAGGGATTTAGTTTTAGTCATGGGATCTTTAATTTCTGCCTCTCTCACTGATTGTTTATACAGAAAAGGCCTTGTAATGATGTAGAAATATTTACAGGGCTTACTGTTACATATAAATAGAAATTTAGAAATTATCTAAATACCTAAGATTTTAGAAGTCTAGTTTTAAGATTGTACAATCAAGGCCAAATTCAGCTAAGCTGGTGAAAGGCAGTATGCATCTCCCCACGAGTTCCTCTGCCCCTTGGAAAGTCCACCCTTGCAGAGGTGAGGCAGTGCCACCACCCTTCATGAGTTTACTACTGGGTATGCAAGAGAGTATGCAAGAAGGTTTAACTCACTGTTGCTCAAAAGGTCAATTAGCGGGGGATTTTTTTTTTTAAGAGTCACTGAATGCGCTATGTAAATCTGTCAGGATGTATATTGTTTGAATGGGCCCCTCCTCTGTCAAACCTAAACACAGACTTCAGTTTTCATAATATTTATTCTATTTTCTGTAGAGTAGACCCATTTTAAAGCAAGCATCAGAGGTGAGTTGCACATGCACTGTATTTTTGCTTCATTACTTATTAATGATAAAATTTGGATTGCTGATAACATATCTAGAGTGCTCATTTTATGCAGTTCTCACTCCAATGCTCATGTTTTCCTTTTAAAATAGCCTGGTAACTTTTACTGTCGAAGTACTTGTAACTTGGTATTTTAATAAAAAAGATGTGGAAAAATCACCTGTTTATTATAGCATTGGTAGTAAATATGGTTGAGAGTAAAATGCTGTCAGTTACAACTCTGTTTCCAGGTGCTCATCACTTTCCAAAGGAAATCTCTTCAGCTGAAACAGTTTTCCTTACTTTGTCTTATCAAAAGGTAAATTTTCTAGGAAAATCTGAGCCATTTATGATGAGCTGTTTTGAAGTTAAAACTACAGAAATAAACTTTGTTCTTGAGACTGAAGAAAATTAGCTTTAAGAAGCCTCAGGGGAGAAATTGCACATCCAGCTATCAGACCATGGAGTGTTACCCAGTATTAACAGGCATCAGCTAGTCTTTGGCTTACCAGTGCCCTTTAGGTGTGAAAATAAGACAGGTTGAGAATTATATTGCTTAGCCTTAGCGTAATTGTTGATTGTGGACTTCAGGGTTATGTTTGTTTGTTTTTTCATTAAAAACTGAGGGGTAGATAAGAACATAAGAACAGCCATATTGGGTCAGACCAAAGGTCCATTTAGCCTAGTATCCTGTCTGCCAACAATGGCTAATGCCAGGTGCCCCAGAGGGAATGAACAGAACAGGTAATCATCAAGTGATCCATTCCCCGTCACCCATTCCCAGCTTCTGGCAAACAGAGGCTAGGGACACCATCCCTCCCATCCTGGATAATAGCCATTGATGGACCTATCCTCTAAAACAAACTAGATAAATTCGTGAACCCTGTTATAGTCTTGGCCTTCACAACATCCTCTGGCAAGGAGTTTCACAGGTTGACTGTATGTTATGTGAAAAAATTCCTTTTGTTTGTTTTAAACCTGATGCCTATTAATTTCATTTGGTGGCCCCTAGTCCTTGTGTTATGAGGAGTAAACAACACTTCCTTATTTACTTTCTCCACACCAGTCATGATTTTATAGACCTCTATCATATCCCCCCTTAGTAGTTTCTTTTCAAAGCTGAAAAGTCCGTCTTATTAATCTCTGCTCATATGACAGCCGTTCCATACCCCTAATTATTTTTGTTGCCCTTTTCTGAACCTTTTCCCAAGTCCAGTATATCTTTTTTGAGATGGGGTGATCACATCTGCACACAGTATTCAAGAAGTGACCCATGGATTTATATAGAGGCAATATGATACTTTTGGTCTTATTATCTATCCCTTTCTGAATGATTCCCAACATTCTGTTCACTTAGACTGTTGCTGCATATTGAGTAGATGTTTTCAGAGAACTATCCACAATGACTCCAAGATCTTTCTTGAGTGGTAACAGTTAATTTAGACCCCATCATTTTATATGTATAGTTGGGATTATGTTTTCCACTGTGCATTACTTTGCATTTATCAACATTGAATTTCATCTGCCATTTTGTTGCCCAGTCACCCAGTTTTGAGAGATCCTTTTGTAGCTCTTCGCAATCTGCCTGGGATTTAACTATCTTGAGTAGTTTTGCATCATCTGCAAATTTTGCAGCTTCACTATTTACCCCTTTGTCCAGATCATTTATAATATGTTGAATAGGAGTGGGCCCGGTACAGACCCCTGGGGGACACCACTATTTACCTCTCTCCATTCTGAGAACTGACCATTTATTCTTACCCTTTGTTTCTTATCTTTTAACCAGTTACCAATCCATGAGAGAACCTTCCCTCTTATTCCATGACTGCTTACTTTGCTTAAGAGCCTTTGGTGAGGGACCTTGTCAAAGGCTTTCTGAACATCTAAATACACTATATCCACTGGATCCCCCTTGTCCACATGCTTGTCGACCCCCTCAAAGAATTCTAGTACATTGGGGAGGCATGATTTCCCTTTACAAAAACCATATTGACTATTCCCCAATAAATTATGTTCATCTATGTGTCTGACAATTTTATCCTTTACTATAGTTTCAACCAGTTTGCCCAGTACTGAAGTAATTGCCAGAGTCACCTCTGGAGCCCTAGTTAAAAACTGGTGTCACATTAGCTATCCTCCAGTCATTTGGTACAGAAGCTGATTTAAATGATAGGTTACAGACGACAGTTAGTAGTCCTGCCGTTTCATATGTGACTTCCTTCAGAACTCTTGGGTGAATACCATCTGGTCCTGGTGTCTTATTACTTAGTTTATCAATTTGTTCCAAAACCTCCTCTGACGACACCTCAATCTGGGACAGTTCCTCAGATTTGTCACCTAAAAAGAATGCCTCAGGTTTGAGAATCTCCCTCACATCCTCAACCGTTAAGACCAATGCAAAAAAATTCATTTAGTTTCTCTGCAATGGCCTTATCCTTCAGTGCTCCTTTAGCATCTCGATCGTCCAGTGGCCCCACTGGTTGTTTAGCAGGCTTCCTGCTTCTGATGTACTTAAAAAAACTTTGCTATTACTTTTTAAGTCTTTGGCTAGCTGTTCTTCAAATTCTTTTTTGGCCCTCCTAATTATTTTTACACTTCATTCACCAGAATTTATGCTCCTTTCAATTTTCCTCACTAGCATTTAACTTCCACTTTTTAAAGGATGCCTTTTTGCCTCTCACTGCTTCTTTTACTTTGTTGTTTAGCCATGGTGGCTCTTTTTTGGTTCTCTTACTATGTTTTTTAATTTGGGGTATACATTTAAGTTGAGCCTCTATTATGGTGTTTTTAAAAAGTTTCCATGCAGCTTGCAGGGATTTTACTTTTGGTGCTGTATCTTTTAATTTCTGTTTAACTAACCTCCTCATTTTTGTATAGTTCCCCTTTCTGAAATTAAATGCTACAGTACATAAGAAGCATGTATTGCAACATTCAAGAATGTACAGTATAAATTAAACAGAAAATGCAAGAGTTAGGACTCTAACAGTAACATAGCACAACTGTAGTATGCACTCCTTTGTTCATTCTTTCCTTGTAAAAGGTACACCACAGAACCAAGTTAACGTTAACTTTTGCATTTTCTGATTTTACATTTAAGCTGCAACTTGCATGCAAATTGTGTACTTGCAACATTAATTGTTTTAAGATCTGTAATCTTGACATAATGGGGTTTGCAAATAGAGTTTATCAGAACTAAGATTTTTTTCCCCCAGTTTAAGTCAGACTTATTGAAGTCACCATAGGAACCTAAACGCCAGTTACAAAAGCAGGTTTCTTAAACTCATTTTTGCAACTAGAACTTAAAGAATACCACAAAAGACACCTCCATTTGAACACATGCCTGAAAATGCAAGAAAGGGCCATTTAAAAGAAAATTAAGATTTTGGAAACTGCCTCTGTTAGAAAAGATCTGAACTTCAAGAATACCCTATCCTACAACACAAAACAGCCCCCTCCCCCACCAAAAGAAAACCTCAAAACACAGTAAATGTAACTCTCTCAGAAATCTCTATTACTGAGCTGGTGTTTTACTTTTTAAAATCCATTTCTTAAAGCTCAATGATGCACAGTGCGGGACACACACACACACACACACACACAAAACAGTATCCATGAACTTACAAGTCAGAATGCTACCACATTTCCAGATCAACAGACTATACAAACCATTAGGGTTTTTTGGGATACTAATTAGCTTTGGATGTTGTCTAAAGATTCTAAAATAGCACAAAATTTAAGGTAGAAAATTAGAGTTACATAAATTTGGAGAAGTAGGGAAAGCTTGAAGAAAACTAATTCCCATAACTCTGCCAGGCAGCAAGATTCTGTTTAACCTCTCCTAGATCCCCAAACAAATTTTCTAAAACAATATCCTTGAGTACAAAGACACCTTTGTACTGACATCAAGCTAATCAGTTTATAGTTACAGTGACAAATATTTTGGCAGAACGCCAAAGAACAAGGTGTTAACAACAAAGATGTAAAGGTGAATGTCAATTTGGTATAAAAACTTCCTGTTTTAATGGTCTCAAACTCACTGGTTATACTAATTTTATGTGTATGTGATGTATCATTTAAAAAAAAGAAAGTGTTCAACTGTTGAAACTTAGTTTCAACCCTATATTCTTCAACACCTGGAATTGCACAATTTGTTGACAAGCCCTCTGATATGCTTCCAAAGGAATGGACTTATTGGTAAAATTATCCTTCAAGCATCAAGTTTCCAGAGATAAACAGAACCATCTGAAGACATTTGATAAGAGTACCACAATACTGGGGGGAAAACTGTAATTTAATGAGATTAAAAAAAATAAAAATAAAAAAAGGTCACATTGAACCTAACATTAGTATTTAACATTTATGAAAAGAATGGAGATCTAAATATTGATTAGAGGCATTTCAAAACTCAATTGGGAAAACTTTTACAGGTGTTTTAAAACACTGGAAGCATGGGAAAACATCTAGAGACATTCTTCAGACCCAGCTCTTCTTTCATTCCACCAGTTATCAAGCAGGACCAAAATTAATTGCATAGAGGATTAATGGGGTGCCAGAAACAATTAGATGTTTTTTCTGCAAACTAGTGACTAAACAATTCTCGTTTTAAAAAGCAATGGTGAGCATTAGGACTGTTACTGCTTTTGTCTATCCTCAGAATCTCTCTCTCAGCCACCCTGTATCTACCTCTACAGGGAAGCATTAAGCTGAAGCAAAGTAGTATTACACTTGCAGCTGGTCACATAATGGAAGTGATTAGAATCACACAGTCCTGCTTTGTTGTGGGGTAATTTGTTCATGACATTAGCTGCCTATTAGTCTATGTCCTGAAGCATGAAGATTGATTACACCTGTAAAATCTTATAGCCAGTGTAACTGCAGGCTACCTTTATTATGCTATGGAATAGTCATCCACAGGTAAAAAAAGAAAGCCCCATACTGCAGGACACAAATGCCAGAAAGTGCTGCAGTGAACAAGCTTACATTAGCGAGGAAGAATTAAGTGATTTCCTAAGACTCTCTTCACCTTTAGATGTCAAATTTATTATTTTCACTTTGCTGCTTTAATATTCTATGACAGTGAGTTCTACAAGTTAAGTAAAGTAGTATTAAAAAACCCAGTATTTCCCTGTATCTTTTGTTTCACTGAGTACCCTGTGTTCTTATATTGTGGAAGAGGGCAAAGAGATATGCCCAGCTGGCCTTCACATTTGTTTCACCCCTAGGTCAGGTTTCTCTTGCAGACAGACTCCCATATATCTTGACTGAATTAAAGCCATGTTAGTTCAGCCTTTGAATTCCCTTTTACCCCTTCCAACACATCAACAATACCTGTTAATCTGTTATGAAAGGAACTTCAGGATGCAGACAGGAGTGAGCTACTGTCTCTTAATCTAGGTGATAATGTTACACTTAACCTAGACAATATTCATCTCTGGGGAAATTTAACTTTTATTCTAGCACAGCCATAGTATAATGAACTCTTTATAAAGCTAACAAATTAGAAAGAAGTAAAAATAATCACCGCCCTGCTAGGGTGTGTCCACAGTAGGAGAAAAAGTGTTCTCTTACCACATCATAAAATTCCAGTGAAGACAAGGCAGACTCTAGTTTTCACCTGTTCACAAGTTGAGGTAAACACTAGCAGGAATGCAATGTTTACCTCGACCTGCTAATAGTGTTAAAACTACAAACTGCCTTGCCTTCATTTGAACTTAACCTCATGTTGGTTAACGTGTGACCAGGCCACCTGTTTTCCTGACGAATGCATGATACTGTTAAGCTTTCAGTGGAAACAAAGGGAGACATGAGCAACTGCCTTTAAACAATATACAAAAAGTTCACTGGAGAATGCTGATTCAGCTTTAATGTTTCTATCCAATTTGAGTAAACTAAGCATTGAATATGTTCATAAATGAAGACTTCATATAAAAGCTGAAGTGAGGATGGATTTTTGATGGAGCGAATGGGGTTTAAATCAATGTATTACAGACATTCCCAAATGTAAAAAGAAAAAAGAGAAAAGTAGCTTAGTAGCAGAGGTATAGGACAGAGGGGAATCTCGAGCCCTACAGCAATGGTGCACAATATGTTTCCAAACAGCTTGCTGCAAAGGACAGTTGGGAGTTCCCAGTGAAGATCAGTAAGAAGTCAGTACATGTCAACATGGAGAAACAGGATAATGTCTAATTGGGACTTTTAAAAAAAAAATTAGACTAGTGCAAAATATGTGACCGTGTGCATGGATACTGCTTTATACATAGTAGACACGACCAATGCACAAAATTAGTGAACTTACCTTTTCTTTGAATAAAAATCCTGAGCAGAGGATTGGCTGTGGAAACTGCTTTATGATAATTGTCATCATTGTTGATAGGCAGCAGATCTCCATGAATGTCTATATACCCAACTAAAACTTCAACATTGGGGATCTTGTGCACATGCTGCAATAATCCATAGAACTCCTCAAACTTTCCAGGTTTGGATCTTTCCAGAGAAAACCGTCGAAATTCAGCTCCAAACTACAAGACAGACATCTGATTTTAGTAAGACAGAAATCAACATGTACCCCAAGACAACAGGACAACTTGAAAGTTACAGTAAGTGCTCACCAGGTCAAAAATTTAATTTACAAAAATATGATAAATATGATAAACTTATTGCATAGCCAAAAGGTTCTAAATTTTGAGTGAAAAGGTGACCTTTTAGATGTACTAATATCAGAGGCCATGCCACATAGTTCAGAATATGTATACAATTATTTCTGTCTTGACGTAATCTGCTCCAATGCGAAGTCTTGATCAGAATGTGTTTACTTTTGATTCTGTGCAAATATTTTTGTTTTTACTGTTATATTTCACTCAGAGCCCAAATAACCACATGTAAAGTTAAAGCCCGGTCTACACCTAAAAATCAGATCAACCTAGCTACACTGCTCAGGGCTCTGAAAAATTCTGCACCCTGTGCGATGTAGCTATATAAACATATGCCCCAACTGTACATTAAGTTGGTAGTGATTGCACGTCTAACAGTGAATGCCAGTGAAAATGAGGTAAGATCAGAGGCTAAAATAGGAAAAGAACAAGTTAAAAATTACTTAGACAAGTTAAATGTTTTCAAGTCAGAGCCTGATGAAATGCAACCTAGAATACTCAAGGAGCTGACTGAGGAGATATCTGAGCCATTAGCGATTATCTTGGAAAATTAATGGAAGACTGGAGAGCTTCCAGAAGACTGGAAAAGGGCAAATATAGTGAGAATCTACAAAAAGGGAAATAAGGACAACCCAGGGAATTACAGACCAATCAGCTTAACTTCTGTACCAGGAAAGATAATGGAGCAAATAATTAAACAATCAATTGCAAACATCTAGAACATAAGGTGATTAACAGTCCAAATGGCATTTTGGGCTGTATAAGTAGGGGCATTGCTAGCCGATCGAGGGACGTGATCGTTCCCCTCTCTTCAACATTGGTGAGCCCTCATCTGGAGTACTGTGTCCAGTTTTGGGCCCCACACTACAAGAAGGATGTGGAAAAATTGGAAAACGTCCAGCGGAGGGCAACAAAAATGATCAGGGGACTGGAATACATGACTTATGAGGAGAGGCTGAGGGAACTGGGATTGTTTAGTCTGCAGAAGAGAAGAATGAGGGGGGGATTTGATAGCTGCTTTCAACTACCTGAAAGGGCATTCCAAAGAGGATGGATCTAGACTGTTCTCAATGGTAGCAGATGACAGAACGAGGAGTAATGGTCTCAAGTTGCAGTGGGGGAGGTTTAGGTTGGATATTAGGAAAAACTTTCACTAAGAGGGTGGTGAAGCACTGGAATGTGTTACCTAGGGAGGTTGTGGAATCTCCTTCCTTTGAAGTTTTTAAGGTCAGGCTTGACAAAGCCCCAGCTGGGATGATTTAGTTGAGGATTGGTCCTGCTTTGAGCAGGGGGTTGGACTAGATGACCTCCTGAGGTCCCTTCCAACCCTGATATTCTATGAACAGTCAGGGTGGATTTATCAAGAACAAAACTTGTCAAACCAACCTGATAACTTTCTGTGACAGCGTCAGGCCAGATGACAGGAGAGTGATTTTTTTTGGGGGGGGGGGGTCCAATGTGTTTTATTGGGCAGGAACCAATTCCAGACTAGACACAAAGGGACACAGATCGCAACCCGGCCTGGGGGGGCTCTCTGCAGGACACGCCACCCCCCCAAGGCAGATATATTAGTCACAGGTTAAGTAGGTCCCTTTTCCCTGGGTAAGGTAACAGGGAAGGTTCCAGAACAATCAGGAAATTTCTGGAAACAATTAAGGCAGACTGGCTGCTTAGAACACCTGCAGCCAATCAAGAAGCTGCCAGAATCAATTAAGACAGGCAGGCTAATCAGGGCACCTGGGTTTAAAAAGGCTCTCACTTCAGTTTGTGGCACACATGCAAGGAGCTGGGAGCAAGAGGCATAAGAAGCTCAGAGTGAGAAGTACAAGCATTATCAGACATCAGGAGGAAGGTCCTCTAGTAAGAATAAAGAAGGTGTTGGGAGGAGGCCATAGGGAAGTAGCCCAGGGAGTTGTAGCTGTCACGCAGCTGTTACAGGAGCCACTGTAGACAGCTGCAATCCACAGGGCCCTGGGCTAGAACCTGGAGTAGAGGGCAGGCCCAGGTTCCCTCCATTCCCCCAACTTGATACCAGAGGAGTTGAACTGGACTGTGGGTTTCACTAGAGGGGAAGGTCTCCAGCCTGTTCCCCGATCCACTAGGTGGATCAGCAGAGACTGTGGGGATTGTTCTTCCTTTCCACATGCTCGCCAGTGATGAGGCTAACTGAGCGAACAGCAGATTTGAGCCATGAAAGTGGCCAAACTGAGGGCTGCTGTGAACCTCTGAGGCGAGCAAATCCGTCAATAAGCGCAGGACCCACTAAGGCAGAGGAGGAACTTTGTCACACAGGGTAACAATCCTTGTGGATGGGGGGGGGGGAAGTGGTAGACATGGTATATCTTGACTTTAGTAAAGCTTTTGGTACTGTCTCCCATGACCATCTCATAAACAAACTAGGGAAATGCAACCTAGATGGAGTTACTAGTGGGGACATAACTGGTTGGAAAACCATTCCCAGAAAATAGTTATCAGTGGTTCACAGTCATGCTGGAAGGGCATAACAAGTGGGGTCCCGCAGGGATCAGTTCTGGGTCCAGTTCTGTTCAATATCTTCATCAATAATTTAGATAATGGCATAGAGAGTACACTTATAAAGTTTGAGGATGATGCCAAGCTGGGAAGGGTTGCAAGTGCTTTGGAGAATAGGATTAAAATTCAAAATGATCTGGACAAACTGGAGAAATGGTCTGAAGTAAATAGGATGAAATTCAATAAGGACAAATGCAAAGTATTCCACTTAGGAAGGAACACCAGTTGCATACATACAAAATGGGAAATGACTGACTAGGAAGGACTAATGCGGAAAGGGATCTGGGGGTCATAGTGGACTACAAGCTAAATATGAGTCAACAGTGTAACACTATTGCAAAAAAAGCGAATATCATTCTGGGATGTATTAGCAGGAGTGGTGTAAGCAAGACATAAGTAGTAATTCTTCCGCTCTACTCCATGCAGATTAGGTCTCAACTGCAGTAGTGTGTCCAGTTCTGGGAGCCACATTTCAGGAAAGATGGACAAATTGGAGAAAGTCCACAGAAAAGCAACAAATGATTAAAGATCTAGAAAACATGACCTATGAAGGAAGATTGAAAAATTTGGGCTTGTTTAGATTGGAAAAGAAGATGGAGAGGGAACGTGATAACTGTTTTCAAGTTCATAAAAGGTTGCTACAAGGAGGAGAAAAATTCTTAACCTCTGAGGATAGGATAAGAAGCAATAGGCTTAAATTGCAGTAAGGGAGGTTCAGGATGGACATTACCACAAAATTCTTGTCAGGATGGTTAAGCACTGGAATAAATTGCCTAGGGAGGTTGTGGAATCTCCATCATTGGAGATTTTTAAGAGCAGGTTAGACAAACACCTTTCAGGGATGGTCTAGATCAGGGCGGCCAACCTGAGCCTCTGAAGGAGCCAGAATTTACCAATGTACATTGCCAAAGAGCCACAATAATATGTCAGCAGCCCACCATCAGCTCCCCAACCCCACTCCCAGTGCCTCCCATGCACCAGCAGCCCTGCTGATCAGCACCTCCCACTCCCTTCCCACACCTCTCAGTCACCTGTTTTGTGGCATGCAGGAGGCTTGGGAGCTAGGGGTGACGAAGAGAGGAGCAAGGCCACTGCAGGCTCAGGGGAGGGGGTGGGAAGGGGTGGAGTGGGAGCAGGGCCTGTGGCAGAGCCAAGGGTTGAGTAGTGAGCACCCTCTGGCACACTGGAAAGTTGGCACCTATAGCTCCAGCCCCAGAGTCAGTGCCTATACAAGGAGCTGCATATTAACTTCTGAAGAGCTGCATGTAGCTCCAGAGCCACCTGTTGGCCACCCCGGTCTACAGAATACTTAGTCCTGCCATGGATGCAGGGGACTGGACTAGATGACCTCTTGTGGTCCCTTCCAGTCCTATGATTCTAGATGCAGCTAGTTGACAGAAGAATTCTTCCATTTACCTAGCTACCATCTGTCAGAGGTGATTTTCCTACACCAACAAAAAACCCTTCCCTTGATATAGGAAGTGTCCATGCTACAGCTGCAGTGCCATAGATGTGCCACTGTAGTGTAGATGTACCCTGAGATGACCCCAAACAATCTGAAAGACTGACTGGCAACTATATATGAATAGCTCAGATGAGCAATTAAAAGCATCAGTCATTTAGGATCTGGGTCACTCCAGAATATGACATCCGATTTTATATATGCATAAGAATCTAAGCAACAAAAACGTTAGATACTGCCAACTCATGTTTCTTAAACTTCTGTACTTGAAGGCAAAACTTAAAATTTCAAAGCTATTACAGAGTGAGATTTTCACACCATTTATCTGTATTATTGAAACCAGTTTTGTCTCATCTTAATCTAGGTTTAAAAAATTTTGCTGGTATCCAAGATTTTGCTTTCAGGACCCAATACAGTCACAAAAAGGCCAGCAACCCATTACCAGTCTAAGACCAAGCTTTAGCTTTAAAAAACTCCATTTCATCCTAATGGTTGAGAAGAAACTCATCAATATATGAAGAAAACTTAAAACCATGCAGTGACTGTATGCTGCAAGTCTGTATGCAACCCTGAAATAATACCTCAGAGGTATGAACTGACCCATTCATCTGAAAAGGGCAATACTAAAATCAGAGCAGAGGACACATATCAATATTATTAAAGCAGAACCATCAAGTTAATCATATAGTTAATGATTTTGGTTTTGGATGCAGTGGCAGATATTGTGGTGGGGTGCCAGGGTGAAGTTAATTACTTTCAAGGGTTGTTGGCATGAAGGAAATTAATTCATATTTCCTCCCTCCCTAATTTTAAGTTCCTTCTGCTCCTACCTAAAAAGGAGAGGCAAAGAGGGGATACAACCCCATTCCTCAAAAACTTCATAGGCCTGTTCACGCTAGCAAGATTCAGATTTTTATTTCACCACCAGTTCAGCCCTAATGACAGAAATGCTTTACAGCAGTAGTTCTCAACCTTTTTCTTTCTGAGTCTCCCCCCCCCCCCCCACAACATGCTATAAAAACTCCATAGCACACCTTTGCCAAAACAACTAGTTTTCTGCATAACACCAGGAATGGCATTAGGGGCTAGCAATCAGGGCAACTGTCTGGGGCCACAGGGACACCCGTGAAGCAAAGTTGCTCAGGCTTCGGCTTCAGTCCCAGGTGGAAGGGCTCAGGGTCCTGGGCTTCAGCTTTCTGGCCTGGGCCTCAGCAAGTCTAACACTGGCCCTGCTTGGCAGACCCCCTGAAACCTGCTTGCAGACCCCTGGTTGAGAACCACTGCTCTACAGTGCAGCTCTACTGATAGTGAATCTACCTTGTACCAGCTTGCGCCACTCCTCCTGTATGGACCCTACTGATGTGCTTTAACAGTTCACTAATGCACTTTGCAGTAGTCCTGTTTCAAAGCAGACTGTCCCTTACTCAGTTCCCCAAACTTCAAGACTTCTCTCCCTCCTACATTATACTATCTATATTACAACAGTACCTAGAGACCATAAGCAGCAAAGTGCCCCACTGTGCTAAGCACTGTTCAGACTGTATGAGTGAATGTAAGCTTTGGGGGCAGAGACTGAAGTCTACACGAGGAAAAAGGTATGTTTTTAAAATGTGATAGCTAACATAATCCCTTACATGAAAACAAACAAGAAGGCAGGTTCAGGGGATACAGGGGAGAAAAAGTCAGCAATAAAACTAGCCTGTTTTTGCATAGTCTGGGTATACAATTTGTAGGTGTAATAAGTCATGAATTCGCCACCTGCCTAGTCATTAGTTGATTGTTGGAAATATTTTTGTATATTCTGTAGCTGATCAGTAATGAACATGAGGTTGAACTGGATTTTTCATAATCAAGATGGGGAGTCCAAACTGACTGCTATATTCCAAATAGTTTGAAAGCTGTCAAATAGATCAAAATAAATATCCCTTAAAATGAACATCACAATGAGATGACACCCAAAAGTGTCCAGCAATTTCTATAATACAGTCACTTAGCAAAGCAAGAATTGTACAATTTAAGATTTTGGGAGTCATAAATGTAATAAAAAATTGTATAAAACAGTTTGAGTGGATCAGGGAAGGATTAAAGAGACAGCACCACATTTCTTGGGTTCATGTTGCATAGTTTAGGTCTAATGTGCCAATTAGGAAATGGGGCCTTTGCTATTGTTGTGACCAATTCTGTGTCTTCCTCATATTACTTTCAAAAATAATCAGAAGTTTTATTTGCATTCAACTTGGGAGTCTGAAAACCCAGTAGAGACAAGGACCCTATCGTTTGCTTATTAGTAATGACACCAAGTCATCCAGTTAGCACAACAAATTAAGAATTCTATACCTTCTGAACTCCAACACTCCTCCCTCCCCTAAAGATTTTTAAATAAAGGATTCACTGCAAATACTCTTCTATAGATACTCTAAGTACTGTAACATTAGTCAACAAAAAGGTAGAATGAATGACTCACATACTGATTTCAGTCACACCTGTGCATAAGTAAATAAAACCTGCAGGAGGAACTCCCTTTAGTCAAGAGCAGTGTGCTTTATTATGACATCAATAAAAGAACTTCTCCTTTGTTCCCATTAACTGTTTCCCCAAGAACTTGAAATATGCAACATCCAAGGAATTTCCCACATATGTATATTGCAACTTTTTGTATATTACTTATAATTTTCCAGTAGTGCTGTAGTTTAATGTGACAGACATCAAATAAAATTTGACATGAGCTAAAAAGGACAGCATGTTTGAAGTTACAATATTGCAGCAGGGCCAGCTTTTCAGAAATAATTGCACAGTTTCATGCATATGCTACAAGCATATTTATTGTGTCTGCATGCTTGTGCAGGTACTGCAATCATGCAAGTGAGAGTCTCAATCTGGCCCATATTTTTTCCAATGTAGTGCTTGTTGTTTCCACTTCAGAACAAATATTCTACTTTCATTGTAGTTTGTGTTCTTTCCCAAAACATAATTTTTGCAATTGTACATCACATATTTACTCTTAAAGAGACAAGCTGCACTATGCAAAACACAGGACAAGAAAGTTATGGGGGATTATTCAGACAGGAGAGAGTGCTTGAAGAGGTGGATTTCAGAATAGAGTAGAATATTTATCCAACAGTGGGCTGGTCTACACTGGCACTTTACAGTGCTGCAACTTTCTCGCTCAGGGGTGTGAAAAAACACACCCCTGAGCACTGCGAGTTTCAGTGCTGTAACATGCCAGTATAGACTGCGCCCCCAGCACTGGTAGCTATGCCCCTCATCGAGGTGGGTTTTTTTTTTTTTTTTTTTAGAGGAAGAGAGCTCTCCCAGCGCTCTGCCATGACTACACAAGCCAAGTTAAAGCGCTGCCATGGCAGCACTTTAACATTGCCAGTGAAGATGTGCCCTGTAGCACTTCAAAAAGCACAAATCTCTTCTCTATGCTAGGAAATTGTCAGATCTACACTGATAGTTACTGTTTTGAGAAAAGATAACCCTGATTTTCAGCATGCATTGTTACAGAGAACAGACTAATGCTGACTGGTCTTGTGCTGGCTGTAGCATCCTGCCTCTCTATTACTTGATAACTTCTTGCAGTAGTGATCTGAAGTAATGCAGACATACCTATCCATGTGTCTAGAATACTAGAACCAGTTTGACACAGAATTTGTCATACCAGATTGAACCCCGTGCCTCTAGAAAGAGGAACCTCAATACACTGCTTATTGTGCAGCCCTGTATTAAAGGGGGAAATGTCCCCATGACCTAAACAGCAATTTAAATATCATTATTTGGGATATAAGTTGTTACCCTTATTTCAGCAAATAGAAACTACAAACATTTCTTAGTGATAAAATTATCCAGTCTTTTTAAAAAAAGACCTACCTACAACATTTGTTGCAAAGAATTCCAGGGTGTGGTAAAGAGTAAAGCTTTACCATAAGTATATCTCTCTCCTCAACTCCAACCAGGGAAGATGATCATTATGACAAAAGATGTGCTGAATCAAAGCATTTCTACTGCAGTAGCATAAAGGAGCTCCAATCATGGTCCAGGAACCATCCCACTATGCTAGCTTGTACAAACACTTTACAAAAAAGACTGTCCTTCTCACTAAGAACTTACAGCCTCTTCTATCTATGTTGATATCAAACAGGCATGAACATGAAAATCTCTGGTTCCATGATATACTTTCAGCCTGTTTTCAAACACCCACATTTGTCTGGGGATTTTTGAGACCTAGAAGTCTGGGATGAAATAGGGTTTGTTTTTAAATATATACTCATGTGTTGCTTTAGCTATTTACAATGAAGAGAGTTAGAATAAAACTTCAGAGCAACTATAGTTTCACTCATGCTTAACTTCTACTTGGAGTCATGGTCAGCAGGTGCCATCATCCTTTAGCTTCTGTTCACACAAATCTTCTGAAATTCTCCCACGGTTCCTCACTTGCTCTAGCACCAATACAACCTACAGCAGAAGATACTGGTATATTTTTACCACCATGTCACATAACCCTTAAAAATGCATATTCCCTGTCCACACTAAAGCTACCAGTTATTGTAAACTAAGATGGAATCTATAGAATAGACAGGACGCAGGATTTAAGGATTAGGCTTCACACTGGTAAAAATGTTTATAACCAGTCTGCATTACAGCTTCCACTAGTGGAGAAACACACAAGTTTCCTCAGTGTATGTGCACTCTTAAGCCTTGCCTAGACAAGGGGAAAATGTGCTTTTTAGATCAGCATGAATTAAACTAAACCAAATTACAGCCATATTAATTCTGAACAACAGCATTCACACTGGGATTTAACGTCATTTAATGTTGCATCCGATGAAGTGAGCTGTAGCTCACGAAAGCTTATGCTCAAATAAATTGGTTAGTCTCTAAGGTGCCACAAGTACTCCTTTTCTTTTTGCGAATACAGACTAACACAGCTGTTACTCTGAAAACTGGTCCAATAAAAGATATTACCTCATCCACCTTGTCTCTCTAATTCAATTTAGTTAAAATGACATGAAACACTCCTTAACACCCCGTTTAGACACAGTTCAACACCTTGACAATTGTGGGTTATATGAGCAGATAAGATTCCAGAGCTGTTGTACTGCATCTAAATTAGGATCTTGTATAGACTAGGATAAAAGATTTTTTTTTTCCCCCAAAAACATGTTAGGAAGGCAACTTATTTTTGTTCTGTTCACACAAGATCCTTAAATCATGTTAACATGTTAGCTAGCATGTTTTTAAAAATACACTTATCCTAGTCTAGTCAAAAAGCATAGTATCAGGGGCATTTCAAAACATGTTAGCTAAACTGATTTTTGAGCACCTTTTTTTCCTAGTAACTTTCTTATATAGTCTCCATTTGTTTTTTTATATATAGTTTGCATTCTGTTAGTCTGCATTCAGTTTCAGGGGGAACCTTTTCAGTCTTGTTTTACACTTCTGTAGAGTAATTGTAGGGAAAGCAGTATGCCTGCCCAATTAGTAAAGTCATGCTGTAACTTTTGTTAAAGAATATCAAGTTTTGCAGTGGATAATCATCTACAACCCTGTTGGGGATAGAGGGGGGGAAAAAAGTGAAGAGTGATCTGACAAGGGGGCTAGTGCTGAGAGAAGGCTACAGGGACAATACCCAGCATTAATTATTACTAGTGTCAACCCTATGGTGATAGCTGTTTGACTAATACCACATCTTGCTCCTAGGCCATGGCACAGGGACCAAGCAAAAGGAACAGCCCTAGATCCCTTGAAAACATGGAGATGCACCCCTCTACCCTTAGGCAACCTGGATCTTCCTTGCAGACATACTCCCCACCCTGGCAAGGTGCCATCTGCAGGTGAGTCAGCAGCTCTCCCAGCTCCCCCTCACCCCATACAGTATCCACCCAGTGCAGAACCAGCCCAGCCCCATGCCGGGACAACTCACAGGCAGCCCTGGGTGTGCTCCCACAAGAGATTCCCTGAGCCCAGATAGCCCCCTTCCTCAACGATCCCCTCCTGCTGGGGCCCCAATTTTCACTGGGGCTAGGGCTCGCCCTGCCCCCGGCGGCCCCTCACGGAGCGGGCGCCCCCCCCCCCCACACAGCCTCCACTGGGGCTCGCCCTGCCCCCGGCGGCCCCTCACGGAGCGGGCGCCCCCCCCCCCACACACAGCCTCCACTGGGGCTCGCCCTGCCCCCGGCGGCCCCTCACGGAGCGGGCGCCCCCCCCCCAACAGCCTCCACTGGGGCTCGCCCTGCCCCCGGCGGCCCCTCACGGAGCGGGCGCCCCCCCCCCCAGCCTCCACTGGGGCTCGCCCTGCCCCCGGCGGCCCCTCACGGAGCGGGCGCCCCCCCCCAGCCTCCACTGGGGCTCGCCCTGCCCCCGGCGGCCCCTCACGGAGCGGGCGCCCCCGCCCCCCAGCCTCCACTGGGGCTCGCCCTGCCCCCGGCGGCCCCTCACGGAGCGGGCGCCCCCGCCCCCCAGCCTCCACTGGGGCTCGCCCTGCCCCCGGCGGCCCCTCACGGAGCGGGCGCCCCCCCCCCCAGCCTCCACTGGGGCTCGCCCTGCCCCCGGCGGCCCCTCACGGAGCGGACGCCCCCGCCCCCCAGCCTCCACTGGGGCTCGCCCTGCCCCCGGCGGCCCCTCACGGAGCGGACGCCCCCGCCCCCCAGCCTCCACTGGGGCTCGCCCTGCCCCCGGCGGCCCCTCACGGAGCGGACGCCCCCGCCCCCCAGCCTCCACTGGGGCTCGCCCTGCCCCCGGCGGCCCCTCACGGAGCGGACGCCCCCGCCCCCCAGCCTCCACTGGGGCTCGCCCTGCCCCCGGCGGCCCCTCACGGAGCGGACGCCCCCGCCCTGCTCCTTCTCCTGGGGGCTCGCCCTCCAAAGGGTCGATCCGCCCTCTGCGGCCCCTCACGGATCGTCGCCCTAGGCCCGCTACCCACCTTGCTCTTCACTTCCATGGTGCACAGGCCCCGGCTACCCCCAGCGCTGCGGTGGGTCCGGTTCATTCCGCCAGATGGTCTGTGTCCCCTGGCGCGCTGTGGGGGAGGGGGAGAACCCGGGCAGCTCCGAGCCCAGCCTCCCAGCCACAACCTGCCGCCTCCTCACACGCACCCAGGCCGGGGGAAGAGCCGCCCCACAGAACGCCTAGCTGCGCCTAGCACCTGCCGCTCCCAGGAGAGGGCTAGGGGCAGGTAGCGCATGCGCGCCTGACACTCACAAAAGGGAGGGGGGAGTCTCGGTGCACCTGCAGCGAGCGCGCATGCGCACCTGTCGCCCGGCGAACGAGAGGGAAAGAAAGCGTTGGCGCACCTGCAGCCAGTGCGCGTGCGTCCAACGTGAGCCCCTGCTCGCCTGCTTTC
Source organism: Eretmochelys imbricata (assembly GCF_965152235.1). Taxonomy (NCBI): domain Eukaryota; kingdom Metazoa; phylum Chordata; order Testudines; family Cheloniidae; genus Eretmochelys; species Eretmochelys imbricata. The sequence continues at coordinate 16,049,031 of NC_135584.1, forward strand.
CAAAGTGGAGGGCGCACGCGAGGCGGGGGGTTGGGAGGTGTCAGTCCCCTCCTGCTACTGAGGTTATTGTAGGTAAAGACCCACGCTCAGAACTGGGATTGTGTGGGGGACTCAGCACACCGCCCGATTAATCCGATTAATCCTAGCGGCGCGGTAACTCCCAGTGCTGGGATTGTGGCGGGCACAGTAACCCCCCGGTGCTTAGATTGCAGGGAGCACAATAACCCCCCGGTGCTGGGATTGTGGGGGGCACAGTAACCTCCGGTGCTGGGATTGTGGGGGGCATTGTACCCCGCCCGGTACTGGGATTAAAGAAGCACTCATCCCCACAATTCTGGGATTATGAGGGCCACAGTGTATCACCTATAGTGGGATTATGGGGGGCGGGGTGAAAGTACCCCTGTGAGGCTGGGAATATGTGGACGGGGACAGAATACGCCTCCTCTTGGTGCTGTGAGACTGTGTTCAAGGAAATAAGGGCTGTAGTATCCCACCAAAGATCAGGATTGGCTTCAACTACAAATAAACATAATCAACTTTGTGAGGCCCTTCACTTTTAGGGATTCCTGCACATAGTTTTCTGGAGTTTATGTCCAGAAAGGACCATTAAATCATAACCATTAAATCCTGCACATCAGAAGCCATCAAATTTCTCTCAGATAGCCCTGTTGGGCCAAATTACTTCAGTCAAACTAAAGCCTTTCAGTCCTCAGAAAAATAGACTGTCTTGTGCCACAGGCAGAGGACAGACTGCTGCCAATGCCCTGAGAGGCCCATCCAGTGCTGGGAATTGATTAGGTGAGACATGCCAAGATGATCCTGGGAAGTGATCCATGCCCCATGCTGCAGAGGAAGGTGAAAAACTCCCAAGATCCCTGCCAATGTGACCGGGGGTAAATTTCTTCCGAGCCCCAAATCTGAGGATCACCTGAGCAGGTGAGCGGGGCAAACCAGCCAGGCATCTAAAACACAATTCCTGATACCACCTCAGATGATCACTGATCTACCCCAACCAGTATCCTTCCTCTCCCAGATTATAATTGTACATTGGGAGGAAAAAATCCTTCTCATCCCCTTCAGGCAACCAGCTGAAGCCATGGAGCATGAGATTAGTTTATAGTCATTATTACAGAACAGAGCTACATATTTGGAATTTATGGGCCACTCTTCTCTGTCACCTTACAGACTAACAAATTTATCTGAGCATAAGCTTTCATGAGCTACAGCTCACTTCATCGGATGCAGTGAGCTGTAGCTCATGGATGCTTATGCCCTAATAAATTTGTTAGTCTCTAAGGTGCCACAAGTACTCCTTTTTGCGAATACAGACTAACACGGCTGCTACTCTGAAACCTATCTTCTCTGTCAGCGGCAGGCCCAGAAAAGGAACCAACTCACAGACTGATCCATCTCTCAAACATCTCAGCGTCATGCAAGTTCTAAAGCTTTGTATACTCAAAGAAGTTGCACCAGTTTGATTTAAATTGGTTTAAAATTATTTAGTGTAACTAGTGCAACACACTGGGCACATTTAAAAAGTTCATTTGGTTTTAGAGATATTACCAGATCCAGCAATATTCCCTATACTTAAAAGGGGGAATTCTATTAAAACCAGTAATAGAATGAACTTTGTAAGTGTGATGGCTATATATTGGTTTACTCCTGGTTTGTATTTATATTTGGATATAAATCAGGATTAAACCAATAAAAGAGCATCCACACACAAAGTTGCACTAATTTAACTAAATCAGTTCAAAATCATACCTTTAGTTAAACCAGCGCAATTTTACATGTAGTAGATCATGTAGGTCCAAGTCCAGCCCTACCAAAGGCAAAGAAACTGCAGCTCTCACTCTGGTTCAACTCAGCCAGACAAGTGCTGATTAGTACAGACAGAGGTTGTTGTCCAATGAGTATTTGCCAGCAAATCAGTTGGTATCCAGTTCAAGTCTTATGCCTTCTCTGGTCTATGTTTTCTTTACACTGGCAAAAGAGAATGCTTACATGACTTGCTAGTTCTTATCTATGTCTGGAGCCTTTTTCTTTTCTCACATTGATGTAAATAGAAGTCAGTGAAATTACATTGTGTGAGCAGGGTGGAATCAAACCTCTAATTCTATCAGTTTACTAATTACCAAAAACTGGAGATGGGCAGCGGCTCAACTTGTTTTTCTAAGCCTGCCATCTTCTACAAGCAAGTTGCTCAGCTCTGCCAGACCATGGTGGGAAGGTGCAGAGGAGAACACAGCCTTCCCAAGGATTTGCAGAGCAATTGAATTTGCCTTCTTCTGATGTGAAAAAGCCTGGAGGAAGGTCCCAGCACTTGAAACAACCATGCAGGTGATATTATTGCTACATATTTATTAGGATTCTTTTAAGGACTTTTTTTTTCTTCTCTTGCATTCCAGGAGTCGTTGGAGTTCCTCACAATGGGGTGTGGTCTCATGCTTTCTGAGACAGCCATGGTGATATAATCTCAAGTCACTGGAACCAACCTCATAAAAAGGTATTAATCACTAGCTAGCTTGCATCACAATGAACTAGTGTTGTGTAAGGAAGGAATGTGAGGAACAGTTTGATTTCAGATAAAGGTAAGGAGAGGGGCAGGACTTCCATGCCAGGCGGAGCACAAGATTACAGAGCTATTTTAGTCACAAATTCCATAAAACCTGTGATTCAGACTTACTCAAACTATTCACTGCCCCCAAAGAAAGGAATGTTTAGTTTCTACTGACCTATTTATAGCCGGAAGAAATGGTTGTTAATTTTTTGTTGTTTTTTAACTCCCTCTCACCCACATTTACCACCAAGGTCAGAACTCCAATACCATCAAGTGTTCCCCCATAATGTAGCTTTCTCATCCCAGGAGTTACTACTTTTTAAATAGTGTGTTATTCCACACACCCAGTAGCTGAAAGGTTGCATTGAGGGATAAAATTCAGATTGAAGGGCAGGAGGAAGGTTTGGCTCATACACTCAATGCTTAGTTACTGTGGTGATTGGCACTGCATCTATACTATATGTAGATCTTGATTCTGATCACACTTATAGGCCAGGTCTACATTAGAAAAGATTTGCTGATATAGCTATATTGGTATAGTTGTACTGGCAAACTTTCCTTGTGTAACTACAATATACAGTTTATACCAGAAAAGAAATGCTTTTACTGGTATAGTTTATATTGATTCCCCAAGTGAAATAAGCCATACCAGCAAAAACACTTTTATGCCGTTAAAACTGCAGTTACACTGTGGCTTTAGCTCGAATAGAAATCTCATAAATAATCATCCTCTTAACTGACATTACAATAACAGCAAATGTTTGTAGTGTAGAACTAGGCCTGTATTTAGCACCATGTTGGTGATTGCATCTGAAGTGGGGGGTTTTACCCATGAAAGCTTATGCCCAAATAAATCTGTTAGTCTTTAAGGTGCCACCGGTCTCCTCGTTGGTTTTGTTGACAACAGTGTGGTTCAGAAGTGGTAAAATGTTCTATTGTAGACCAGGGCTGGCACTGTTTTTACATTTCAATTAAGTTACTCTTCATTTAAAGTGTCAGATCAGAATAGGGCCCAGTAGATTAGATAGATTTGGTTTAATCAGGAACCCATTGAAACCAATGGTAGTTTTGTTCAATATTAGCAAATAAGTGGAAAAAAATATCAGTGGGAGTTGTATAGAAAAGAGAAAGATAGACATAGGAAGGTCATAACATAGGTTCTTACACTTCCTTTTCATAAAAGGATTTGAAGTTTGTAAACCATCATGTTTGGCATCATTAACAGCTTTTATTTGACACATCACCCATTCACCCTACTTCGTACTGAAGCTTCTCCCTTCCAAAAATGCAATGTAGTTATTCATTACTCTTAAAGAGAAAAAAATAAAAGGAATTTAACACTCCCTTTCTCTCTGCCTCAGATAAATGCAGCTTTGTCAGAACGCTACATAAGCTTGTGTGACCAGATTGCTTCCCTCTTGCACACATAGTACAGTGATCATACAGATAACCAATACATTTTCTATGGCATTTAATGTTCATGAATGTGAAAAATGTATAGCTCTAGCTCAAGGTCCACTCATAGTCCTGTACATGCACTTCATTCCTTCCTTAACATTCCTGATGCTGTCCATGATATATAAACCTATATACCACACATTAGATTTTTTAGGGCAAGGACTTTGTTTTATTTTATATATGTAAAGTATCAGGCACACCTGTGGTAATATATAAATAATAATATGCCACACTGAGTTTGTCCTGAGCAAAGCCTGCCAATTAACCCCAATTGCCTGATGATTTGGTTTATGTGCTAATAATAATAATATTAAAGCAAATAACAAGGGCAAATATTTGCTGTGGAATGGGCTGAGATGATAAATCACATTTCTTAATGTCCTAAATCAGATCCAAACAGTTTTCCATCAAAGCTAAAAGTTAAAGTTCCGATCATGCAGTGCCAGCTGCCGTGGAAGGCTTTTCCTGCATCAGACCTGCAAAATCTGTAAGCCCAGGCTGCTTTACATGGTTTTTATACAGATTTTTTCAGTTAAGGGGTGTGATTTTTTTTTACCAAAATAGTTATACCAATACAACTCCTGGTGGGGATGCAGCTATAGGGGCATAAAGGTATCTTATACTAGAATACCTTATTGTTTTTCTGTACAGAAATAAGTATAATTGTGTCCACACTTGAAGGTTGTACAGATATAACTATATCTCTATATTTAAAGCAGTACAACTTCTGTGCATAGCTAATCCCTAAATGACCTTACTCCGTCAACTCATGAGCACTACTCCTCTGCCAATTAGGTTTTTACAGTGTTTTTCTATAGGTAACTGGGAAGGCTTAACAAATGTATTTCCATATCTGTAAAAAATTGAAAAGGGAATTTACCAGCTTGTTTATAAAATCTAGAAGAAGAAATGTATGGATCCAAAGATGATGTATTTAAAATTATTCATTGGTTCAGTAAGCCGGTATTGTACATTATCTGTCTTGTCTACTTTTCTTAAGAACGCCTATTATCTCACGTATGGAAAGATGGCATAGTTTGGAGGAGTGACCAGAGCAGAGGTGCGCAAACTATGGCCCATGGGCCACATCCTGCCCACGGGACCATCCTGCCCGGCCCCTGAGCTCTCTGCCGGGGAGGCTAGCCCCTAGCCCCTCCCCTGCTGTTCCCCCTCCCCTGCAGCCATGCTGCTGTGCTGGCAGCGCTCTGAGTGGTGGGGCTGCACGCTCGTGCAGGGCAGCGTGTCTGGCTCTGGCTGGGTGGCACAGCTCCAGACATGCTGCTCTGAGCAGCACGGTAAAGGGGCCGGGGCCGGGGGGTTGGATATGGAGCAGGGGATCCTGGGGGGGCAGTCAGGGGGCGGTTGGATGGGGCGGACGTTCAGGGGAGGGGCGGTCAGGGGACGGGGGTAGGGGGTGGGCTCCCAGGGGGCAGTTAGGGGTGGGGGGTCCTGGAAGGGGGCAGTCAAGGGACAAGGAGGGGGGGATTCTGAGGGGGGCAGTCGGGGGCAGGAAGTGGGAAGGGGCAGGGACCAAGCTGTTTGGGGAGACACAGTCTTCCCTACCTGGTCCTCCATACAGTTTCGCACCCCGATGTGGCCCTTGGGCCAAAAAGTTTGCCCACCCCTGGACCAGAGGGATGGGACACAAGAATTCTAATCCTGGTTCTACCACTGACTCACTGTATGGTCTCCACTCCAGCAAATCATTTAATCTCTGCTTTGGCTACCCTCACTATAATATGAGGATAACGATATTTATCTACCTACTTGGGATGTTGTGAAGATTAATTGATTAGTAAATGTTTATTCAGTGATTTATAATGTTTTATATATGTGTTATTTTCTGCAATAAAATATGCTAATTTGCCAGTGAGGTGATTTTTTTTGTAACATTGATTTTGTCCAGCCTTTTAAAAGTGTAAAATTGTCTTGACATCATGCCAGCTAATGAATAAATATCTGCTTATGATGCTGTATGAATTATGACCTTGATTTTGCAAATACTTGCACATATGCTTAAATTTAATCACATGAGCAGTCAGATTGAGTTAAGATTAAGCACATGCAGAACTGTTTGCAGGATTGGGGCCCAAGTCAAATTCTTGCACATATGTATTTGTCAGAAGACTCAGGAGGGAGAATTGAGAACAGCCGTTTTGCGGTAGGGCCTATAGGACAGATGTGATGCACATGTTTATGTGAGCGTGTGTCTGGCCTGGCAGTGGTGGGTCCGAAACATACTTCTGTGATTATTCCTGGGCACGGGCTGCTGTTGGCTAGAATACAGGCTTTTGCATCTATGTGTGCTTGTTTTGGATGCATCTTTATTATGAGCCTAAAACTGAGCGATGGCCCTAATTTATTGATTTGTTCTATTGGGGGGTGTTGCAACTAAGTAATCCGATCTGTCTTTTTTAAAAACAGTTTTTATCCTTTTTAACCTTGGACTCCCCCTTGCATAAAACAACTCTGGATTTGTTTAAAAGGAAAGTAATTAACTGAACAAAGTAGTGCTAATCACAGTGCTCTCGTCCCAGCTATGTTTATAGCTTAATGATTTATTATTTCTTTTTATTTCTAAATTGGCTTGAAGAAAACAGTAGATAATATTTAATCCTTTCCATCTTCAGAGTACTTTACAAACATTAATTACTTAATCCTCACAGGTGGGTGTGTACTATTATCCCAATTTTACAGGTGGAAAAATTGAGACCCAGAGGGATTAAGGCTGTATCTGTACAAGACTTTTTCTCTTACCATTTCCCATTGCTGCAGGTCCACCCGCAGTAGTGCTAGTGTAGTCTGTTCATTGGTCAAAACTTCAGTTTGTCTCATTCCCAGTGACAGAATTTAGACTGAAAACTCCACAGTAAGTTGTTTGATGACTTTTTCTTCGTACCTGATGGGGAAAAGCACCTTGCACATTGATAGCAGTATATAAATAATAATACTCACTCCAGGAGAGCCTTTTTGACTCTTCTATAGAACAGCATTAATCCAGAGGAAAGACTGTTAGCTACTGAGTCATCAACACTTCTTGCAACTCTCAGACTGTGTCCACACTGCAACTGATGGTGTAATTTACAGCTTGTGTAGATGTACCTGCACTAGTTTTAACCTAGGCCTTGTCTACACTACCAATTTTTGTCACCAAAACTGCCGGTTGTCGACCCAAACAGTGAGTGCATACACACTGCTAGGCAACTTTTGTTGGGAAAAAGGCCCGGTTTTGGCAACAGAATACATCCACCCTCATGAAAGATTTACATCTTTTTCCTCTATATTTTGGTCGACAAAGTGCAAGTGTAGACACCACGCTTCATTTCATTGCTTTAATTGGCGTCCAGGAGGTGTCCCACAATGCCCATCCTGACCGCTCTGGTCAGCAGTTTGAATCCACTGCCCTGCAGCCAGGTAAACAACCATCCATCCTATCTCCCTCCCCCTTAGAAGCCCTGGGAATTTTTGAAATTCCATTTCCTGTTTGCTTGGCCTGGAGAGGTCTCATTGCATCTTCCCAGATGACCATGGCGGGTTAACGCAGCAAACACTCTCCCGCTTGGACCACTGCAGAGCTGTTCTATGATGATCGCCTTCTATGATGAGATTACTGGTTCTGTGGATGAAGGGAAAGCAGTGGATGTATTGTATCTTGACTTTAGCAAAGCTTTTGACACTGTCTCCCACAGTATTCTTGTCAGCAAGTTAAAGAAGTATGGGCTGGATGAATGCACTATAAGGTGAGTAGAAAGTTGGCTAGATTGTCAGGCTCAACGGGTAGTGGTCAATGGCTCCATGTCTAGTTGGCAGCCGGTGTCAAGTGGAGTGCCCCAGGGGTCGGTCCTGGGGCCGGTTTTGTTCAATATCTTCATAAATGATCTGGAGGATGGTGTGGATTGCACTCTCAGCAAATTTGCGGATGATACTAAACTGGGAGGAGTGGTAGATAAGCTGGAGGGCAGTGATAGGATACAGAGGGACCTAGACAAATTGGAGGATTGGGCCAAAAGAAATCTGATGAGGTTCAATAAGGATAAGTGCAGGACCCTGCACTTAGGACGGAAGAACCCAATGCACAGCTACAGACTAGGGACCGAATGGCTGGGCAGCAGTTCTGTGGAAAAGGACCTAGGGGTGACAGTGGACGAGAAGCTGGATATGAGTCAGCAGTGTGCCCTTGTTGCCAAGAAGGCCAATGGCATTTTGGGATGTATAAGTAGGGGCATAGTGAGCAGATCGAGGGACGTGATCGTCCCCCTCTATTCGACATTGGTGAGGCCTCATCTGGAGTACTGTGTCCAGTTTTGGGCCCCACACTACAAGAAGGATGTGGATAAATTGGAAAGAGTCCAGCGAAGGGCAACAAAAATGATTAGGGGTCTGGAACACATGACTTATGAGGAGAGGCTGAGGGAACTGGGATTGTTTAGTCTGCAGAAGAGAAGAATGAGGGGGGATTTGATAGCTGCTTTCAACTACCTGAGAGGTGGTTCCAGAGAGGATGGTTCTAGACTATTCTCAGTGGTGGAAGAGGACAGGACAAGGAGTAATGGTCTCAAGTTGCAGTGGGGGAGGTTTAGGTTGGATATTAGGAAAAACTTTTTCACTAGGAGGGTGGTGAAGCACTGGAATGCATTGCCTAGGGAGGTAGTGGAATCTCCTTCCTTAGAAGTTTTTAAAGTCAGGCTTGACAAAGTCCTGGCTGGGATGATTTAATTGGGGATGGGCCCTGCTTTTGAGCAGGGGGTTGGACTAGATGACCTCCTGAGGTCCCTTCCAACCCTGATATTCTATGATTCTATGTTGGATCTGCTCAGTATATGGGGAGAGGAGGCTGTGCAGTCCCAGCTGCGCTTGAGCCATAGGAATTGGGATACCGATGGGGAGATTTCTTGAGGCTTGTGCGAAAAGGGCTATGATTGGGACACACTGCAGTGCAGAGCAAAGATAAAGGAGCTGAGGCAGGCGTACCATAAGGCGAGGGAGGCAAACTGTCGCTCAGTTGCTTTACGTAAGACCAGCCAGTTCTATAAGGAGCTGGATGCTATCCTTGGTGGCGACCCCACCTCCATGGCCAAGAGCCCTATGGATACTTCAGAGCGCACGGAGGCAGCAGAAAGAGGACCTAACCCGGAGGACAAAGTTATTGATCAAGAGGTGGAGTTAGATAAGGATGTGCAGCTCCCAGCGGGGTCACCTGATGGGGCAGGCAGCCAGGAACTGTTCTCCACTCCAGAGGTGTCTAGCCAGTCTCAGCAGTCGCTCTCAAGCGAACAAGAAGCAGGAGATGAAACTCCTGGTAAGTGGCTGTGGCTTGTCTAGTGCAAAGGTGGGTTTGGGGTATAGAAATGTGGGAGGCTGGCTGTGTTTCTGTGAGGTGGACATTTCCTTGTGTAGCTAATTGGTGCGGCAGAACAGGGTGTTGATGCACGCCGAGATCGAGAGAGATCTCCAGGAAAGTTTCCTGGGAGTACTCGGCAATCCTCTGCCGAGGGTTCCGTGGCAGAGCAGCTTTGTTCCTTCCCCCACTGTAGGAAACTTTCCCACGCCATTCAGCAATCACTTGTGCAGGGACCAAAGTGGCAGATAGGCGAGCAGCATAGGGAGCAGGGTGGAAGCCACAAGCATGGAGTAGATGTACCCGTGTTTCCCTGCTTACCCTTAGCAGTGAGATGTCTGCTAGAATTACCCCTGCCTGTGGAAAAGTGTGGGAGAATTTTAGAATTTGTTCCGCAAAGTGCTGCGCCACAACCCTTTCAAAAAGTGTGTGCTCTTTTCCCCATGTAGAGCGCCCCCACCGCCGCCAACACTCACCAGGCTTTGAGTGTTCGCAGAGATGTGTGCCTTGCTAGGGTCAGTGAGAAAGCGATGGCAATGTTGCAAAAGGTGTATTTAACAGAAATGTTTCAATGCAGTGCGTGAATTTAACAATCCCACTTCTGTGCATTGTCCCCTGTGTTTCACCAGATGTAGCCTTCAGGAACACCCCACGCACCCCGGCCGAGCGTCTCCACCAGATAAGAAAGCGCCCAAGATGCAGCAAAGAAGATATGTTCCAGGAGGTCCTGCAGTGCTGCAATGCAGAAAAAAGGTTGTGAAAGGAGTGCTGGGAAGCCGAACGGCAGGACTGAAAAGAGAATCACGCATTTGTTAAGGATGCTACTGAGTGGATGCTTAAAGTCATGGAGGAGCAAATGCAGATGCTGAAGTCCTTAATAATGCTGCAGACTGAGGAGATCAGTGCTCGACCTCCACTGCAGCACATTCAGAACTCTTTTCCATGCCCCCTTGTAGGGGGAGAATTTCCATATTTCTGTTTTTGTTGTTAATACCCATACACCATTTTGAATTCCTGACAACAACAATAACTAGGAATCCATCTTTGCTGCCTTTCTTCCCCCTCCTTAGGGATTGTTTCCCGCCCTTTTTTGCCAAAAGGCGGGAAACCGGGCAACCATGTGACATGCAATCTGTCCAGTAACAGTAGGGCATATAAGGGCTAGCATGTCTGAGGGAGGGTGCTGCCCGTCTAAGTGGCAGAGTGCTGTACTCAGGTGTGTATGCCAGAGCACCGTGCCTTAGGGTTGTGGGAGGGTTTAACATACTTGCATGCAGAAGATCTCATTCAGATCTTACTTGCACCCATGACGCTGCAGGGAAGAAGGAAGAAAAATCACAGTTACCACTTATCAGTTGCCTGGGGTCCACTTCTCACCCTGCCGAGTCATCTGGTCAGTTCCGGACCCGCTTTGTGCCATGAGGTCAGGATGCTCCAGATAAGCTGTAAGAAATGGTAGAGACCTTTTAAGTCGTTCATATCCCTTACCTGACATCCATCTTGGGGAGGGAGTAAACCCTTTTGGACACAGTCAGTATAGTTATAATGTCACCTTTACCAGTTTGTTTTACTTACCTGTTTTGGGAGTCCCTTAAAGTATACCCAGTTTTCTTACCTTGTTGAACTGTTGTTAGTCTAATAAACATACCTGAGTTTTACTCCTGCACTTCCTTGTTAGTTTTTACTTTGGGCAATCTTAAAACGCCGATGATAGAGGTGGGTAGGGAGACGAATCTCTTGACTGGTCTCCGGCCATTCTAAATCCAGTCAACACTCCCCCCCCAACTCCGCCCACACATTCCTTTCCACCTTCTGGGACTTCTCGGTTTCCGCTTCACTTCACCCCCTCGGACAACTTTCACAATGACAGCTGGACCTACACACAGCTGTGAAAGTCTGCCCTTTACTGTTTCTTCCTTTCCCACCAAGCATCTGTGTGTTTGTGTGTGCTATTTCCTGTGCAATAAAAGCAAACTTTTATAATGGTAAATCATCTTTAATTTTTTTCTACAAGGTGAGATTGCAGGCACCGCCAATACATGCCCAGGCATTTTAAATCACTTTATTACAGGAATATAAGGCCACAAATGTCACCATTGCCCCCTAGGAAAGCTACATGTAATGTAACATTGAACCAACTCAGACAGAGATATATGTTACTGGTGGTCATTGTCAAAGTGCTGCCTCAAAGCCTCCCTGATTCGAATAGCTCCCTTCTGGGCTCCTCTGACAGCCCTGGTATCTGGCTGCTCAAAATCAGTAACCGAGTGGTCTGCCTCAGCACTCCACTCCTGAGCAAACCTTTCACCCTTAGCTTCACAGAGATTATGCAACGTACAGCAGGTGGCTAAGACCATAGGAATATTATCCTCAGTGAGGTCCAACCTGCCATAAGGGCATCACCAGCGCACCTTTAATCTGCCAAAGGCACATTCAATTGTCATCTGGCTCCTACTGAGCCTGTTGTTGAACTGCTCCTTAGTGCTGTCCAGGTGTCTCGTGTAAGGTTTCATGAGCCAGGGCTGTAAGGGATACACACGGTCCCCCAGGATCATTATGGGCATTTCAACACCCCACACTGTAATCTTCTGGTTAGGAAAGAAAGTTCCCACTTGCAGCTTTCTATACAGGCCAGTGTTCCTGAAGATGTGTGCATCATGCACCTTCCCAGACCACCTGCTTTGATGTCAGTGAAATGCCCATGGTGATCCACAAGTGCCTGCACCATGGAGAAGTACCCCTTCTTATTGATGTACTCTGTCGCAAGGTGGTCTGGTGCCAAAATTGGAATATGTGTGTCATCTATCACCTCATCACAGTTAGGGAAACCCATTTCTGCAAAGCCATCCACTATTTCACACACATTTCCCAGAGTCCTTTGTAGCAGGATGCGATTTATTGCCCTGCACACTTGCATTAACGCAGCCACAACAGTCGACTTCCCCACTCCAGATTGATTCGCGACCGACTGGTAGTAGTCTGGAGTTGCCAGCTTCCACACAGCAATTGCCACACGCTTCTCTGCTGAGAGGGCAGCCCTCATTCTGGTGTCCTTGTGCCGCGGGTCTGAGGCAAGCTCCGCACACAGTTACAGGAAGGTGGCTTTCCGCAAGTTCGCAAGTTCTGTAGTCACTGCTCATCAGTCCACACCTGCGTGACGGTAAGATCCCACCTTTCAGCGCTTGTTTCCTGAACCCCAAAGCGACAGTCTACCCTGTGCACCTGCTCTGTGAATGCCCAAAGCAATCTCAAGTTGCTCCTATCCATGTCATGCAGAACGTCAGGTGCCTGCAAGTCTTCTTCAGTTAGGAACTTCACGATAAACTTCACTGCCATCCGTGATGTCTTCATGACAGTTAACAGAGCATAGGAGAGCTGTGCAGGATCAATCCCTTCTCACAGATATGCCGGGGTGCACAGCAAAGAAGGGCCATTGAAAAAATGCCGTGAAAGAAAGCCAGAAGCCCATGGAGTGCTGGGACAGAAAGCAATGCATCACGGGACATTTAGCACTGTACCAAGATGTGCTGTGTTCTGCTCCGTCGTCCCATAACTCCTAGTGACAGAAGAACTGTGGGATAGGTACCCACAGTGCATTGCTCACACTGTTGTTAGTGGTGTCCCCACTGTGAATGCGATCTGCTGACAGAGGGAGCAAGTGTGAACACAAAATCGTGATTTTTAACATGTTGACTTTTGGGTGTCAACGTCATTTTTGTCTACACAGATGTGTAGTGTGGACATGGCCCTAGTTAGCTTGCTGCAAATAGCAATAGGGAAGTGTTACCATGGGTTGTCAAAGCCCACCTGGCCCCCTGGTTACATATGCGCATTGCTAACCTGCACTTAAGCCAATGCTGCTGCGTCCTCACTTCTATTTTTAGTGAGCTAGATATTAAAGCTAGCCTGGCTATGTCTACAGAAGCTGCAAATTACACCCCCACTGGCAGTGTAGATGTAGCCTCAGTTATTTGTTTGAGGTCTATCCAAGTACTGACCCAGCACAGCATGTGTATTCTAATAGTATCACAACACAAAGTGACATGGCTGCTGCCAAGGTATACACAAGATATACGCAAGCTCCAGTAGACACTGTCCTCAGTACTGGTTCCAAGGGATCCAGAGTATGTTGTCAATGAAATATGGATTCAAGGCTCCACTGTTCAGCTCAAAAGGAAATAGTGTGGGTTACTGTGTCCATCTGCAAATTCTTCATACACTTTCACTGACATTTTATGGCCCCCAGGATCCATTAATAATATACATATTAAGAAAAATAATGGTTCCATTAAATTTCCGTCACATTGAAGACGCTGCAAAACTCAAATGTCATTGGTGTAACTGAGTTCAGAATCTGACCCTGTATCCTTAACACAGTCTGATGTGTCTAAGGTATTACAGTGCATATGTGATATATGAGCTTTCACACAAGATTAAGGATGGAACATAATAAATCTCATATAAGCCATAGGTCTGAGATTTGTAATGTCTCACTGCAAACACAAAGAAAAATCCTTCTGCATAAGAGGGATATGCTTTTAAACTCCCTTTAAATTAATGCAAAACAAAGGAGTCTCCCTTCAGATTAAATTTGGCAGGTCTGTTTAACATTACTTAAACAATGTCCCCCTCAGCCTCCAATAATGTATTGCATTGAATTGTACAGGGAATTCAAAAAGTATCCAGTAGAGGGCAATATGCACATTACTTGTGCATCTGGTATTTTCAAATAGATTTACTAGGATGAAATCATACATGTAATCTATTCAGAATGAATGTTAAACATATTTGGATTATGTGAGTAGTTATTATGATTGATGTTAAATATAATTTTACTTTGTAATGATAGCATTAGCCTATGTCTATAAAAACAATTGTTTCATTGTACAATAACTAACCTTATAATTAAGATTGTTTAGTAATTTATCTGCTTGTTATTTAAATCATAAGCCAAGGAAGCTAATAACTTTTAAAAAGACTACATAAAACCATGGATTATAAATTTTTAGTTCAGATCTGTGAAGAGTTTATTTCTCAATGTAATTTATAAATATACATCAAAGGTCATACCCATTTTGAAACAAGTAAATTTAAATGTGGGAATACACATTTTTACACTGAAATAAACTTTTACTATTTACTAACCACTTTGTAACCACAATAAATTCTCTCTTTTTCTCCATATGTATCTATATCTATCTCATACAAAACAAAATCCCATTTTCCCCTACAGGTAACTTTTAAGACACATTTGGTTTATGGGAGTTCAGCCATTGTTGCAGCCCCCTTGGGCTTTCAAAAGATATCCTGACCTTCCCTCTGCTCCAACTCATCCCTTTCCATATAGTCCAACTCCCAAGAAAAGACATGAGCATAAAAAGGCTCCGATTCAGGAAGGTACATAAGCAAGTGGGATTTTTCATGTAGTTCTGGATGTGCTTAACTACCTTCCTGGATCTGAAAGTCAGGATCCCTGTCTTTATGTTTAAGATTTGGTACCATCTCCCCTTCTGCCTACATTTCAGCACAAATATCTTCCTCCTACTTTCCATACCCCTTCAGCCCTTGAGCTCTTTTCTCAACCAGAACCTCCTGCCTTTCTGCTTTCTCTTCCCACTCTTATTTCCATGGCTTCCCTCATGCATTTCCTTGTGCCTGAAATGCCCTCCATAGCCAACTTCACAAGAAGAACCACCCCTCTCCTATTTCAATTCCTTCCTCAAAACACACATCTCTCTGCCATAAAGATTGACATGAAGAGAGTATTAATCTTCTCCTCAGGGAAGCTTGTAAGAAAACAAATAACGTTGTCCTACTAGGTTCTTTTTACTGGGCCTGTCCTCACTAGGTGCTTTGAGAGTCTTCCTTGGTGGATTTTTATTTTTTTAAGGTTTTAAACTCTGGGAGACAGGATGAAACATCTCCTGTTTGTTCTGAATGGTGCTGAGCCCACCAGCAGGGCTGAACAAATCAAGAAGGCCCAAACTTGACAGGTACTGAGCAGCCACATCTCCCATGAAAGGCAACTCAGTTACCTCACAGGACCAGGACCAGGACCAGACTTCTGTGGTGACAGTGAAAGGCCTGTTACTTGGCTTCATTGTAAAAATGGTGCAGAAAACCAAGGTGAAAGCAAAATTGCAGCTCCAAAGCCTGGATT
Organism: Eretmochelys imbricata; assembly: GCF_965152235.1. Taxonomy (NCBI): domain Eukaryota; kingdom Metazoa; phylum Chordata; order Testudines; family Cheloniidae; genus Eretmochelys; species Eretmochelys imbricata. The sequence continues at coordinate 16,064,547 of NC_135584.1, forward strand.
TAGATTGGGAGGCGACCTGCAAAGAGGGAAATATTGGTTTGTGTGTTTGGATCTGTTATTTATAGGGTTTTGTTAAAAAGAAAAGGGGTGTGTGTTTGTGTCGGAGTGGTCTGGGGAGAAAGGGTTGGGGATGGGAGATATGCTGTTGGTATTGTATGTTATAAATGCAGGCTTTTAACCGGCGAAGTCTCTATGAGATCTACGAAAGTGTGACATGACAAAAGACAAGAAAGAGTGAAAACTGAGCAAAACTGGCCTGTCTGCAGAAGGAAACTGGCCTGTCTGCAGAAGCAAAGGTGCCTGTTACTGACAATGGGTATAGGCCAGGAGTGGCCAACCTGAGCCTGAGAAGAAGCCAGAATTTACCAACGTACGTTGCCAAAGAGCCACAGTAATACATCAGCAGCCCCCGCATCAGCTCACCCACCCCGCTCCCAGTGCCTCCCACCCACCGGCAGCCCTGCGGATCAGCGCCTCCCACTCCCTCCTTACACCTCAGCACTTTCCTGGCATGCAGGAGGCTTGGGGCGGGAGGGAGAGGAGTGAGGGCACTGCAGGCTCAGGGGAGGGGGCAGGAAGGGGTGGAGTGGGGGCAGGACCTGTGGCAGAGCCAGGGGTTGAGCAGTGAGCACCCTCCGGCACATTGGAAAGTTGGCTCCAGCCCCGGAGTCGGTGCCTATACAAGGAGCTGCAAATTAACTTCTGAAGAGCCGCATGTGGCCCCTGGTATAGGGAATGGGTGCAGTGGAACCTGCCCCAAACATGCGCTAGCTGCAAGGGTAGTGCAGGGCAAACCAGGTTCAGCACCCTTTCAGAAGGGGGGATTAAAACCCAGGGAAAGGAGTGGGGTGGGCCAAGGAGAGGGGAAGAGTGTGAGACTAGGGACAGGGGAGAAGGAGGTGGGAGAGGTAGTGGCTAAGGATGGGGGGAGAAAGGGGAAGAAAAGTTGGGAGAAGAAGGAAATGGGCAGTGAAAGGCAGGGGCCGGGGAGAAGGCGAGGTGGGAAGAGGGGCAGGAACGGGGTGCGGGCGGGCAGGGAGTCCGCCAGGGCCCAGCCTGTTTGCCATTAGCCTGCAGCACGGTGGGGATTGGAGGAGAGAGCGCCTGGGATGCTTCCTGATGAATAGCAGAGGGTCCGGGCCGTGACCGCAGGCTCAGCATGTGCTGGAGTCTCGCTGCACTTTCCCAGCCCCCCTGCCAGGATGGGGGGAGAGAGGGGGAGAGAGGCAGCGAACGGAACAGGGCGATCCGCATCCAGCAGCGCAACCAGCAGCCCGGAGCCGCCGCTTCCTGGAAGGAGAGGCTCGGGGGGCGGACGGGACAGGCAGCCTCGATAAGGCGGCGGCTATCGGGGCGCCAGCTGCGGGGCTGGGCAGCAGACAGCGCGCGCCCGGCGGAAGGTTCGCAGCCCGCGTCCCTCCCGCGCTGAAGGCAGGTAGGAGACACCGCGCCGCGCGGGGGCAGAGCCTGCCGGCGGCTCCCCAGGTGCGCGGGGGGAGGGTGACCCGAGCTCGGGAGGCGCTGCCCGCCGGCGGTGCACCCGCCCCTGTGGAAAGGGGCTAGAGACACCCGGGGGGGGGGGTTTCCGGCAGGGGTCGGTGCACCTGCAGGGCGTGTGCATGCGGCTCCCAGGTGTGTAGCCACTCCGAGATGTGCCGGCCCCTCTGTGTGTGTGTGTGTGGGGGGGGGGTACAGTCACCAGCCACGCTCTTGCATCGAGCTGTAGGAGGGGCACAGGCGCCGAGGGCTGCAGATGCACCTACAGGGGGTGCACAGCCGCGAAGACGCGCAGCTGCCCTTGAGGAGGGTGTAACTGCACGCGCAGGCGAGACCCGAGGAGCCGGAGGAAGCGGGTGGCTGTCTGCGGCAGGTGGACAAGCAGGGCAGAGGCACAGGACCCGGCTTCTTCCGCCGTGTGCTCTGGGTGTGTTGTTGCCTGGGCTGGTTACATTGGAATGACTCTTTTTTGGCTGCATGGAGATTGTTTTATTCACTCATAAATATAGCCTCGGGTGTTGGGTCTCAGGCCGGTTACATTTTCCCGTTGACAATGTTTAGATTCTCTGTAAAAAATGTGTCGATTCAGTTGGGCCATATGGAAATTGAACTGGTCATCGACTAAGGCAGCGCAGGGTTACTGGGGGAAAAATAAAGTTTTGTATTTGTGTTGGAGAGCGTATGGGATGGTGGTCGGAGCACAGGGCTGGCATTCAGCACTCCTGGGGTCCATTCTTGGCCACGGAACCAAGTCTTAAAATCCCTCTGTGTCTCCGTTTCCCCAGGCTGTAAAATGGGGATAATTATCAAACCTATTAATGAGACTTAATTATTTTTTGTAATGCATTAATGAAAGGCTTTATGGGAATGAAAGGAGGATTATATAGAAGGATAACAAACTATGTAAAATTCCCCTTGAGGGATATTTGGTATTGAACATGGTGACACATGTCCTAAAAACAGCTATTTGACAGTGGAGGCTAATGGAACCTGAATCTGAGAACACCTCACACACGAATCTAGTCTTGGTGTTGCTATTGATCCTCCTCATGCTCTTCATGTCACTGCCTCTGCTCTTCATGTCACTTTGCTGAGTGAGTGACACATGTGCTGCATGCAGAGTAGAGAAGAGGCTGCACAATACACACCAGGACAAGATAGACCTGATGTTAATGAATGGCAGCTCAAATCCCACTTGTTTGCCTAAGGGATGGGGAAGTGAGTCACTAAAAATACACACACCCTGCATATGATATGACATTGCACAACTGGCCTGGTATTCAGTGGGGTCTTCTGAAGGATGAAGTATCCAGCCAGCATACTGGATCGGGAGGATTGGTGGACTGTCCTGGGATGGGTTTCAGAGTAGCAGCCGTGTTAGTCTGTATCTGCAAAAAGAAAAGGAGGACTTGTGGCACCTTAGAGACTAACAAATTTATTTGAGCATAAGCTTTCGTGAGCTACAGCTCACTTCATCGGATGCATCAAAGCTTATGCTCAAATAAATTTGTTAGTCTCTAAGGTGCCACAAGTCCTCCTTTTCTTTTTGTCCTGGGATGGCAGCTCCAGTATCCCTATCTTGTGCTCTGCCTTGGAATCGGTTTGTAGCAGAAGCAAAATACTAATATTTCTATGTGGATGACATAGAGTCAAGACCTGGGAATCATAGGCCAAACAGTGGGATGTGTCCAGGGCTTCTCTATGAGGGAATGCAGGAAGAAGAGGATTCCTTTCTGTCAGACAAGAGCCCTCTCTGTTCCCTAAAACTTCCCTCCACAGGGGCAATGGTTAGTGGATCCATGTAGCTGCTGTTCTACCAACCCCACCCCATTTCCCCCCCTTGAAATCTGTCCCTTTGCAAATGCAAGATCTAGTTTCCCAAAAGAGAACCTGGTAGGTGTTTTCTTCTTTTTTGATTGTAAAGCACCTACAAGATCCAGTTTACTTGGAGGGAAGGATGATGGATTACAGGAAATGTGTCCTGTAGAGATGCTTGAAGGGTGAGAGGGTGAAAGTATGGAGGAAAAGGGCAGGATGGGGGTTCCCGTCATATACAGTTGTGTGAAATAAGGCAAGGAGTTAAGTGTGGGAGAAGGACCCAAAAAGAGTTGTTCATTATGAAGTTTGGGTGGAGCAAAGGAGAGGGGAATTGGAAGGAAAGAAGATATTTTATATATATAAAAATGTCAATAAATACATATGTAATATTAGCTTTACTAAACATTTTAAACTAATGTTAAAATTATCTAATACACAGGTTAAAAAAAGAGTTTCTATACATGTGGGTATAATGCTTAAATTATCCCAAAGTCCAAAGTTTGGTTTAAAAAGTCATAAGGCCAAGAGGAAGTGAATAGTCAGAACGTAATTATCCAAACTGTAGTTTGCTCAGTACAAGATTTTGAATGATGACTGTCTGATGACAAACCAAAGTTACACACAGAGTAACTCTTGCAAAAAGCATCAGCAGACCTTTACTCATTACACATCCCTTTACTCATTACACGATCCTGAGTTTCATTTTGATCTGAAGACGGCACTTCCAACAGCACAACAGGGACATACAGAGCCATTTCTGAAATACCAATTTTATCCTCTTTTTCTAACTTTTCCATTTATGTTGCCAGTTTGTTCTCTCCAAGCACCAATATTTAAACCAATATGTCTTCAAAGACAGAAGGCCTATAGCCATGATTTCTGTGGAGTATGGCTGCAAGGGAAAAATTGATATTCAGCCAGTCATTGAATTTGATCATTAGTGATGGAGGGAACTCTGTGATGATTTTGTTCTCTTCATCACCGATCCTGGAAATGCTATAATCATAGTGTACAGATCCAGTTTATCTTTTAATTGAGAAAGAAGTAGGTTCAGCTGTTTCAAGTTAGGTGATAAAATCTGTTTCACAGGGAACTTAAAGTGCTATAATGGTAGTTGTTTTCACCGTGTTTTACTACTGCTACTCCACGCTGAGCCAATGAGTTAAGTGAAAGAGAAACGGATTCTGTTGTGGCTCTTGCATTATGAATTAAGTTCCAACTCCATTAGTTTTTGCCTTGAGGTGTCCATCTCAACTGCAGCCTAACTACATCACTAAAGGGCCTCATTGGGTCATAGTCACTGGTGATAATGTATTAGCCTGAAAGAACCTAGCTTGCCTTTCAAAACCCAAGCTGAATTTGAAGGGCTGGCTGGTAGTTATAAAACACCCCCACCCCTCCATCTCTTTACTTGTTAACTGAGCAAATTTGATCTCAAGGCACTGGGAGACAATAGTTTGACCTAGAGTCATTGGGATGCTATTGTTAGCGACATTTCAGAGCAGAACTATATGGTAAGTATACTTATTGTGAGGTTGCTTAATTATAACAACCAACAGGGAAAGAAGATGGGAAAAGATCAGAATAAATCTCTACCAAGGAAATGTAGCCTTACGGTTAAAGTACATGATTGGGAATCAGGGTTACTGGGTTCTACCCCTAGTTCTGTCCTGCTCTTTCTGTGTAACTTTGAATAAGTTGCTCAGGGTACAACTTCTTAAGTGTTCACCAATTTTGAGTGTCTCAGTTTCTGGTACCTTAGAGACTAACCAATTTATTTGAGCATAAGCTTTCGTGAGCTACAGCTCACTTCATCGGATGAAGTGAGCTGTAGCTGATGAAAGCTTATGCTCAAATAAATTGGTTAGTCTCTAAGGTGCCACAAGTCCTCCTTTTCTTTTTGCAAATACAGACTAACACGGCTGCTACTCTGAAACCTGTCAGTTTCTGGTGGCTCAATATGAGATACACAAGCCATGAGTTTTAGTGGTGCTCAATACCTACAACTCCAGCTAAAATCAGCGGGATCTGTGGATCCTCGGCACCTCAGTAAATCATGCCCTACAGGTGTCAAGATAAGCAACCAAAAATAGAGGCACCCAAAATTAATGGCCACTTTTGAAAATTTTGGCCTAAGCAGTGTGCCTCAGGTTTCTCATCTGTGAAATGGCGATAATACTGCAGTGCAGTAAGGGTTAGTCCATGTTTATATAGCTCTTGGAAGAAGATAAGTACTAAGTATTGTTAATTTCTCCATTATCCAGGAGGACTTTACTCCTGAGAGCATTCTGCACCAAAAAAATTAAAATTCTGCACCAAAAAATTAAAAATTATGTGCACAATATTTTAAAATTCTTCAAAATTCTGCAAATTTTATTTCTCAATTAAATGTGGAGGCTCCAGCATGGCACTGGGGAGCACAGGCCACTGGCTGCATGGTGGTGGAAGAGTACTGTGCAGCTCACCCCCAGGACACAGACTCAGCGGTGAGATGGCACCCAACCCAGAAACAGTGCAAGGACCGTGCCCGCCCCAGAAACATCCCAGGCCCTGCCCCTCCATGCCAGGTGCACAGGTGTGGGCAGGCAGGCTCAGTAAAGCAGGATCCAAGTGTGGAGGGACTTAGTGTGAAGGGTTCCAGCTGTGGGTTGAGAGGGGTCTGTGTGGGGCAATCTGGGTGCAGACGGCTCAGTGGGGAAATCCAGGATGGGAGGGATCTGGATGCACAGGGGCTTGTTGGGGGGTTCTGGATGCAATGGGACTCTGCGGGGGGTGGGTCCAGGTGAAGGTGGTTGGGACTCAGCGGAGGGGGGGTCCGGGGTGGGGGCTCAGTTGGGGGTCCAGATGCTGGGAGAGTGGGACTCAGTGGGGTGGGAATCCAGGTGCAACTGGATGGGACTTGGTGGGCTGGGGATCCAGGTGTGGCTGGCTTATTGGGATGGTCCAGGTGCAGGGGGAGTGGGGCTCATCGGGGAGGTTCTGAGGGCGGAGGAGGTGAGGCTTATTGTGAGGATCTGGGTATGAGGGGGTCTGGACGCATGGGGGTTGGGAGGATGGGGGTGCAGCTCCCTGCACAGGGATCCCTCTCCCCGCAGCTGAGGAGCAATGGGTGCAAGAAATGGGGTGGGGGAAATTGCAGAGCTTCCTGCAGTTGCGGGAGAAATCTGGGGTTGGGTCTGACCTGGCCTTAGATCCCCTGCCCAGCACTGACTAGTAGCTGAGCCCGACACAGGGTAGGAGCCACCAGCCATGTCTTCTTCAGTCCTGCCCCCAGCCCCACAGTGATTTACTTCTCCGCCACCTGCCCTGGTCACCCAAAACATACTGCTGGGGAGGGTTGCATGACCACTCTTGTGGCTTCCCTTTGCTTCCCTGTCATAAAGTCATTTTTCTGTGGGGAAGCAAAGAAATCTGCAGGGGACATAAATTCTGCACATGCGCAGTGGCGCAGAATTCCCCCAGGAGTAGGACTTCTATCTGTGATCAGGAAGAGATCTTTGTTTCTCTCAGCTGTGAAATAACATGAGAGTTTCTCACACACTGAGCAGAAATGGTGATAACTAAATGTTCTTAATTTTGTTTAAAAATACAGTCCCAAAGGATTTTTTTTCCCCCAAACAATCCCAGGAACACTTTCAGCCTTGTTGTTTATAGTGAAGCATGAGAATCAATAGCAAATATTCTATGTCATTGTGGAGGCAGAAGAGGGTATGTGATCACATGTGTCTGCAGAGCTATCTGTGCTTCACATTCTTGCAGACAACAAACAACAACACAGCTCACTCTTCCAAAATAGTTAACATTCTGGCCCAGAGTTACAGTACCAGATGTGTTGCCACAGAAACAATTTAAAGGGAGAAGGACCTTCAAGTGAATAGTCTTTATAGTGGTAAATATAAAAGTTATGTACATATTTCAGAGACTGTAGGGGTTTTTTTTGTATGCGTGTATATGTGAGACAGAAAGAGTAGGGGGGAATTGTACTTTTCCTTTCCTACATCTGTTAGCATTTTAAGATTCTCCATACAGGACTGGAAATTGAAGAATACTCTATTAGGGACATGATTTATGCACCTTAGAGACATTTTTATTAAATCCTGACTGGATTTTATAAACTTTTTTTCCTTGAAAAGCTGTGCATTTTGCTAGCTGATTTATTCAGCCCCATTTGCAACGTGCTTTGGAAGCAATTTCAAATAACAGTTGTTTCTTTGAAAGCAAGGAAGCGTATCTGACTACATAGAACTAGACCAGATTTTGATGCTGACAATTACTAGCACATTCTAACCTACAACAGTTGACATGTTGATGAAAAGAGGGAATCTAGTTGGGAAATAACTTTGTTTTATCTCACATGGGAAGGCTTGGAATATACGTCACTGAGGTCCCTATAACAGTTGCAGCATGGGAAGGATCAGGAGTATGAAAATGGTGTTGGAGGTGGCACGTGCAGAGAGGAAAGGCAGATGTGTGCGAGCATCTCTATGGCACTGGATAGTTGCCACAGGCAACATGCCCTCCTCTCTATTGCCACAAACTCATATTGCAAAATGTGACATAGGTTGCTTAATTCCCTCTGCATGGCTTTTACATGCCACAAAGGGGGCATACGCTTCCAGGAGCGGCACACACTGCCTGGGGTAGCATAGCAAGGAAAATAGCCAGGAAGGCCAAATTTACATTAGGAAAGGTTTGCTGATATAGCTGTGTCAGCAAGCCATGTTAATGTAGACACAGCTTATATTGGCAAAAAAAAGTGCTTTTGCAGGTATAGTTTATATACTGTATAGCTTATACTGGTTTCCTGAATGAAATAAACTATATCAGCAAAAGCACTTATATGTCAGTCTGCAGTAGGGCTTTTGCTGATATAGAAATGTCATAAAAAAAATCACATCCCTAACTGATGTTACTATACTGGCAAAAGTTTCTAGACCTGTAGGCCTGGCCAAAGAGTCTGGAAATAATGTAAACAGGCCAAGCTCCACAAAAAATGGCTCTTTTGTTTTCACATTTATTTGTCATTCTTGCCATTGAAAGGCCTTGCTCCTTGCCAGCTTTGCAACCCTACTATCTCCGCACTGAAGAAAGCAACATCAGTGATTTCCCCACTGAAATCATGGGTGAAATCCTTGCCCCATTGATGTTAATGGCAAAACTCCCATTGACTTCAGTAGGGCAAGAATTTCACACTCTGTACTTTTGGTGATAGGACCTCTCCTTCTGTGTGTCTGGAAGATGTTAGCCTAAAAGCCTTAAACTGAGAATGGTTTATCTCATTTAACTCCCCTCTCCTTAAATTTAAAACCTGACTTTACTTTACTATCATAAACATGTCCCTCAGACATCTCTATACCTCTTAAATATCAGACATTTTAGACCCTAAGTTACCTGGATTGGACGCCATTTTGGTGTTCCCTCACTTTCATTGTTGAAAATTATTTATATCAGAAATAAGGAATCAGGAAACTGAAATTATACTCAGAGTTATTTATGCTTCTGGACAGAATCCTGCATCATTTTAAGCTTCCTGCATGAATAACTTTTTTGGGATCTGTCATTTTTGGGACTGTCACATTCAGTATCACACATTTAGGCCTAGCCAAATTGAAAGGCCTGTACATCACAATGTGAGATCAGCTATAAAGATAAGAAACTGGTCACTACCCTTCATTCCTTATTCAGATAAAAATTTCATTGACTTCTGGGGGAGTTTTAGGTATGCAAAGAATTCAGATTTGGGCCCACAGTTGGTGTCTGCAAGGTTAGAAATAAGTTTGGGGTACAAAATTTGGGTCTAAATCCAGCTCTACACTTCTCCATAAATACAGAGATGTTGGGATTTAGGATTTTGATTCAGCAGCTGCTTGGGACAGAGCCAGTCATGACGTTAGCAAACAGATCCAAACTTCTCACTAGTTTGTTCATATCTCTTTTGTTTGGGCCCTTCAGTAGATGGGATATGTCTTTGTGTATGTGTAGCGCATCCCCACTCAGACGCTATAATTAAATCTTTCTATTGAAAATTTCTATTTCAGGTGCTCATAATTTTCTCAAAAATTGTCCTTTGGGTCTAAAATTTCCTGTGGTTGTTTTCAACCCAAAATATAATATGTTTGGAAAATTTGAACTATGTCCACTCAATTACCTTTTGAGTTATTCAAATGCATTTTTTTAAAAATGCATGTTTTCAATTTACATGTTTTCTATATTTTTCTTTGAATTCACATAACTTTTTGTTTTTATTATTTAAATTGTAACACACTTGAAATATGCTGCACCCCCTCCCTCCCCCCATATGAGTACCCATCCATTCCCCAACACCAGGACTGGACAGATAAACCAAAGAAGGGAGCAACTGAAAGAGCTCAGTGTGCTAAAGGATTTTCATTTAGTGCTCTGGTGATAACATGAATAGGTTTACATTTCCATCAGTGCAGGCGAAATACAATTTAAATAACCTTTAGCTATTTGTGCTCAAGATTTCTGCAATATTTACATTCTATAATTGAAATAGCACAAAAAAGTTCAAAGGGTCACTCCAAATTATAAGAAAGGATTTGTTTTATGAAATCTGTAGAGTTAAAATGAGAGGCCAGCATTTCTGAAAGATTTAGCAAATGGTGTGGAAAATGCACATAATGCTGGATGAGCAATTACCACTGTTGTGTGAACAAATTGGGTAATTGTGTGTGCAAATGTGGTTAAGATGTAGTCTACATACAAAAAGAAAAGGAGTCCTTGTGGCACCTTAGAGACTAACCAATTTATTTGAGCATGAGCTTTCGTGAGCTACAGCTCACTTCATCAGATGCATACCGTGGAAACTGCAGCAGACTTTATATATACACAGAGAATTTATATATAAAGTCTGCTGCAGTTTCCACGGTATGCATCTGATGAAGTGAGCTGTAGCTCACGAAAGCTCATGCTCAAATAAATTGGTTAGTCTCTAAGGTGCCACAAGGACTCCTTTTCTTTTTGCGAATACAGACTAACACGGCTGTTACTCTGAAATCTACATACAAAGTTTCACTGCTTTAAGTAAAGGTGTAAAGTTAAACTGATAATGCAACTTTGTGTCTGGACACTGTTACATTAGTTTAAATTTCGTTGGTTTAGCTTGTACCTTTTCTTTATTACAAGTGAAAGGTAAACCAATATATACCCAGTTTAAACTGATGTAAGAGCGTCCACACATACAGTTGCACCAGATTAACTGCATTGCTTTAATATCAGACCTGAGGCCTGATCTACACCTATAAATGAGATTGACTTACACCTCTCAGGGCTGTCAAAATTTTTTCACCTTGTATGATGCAGTGAGATTGACCTGACCCCCACTATAGACCCAGCTAGGTCAACGGAAGAATTCTTCTGTTGACCTAGCTACTACCTCTCTTGGAAAGGTGGATGTACTACAGCAATGGAAGAACTCCTCCCATCGCTGTTGTAAGTGTCTACACTACAGTGCTACAGCAGCACAGCTGCAGCACTTCTATAAAGAAAAGGAGGACTTGTGGCACCTTAGAGACTAACAAATTTATTTGAGCATAAGCTTTCGTGAGCTACAGCTCACTTCATCGGACGCATTCAGTGTGCTTCTATAGTGTTTCTAGTGTAGACGTGCCCTAAGCTATATGGGTATAGGTACTTTTATACCAGTATAACACAGGGAGCAGGACCTGTAATGTGCAGGGCTCTGAGACCTTTCAAAACTACACTTGTATTGTTAAAGAAACAAAACTTTCTACTGTAGACAAGGTCTAAGAATGGATTCTTAAAAAGCCAAACAGTGACCATACTGTGAATAACTGTTGGTTGCAGTGAGAGTTTTGAGTGCTGAAAGGAGTTAAGAATTGGGTTTATAGATTTTGAAGGACTTGGGGACAAAGGTGCTATTGACTGTGTGCACAAAATTCAAGGCCATTTTGACGTATGTTCCCCTAATAGTTTATGCTGATGATACCCATAATAGTTCAAAGTACATTAAAAATAGTTTCAGCTTTTTAAATAAATGTTTTAGGTGGTTTGATCCTAACTGGTTCCATTGATGAAAACACTGTATCCATTTGCCAGCAACCTCTGTCCAGGACTTCCAGTTATGTTCCTTCCTTCTTTCTCCGTAACTGACTCTCTTGTTTCTTAGACTCTTCTTAAATTGGGTCTTGGGTGATTTATACTGATAAAATGATTAGAAGAGTCTGACACCACTGTGAACTTTCTATCTCTGGCAGTCGCCTTGCTACTGGTAGTCATTGATAAGCAGAAGAGTATGTGCTGGCTGATGAGGCACTATACAGCCAGTTCCTTCCAGTCCAGTTTCCTGTCACAGTGGTTAATGACCCCCAGAAAACCAATTCTTTCACCAGTTTGCTCGGATTTTTTTTTTAAATGATAGTTTATGAGGTCAATTACCATTTCTTTGCTTCTTAAAGGGAATCTGTGGAGGAAATTGTGCCCTCTATTGCTTCTCTTTGATATGTAAAGAAGTCCAAGAAAGTTTTGTAAATAAACTTTTATTTTCATCTCGTTTTATAACCTTGGAAGTATCAGGCACATCAAATCTTGTCTTTCTTGTTTTTATTAGAGGATTCCTTGGAGGACCAGAGAAATAGCATGGGGAACTTTTCTCAGTGCTTAATTGAATATGCAAAGGGCGTTGAATCTTTCACAAAGATATCTTTTCTCCCAACTGTGTGTCAGATGTTTGAGTGAAATAGATATTAACGAAAACAAAACAACCCTGCAAAGAATTATAAAAAGACTGACCACTCACAACTGCTCAGATTTACTCTTTTGGAGCCTGTAATGTCCTTCCAGAAATAACAGACTAGAAAAGGCTTCAGAGTAACAGCCGTGTTAGTCTGTATTCGCAAAAAGAAAAGGAGTACTTGTGGCACCTTAGAGACTTTCCACAGTATGCATCCAATGAAGTGAGCTGTAGCTCACGAAAGCTTATGCTCAAATAAATTGGTTAGTCTCTAAGGTGCCACAAGTACTCCTTTTCTTTTTTAGACAAGGCTTGAATTTCTAGTTAAAAATAAAGAGCAGAATAAAAATATATTAAAAACAAATCTTTCAGGTCTTTTTACTTCAAAAAGAAAAGGCACATTTTTTAAAATAACTTTTTATCTGATTACTGGCCCAACCCAATTCCAGGTCATGCATCCTGGTAGATAATATTCCTTTAGCCGCTGCTTCCCAAGTCACCATGCTTTAAGATCTTGTTAAGTGTATAACCTTTACGATATAATTTATTGTATTTCATTTTGTGTGGATCGTTTGCAATTAAGCATTCTTTCAGGTGGGCCTTGTTTAGCTACATCCATCACAAAAATAAGCTCTGGGGCAAGGAGTAGAAAAAGGGTCTGAGCCAACCAATGTTTATTTTCATTATTAATCATTTACATTATGTTAGCTCCTAGATGCTCCAATCCAGAACCAGGGCCCCATTGTGCTAGACTCTGTTCCCTTCCCATCCTCCCTCTCCTTCACCCTCACAAAGCTGTATATTTCTTTTGCTGTTGTTACATTCTAATGGAGCAGGCAGTATTTCTTGTCAAAGTCCCAGTCTGTAGTATTAGTGAACAGGTCAATAAGAAATTTATAAAGACAGATCCTGGATGGATTTTAGGCAGGCTCTAAACTATGAATCTGAGGGAAAATGGTGATGCATCTTTTCTATAGAAGCCCATAACTAATGCATTTTTCCAGTGTGTAAGCCAGCTTATGATTACAGAGGTCTTCCATTGAAGTTATGGCAAAGCTCCCAGTGACTTTGATGGGAGCAAGATTGGGCAGAGTGGTAGTGTCCTGGAAACCTTACCTGTTGCTGTATTAGAAGCAGAAAATACTTTATAGTTTAAGACACAACTGATGCACAGAAGTAGTTTAAAGAATTTTACATTTGGCCAGATTTCCATAGCCAGTCAGAGTTTTAGTTGCATCTGACCCTAGATGATCTGCTTTGAAATATAGGCTTTAGAGTCCTTGTTTTGCCTGCTAAATGCAAACCAGGTGCAGGGCCAGATCCTCACCTGGTATAAATCAGTGTAGCTCCATTGACTTCAATAAAGCTATGCCAGTTTACACTAGCTGAGGATCTGGCTTACTGAAGTGATGTTCCCCTTAAAAGACCAAGCTTTGCTTCCCTCACTTACGTGAAATATGCCAATGGGATACTTTTGTAAATTAGGTGAGTAGCATTTAGGTCACTGTGGCTGGGCCTGCAGTCTAGTTTAGATGTGATCTATGACTCAGAGGGGCAGATCGTTGAAGTCAATAGAACTGTAACAGTTTGCACAAGCTGGGGATTTGCCACCTAGTCTGGAAGCACCATGCTTGTGCGGCTCTCAGTAATTCAAAATCTGGACAGAACTTTTACTGAATCTGGCATGTTCTTCCCAGACTCCTACCTCATTAGTTCATCTTAGAAGGGGTAAAACATCTGTTTCTAAGTAGAGCTGTGTGGTTACTGACTGTTTTTTTCCCCTGCAAAATCTCTAAATCTGGCCATTTAAAACCAATGGTTTATAAGAGCTGGAGTGGGCCATTTGCAAACTTCATCTCATTAAAAACCAAACCAAACCAAATAAAATCAGGGAGTAACAGCATAAGAGAATATGGGCTACAAATGGCAAAAGCTTGTGTGCCAAGATTGGATAGGAACAATGCTTTGGTGTGCTAGAAATGAAAGGGCAAAAAACACAAACACACCCTTGTATTGGCAGAGATCCTTATTGTCCCCTGTAAGGAAGATACCATGGCTGGGAAGCCTTTGTGTGTCAGCAGAGAAAACAGGTTACACAGAACATAATGGCAGAGATTAGTACTGCAACAGCCAATGACTAGACCTCTCCACCCCTAATTCATTAGAAATCGTAACTTTTCAAGGCTTGCCTGTTTGTCTTAAGAGATATTGGGCCAAATTTGTCCCCAGCAAAATTTCCAAAAATGATTAATGATTTGTGGGACCCTTAACTTCTGGGTGCCCAACTTGACATGCCTTAAATGGACTTAACTCGCAGAGGGTGAGTTTTCAACACTTGCTGAAAATCAGCCCCCTTTAAGGTGCCTCAAGTTGGGCACCCAGAATCACTTGTGAAAATGCTGACCTCTTTTTTGTAACTCCATCATCACTCAGAACTTCACTGGATTGTGCCTTAAGGAAATCATTTAGCTTTAGCTGTCGACAAAGACAAGTTATAGAGTAACTCCATTCCCAGTGACCTGATGTTTTGTATTCATTTCCATTTCTCTGTCTGCCATGTGCTTCTGGAGACTAACCCGGTTTTATCAGACTCATTATTTTCTAGGGAGCAAGAGTGGAATGGCAGAATGTACTGTACATCCCACATCTCCCATGGCCTTACTAGCTGCCCATCACACCAAGTGTCCTGGGGTCCTTGAGGGATTAAAGCCTTGGTCATGTGGCTGTCATAATGGCTAGGATCCAAATTTTTAAAGGTACTTAGGCCTTGCTGCGTTCATCATTGCAATGCCTAAATGATTTAGGAGCCTAAATCTCAATGGCAAAAGGAAGCCAAAATCCCATTGACTATTGAGATTTAGACTCCAAAGTGCCTGCATTACTTTTGAAAATGAGATTTAGGCTTCTAAATCAGTTAGGTATTACGATGTTGAGCGCAACAACTCCTAAATACCTTTAAAAATCTGGACCTGAGTCTTTAGCAAGGGAGGCTAGTTTTATAATGTCAAGACTAAATGAGAAGTATAATGGCTCCTTCTTATATTGCCAGAAGTCTGTCCTGGTAGAAATTCCCATATAGTGTGATTTGCAGAGCTGGCCTTTTGGAGATATTTAAAGGAGAGGCTGAGGGAACTGGGGCTATTTAGTCTGCAGAAGAGAAGAGTGAGGGAGGATAGCAGCCTTCAACTACCTGAAGGGGGGTTCCAAAGAGGATGGAGCTTGGCTGGTCTCAGTGGTGGCAGATGACCGAACAAGGAGCAATGGTCTCAAGTTGCAGTGGAGGAGGTCTAGGTTGGATATTAGGAAACATTTTTTCACTAGGAGGGTAGTGAAGCACGGGAATGGGTTACCTAGGGAGGTGGTGGAATCTCCATTCTTAGAGGCCCGGCTTGACAAAGCCCTGGCTGGGATGATTTAGTTGGTGTTGGTCCTGCTTTGAGCAGGGGATTGGACTACATGACCTCCTGAGGTCCCTTCCAACCCTGATATTCTATGAAAGGCACCTCATGCTGCTGAACATCAAACTTCATTACTGCTTAGGCATACCTACCCACTTTGGCTGCAGTGTGTATGCACATATATGTAGGTGCCCATGGTACATTACATCACCATGGTTTCCAGCAGGGGTTAAAAGAACCAGGAGAGTCTGAGCCCTAAAGCCCCAGGGCTTTCATAGTAGAGCTACAGGGGAAGTTTTGCTCTGAATAAGTAGCAGGCTGTTGTAGCCTCTGGGACCAGCCACTAGAGGGAGACATAATCACATGCACTTAGCCTGTTTATTACATTTGTACAGGCATGCACTTGGGTGGGCTGAGGGGAAAGGAGAAGTGTGTTACAGGAGAGATGTTTGACGGAAATACTCAGGATTTCCCAGTTGACAAAGGGAGCTTATCTGTGGCAGTGGCTGTAGAATTTAGCGCATCAGTGTTAGGCAGACTTTCCTTATCAGAACTAGAAAGGGCTGTTTGTTGCTTGTAAATAGTTCACTTTCTCAACTCCATCTGCTTATTCTCTTGGTAGGATTTTTTTAAAGTATTCATTAGAATCCATCTAACTGCAGTCTCAGATTCTGCCAAAGCAGAACAAGCTATGAGTCAGGCTAGTGTGTAGAGCCTGGTGCATTCCAGAATCCCTGGTTCAGGCTTTAAAGTTTGTCATCAAGCTTGAAATTGAAACCAGAGGCGCAAGCAGCGGGGACTGAGCTCGTAAATCAGCCGGTAATGGATGGATTGTTCCCTGCCTTTCCCTGAGGAAGAAAGCAAAACTCCAGGGAGGGTGCCAGAGCAGCCTCACAGCGACACCTCAGTGCCACGGGTGGAGCCCTGATACAGGCAGGCATGAAGCCACCCCACAAACTGTGGACTCAACATGTGGATGAATGAGCATGCCACATAAGTATGCCAAACACCGGGGAGGGAACTAAACTGCACAGGGCCTGTGGTTAAATCCAAACCGATTCTTGCCATAATATTCCCAAAGCACTTTAAAAATAACAGTGGGATTTACTGCCTGCCCTGATTCTGGCGAACAGTCTGGCTGGAAGAAGTGGGAGCTTTACAGCCAGCATGTGGCCTGTAACTTCTCTTTTCTGCTTCAACCATCTAATATCCTGCCACTAGGGGGAGAGTCAAAGTGAACCTCAAAACTAACAGCTACACCTCCCACTCCTGAAAAATGATTTCCAGATCATGTTCAAATAGGGGTCAAATTCTGCTGTCAGGGAATGCAGTGTACATCTGGAGTAATTCCACTGACTCTGGATTCACACCAGTGTCACAGGCAGAAGAATTTGGCTTTATGTGCTTAGACTGAAGCCAATTAGAAATGCAATGGCATTTTGAATACATTACTTGAAAAGCAGGTCACATTGTACTTGAGAGGCTGGGCCTGAGATCATGGTTGTGCTTTTTCCCTGCAGCAGCTGGTTATCTCACAGATCCATATGCAGCCCAGGGATAGCTGTCTGAGGGGGCTGGTTGTGATGCTATGCACTGGTGCAGGGCAAACAAAGAGCCCTGAATTTGGCTCTTGGAAGTTGTGTAAGGCCCCATCTGCTGTGCCCTCAGAGCTGGGTTTAAACTCTTGAAGCTAGCCAGTGTGGGTGGGGCTCAGCTGTATGATAAACCAGTCTAATGTGTTCTTAAATATGCCTGAGGGAGTGGCATAAAGGAGAAAGTGATTTCAGATATTTGGTCTTAAAATAGATATTTAAGGGTTAAATATATTTTATGGGTAAAATTTTCAAAACTGCCTAAGTCCCATTTGCCAAAGTGAAGTAGGCCCTTAGGGGCCCAACTCAAAGTCAATATGATTTAGGCACTTAGGAGTCTAGGTCACACTGACTTTCAATGACACTTGGGCTTCTACAGACCTAACTCACTTTTGAAAATGGGACTTAGGCTCCTATGTCTCCTAGGCACTACTGAAAATGTTACCTTATACCTAGAAGTCTGTTAGGGCCTGAGTGAAACTGGCATGGGGCAGGGAGTTCCACAGCAGCATGTGTATGGGTATTGGTGTAAAAAAAAATCTTCCCCTTACAGGCTGTGGATCTGTAGCAGAATTGCCCTGTAACCACTGCTCAGCCTCAGGGCATGAAGGGGTGGTTGGCTTGTGAATCTGTGTAGTCACAGAGCCACTGGATACCTTCTCTCTCCAGACAGCTTTAGCTTGGTCATGCCAAGCTGCTGCCAAGCACAGCTCTATGACAGGCTCTCCACATCCTGCACAGCAGACTGCGCCAGTCTGGCTGCCTATGTTGCATTATGCTCCTGGGGAGTGTGGGGTAGAGAAGGTGCAGAGGGGAAGAAGCAGAATTTGATCCTCAACATGTTAGAGGCAAGATGCAAAACTTTGAGTGGATTGGGGTGGGATTTTCTAAAGCTCTCCGTGTTGTGCTAACTCTGCTCCCATTGGCTCCAGGGATTATATCAGTCTTTGATTAAAAACCAAAAACAATAATTAAAAATTGTACATTTTACAAGCTCTTTGTGGAAGTCTGTAAGGATGTCTTACCTCCAGCTTTCTTGGAAACCTGGGTTCATGCTTTGCTTGCCAGTCTGAGACAACAAGCTTCAGTGCCAAAATAATTATGTCTATCAATTAGATCTTTTGGACTAAAACTGAATGGCATGTGACCTTTCTGTACTTGTCCTGCACTTCCTTATATCTGTAAGTTTCCAAGGGCAAGTATACGCTTGAGGAAAGGAAGTCCATTTGTATGCAGTATACATAATGCTGTGTGAAAATGTCCCTATGAGAAAGGATTAAAAAGATGACATTCCCATTCCAGGAGTTAAAATGGCCTTTCCAGCTCTAGAAAAATAACGAGAGAAAGGTTCTTTAGTTCTGACATTAACAATATTATTGCCATGACTGGGTAATAATATAAAAGGAAAGTTGAAAAGTTAAGTTTTTTAATCATAAATTTGGAATGTTTATCCAGTAAAGTATCTAGTGAAGGAGACATTGCTACTGAGGTCAGTGGTCTCTCTAAAGAATGCTTGGGAGCAGAGATTACATATAGTGTGTACTTTCCCAGTGGATTTTACACTATGTTGTATGTAAAATGGAGCCTTAATTTTTTGTTTAGTTTGCTTGCTTCAAAATAACTAACGGCTGATTTCTGAAGCTGTCATACATCAGTAGACATGGGGATTTAGGTGAGGCTACTCATGTGTCCCAGAACTGCAAGACTGGGCCCTAAATCTAAGAATGTGTATTTAGCACCTGATCTGTACTCACTGAAAGTCAATGGCAAAGCTCCCCTTCAACTCAGTGGTGCAGGATCAGGCCTATAGTCTCTCTACAAAATGTGTTGGAGTCCATTGTTCCCAAGCTTTTCAATTAATGAGGGGGAGAAAACAATCTTTGATCATATGAATGTGATGTGAGCAAAACGAAGCATTATTTGCAAAATGAGATGTAGGCCAGGTCTATACTAGAAACTTTTGACAGTAGAATAATATCAGACGGAGGTGTGATTTTTTAATGGCATTTTTATACTAGTGAAAGCCTTAGTGTACATGCAATTATTTGGGGGCAAGGGGATAAGACACACACACACAAAAAGCCTTTTGCTGGTATTTTGTTCTAAAAACTGGTATAAGCTATGCCAGCAAAACCACATTTTTGCCAGAAAAGCTGCACCTCCAGTAGGTCGATTTGCCAGTATAGCTAGCTATATCGGCAAACCTTTTCTAGGTGTAGACTAAATATTACCAGAAGGTAATTCGTTCTCTTTACTTAGTTTTGGTTCCATCTATAATGGAGATTGAGTTTGGTTAAAGATGGTGTAGAAACCATTCCTGCCAGCACAGTTTGTCTGGCCAGCGTGCAGCAGGCATAAGTCTGATCCATGTACTTACTGTAGGCAGATTCATGTGAAGCCCCATTGACAGCCACAAAGCTCCAAATGGGCACAGGGGCTGGCATATGTTGATCCAATTTCAGAATCAGAGACATAGTTCCTTATGTAAAGTGCTGGGCACACTTGAGGCTACTGCATAAAAGGATTAAATTGTGATAAGACAAAATACAATTACTCCCTTTGTCTTTCACAAACCTGAAGAAAGAGAGTGCCTTGTGTATCCTACCCAGTCAATGCCACTACCATACAGCTAAAGCAAAATAATTTATCAGGAATAATAAATACTAGTAGTAATCAAAATAAAGAGAGGGAAAAGTAAGCATTAAGCAGTATATGACAAATTTAGAGTGATCTATGTAGGACCAAAAAAAAAAAAAGTTTTTTGGGTACTATGTGTCTAACAAAGTTAACATCCAAAGTAAAAGACAAAGTACACCAGTGACATAACACATCCTCTGCTCAGTCACTTGTGTCTCATATTACAACATTATGGAAGGATGGCACAGAATGTTCTCAGTCTACACTATTAGGGATCTGAGATGATGTTCATACTTAAGGCCTGATATTCATCTTGAGCTCAATCTGGCCTCCATTTTTGTGGATAGTATTTTGTAGCTGTAGATCGCTGAGGCCCACCTTTTGTTGCATGCAATGAACTGTGGGTGCAAATATTTATTAATTATATAAGTAGCCATCTGATATGTTGGCACAAACAGGTCAGGAGAGATCTAAGTACTAATATATGTATCCACAATTTATTGCAGGAAGCAAAACTCAAGTACAATTGTTTTCAGATATACACTAAATGGAAGCAAGTGTGTTTCTTTTAATGAACAGAAATGGGATGTTTTACTATTTTATACAGGCACTAAAGCCTTCTCTAGCGATAGTATAATGAATGCAAATAAATTTCTTGGAGTCATTTAAAAAACCATAACTACTAGTTTAAAAGGACAAAACATCAGTAGAAATATTTGCAATCAGTCAATGAGTCATATTTTCCTCATAAAATTGTTGAAACTATTGTGCCCAGAAACAAGCAAGAATGTGACTAGGGTCGGAAAAGTTTAGGCATAAACACAAACAGAAACCAGGTTTTTGTTTGCGGGGGATGAGGGTAGTTTGGCTTTAGGAATATCCTAATACTAACAGATTCTGAGTACTGCAGGCAACCTGAGCTGAGTTTTAGTACCTATTGCTGAGTATATTGGAACCTTTGGTCCTGTAGTCTGGTTATATGAGCACGGTGCAGCACAGGGTTAAAGTGACTTTGCGGCATTGCAAGTTGTTAAAATTGGGACAAATTAGCTTATTCCCTTAAATCAAAAAATACAAAATTGATTATGAGGGAATTAGAATCTCAATCCAGCAAAATCAGACACTTAACATTTGACTGAGTTAATCTCTGACAGTTTGGGAGATTTGCTTAAGCCCCAACAAAATGTGGAGACTTAGGCTTTTGTCTACACTACTGGGTTAGGTCGAATTTAGCCGTGTTAGGTCGATTTAAAAATGACTGTGTCCACACAACCAACCCCGTTCCATCAACCTAAAGGGCTCTTAAAATCAACTTCTGTACTCCTCCCCGACGAGGGGAGGAGTGCTAAAATCGACCTTGCTGGGTCAAATTTGGGGTAGTGTGGACGCAAATCAACAGTATTGGCCTCCAGGAGCTATCCCAGAGTGCTCCATTGTGACCGCTGTGGACAGCACTTTGAACTTTGATGCACGAGCCAGATACACAGGAAAAGCCCCGGGAACTTTTGAATTTCATTTCCTGTTTGGTCAGCGTGACGAGCTCAGCAGCACTCAGCAGCACAGAGGACCATGCAGTCCCCCCAGAATCGTAGAGTGTAGAGCATTTCTACGCTCCCCCTATCATCTCCATCCCTGAGGTTATTGCAGATTAGAAGGTGAAAAAAAAAAGCACTCATGATGACATGTTTTCTGAGCTCATGCAGTCCTCCTGCACTGATAAGGTACAGCTTAATGCATGGAGGCATTCAGTGGCAGAGGCCAAGAAAGAATTAAGTGAGCGCGAAGAGCGGAGGCAGGACACGATGCTGAGGCTAATGGAGGAGATGGTATGATGAGATAACATGATTTTGGTAATTAATTGATCTTTAAATATTCATGGTAAATAGGCCTAATGGCCTGTGATGGGATGTTAGATGGGGTGGGATCTGAGTTACCCAGGAAATAATTTTCTGTAGTATCTGGCTGGTGAATCTTGCCCATATGCTCAGGGTTTAGCTGATCACCATATTTGGGGTCAGGAAGGAATTTTCGTCCAGGGCATATTTCCTCCAGGCCCTGGAGGTTTTTCGCCTTCCTCTGTAGCATGGGGCATGGGTCACTTGCTGGAGGATTCTCTGCTCCTTGAAGTCTTTAAACCATGATTTGAGGACTTCAATAGCTCAGACATAGGTGAGAGGTTTTTCGCAGGAGTGGGTGGGTGAGATTCTGTGGCCTGCATTCTGCAGGAGGTCGGACTAGATTATCATAATGGTCCCTTCTGACCTTAGAATCTATGAATCTATGATGAAGCATCTGTTGGGGGAGCAAACGGACATGATGAAACATCTGTTGGAGATGCAGGAAAGCCAACAAGAGCACAGACCCCCGCTGCATCCACTGTATAACCGCCTACCCTCCTTCGCACATTGCATAGCCTCCTCACCCAGATGCCCAAGAACGCGGAGGGGGAGGCTCCGGGCACCCAGCCACTCCACTCCAGAGGATGGCCCAAGCAACAGAAGGCTGTCATTCAAACAGTTTGATTTTTAGTGTGGCTACAATAAGCAATGTGGCCTTCTCCTTCCCTCTTCCCCCACCCCACCTGGGCTACCTTGTCTGTTATCTCATTTTTTTTTAATTAATAAAGAAAGAATGCATGATTTCAAAACAATAGCTACTTTATTTCGAAGGGGGAGGGTGTTTGGTTTACAGGGAATTAAAATCAACAAAGGGGGTGGGTTTGCATCAAGGAGAAACACATACAACTATCACACCGAAGCCTGGCCAGTCATGAAACTGGTTTTCAAAGCCCCTTTGATGTGCAGCACGCCTTGCTGTGCTCTTCTAATTGCCCTGGGGTCTGGCTGCTCAAAATCGGACGCCAAGCGATTTTCCTCAACCTCCCACCCCACCATAAACATCTCCCCCTTACTCTCACAGATATTATGGAGCACACAGCAAGCAGCAATAACAATGGGAATGTTGGTTGCGCTGAGGTCTGACCTAGTCAGCAAACGGCACCAGCGAGATTTTAAACATCCAAAAGCACGTTCTACCACCATTCTGCACTTGCTCAGCCTATAGCTGAACTGCTCCTTACTACTGTCCAGGCTTCATGAGCCATGGGAGCAAGGGGTAGGCTGGGGTAGGTGCAACCGCGTGCTGCTGCCAGCTGGGAAAGCAGCCCAAGGCAGAAGCCTCCAGCTCGCATGATATTCCAGGCAGGACTGAATCTCCATGAGATGAAACTTAAAGAAGAGAATGACCTGGAGTCTCTGGCTCCCATTTGGTGCTCTAAGAGGAGAATAGCCATGCCTGTCCAGGCACCCCGATAGACCTCACTGAGGTCTGCCAGGAGCACCCAGGAGACGTATGTTGGCTATCAGTCCTACTGCACCATCTACTGTGAAGGCAAGGAGCTGCTGCTGTGTAGCAATGCAGTACCGCATCTGCCAGCAGCACCCAGGAGACGTACGATGACAGTGAGCTGAGCGGGCTCCATGTTTGTCGTGGTATGGCGTCTGCACGGGTAACCCAGGAAAAAAGGCACGAAACAATTGTCTGCCATTGCTTTCAGGGAGGGAGGTGGGGCCTGACGACATGTACCCAAAACCACCCATGGCAATGTTTTTGCCCCATCAGGCATTGGGAGCTTAACCCAGAATTCCAATGGCCAGCAGAGACTGCAGGAACTGTGGGATAGCTACCCACAGTGCACCGCTCTGTAAGTTGATGCTAGCCACGGTAGTGAGGACGCACTTCGCCGACTTAATGCGCTTAGTGTGGACATATGCAATCGACTGTATAAAATCGGTTTCTAAAAATGGACTTCTATAAAATTGACCTAATTTTGTAGTGCAGACATACCCTTAGACTCTCAGTCCCTGTCCTTTTTCCTCTCAGCCCAATCCTTCTAGTGCCCTTAGATGTATTCCCCTAACTATTCCATCACCCAGCAGCAGGCTCCTTACATTTGGTCTGATGTCTGGTATTTTACATGTGCTGGGCCCCACTCAGCTGCTGTCATCACATCTTATGCTTTCTGGGACTTCTGTGATTGGAGAAGTACCTCTGAGTCTGACCCCAAGGGTTAACTCCCAAAATTTTGAGATTTGAAGACATTGATCCATCCAGCAGAGATTACCAGGTTAGTAAACTTCTGAGATTGATTTTCAGCTAAGTTTTGCTGGAAGTCCTTGTCTGAGCTACTCCTAACTTAAGGGAAGAACTGGTTTGAGATGTGGCCAGGTGCTTTTTTCCAGGAGCAGTTGTAATGCAGTTCAGCACTTTATATAGACACACTGGCTTGCAAAACTCTGTGAGCCTCTTCTAGAGAACTGTGTT
This sequence comes from Eretmochelys imbricata, assembly GCF_965152235.1. NCBI lineage: Eukaryota > Metazoa > Chordata > Testudines > Cheloniidae > Eretmochelys > Eretmochelys imbricata. The sequence continues at coordinate 16,088,525 of NC_135584.1, forward strand.
TATAAATCTTCCCTGCTAAAAAAAGATGCTACCATGATATCCTACTTAAGGCCTTGTAGTCAGAAGTGTGAACTGAGCTATGAGGTCTCTGGGTCACCACCAAAAATATGTAAACATTTTTTGTACCATGAGATGATTTGACTTTATCACAGTTATTTCAAAGTAAAAAAATACCCCCCATGATGTTTTCTCTGAGGTTATTTCAGTTCCCCTTCATTCTGATGAGAAAAGCTTCTGTTTTTGCAAGTCCTGCCAGTGATTTTCTTTGAAATATAACTCTAAATGTTGTAACTAAAGGGACATACTCAATCCAGCTGAGAATTGAGCCCATGTGAGTTTAAATAAGCCTGACAGTGTTTCTTTAAGTTCAGGGCTGAGCATGAGTCACAAGGCCTGGTTCTCCTCTCATTTATATCCACTTTGCACCAGTGTAACTCCTTGGAGTTCAATAGTGTCACCTGATTTACACCAGTATAATTGAGAAGAGAATCAGGCCCAAGGTTTTTTGAAGTATAGTTTAGTTACAGCATCAAGTGTGATTTTGTGATCTGTAAGTTTCACACTTCTTAGCCCTTCAAATTTAGGGCTCAGACCTGCAAGTCCTTTCTGCACGGGGCCTCTCACAACCTTCCAACCCCCACAAGTCTCCCTCCTTTTGTCTGTGGTTTATTACCCCCTCCCTCAAAGCTTGCGAATCTCTCTTTAAGAGCTCTTTAATGTCCATTACCAAACCGGCTTGAGAAGTAAATAAAATAAGGCAAGGTTCTCCTCCATACTTCTCCACCCCACTGTCAGACTCCCAATCCCAGGGAGTGGAAGACTGGACCCAGGACTCCAGTCCAGCTTTCATGGGGTATGCAGGCAGTAATCACAAGGCCATTCCTTTTGTTTCTTCCCTAATGACTTGTTAGGCAATGACATTTTTCAGTAAGTTGCATGTTTATTTCAGCCCGATGATCACCATAATTGTTGATTGTTCACAGAGTTATGAGCTTCTGAAAACTGTAGGCAAGAATGAAAGCTGTCATGCAACCTTAAACACAGTGATGGCCACCAGACACCCACTCACAGCCAAAAAAAACAAAACTCCCATGGTGTCTGGTTAAAATGTGAGTGGGGCACACCTAAAGCGGCCATGTGGGAGGGTTTCCATTGACTTCACTAGGAATTGAATGAGACCCTTTGAGATATTGTGGAGCTCAATGTACTAAGAGAAAAGATACTTAGCGCCCAGGCCCTTTTGCCTTGAATGACTCTTGCAAAGCAGGCTATTTGGCCCCGCTGCTTGACTGTTGGATCTTGTTCTAACACCTTTCATCTGCTTTCTATTGGCTTACTCATGAACTCCCCAAAGCCTGGACAAGCCAGTGAAACATGCAGGGACCTAGAAGTCTTAGGACTCAAGTAGTACAGGCAACAATTAGCTGAAAAGCTGCAGGTAAAATGTTCACTTCTCATGCAGGTTCACATGATCAGATGGAAAAATATATATGGGCATGGTTATGTGAACTATTTATATAGTTACTATTGCTGCAGATAATATTTAGAGGCCTAATACTAGGAAGGCCCTTAGCTTAGCCTAGAATTCAGGAGACACATTCAAAATCTCTCATCCCTCCTACGTAAAGCACTTGCGCTTTCCAGGAGGATCAGTATCCTCCTACTCATCCATTGGGAAACTGAGGTTAGGTACCATGCCTGCATTTGCACAGCAAACCACTTGGTAGAGTCAAGAATAGAACCCTGCTCTCTGGACTCCAAGACTGCTGTCCTATTAAGTGAAGCCATGCTGCTGAGGTGGGAGCCACAGCAGAGGCACACTAAGCTTGCGGGATCTTGGCTCTGGAACTCATTCCACAGTGCAAGGCACATACCTCTTCCCCCATGGAGTAATTTGGTCACAAGTCCATGAGGGCATCCTTGTGGTGTTCTCCTCTTTCGCGGATATTTCTGCAGAAGGGAATGCTCTGGCTCTCACATTTTACTCAAGCAAAAATTCCCCACTGACCTCAGTGGGAGTTTTGCCTGAGTAAGGAGAGAGTAAGAATGGAGAGAAGATGTCAAGGTTTGGCCCTCTGCATGGCCCCATTAAAAAAAAGAAAGCAAAGCTGCTAGCTATGGTGTTTACATTACACCAGCCTGGGGGGGGGGGGGCGGGAGGGGAATTCTTCTGTATATTAACTGCCTAGGATGATTTTCTACAGCTGTTTTGTGGATGTGTCTGTTACTTGTATTACAGTATGAATTCTATACATATACAGTGGAGAACATAATTCTCCAGGAAACAAAAGAGTATGACTGATGGGAAACAGAAGTGAGGGATCCCAGGGAAATTAAACTCGCCAGAAAGGGAGAACAAGCCTGAGTTTTACTGATGTAAAAAGTTCTGCCATGGGCTCAAGCACCACAAACGAGGGCTCCGATCCTGCCATTAGCTCCATGCTAGGGTGTGTGTGCACACGCTTCAGCCATGTGGCGCCCCATTGGCTTCCATGGGGCTCTGTATGGATGCAGGGCTCTGTTTTCATGTCCCTGCTTGCAGGACTGGGGCCCGAGTACTGTTCTGGTATCCCAGACTGACTTGGGAGTTCATGGGTTGCATCAACCTCCTTCTTCGACAGTAGGGCTGTTGCAAATTGTAGGAAGTAGTGGATGAGGTACTGGGAGCCCTCCAGCCCCACTGGCTTCTGCAGCAGTTGGCTTCTGATAGGATAAGGTCTAGAGTTTGCTACACCAATCAGCCAATACCTGAGGGTGTGTGTGTGTTTCAGATGACTCCGTTGTTTATTAATTATATTGTGTGAGAGAGAAAAATGTGTTCAGCAGACAGATCTTTTCTTCTAGCCACTCCAGTGCTTGCTGTATTGCTCAGTGGTTTCTCCTCACTGCAGTGCAGCACTGGTTTAATCTGAACTGCCAAGCAGGTTTTGACTCATCTGTTGTTCTGTTTATTTCAGGAGGGGACAGACTTCCTGAGCAGTTATCATGTCAGTGAAATTGACATTTGTCTCTCCCAGCGATGGGGGTGGAATCAGCAGGAGCTGCTCCTTTGCTGGATTCAGCACAGTGCAAAGCAGAAAACTAGCGTAAGTAGAATAAAAAGTGAAAACAAATATATGCACCCTGAGCAGTCAGATATTAGACACAGGTCAACACTTGCCAACCTAAATCCTCCCTGCATAAGGTGTGCCTTACATTTTTTGTCCTAAATGGACAAGTACTGTTGTTGTGCACTGTTAAACAGCTACTTCATCATGCTCTAGAGATGGCTGCACTTCACTGGTGGATGAAGCAACCTCTTCTTAGTTTGCATATCAATTTTAGTCTGCAAACTGCTTTGGGATGGAAGGTGCGTGTAAATTACTATTTATCGTTATCATGTCACCCAACGTTTCTGCAGAGTCAAAAGCAGATCAGACTGTATGGATCATTCTTCCATCTGGCAGGAAGAGCACAGCTGAGTTCCCCTAAAATGGGTCTGGCGTGTTAAGGGCAAAATTGTACTTACAAAGCAATACCTGCAAAATCTATTTGCAAACTTGCCACTAGATACTGATTTAAAGGACATGGATGGAAATTCAAAGGGAGCTGCTCACATCTCACACAAAAAGCAGAGTTGTGACAGATCCATGTTTGGTTGGGATCCCAAAGAGAACACCGAGTGCTGCAAGCATTGGTGTTAGAGGGAAGAACCCCCCTACTGAAGCTCTGAGTCTGTACCGAAGCAACAATTCTCTCCCAGCAGCGTAGTAGTGACTAACATGCTTGTGCCAATGCTATCTATGAGAAGAGACGTAAAACTTCCTGACTCCTTATAGTCATTAAAAATCTCATGGCACTTTTCAGTAGAACAAGGGTGTTAGCTCTAGATCCTGGTTAAAATCTCACTGAGGTAATTACATTCATCATACCTAAATTCCTCCTGGAGTTATTTATATTAAATGGCATCTAGAGGCCCCAGATGAGATTGGGATGCCATTATAATAGGGACAGAGAAGGTCTCTTGCAGCTGAAATAGACAAGACAGACAAAGGGTGTGCAGAGGCACAGAAAAGATTAAAGAAAAGGAGTACTTGTGGCACCTTAGAACTAACAAATGTATCTGAGCATAAGCTTTCGTGAGCTACAGCTCACTTCATCCATCCAATGAAGTGAGCTGTAGCTCACGAAAGCTTATGCTCAAATAAATTGGTTAGTCTCTAAGGTGCCACAAGTACTCCTTTTCTTTTTGCGAATACAGACTAACATGGCTGCTACTCAGAAAAGCTTACGGGAACTGCCCAATGTCACACAGCAATTCAGTGGCACAACTGGGACTAGAACCCAGTTCTCTCAGTCTCAGGACCGTATCATCAGTGTGGTCCAGTAATCTTACTGATTGTTCTAAATTATTGTGTAACATTGCTAGGTAGTGTTAAATAGCTGCCACTTCCACCCAAGAGTGGCTCATGTTCTCGTGCTGAATTAAGTGATTCCTATATAATCTGTGAAATGTTTTTAGGATAATAATGCTATATAAATGGAAGATTGTCATCAGCTCTGGCTGTCAACATATCCCAGAAAAATACCAAAAGGGAACTGATTTGAATCATATAGAAGGGCTGAAAAATATGTCACTAAAAGTATTCCACTTCTTAAAGCAATCCTTGAGAGTAATTGCTTGTATCTCAGTAAAGCACCTGGCACTTCTTATACAATACTTTGTATTTTCAAAGCACTGAACAAACTAATTAACCTTGTCACCAAACACAGCATTTATAAAATTACTAGTTGAAATGAGAACCTGACACAGGTTGGTAATCTAATCTGGAAGTCTTTGCACATGACTTCATAAAATTTATTATGGAACATGCATAATAACAGTCCTAGCACAAGTCAGATGTCTAAAGTCACACTGATAACTAAACTGTCGAGAAAAATACAGACAGTAAATTACATAAACGGATTTGAGCTTGACATACATAGTGGGAGTTCTTACAAGGAAGGAGTCTAGCAGGAAAAGAGTTGAACAGCTGTTTCTATAACCAAATCACCTCCAGCAGGCTAAGAAAGCTCCAAATAAGCAAGTTTAGATTTCCCCTAAGATTACTCTGTTACTTTCGGCTATAAAGCATTTCTAAACAATCAGCCTTTATGCATTTTTTTCCTATTTGCAAAATCCCATTGCCTCTTAACTCTTTCAATAGAGGAAAGTTTTGCTCAGGAATGAGGATTCAGACATTTAAGAAAGTATTTTGAGATGATGCTAAGTGTTAAGAGCAAGACATTGTAAACACCAGAGGACTTTCCCCAGCAAAGTGAACGTATTTGCTCATTGCCTTTCCCTTCATAATCTCTCACTAGCACTTTAGAATGACACAGTAGGAGATCACAGGGAGACTCCCTTCTGAGCACACACTGACCATACATTGCATTTCTATACCAGCTTCCATCTAAAGCTCTCAAAATGCTTTAGGCACGTTAATTAACTTAGCTTCCCAACACCCTGTAAGGGAGATAAATATTGTTATTCCCAACTGTAAAATGGGGAAAATTAAGACACAGAAAGCCCAGCTCCTTGAAAATATTTAGGCACCTAACTGAAGGACCTACCCAAGGATCATAGAGCAAGCCTGTGATACAGATAGAACCAATCCCCAGGCCATCCTTCCTCACACCTTGAGTTTCATGCACATTCTTTATGGTAGCCCATGAATTATAAAATGGGCCACCTCTAGAATCCAGATTTTTGTCATTTCCCCAGGTGCGTCCAATCCAGGATTTACTCAGCACTCTAAAGCTGAGGGAGCCTCAACTCAACCCAATGACACAATATGAATAAATGTCAGGAGTGGGGAATTTCGCTAGAGTAACTTTCTCAAATAAAGGCTTGGTTTAAAGGAGGAAGTTAAAGCAAATAGAAGGGGGAATTAATTAAACCAGCTACAAATAATCAGGGTTTATGAGCCTATAAAGAGAGAGGTAAACCAGCCAGGAATCTATCAACAGGAGATAAGTGTTAGCAGTGGTTTCAAAGCCTATCCTGGGCTCTGCTTACCCATCACAGGTATATGACTAAAGACTACAGATGCTATTGTTCTTCATATTTGCACAGCAGGCCTATTATGTAATGACTTTTTACAGAATTTCTGAGCTAAGTGGGATTTGATTTTGATTTGCTTTAAAAAGATAGCCAGTTTGGGTTAGGAACCCCTTCCCTCCTCTTCCCCCCTCCCCCCTTTTTTTTTAAATCGTTTTATAATCTGGGCCTGGTAGACTGCTGGCATGTTTCAGATTCAAAATATAAATGAGTGACTATTTAAACAGATGTTGAGAGCAGCCAAGCAGCAGCTATTTCTGAAGTCCTTTTATAACATATCTTTGCTAGACTGCCTAATAGCCCAGAACTGATCTGGTCTGTTAACATACTTTTAATCATGTATATGATCCCTAAGTGTTTAATCCAGGGGTTCTCAAACTGGGGGTTGGGACCCCTCAGGGGGCCACTATGTTATTACATGGGGGGGGGGTCATAAGCTGTCAGCCTCCACCCTAAACCCTGCTTTGCATCCAGCATTTATAATGGTGTTAAATATATAAAAAGGTGTTTTTAATTTATAAGTGGGGGGGTCGCACCTAGAGGCTTGCTATGTGAAAGGGGTCACCAGTACAAAAGTTTGAGAACCACTGAATCAGTGATTTAGTGGATACCTTTTAGTTGATGAGAGTGGACCATTTGTCAGGGGATTAGTGAAATTTGGAGAACAGCAGTGCCTGAGATCTAATCCTGACTGTGACCCTACTTCTTTACTGACCTTGAGTAACCCACAAACACCCTGCCTTAGTTTCTCTGGATAATAACAATTGGGTCCCAGTTCTACAAACCTACCTTGTTTGAGTAGCCCTGTTATGTTTAACAGGGCTACTTGTATGAATGTGTTTACAGGATCAGGGCATAAGCATAAGCTATTTTGTGAGCAGACCACAAGGATTAATTACTCAGTGTTTGAATGGCAGTCTGTGAATCAGTAGTATATAATAATGATCCCTTTCTGGTTCCCCAAAATAATGGGACATTGTGTGTTTAATATAAATTAACAACAGAAGAGACACACTTGACTCCTAGTGGTCTCCCTTGAAGCCAGGAAATTCAAAGTTAACACTCATAACCTAATCTTCTCTATCTTCCTTTGGCCTCTCATCCCAGTGAGCTGTAGCCATTTCTTGGCTTTGATGTGTTAAAGACAAACACTGAATGGCTCTCTATTATGGCTCTAATACAGGTCCTGATCCTGCTTTCCCTTACTCACTTAAGTAGTCCCACTGTTTTCAGTGAGACTGCTCCTTTGAGTAAAAGCTTGCAGGAACAGCTCTGTAACTAGCATTGTAGTAGCTATATGTGTGAGACTTTCTTTCAGCTCTGAGGTGGTGCTGATTTTTTTTTTTTCCCCCTTCCCTACAGAAAGTCTCTCAGCAGGAATTCAGTGAGGTCTAAAATGTCTGTGAAATCCTCCAAAATGTATCCGTCCCTGCAGAGAGGGGCTGTTATCTGGGATCCAAAACCACAGCAGGTGAAGAAAATTTTTGAAGCTTTGAAGAAAGGACTTAAGTAAGGACTTTTCAAGTATTAATTTGTTGGAATTTGCTTTCTTTAGTGTCTCTGTTACTGCAAAAACTTTGTTCCTTATACTCTAGCTTAATGGCCCAATACAGTAACCTTTCTAATCAATGGCAAAGCTCCTATTGTCTTAATTAGATACAGAACTGGGCCCTTAGTAAATACACTACCTAGTGGCAAACAAATTTATTTGGGACCAAATCCTCCCTCACGCCAAGGATTTTATCCTGCTTCTATTAATGGTAATAGTTAAACTCCATGATATCCATAGGTCTAGCATGGAGCTCTAGGAACTTCATTAGGTACCTGGCCATTGCTGAATAGACAAAGAGTAAATGAAATCATCATAACCTTCGTGTGGCTTTATAATTCCTCTCAGTGCTTCTAATCTGTGGGAACCATGCTGGCACGCAGCTCCTTCAAATATAACATTGACATCTCCAGGATTTTATTACCATGGGATTTTAAGATAAGAACATCATGAGAAAAAGTACTGAAATTATTTGTCCTAAACGTAAACACCTCAACTTCTTAATTATGTCTCACATAGTTAAAACACACTTGGCTTCCCTCGAGGACTGTAATGTCTTAGTCTTTAAAAGTTTACGCCAGTGACTAGTTAATGGAATTAAATTAACAATAAAAATTCTAAACCTAGAAAAAAGAATAGATTTGACACTGATATTTTATTAGGGCTTGGGGAGACTAAACTGTCAGATGGATTAGAGTTATTGTCCCAATTCTGTGAGGAACATCGCACAGTCAGACTCCTGCAACCTCCTTGCAGAACTGAGTAACTAATTAAAGCTGCCTGCAGAAAACAGCTGCATCCAATAATTTAAAGGCCAAATTTTAAGCAGATTCAAACTAAATCCATTTGTTCTTGCTGGAATGTTTTTTGTTTTAAGGTAGTAACAGCAACTAGCTCTTAAGTCTAATGACCCTTCTGGGTGCCTCCCCACCAACTGAGCATCTTAAAATGCTGCTAAAACCTAAAATGACTTTAAAAAACAAAAACCCAACTCTGACTACCACTGCATTGAGCTGTTATCAGCAAGTGTGGAGAGAAGAAAATTGAATGCTGGAGTCACTTTTTGTGTATTAACAGGAATGTGTTCATAATAGTTAGAAAATAAATGACTCTTCTGGTGTATTTTTGGAAAAGTGCAGGCTGCTTAACATAAACACATCAAGCTGCTCAGGTTCTGTGTCTTGTAAAGCAGCATTTTTCAGAAGGTGATTGTCTACAGCTCTTTAAATACAAAAGAGGAAAATAGACTTACTCAGGTCTGTTCTGAATTAAAACAAAGTTGGAAGAGGTTCAGCTCAGGAGGAGTTTTGTCTTCTGGGAGCTGCCATGGGGCTCACTGAAGCCGATAACTGCTGAGTTCTCAACACTTTGCAGGGTAAGGCCCCTGCTTTTTAATGGGGAAGGGGAAAGCAACGGTAGTATCAGGAAGGAGCCGATGGCTGCTCTAGGGGACAGCAAAGGTGGCATTCAGTCCCCAGCTGCTCAGATAAACAAAGGGCATGTTTAAGAGGTGCTGACTGAGTACTGATTGCTCCCATTGACTTTGGCTGGAGCTGAGGATGCTCAGCACCTCTGAAAATCGGGCCCAGAGGGCTGAAGTGTTCAGTGTCACGATCCTTTGGCCTTGTGAGCTACAGCTGGCTAATGAGCTGCTCAGTTCTCAGTCAGCTCTGCAGCTCCTCCCTCCTCAAATGGCAGCTACTGCTCCAGCCACAAGGGTACAAAGAGCACAGAGCTGCAGAACACCATCTTCCCTACCCCAGTGCTTCTCTGGGAAGCTGAGCAGGAGGCCAGCAGCATGGCCCAAAGCCACCTTCCCCCTCTAAGGGGAGACAGAGGCTGGGAGACGCCTCCCTCTCCCACTTCTTGCTTTCCCACTGTGGGTGGCCAAGCAAAGGGGAGGTAGTGAGACATGGGAGCAGGCCCAGACATGAGGGCTCCTCTGAAGGGATTGTGGCTTGTGCAGGTAAAGGGTTGTCCTGAGGGGAAGAAAGTTAATGCAGGGAGGGTCCTGCTGGGAGAGCAGGGGCACACAGACATACAGTGGGGGCATAAGGAGACGTACTATTTTGTTTCCTACGTACAGCACTTTTCAGCATTAGGAGTCTCCTGGGTCCCGTTCCTCCTTTAAATGCCTCAGAGCAGCCTGTCCCAAGATGGCGGCTGTTGCAGTGAGCTGCATGCTGTGCCTGCTCACTTGCACTTTTGCTGTTTCTTGTTTTACTTAATCTAAAACAAGTCTCTTGGAACGAGGCTCTGGCTGTGTTCTCGGTGTGAGGGAAACAGAACAGGAAGTTCTTGCAGCTTGGAGGGCACATGAGGAAATACCTGGGGATGAGAGGTAGCAAGGAAGAGGGCAACAGTTCCTAACCCACGTGAAGCCCATCTTGTTTTCCAGCTGCCATGGCTCCCCTTCCCATTTCCAACTGTTCCTTCAGCTGCACAAGCTCAGCCCTTCCCAACCTCTGGCTACTTTTGACGTGGGGGCTCAGAAAATCTCTCTCTTCCCTCCCTCCCCCTGGCCCTCTTAAACTTCTCCCTGGGAGTATCCTACTGCACATGCTAGAAGAAAATATCACTTTTGGGTTTTTCCTCTCCAGTGAATACCTGCAAGTGCATCAGGCTGAGTTGGATTATCTGTCTGCTCGACACAAAGATACAAAAAGGAACTCCAGACTGGTAAGATGCTTCTCTGTTTTAATCGCTTAGATGGTTTAAAGAGGGCAGAGTTTTAAAAACAACCACTGTCTCTTGCCTTTGGGACTCAAAGGGGTTTCCATTTGTTAATGCTGAAAGTGAGAGGCTAGTATTATACCTATTTGCTAAATTCACCAAGTAAGTCAAGGCTAGATGTGGGGAAAGAATCCAGGAGTCTTAATTCTCAGTATCCTGCTGTGTTCCCGGCTTGCACTCCTTCCCTTTTGGGATGGTAGCTGCCTGCTGATTATTATCTGGGAAGTAATATACATGCCTGGCTGTGTCTAGAAACTGAGGAGAAATAAAGATTAGGCAAAACTGGTGAAACATTGATAAGTGGGTCCAAGCAACTCTGATTCTGCCACATACAAAAATCCCAACAAAATCTTTGCTATTAGTAGTGCTAAGGTGTATAAAGCACTTCAGACTCAGATTTGGGACTGTCCTTGGGAACACAAAGTAACCTTCCAAGGCTGGATAAAGGATTCAAAAACCTCCCACCTACCTCAACCAATTTTCAAATCCTTACTATTTCTGAAAAATCGTACTTGAGGTGCCTCAGTATGGGCACCCAAAAGTCAAGACACTGAAACGCAGAGGGTACTTTTGAAAATGTTGGCCTTGCTATCTGCCCACTGTATTGTACAATGCTGCTTACAACGTTGTAACTCTCCAAACAAGGACTTGGTGCAGCATGGGCAGTTGTTCTGCAGCAGATTTGGAAATGTCTTCAATATGTGCAAATGAATTCACAGGCAACTTGTCATATTTGTCTTTCATTGTCTTTCAGGCTTTCTATTATGATCTGGATAAGGTAAGTACTCATTCTTTTGGAGGGGTAGGGATGGACATGTCACAGAAAGCAATGAACAGTGAAGTGCAAGCACTGATACTATATGATCACTGAATAATTTAATGCCATATTATGTGAATGTTTAAATAGCTTTTAATCTTTCCCTTTCTAAAGCAAATTCGCTCTGTTGAAAGGTACATCAGAAAACTGGAATTTCATATAAGCAAGGTAAGGGGTGCTCTATTTATATTCTGTGTATAGGAGACTTACACTGCTATATAAAAATTATGATTTAGAAAATACTTTCATGATATCTTGTTTGAGGGGAACTAGCTTTCATAAGAGAAGAGGAGGAGTGGGGTTTTTTTTTTTTTGTTTGGCTCTATTCAGACTGAATCCTGGGCACAGCCCAGCCTCAGCCTGCAGAACCAGTTTCTATATCCTACTAGCTTATTCAGAAGAAAGGTGTTGTTGGGAGGAGTTGTAGAGGGTGATTCTTTTCGTTTTGTGTGGTTTTTTTTTTTGCTTCCTGGAAGCCTACGTGGTGGCACTTAATGGATTCTGCCAATCTCCTGTCTGATTTGAAGGGCTCAAAAATCTCTCTTACATACTTGGAGCTCTGTGTGTGTGTGTGTGTGTGTGTTTTCCAACCCAGAATTCAGTGGCTGCCCCCTACACCCTTAGTCCATCCCCAGATTAAACCATGTCTCCTTTCACCCTCCATGCCTCGTAGCTTAGTTAACAGTAGAACGAACCTGCTTTCTGGATATCCCTGGTTTGAGTCATGCCCTCACTAAACACACACTTGAGAGTCTGATGTATCCTACACACCCATTTAAGGCCATTCTAACATGATTTGGATGTAGGTAAGGATTGGTTAGCTTGAGTAAGCAGAGCCTTTCTCTGGGCTAGCACTGAAGCATCAGTGCCATAGGTCTCCCTATATAGTCACTTTATGAGATTAAACAAATAGAGCAGCCCCATCTTTAGCCACCTCAACATGCTCCCATTGACTCTGTGGATTGCCTCCTCCGTGTAGACTTGGAGATGGGAAGGATGGCCCAGTGGTTATGGTACTAGTCTAGGACCTGGGAGACTGAGGTTTAATTTCCTGTTCTGCCATTAACTTCTTGTGTGACCTTAAGCAAGTTACTTAGCCTTGCTGTACCTCAGTTCACCGTTGGTAAAATGGAGATAATAGCACTGCCCTGCCTCATGGGTATGTTGTGAGGAGAAGAGCATTAAAGATTGCAGGGCCCTCAGATACAAGGCTCACGTTACCACACTGAGTACCTTGGATAGAATTCTAGGTCTACATGTTCTGTGTCTTGTATCTGGTGATGGTGGTTTCCAAAGCCTGGTGCCCTAGCTCTTTAGAAGTAGTGCTGGAAGAAACTTGGCTCTCTGCGCAGATTTTTGGAGTCAGTGGTAGACAAAACAAAGTGAGGTAGGGAAGCCCGTGTAGCTAAAACAGCAGAAAAACAATACCCCCAAGAAACTATTTACCCATAACTTCTAAATGATCAACTGAAGGTTATCTGCAGAACAACTAATTAGAGACTTTCAGGCTCTGTGGTGGATTAGTAGTTTTTGTTGCTGCTGGCTGGAAATGAACTTTTATTTAAGTGTTTGGCCTTAAACCTGGGACAGACTGTTAACAGTGACATGTTTCAAGGTTATGTAGGACCCTCTCATTAGCATGCTTTTCTTGTACTGTATGAAACATCAAAAAATCTTTAGCTGGTGGGATTAATCCTTCACTCACTCTTCTCTCCGTCTGAAATCTTGGATCCACTTGGTTAAAAAGGCTTCTTATAAGAGTAGGGGGTACGAGTCGGTGCTAGAACGATGGGATTTGCTCTCTTACAAGGGGAAACGTCAAACTAAAATTCCTCATGTTACTTCCCTCAACTCACTAAAATTGGAAACCGACACCAGAGTGGTGTAAAACATGGAGTCCTTTTTTCTATTAAAGGTAGAAGAACTATATGAAACTTACTGCATCCAGTGCAGGCTGCGAGATGGGGCCTCTAATATGAAACATGCCTTCTCCTTGACTCCCTCCACTAAAGCCTCCAGAGAGAGCCTGGTAGAACTTTATAAGAACCTCCAAGAATGCACAGAGGTAGGAGAACTCCTCAAGCATGTGACAAAGAACTGACTCTTCTATCTAAACTCAAAGCAGTGGATACTGTACCAAGACATGCTGTTCTGAACTGTTGGCTCTCCTGTGGCCTGGGCTTCGAATGTAACATAAAATTAGATGAAGATGCATAACATCAGCTACAACTCACAGCTTCCTCTATAAAAGTATTTTGCTGTCTAACTTCCCGCTTAATATGCAGTGAAATTCACAGGGTAATGCAGGTTGTTTGCTTACAACCAAATGTGTTAATGAAGGGTGCATATAAAGTCTCTTGAATTTGATCTGTAACATTAGGGCCTAATCTAGCTTTCATAGGAAGTTACTGGGGGTGTGTGTTTGGGGTGTCTTCCCATTGACTTCTAATGGGAGTCATAGTTAGTAACCTACTGTGTGAGTAAGTCTGGGTAGGTCTAGACTTCAAGCTGGAGGTGTAAATGTCGGCTTGAGGAGACATACCCACACTAGGTCTGATGGCGCTAGCATGCTCAAAATAGCATAGCTGTAACAGCGGAAGCAGTGGGAGGGACTACCTGTCTGAGTATGTGCGTAGGGTCTTGGACAAGATTGTTCTTTGGCTGGTTAGCCCACCTTTCTACTTAGACCCTAGCCACAGCAGCAGTACATCCCTTTCCCTCCTTCTCCCCCCCACCCCCCGGGTGCACTAGCTCCATCAGAACTAGCGCGAATGTCTCGTCAATCTGGAATTTACACCTCCAGCTCCATGTCGCTGTACCCTAAATGGGGAAGACTGTGGGAAGCCTATTACTTAAACCACCTTGCTCCTTTGCAGAGCTGGGATATAACTTCCCATCCTGAAAGTGGCATTTAAAAAAAAAATCTGCCTCAGTTTGCAGAAGTGAAAAGTGTTAATGGCATGTTAAATGTATGTTCTTTTGCAAACCGCCCTAAACTGGTCTGTGATGTGTTTTTGTCTTCACGAATGGAGACAAATGGCCGCCACTTTCTCATGGTACCATTTTATTCCGCTCTTCAGTCAATGTCGTCGTTGCTCTGTCTTTGTCTTCCAGGATATGTGTCTGATTGAAGGGGCACTGGAGGTGCACTTGGGAGAATTTCACTTGAAAATGAAAGGTAGCCCACAGCATTCATCACTTGAGCCAAAAGCTTTTCAGCTTTGCTGTATAAAGGCCTGATTCAAAGCTCATGGAAGTCTGGGAGCTGGGCTTTGGATCGGGACCTAAACTGACTCTTAATAAAACTTAGTTTTTTCCCACTGATGTGAAACGAACTTGTCCCTGCTCTGCAGCATTCTTTTATATGTGAGTGTTGAAGCAGGACTTTCCTCTTCCCCGCCCTTATGCAAAGCTTGCAATGTTAAGTAAGACAAATGGCTTGACTTGCTAACAACTCCTCCATAGATTTCGCTGTAAGGGGAAGTTAATCAGAGTGTCACCTGGGTGTTTAATGCAAGCTGAGGTTTGTTAGTAGATATTTTTGAAACTCTCTCAAGCTACAAACATTGGAAGGGGTTTTCCTTCTCTTTTCAGGGTTGGTGGGCTACGCACGTCTCTGCCCAGGGGACCAGTATGAGGTGCAGTACACAGCAATCCATTTTCTCTTACAACTTGCAATTATGGGCTTGCACCTGTAACATGCAGGTGGGGAGTGTGGGGATGTGTAGGCTGAGCAGGAGAGAGTGCAGGGAAACCAGAAGCTTTATGGGTGCTGCACAGCCACTGAGTTATTCCTGCCTCAGTGTGAAGCTGAAGGACTTGGCTAAGTGCCTTGATAGAGGGCAGGGCCCAGGTACCTGGGAGACGGGAGTCTTCCAGAATTGCTCCTTGAGGGACCTGGCTGGAGTCTAAAACCACCTTGAAAGAGGGTAGCAGCAATACTGTTGCCTCTTCATAGGATAGATCCCAATTGGCACAACTGCCCTGAAGGGCACAGGACGGCATAACTGTGTATAAAGCCTATGGCTTTCATCCCAGTAGTTTCAGTTCTAACACACTTTTTTTTTTTTCTTCCTGCTGACAACAAAACTCCAAATCACTTTCAAACATGTCCTGCATCAGAGCAGGACATTACACATCAGTAACTCACTCTCTGCATTACAACAACACGTACGCTTTGGTATCTGACTTAGCCACCCAAGTTCTTCCAGGACAGATGGGGCACAGAACTACTTGGCACCTCCACCCCTGCTTCTTAACAAGCATAGCAATCAAAGGAACAGGCCCCAGCTCTGCAGTATGGGGAGGGAGGGATGGTGCAGTCCCATATGAATCTTGGGATTTGCTGATTCTAGCCTCCTCTTCCCTGTGTGGCTTCTAGGTGTTTGTGCGACTGGGACGCCAGAAGTGGAAGCTGAAGGGCAAGATTGAGACGGATGACAGCCAAACATGGGATGAGGAAGAGAAGGTTTTTATACCCAATCTTCATGAGCAGTTTGAAATAAAGGTAGTTGGCTCCAATCCAGCCACTCAGACATTGGTTAGCAAGTAGCTTGCTTTCCCACTCTGCTCTCTGCCGAGCACACTTTTAAAAAACAACATGAATTTTCACAGCTCCATAGAAACAGCAATTAATCAATGTTCTGCTCGCTGAGCTGGTCTCTGATCTTTGCTTCTGCTTTCTTTCCCAGGACTCTGGGTTAGATGGCAACTGGGTTAATGCTTCTGATTTTCCATATATTAGAATGACCCCTTTTTAAGATCTGCATCCAAGATTTGGTGGTTAGGGGTCCACAGCTTGGATAGAGTAATTATATTGCGTGCAAGATTTTTGGGATTTTCTTACCCTGCTCCAAAAAGTGTGTGTGTGTATATGTATAATATATTTATATAAGCCAAACTTGCCCGTTCTTGGGGTTTCCCTACATGACCTCTTCTGTCTCAAGCCCTAATTACCTCTGCCCCAGAGATACTCAAACCCATGTATATCCTATTGGAGCTAATGAGATCCACCTGCCAGTGTGAGTTGGCCATAATTATTCAGTATCTTTGGGCAGGATTCTGCCACTCGGCATTAGAGTGACTCATTGGAGGACCCCTGTATTCTTTGTAACAGAGTCCTAGACTCTGTTTCCCTGCTATACCGTACGGATGCATCCTGTTGGGATCCAGGAAGTGGGCAGGCCCCCACTGCTAAAGGACCTCCCCACAGCCTCCGGGGATGATCCACAGGTCTGGGATTCCAAATGATTGCGGGGGACAACTAAAAGTATAACAGGAATGGGAGTGAGGTCACAGGGCTAAACAAAGAAACCTAGTAGGTACACCAAGCAGAGAACCCCTGACAGCGCCTACTGCTCCTCGAAGGCATCGACGGAGCCAGCGGATTCCGCCCAGGTGCATGAACAGATTGAGGAGCGGAAATAGGCCCCACAGTCACAGGAAACCTTGTCGGCCAACCGCCTCTCCCTGGTTTTGTAGATGGCCATTTTGGCCAGGGCTAGGAGGAGGTTGACGAGGAGGTCCTGCGACTTTGTGGGGCCACGGATATACAGATGCATTATAGGCACTTTATTCTTTCACTGAGGTAAAAGTTGGATCCTCCTGTTACTATTACTACTGTGGCTTCCACCTGTTTTACATTCCATCCTGACCTGGCTGCTGCTGCTTAGGAGCAAACTCCTGTTGTGATCTGGAATCCTCTGAAGGACAGATCCCGCAGTCATGACTCCCATCAACTTCGATGGGAGTTGGGACTAAATAGACTGCAGGGTTGGGCTGGACCCTTCACTACACGAGTTAAACACATTATTTTGTAGTGCCAACATAGGGCTTTCAATGCCTGGAAAACATGTAAAGTAGCTATTGCAACACCCCATCCTTTCTGGCAGCATGTGAGTTAAATAGGAAAGAATTCCTGACTTCTAGCCAGTAGAGCTTTTAAAAATGTTCTTAATGTTTTTCCCTACTGCACAATGAGAATCAGGAGAGAAGCTAATTCAGATGCATGTTTTCTCATAATATTTGCAAAAACATTAATTGCTCTGTATACCAGTGAAGATGACTTGCCTCAAAGCTCAAGAAAGAGGTTATTTGATTTGGGTTTCATGCCAGTTCATTAAACCTAACTGACTCTCTAGTTTCTTTGCTTTCCCTCTCCAAGTGTGTATTGGGTGAAATTTTCAAAAGTGCCAGAGTCCCACTTCCAAAAGTGACTTAGGCTCCTAATTACCATTAATTCTCAAATGAGACGTACATGCTTCTGAAAACTTTACCTGCTAAATCTTTCCCCTGATCCTAAAGTATGACAGACACCTTGATGCACAAAAGTAGTAATATGCCTTTGTCCAGCAGCATCTTGGTTGGGAGTTTTCCAGCCCCACTTGTCAGGGCTGCAGACAGATTTGAGAACTGGGAAGCTGTCTCTCTGGCATTGATGATCTCAGCTGTGGCTAAAGAAGCTGTGGGTCAGGCTGCAAAGCATGTGTAATGGGCTAGAACTGGGATGAGCGACTGACAAATTACGGGGGTGCTGCTTGTGAACCAAGAGAGGAGGGACGCTGAAGACCTGTAGGCTTTGATTCTGAGCTGCAGCTGAGATCAGCTCGGCCCAGGAGGGAGTGGTAGACAAGGGCTGTGTCCACATTCTGGAGGTAGTTGGGGACTGGAACAGCCTTACATTACTAGGGAGATGGACTAGATAATCTAATGGGTCTCTACCCTAGATGATTTTTGGGTCAAATCCAGGGATGGGGGAGGCTTGCTGTAAAACATATATCTTACAGCAAAATGGGCTCCAGGATTCCAGGTTGTTTGTCTGATACAATTACTTGAATATACACTAAAACTAGAATGTTCAGGGTGCCAGAGTTTAGGCTCCTAAATAAATGGAATGACTTTCACTTTCAGAAGTGCTGAACACTCCTAGCCCCCACTGGTGTGAATGGGAGCTGCATATGGCTCAGCATGTGTGGAAAATCAGCCTATTACTATTTAGGGGCCTAAACGTAGGCACCCAGGCTTGAAAAACTTGGCCTATGACCTCAAAGAGCTGATTCTAGGCTGCTATGTTCAGTGCACACACAAAGTGACATACTGGCCAGTTCCTCATATGGGTGGTAGAGAATCTGTGTGTCACATGGGCATGAACTGGTCTCAGCCAAATCCCATGTGTCCAGCCTCCCTAAACTCCTCAACTATCCTTCATGTGTGTCAGGTATCTGGTAAAATGAAAATGGGTTTGTCCCTCTGTAGGTCACAGAGCTGCGGGGACTGACCACGATTCTAGTTGGCGTGGTAACGTGTGACAGCATCGACTTCTTTACAACCAGGCCTCAGGCGATCATTGTGGATATAACTGAGCTAGGCACCATCAAGTTACAGTTGGAGGTCGTCTGGAAGTGAGTATAACTTCAAATGCTAAACATGGGGGAGAGGACTGTTAACATGGCCTTAGTACTTGTGATGGGTGCCACTTTAACAGCACTCAACACTACAGTCCTCTTTCTGTTCGCATAACAGGTGCAGCCTAGGTAGCAGCAGCGCAAGCCTCCCCACAGCACCCCCAGCCAATGTGCCTGAACCCTGATCTGGAGGGACCAATCCCAGGGAGGAGAGGATAGCCCCTATCTCCATAGCCCTTCAGTTCTTTGCTCTGTGTTGAGGCTGCCAACTATGGAGCCAGCTGCGTCTGGCTTTTATTTAGGGCTCTGCTTTGTCCAGAGTCAGTGTTCAGTTTGTGGTGTAGGCACATCTCTGAAATGCAAAGAATGGACTTAAAGAGGATGAAATGAAGCTGTAAACAGCAGTTAGACACCACCATACAAATATGGTTGAGGTTTAGAGAAATCACTACAGTTAGAGGGGCCAACCCCTCCTTTAAAAATGAGGTTTCCTCAAAGGTTTGACTGCTGTCACACTTGACTTTTTGACATGGTGATCACAGTTGCACGTTCTAGTTTTGCTTGTGCCCGGTTGTGAAACACTATTATGATCCCAGTGTGACTGCTTCTATGGTGCATCGCACACACCCCGCCCCTGAAGAGTTAGGTGGTACCTGTGATTTGATGCATTGTTTTACATTTTAAATTTGTAAAGTTTTATAGTAAATTACCACTACTATTAAAGGAAAAATTTCATTTTATGGGTGCTGCATTGAGAGAGTTCCTGAATTCTTTTCTGCAAGGTGCGCATCAAAATCCTCACTCCAGAAATCTTTTGCATCTTGAGCTTTTATCTGGGGCTCTCTGATGCAGGTGTAGATGCCCGGAAGACAGAAGCTGCATTTGGTATCCTCATATGTGGCTGAGGCTGATCTATACAAGATGTGGCCACATGCTGGTCTTGCCTATCTGACTGTAGGATGGCTGTTTTAACAACTGTTCTCTTCTGATGTCAATTGCTGGCATATTTGAGTTGTTGTAGCTCTCTTCTGCTGAAGAGAAGGAACAAATTATTTTTGTGACCATGGCCACAAAAACAAAAATAATTATTTTGTTTTTAAATAGCCGTGACCTGCTCTTCTGATAGGGCTGAGGGGGTTGGAAAAAGACTGTCACTAATCTATGGATTTTTTCACTAGCACAGGTGCACTCCATAACTCATCTAAACTTGAAATGGAAAACCACATAAAACTGGTGCCCCCAACCAATATGAGAAGGAAATGGCTTGCAAAGCAAGCCAAGGAACAGACCTAGTCCGCATTTAACAGAATGTGGCAGAGCTTCAATTTTCTTGAGAAGCCAAGGCAACCACTGTCATCCTTTGGATCAACAGTTCGGTGTCTGTAATGAATCCAAACTACTCATGCTGGGAGGCAGCTGTGTGTGTGAGAGAGCTAGTCAGTGTCAATGCATTTCATATTTCAGGGGTTGCAGTATATTGCAAATCTTATTTTATACTTGCAAAGTGCTGGGTGCCCCTCTGGTACAGCAGAAAGCTGGGTTTGAGGTAGCGGAGAGTAAGTTAGCAATGTTTGTGAAGTACCCATCAAATCAATGAGAGCAGCACCTTTACTGCTGGTTCTCAGCTCCATCACCATCAGGGCTGGAAAAGGGTCTTGGAATATTTGGTAACAACTCGAACTCTGATGCAAAGTTCAGATCTGAAGGACTTGTGGGTTTAGGCCCTTCTTCAGGAATGGGAAACAACCTGACTCTAATCCTCTTGGGTTCTCAAACCCTAGTTCTATTTCTAAGAATAATTGGAAACCTAGCTTGACTTCTGCTTTGGTGCTGTCTTTGGCTACTGACAAACAGGTGAAATACTGTGAAGCGCCTTCCCATGAGTCTTCCAACCAAAATGTAGCTAAGTAGCTGGCCTTTCAGGTTGCTCTCTGGAACATACAACATTCGTGGAGTATCCTACACTGTTTTCCAATGCCCTTTTGTGAGCAAATGGTTTCTCACACATCCTGCAATTTTCTTCCACACCTGTTTAGCTCAGGGTTGTTGCTGAAGTTCAACAAAATATCAGTCTGGTCAAAAGCATCTGAAGTTTTGTTTTCAAGCACTTGAAGTAAAGGAAAACATGCTTATGTAGCAGAGCTCAAGGCCTGCACCTGTTTATAATGCTCGGGGGGGGGAACCGCTAGCTCATATTATTTTTGGTTGTGTTTTTGTTTTGTTGCATCTGCTCTGAGGTTTTGTGAGGGCCCTAACATTTCTTCTTTGGAAGCTTGAGCTAGTAATTAGCTTGACAGCAAAGCATCATTCCGCAAGCATTGACTACTGTGGTTCTGATTGCTGATCTCTGCATTATCTGTCACCCTGGGATGCTAGAACAATTTTTAGGGGGGTGGGGGGGGGTCTGATCATGGAAACCAGGGTTTTCATCTATTTGGTGTTTTGTTACTATTTCAAACTAGAGAGACACCCCCAGCACCCTTACTTCCAGCATCACTAGTTATACCTATGTTTGGATTTACATGCATGCCAGTTGTAAGCAAAGGCCATCAGGCTAGAATTGGCCAAAATTTTTAATGTGTTTATGACTTTAATGCTAAAAATCCTTTTTGTCAAAATGGAAACTTCCTTGGTAAATGTAGGGTTGGTTTGGTTTGGTGTGTGTGTGTGTGGTTTTTTTTTTTTTTAATTGACAATTTTTTTCAGGTTTTTGCTTGAACACTAAACACATTTATATTTTTAGCAACTGCAAACTAGTTTGAGAGTGCAGGAGCAGCAGCAAGGTATTTTCAGGCTTTCAACAAAAAAGAAGAAAACAACAAAACAACTACTCGCTTGCAAATTTCTTTGCAAGAACAAACACTTCCCTACATACTCTACTTCTGGGCCTAAATGAGTAAGAACCTTGCATTGGAAAAAGTGATCTGAAGCCCTGAGTGCATTGTTGGAAGTGCTTTTGCTATGTTGAATGAGTCTGTAAACCTTCTCTTGCCATAGTATTTCTGTCAAAATCTGGGGGGCACGGTTCTGAGTGTAACTACACAGAGCTGAGCCTGGAAGAGATCTCTTCCAATCTAATTTTCCCTATCACCAAGGGCAAATAACTGCCAAGGATGAACACCATTGCTTTGCGTTTAATCCTGCTAGTGCTGTTTCTATAATTGCGTGCACACAAACTCCTGCGCCTCTGCGGGAAGGAAAGGTGGTAATGCACCTTCTTGTTCTGGGAGTTTGTGTTAATCCCTCAACCTCATGGACTATATTTAAAAACTCCACTAGGCAAATGGCACCTTTGCCTGACTGATCTCCCTGGCATGCTGTTGCTTCTCTTGGCACTTAGCAGCAACTGCAGTGTGCAAATGACATACTAATACCATTCTACATACAAACCCACTCAATTCTGATTAAGGCCAGGTCTACACTGAGAGTGCTTTGCTAACAGAGCTATACCAGTTTTCTGTGTTCCTGGCACAAGAACAGTTTTGCTGGTATAACCATGTTTATGCTAGGGACTTTTGCTAGCCTAGCTACATTGATCAGGGATCATGCCCCTCACTAATGTAGTTATGCTGGCAGAACGTGGTAGAGTAGACCTGGCCTAAGGCTTTCAGTCTGTCTCTACTTACTTCAGACTGTATGAAGCCTCTGAGGATCAAATGCTGCTGTTTTTATGCTGATTGAGGGGGTCTTTTCTTTTTCCCTTATAGCTGTCTACTAACACCTCAGTTCTAAGACAGTGGCCTGAAGAACTGAATGAAAAATACAACCAATAGTCAAGCCTGCCTCTCAGTTTATGAATTGTCTGAGCAGATTCCTAATTTCTCTGATTTATTCTTTATTTAAAATTATTTGCTTAACAATTCCAGCCCAGAATCCCTTTGAGCTGTGTGAATTCAAAACGTGGCTCACTATAGTTGGACACTGAGGTCATATGGTATGGTTTCTGGGCTGTGACTGGAGGAGTAATTCAGAATGGAAGCTGGCAGGGTTTGTGTTTTATGAATTAAAAATTCACTTTCTGCAAATATTTCACAATGGGAAAACTTGCTGTTTTCTACTAACGCTTTTGGCAGCTATTGTAGTGAATGCAGAGTGTGGCATAAACCAACATACAGGAGCCATGAATGTAAGGGAAGTGACTTGATTTTAAAAACTCAAATAATTACCAGGAAATCAGTGGTGCAAGTAGAAATCATTTCTTGCTGGTATACTGCACTCATGGGATGGACACAAAGGCAAGGCACGTGACCTCTTTATGTGACTTTTCCCCATCCCCTTCCCATGATCCACATCCATCCCACGTTACCTGGGGGGGAAGCTCTGTCCTCCCCCTGCTGCACTGGAGACTTCTGCTGTATAGACCCCAGCCAGAAGGACTCGGGAGATGCAGCTGCATCTCCTGGCTGGGGGCGGTACAGCCATGCCAGAGGAGCTGGTGGCATGGGGCCATCTAATTGCCCCACGTTCTCCTCCTTTTGCCACTCGGTTCCTGAGAGATCAGGGCTCTCTGGAACCACAGCAGCAAAAGGAGCAGAAGAACGTGTGGCCGCTGGGCAGCCCCGTGCCGGTAGCTCCTCCCACGCGGCTGCTGTACTGCCCCAGCCCTGTCCTCGGGCAGGGCTGCTCTACAGACCCCAGGAAGGAGGACTCAGGAGATGCAGCTGCGTGGAAAGGCAGGGCTGGGACAGGCTCTTCCTGCGTCTTTCCCGTACGCTGTACCAGCTATAAATATCTGACTGGTACAGCGTACTTGCACCACTGATGGCAATATTTGGCACTATTGGTCCAGCTGTAACACTTTTTTGCCTCCAAGCAACGAAGTTTTCAACGTGGCGACTGCCCAGCTGGGAACAATGTTAATGGTGACATACATCCCCTGTGAGCTAATCCGCACCCCCAGACGGAATCGTGATGCTTACCAGATAATTTCTGCCATATTTCTCTGTGTAAGGTTTGTGCAATACCTTGGTATCCCACCAAGCAGCTTCTCTAGGGCACTTGCGTGTGGAATGGGCCAGCTCCTATTCTTGACAGATTATCTGCTGAAGCTGTTTTTATACAGAGGAATATTTGCACAGTGATAAGATAAGGGTGTTTCCATTTTAAAAAATAAAACCACTCAAAATAACAGCTCTTTTCAGAGCAACAGCAGCTTTCCCCCCTAAAATGATGACTGACTAATCAAGTCCAATTGTGACACCCAAACATCCCTCCTGGGCCAGCTTCCACCCTAGTAGCGGTGGAGTGAGAGGTCTAATGGCACCTTGCTTTTTTTGGTGTTGAACTGTGCATGCTCTTTTAGCCGAGATAGCTCTGATAAACCTCCTCCAGCCTCCTTTGCAGACCCCAGTTGGTTGGGGTATTTCGACACTGCAGTCAGAGGTAGTCAGACCTGTGCTAGTGTTAATCAAGCTAGCATGGCTAAACATGACAGTCAAGCTGCATCATCGAGGGCTTCATGATGGGCTGTACTAGCCCAACCAGAACTAGGGCCTCAACTCTCAACTGGCGTTGCTAGCCCCGGCTAGGATTTACAGCACCTCCTCTTCACTGCTACTTTTAGCTGGGCTAGGCATGCCTGCACTAACTAGATTAAAGTTAGTGCAGGTATGCCTACCTGAGCTGTGCTCACACCTCCAGCTGTGAGAGAGATGTGCCTTAAGAGCTTTGTTTAGGGGAGGAGGATCGGAAGTTTGTGGGGGAGAGAACGCAGATGCTCTGCTGGCTTGGGAAGGGGACCTGGTCACCAGGCCAACCCAAACAGCAACGAGAATCACAAAGGGAACATTCTCCCTCAAGGCTGCACCCCTCACTGGGGTGTCATGGCACCGTCTGGCCCATGACGATTCCCATAATGGCTGCAAGTTTGTTGGAGTGAACCCCGCCAAGGCTGCCTCATTGTTTGAATGGAGTGAAGGGGGCTGGGAGGAGGAGGAATACAACCCTGACAAAAAGCTTTGGTTTGACAATACCTGCCTTTTGGGACATTCCTAATGGCAAATGTGGTTGGGAAAGAGCGAATCGGACTGAACCAAGGATCCAAGCCACCCAGACAGCTCTGGACCTTGGCAAGTAGATGTAAATGTAGCACTGCTTCCCCCTGCAAATGGTAGGGGTACGGTTTAGGGCTGTGGCTGTTTCTGTGCGCTTCAGTACTACATGGGAACGGTAGGGCTAAAACTCAGATCCTGCTGCTCTAAAAGCTCAGGCTCCTACCACTTGAGATAAGGAAAAAATCTGCCTTGTTTGCAATATAGGGTCTGGCCCAGAGGTAGGCAAACTACAGCCCGCAGGCCACATCCGGCCCACAGGACCTTCTGCCCGGCTCCTGGCCCAGGAGGCTAGTCCCTGGCCCCTCCCCTGCTGTTCTCCCTCCCCCACAGCGTCAGCACACCGCGCCACAAGCACAATACTCTGGGGGCCCGGGCAGCGCAGCTGCAGAGCCGCAGCCTGACCCGGTGCTCTGGGCAGCACGGCTGTCGCACCGCCAGCCACTGGTGCTCCAGGCAGTGCAATCAGGGGGAGGAAGGGGGTTGGATAGCGGGGGGGTGGGGGGGTGGTCAGGGGGCAGGGGTGTGGATAGGGGTTGGTGCAGTCAAAGGGCAGGGAACAGGGGGATTGAATGGGGGCAGGGGTCCCAGGGGGTCAGCCAGGAAGGGGGGGTTGGATGGGGCAGGGGTCCCGGGGGGGGGGGGCAAGTCAGGAATGAGACGGGGGTTAGATGAGGAAGCAGGGGCCACTCATGGGTGGTGGAGCAGGGGGTGGTGGATGGGGCAGGAGTCCCGGGGGGGCTGTTGGGGTGAGAAGCGGGGGGGGAGTCAGATAGGAGGTGGGGGCCGGGCCACGCCACGCCACGCCACGCCTGGCTGTTTGGGGAGACACAGCCTCCCCTAACCAGCCCTTCATACAATTTTGGAAACCCGATGTGGACCTCAGGTCAAAAAGTTTGCCTGCCCCTGGTCTGGCTCATAGTTGAGCAGCTCCCATTCTCTCCCATTCAGTATCATGGTCACTCTCTCTCTCTCTCTCTCCCTCTCACTCACATGAGCCATGTCATCAGTTCACCCCTGTACTTCACAGTGTTTTCTGGCTGATACCCTGAGATGTACTCCATAAGGGCAAATGTCTACACTGCACATTAAACCTGGGCCTGTATGACCCAGCCTTATGGACTCAGTGTTTCCAAGTCTGTGCTTGAGAATCCACAGTGCATTGTAAAGCTGGGTTTACACTTACAGGACCTGGGTCTCTCAGCCATGCTAATGTGTCCATACTGCGCTAAGCAGACCCTCTGACTTAGATCTGTAGCTTGAGCTGTGTCCATACTGCAATATGACAGGGCTTGGACCCAAGTCACAGCAGGATTAGGGCTCTGACATAACCCCCTAGCAGGATCCTAGGACCCAAGTCCTTGCTAACCTGAGTCAGACTGATTTGTGTGTAGACGAAGGGGAGCTGGGCTCAAATCTGAGTCAGAGCCTGGTCTTAATGTGCAGTGTAAACATACCCTTAATCTTTTTTTCTTTACTATAGGATTATATCAATCTCCTCACAGGAGGAGAATAGCCGTAGGTTGATATCATTATATCTTTACTCTGTATTCTTTATTTTTACTGCTTTGTTGCTGTATTAAAAACTAAAACTGAAAGTCTTAAATAAAAGGATTCCCCAGCCCCAGCCCTCCTCCTTCTAAGAACAAAATGCCATAGATGAAAGCAATTTGCCTCTGTCAGTAAGTCCATGACGTTCTCTGGATAAAGTGCTCTTGCTGTCAGATACCCGATTTAGTTAATTTGCTGCAAAATGAGAAAGTACAGATGGCTGCTAATCTGGCTCCATAGAACTGGCCTGTTTGACAAACTCCAGCTGTGTGACACTGGTTAATTTAGCTAATTGACATGCATTAGGCTGACACTGTGATAGTGATACTTCCATGGTGGGATGACAACAGCATGTTCCAATGAGGGACACTGCTGTCTGTGCCTGAAATGTTTATATTCAGCCTTCGGCCCTTGCAATAAAAGGGAAGTAGAACTTGGCTTTGAATTGAGGGCAAAAGTCTCCATGGAACTAATTTGTGCCCACTATTGTTTGGATCGTTTCAGAACTCCCAGGGGCTCCAGTTGAGGGCAGACACCTTAGCTTTGTGGTTGGCCTTCATTTAAAATATTGCCTGTGGGATCAGAGATAATATGAATGATACATTCCCCTTGTGCACAAAAGTACACCTGAGAGGGGAACAAATTTAATTAAAAGTGCCCTAGCTCTATCAAGAAGGGGGGAGTCCTTGAATTTTCCTCTCTTCCTCTGCGTTGGAATGCATTGTGGGTGAAGCTTTGACTTAGGGTGCTTCTCTGAGGAAAGAGTTCCCAGCACATGCATCTGCTGGAAAGGGGAAGAGTAGTGATCTTCTCTGGAGAGTTGAGGACAATCGGCAAGTGCTTAGAATAAGGGTTGTTGGGCTCTTTACAGCACAGACAGCATCTTATAGGGATAGGTGTGTGGAAGCTCCCTTCCCTGACACAATTGCATGAACTGCATCTCCTGCCATGCACAATGACATAACATCCCTGTGGCAACTACAACCATTGTGTCTAAGTGTATGTAGGATCAACACTGTATTTAATACCTTTTTACTGGCTTTTCAAGTCACAGTGTTTTGTCCTTTGTGGAAAAAGTTAGTTACACACTCCTTTTATGCTTCATTTAATATCCCCTGCCCATTTCTGGAGCGCCATGAGGTCAATATACCATTCTGCTGGCCACCTGCAAGCACCCTGCCGTTCATGGGCCACAGATGGGGAACTACTGTGTGGGATATAAGACCCCACAGAAAGAGAGGGAGCTCTCATCAGACTCTGATCTGATTCTGGAAGAGAAGCCAGCTCAGATTGCTCTGCATTGATTAGGCTCTGCTGTGATAGCCATGCCTGAAGGATGAGGTTAGTCAGTACTTCTCTCTATGCAAAAGGATGATGCCCCACTATCTCCCTCTTGCAGCTCAGGTGTCAAGGAAATAAGTCAGAGGGGCTGCTTGCCTCCCTCTTCTTTTATCCTAGAGCTGAGTATTATTTAATAAACTTCAGGGACCCGAATGATGCTACGAGGCTCAAATCCCAGTGGCTGTTCCTGTTGCTAAACACCTAAATGCTTCCTGGCCTTTGATAACACTTACCCTTTTGTATTCCCTGCTCATAGCCCATTTGACACAGAGAACCTGTTTCTGTCCCCTGGAACTACTGCCAAGTTTTCTCTGGGTAGTAGGAAAAGCTCCTTATACAACTGGACTCCGCCAAACACTCCAAGCTTCAGGGAGAAATATTATCTCGTAAGTATGATGGGGGAAGTAAAACACTGTGCACAAACAGTGAACTGGGGCTGTGTGTGAGGCATCAGATTGTTGCAGAAGAGAATTGGACAGACCACAGACACAGGGCAGTATGGAGATCATTATGGGGTGTTTTATTTTTTTAATTTAACTCCTGTTGTTTTCAATCCTATTTTAGACTCTTGAAATGCAAACATTTTTTTTCCTGCCAAATATTCCCCATGTGCAGCCAGGCATAAATTAGAGCAGTCTACACTGGGAACTGGCCAATCCCAGGAGCAGTGAACCATAGTGGTGGTTTAAAGGTGGAGTATAAAACATCCCCTTCTCTCCCCCCTCTCCCCAGTCTAGTGCCAAGTGCAGTTCAGTTGGACCAGAGAATCTCCTGTGTTTCGAACAGAATTTACACTTAGTGTTGCTGCTTTGTTCCGTATGCTCCTGCCTCTTATTAGCACAGGCAATATGTAGCAAAGGCATGGTGTGCGTACACTCCCCTAACCTCAACACAGGTTCCCATGTCAGCCTGACAGTCAGGTTTGTGTGCTCCTGCCAAGCCAGCAGAGGGAGTACAAAGCATTGCTTGTAGATAAGTCTTCTGCAAACAGTGGCATTATGGGGCTATGTAGTTATTTAATGTGTGTGCTGTATTTATTAATAACTAATCATGAAAACGTTTTCCAGCCAATTTAATATCATATTGTACTGGGCTGAAGGGGGGTCAGAACCGATTTGTTAGGGCCCCTTTGGAATGAAAAATGTGACAGGCAGTGAGTGGCCTCTTACACTATTTTTTTTAACATTCAGTTTAAAGTTCTTTAAATGTGGAGTCATCTCTGCCTGTCTTCAGCTCTTCCCTGAGGCGAGATCAATGTAAATGTTGGACCCATGCATGGCTTGCCCTGACAGGTCCTCCTGCTCTGGTCTGCATGGGGCTCAGAGATTTCTCTGGCCATTATAGCTGTCTGTCACCCCAAATCTCTGCAGAAGGGCAAGGCTGAGACTCTCCATCTCTGGGTAAATCTTGTATTTATCAAGTAGCTGTACTTACACTTGACCCTGTTTGTTGCAGTCTGTTTCGCAGCAACGAGTTAACCAAGGTGGCATAAATGATGAGGCGCGAGCCCCCTCCATACTGAGCTACTTGGCTGACTGTGACTTTGATGTGCATGTAAGGAATGACAACCACAGCTCTGCAGAGACTGATTCATTCAGCTTCCAGGATCAGAAAGGAACAGAAACCAGAAATGTGACTCCAGCTTCAGACCACAGGACCCTGCCATTGGTTCTTGTACAGGACACCTGTGCAGAAGGAAGACAACACAAGTCTCCAAACCACACAACTCTAGATATCCTGAAAGAGACACCCACCGTGGATGGAGCTCCAAATAGCCCATCCAACCCAAGGGACATTAGCAAAGATGGCAGAGATTCCATCAGCCAGCACTGGAGTCACCAGCCAGTGGAACAAGAAAATGTCCTGTCTGTTGGTCGGAAAAGCTTGAACACTGAAGATGACATAAAACCAGCTGGAAGTGCCAAAGTAGTTGAGAAACTCCTTCAAGAAGTGTTTAATTTGCTGAAATCACAGAATCCAGGGCAAACCCGATTGGAGGAATTGGAGTACCAAGTTTTATGCATCAGGGACAAATTAAAGGTGTGGTGTTATTTTCACCTTTGTGCAATAAGCTGTAGTTTTTGCTGTTCATCATTTTTCCTCTTACTATTCTAAAGGGCTCAAAACCACATGATGAAGTATCGATGGCTTCAAAATTTTCAGTGGCACATTTCCAAAATGTTGGTTTGACCACCAGAGCTCAGGCATTTCTCAGAAATGGCTGGAAGTCAAGAGTGCTAGCTAAGTGCAACAACATTTCAGTCTGTATAACATCTCTCATGCACTTTATCCCAACATGCTTTGCAGAGCTGAATAACAGAGGGAAGGAGAAATTAGAAAGCAGAGTATAATCAAGGCCCTGTGTTCTCTGAGCCAAACTGGACCTAAATTCTGTAGTAAGGTCCCTGCATTGTGGGACACTGGTGTGGGATTCCACAGTCATATCATTTAGATGGAGGTTTTAATGGGGAAAAAAAACCCAAGAAGATTAATAAGGCAATCAGGATATTAGCCACTGTGTTTTATTTTTATATTAAATTCTACATCTGATGATACAGTCTGGGATTAGAGGAAGCACATTTCATGTTTTTTTTTCCTGCTAAAATGATCAGCAGTGAAATTGTTGACAATGTTGGCATGTATGTTGTCATCTATAAGTTTCAGAGTGAACACCCCCTTGATGAATGGGTCAGTCCATAAGAGCTAATGTTTAAGGGCTTCTGCACCCTCAGAAAGATGACAGTTATGCAGATTAAAACTCAGTTTCTGTTTAAGCATGGGCTGCTGGTGGACACTCCCTCAGGCGAGGCTAGCCCCTGGCCCTACTCCTTCTGCACAAGGCCCCTTTCTGTCTCCCCTTGGCAGAGCCCTGAGGGCCCCCCTTTGTTCCCACCTCCCGCGGCTCGCCTGGGCTGTGCTGGCCGACCGACCTGAGCCCTGGGCCAGCCCGAGCAGCCCGTCGCTGGCCAGAGAATGGTAAAGGCTGTGTGCCTCCCACAGCTGTCCATCTCTGGAGTCCAGGGAGATTACTGAGGAACCCGGAAGCTGAATAGCAGATACAGCCTCAGCTGCCCCGGAACCTGCATGACACATAATAATAAGTAAAACCCCACAAATGGCATCCCACGGCTATTATACCCGCCACCCATGTGTTTAAGGATATCTTCACAACCATATGAGACTAGAAACATTTTTCCCCCTACGTGAAA
Source organism: Eretmochelys imbricata (assembly GCF_965152235.1). Taxonomy (NCBI): domain Eukaryota; kingdom Metazoa; phylum Chordata; order Testudines; family Cheloniidae; genus Eretmochelys; species Eretmochelys imbricata. The sequence goes on from NC_135584.1 coordinate 16,119,257, forward strand.
GATTCTGGAGCACAACTATGTGGCAAAGGGTGGATTGCACTTGTAGTCCCACAGCTGTGGAATACATGAGGCCCTGTGTGTAGGCAAGAGAGAGAAGACACTGTAGGATTTCAGCTAGATCTGAGATAAGAATGTCACTGATACTGCTTTCTACTCCTAAATCTTTAGCCCTCAGAAAAATTAAAAGAAAATTAAAAAAACATAAACACCCCCCAAACCAACCCAACCCCTTTCCCAAAACTTCTACCCCAAGCAGAGAAAGGGGAGAAATGCCAGACACCCCATGAAGGGGTAGGAGCACGCTATTGAAGGTGCTCAGATACTATAGTGATGGGTGGTAGTATAAAACTGATAGCTCTAGATCTTAAGAAGGAGAAAGACAGGAAAGTTGTACCAAATGGCAGGAGCTGCAGAGAAGGAGGGTCTTACACTCACACTGGTGAGGTTGTAGGAAACCCAAGGAGAATTTTAAAACTGGATAAACCTTTTGAACTAGTTCCTGAAATGAATTGGCAAAGTTGTTTCAGGGTGGGGGCGATGTGGCTGAAGTGCTTTGTATGTGTGAAAGGACCAGCTCTTCTGGTGTGTTGTGGATGAGCTGATGGGAGCAAACTGTCCCGTGGTTGAATAGATGGTGATTTGTAAATCCGTATGGGTGAACTGCTGGGGGGGACACCAGGATCCTTGCAAAGAACAATAGTTTATTTCCTATCTATCAACAGCTGAAGACATCTCATCAGAAACATTCATCCATGGAGAGTCTGATGGTGGAGATGGTGCTGGAAAGTTTTGACTTTTTAAACACGGACTGCAGTGCTGATGAGCTTTCCTTATTTGGAAGCATAAGGACAGACAGTACCAGGTGAGCAGACCAATGCATCCCATTGAGGGGCTGGAGGGATTGACAAGAGGAAGATTAGGAGTTAAATACACTGAACTCAGTTAGGCAATGACTTTGTAGTGGGGGGAGGTTGGTGCCCAGGGTGTGGACACCCAGGAGAGAGAGGAATTGTTTAGGATACTAAGAAACTTACAACTCAGTCAGAGCAATAAATGGGTTGAAATTTGGGAATGTTTAGGCTGAATATCTGGAAAACCCTTCCTCCTACTAGGCTGAAGAATGGGATAGTTGGGATATTTAAAACTTCAGCAAACAGATGTATGGGTATGATGAGGAACAGTTTTGCAAGGGAACAGGCCAGGAGCAGCTCACAGGTCTCTTCTACTGGGTTATGTTTCATATTTGTAACCCTTGCTCATAACACTCAAACTTACCCTTCGGGGTTGTGGGCCTGATCCTGCGAGGTGCTGAGTAGCCCCAGATAGACCAGACTGTAAAGCATCCTTGTGTTGGAGTTGCTAGAGAACAAGGTGTTTTTATTTTGCTTTTGCAATACGTCATTCCAAATAGGCCAGCCAGTCAACGCACATTATCGATGGCAGTGTCTTGTTTGGATGGTGGTCCTCACAAAAACGAGGTCACAGGATTAGCTGACATACTGTTGCCTTCCTGACATGAGAATTAGAGATTTAAATCCCCATCTTCACCTTTGTAGGAAGTTTACACACAACCAAGATTGTTAACAGGCTTACTGCTTCTATAGAGCATCAGTTATTTGTCAAAAGTGGTGACCACTTTGGTGAGTTTGGGGACTATTATTGAGAAGACAGGAAGAGAAACTTTCACATTCATTTGTTGAAGATATAGGAGTTAATGGCTAGAGGTGCCTTGTGGGTTTTAAACAACTTTTAATGTTTTCTTGGTGTTTTAGATCCTTCTGCTTCACTGCACACAATGGCTGGTTAACATTAACTACTTGTTCCCCTTTCTTAACTTCTCTAACAGCACTTACAATGACAATATACTGGGCTATGACAGGAAAACAGAAACGAAAGAATTAACCACAGGGAATGATGATTTAGACAAACTTCTGATAGTTCATCTGCAGTTGTGCAAAGCTCTCTTGCAGGTAAGGAATGGCGTATGGTGAACCCATTTGCAGTGGATTGATACTGGCCCAGATCCCGGGATGCAGGGCAGGCACTTTGCACTTTGCAACAGGCACAGAGCTGGCATAGCCAGCCCTATGAGAATCCCCCTAGCACAGACTTCTCTGGTAGCATAGTGTGGGAGTAACGGCTTCTATGCCAGACCCTTCTTCTCTGGCTGTTGGTGAAGGGGACATGGTTGGAGTGAAAGCTGGCATGGCTGGGACATACTTCTGCCCCAGCACTTGCTGCTCTATTTGCCTCTCACATCCAAGGGCAGCCTTCAGGCTAGTTTAAGGCAAGCATAAGGCAGGCTTCAGGCTACCCTGATTGATGCTGGAAACCAGCCCTTCACTCAGTTGGTGCAGCATCAGGGAGCGCAACACCCATCTTTTCCGCCATTCCTGAGTTGCACTGTGGACTCCATGGCCATAGCTGAGGATCTGGGTCATCATTTATAACCACCAAGCAAAGACAGAACTGGCGATTTATGAGGTTATGTTATAAAGTAGAATGACTAAGAATGGAACTGCAGATCACTTGAGCCAGATTTTCAAACTACAATGCACAGACCTATGTAAAGGGAAATCAGGTGGGCATAAACGGCTTCTGCAAAACTGGACCTTTTTTGCTGGAGTAGGAATTAATAGCTCTGCACTCAGAAGACTTATGCATGGTGAGCTGGCTATGAATGAAGTAGGACGGGTTTGGATTGAACTGCATCTTGATTGGCAAAAGACCAATTTTTCAGAGAGAAAATTTGGTATCACTGGAATAAAATAGCCAGTATCCAGGGTAAGTAATGATGATTTCTCTAGAACAGTGGTTCTCAAACAGAGTCCCAGGGCCCCCTAGGGAGCCTCGAGCAGGTTTCAGGCGGGCCTCCAAGCAGGGCCAGTATTAGACTCGCTGGAGCCCAGAAATCCGAAGCCCCACCCGGGGCTGAAGCTGAAGACTGAGCAAGGTATCTTAGTGGGGGTCCCGGTGGTGTGGGGTCCCTGGCAGTTGCCCTGCTTGGTACCCCCTAACACTGACTCTGGCTTTTATATGCAGAAAACCAGTTGTTGTGGCACAGGTGGGCTCTGGAGTCTTTATAGCATGTTGGGGGGGGCTCAGAAAGAAAAAGGCTCGGAACCTCTGCTCTTGAACACCTCTGGGAGTCATAGGTGCTGAACAGCCACAGTCCCTATTCGTTTCACTAGGAGTAGTGGGTGTTCAGCATCAGCTAGGATCAGGCCCTGAAGCACAAAAGGCTTTCTACAAGGATTACTCCACACATCAGTACAATACATCAACCTTGGGCTGCTATTGAACCATGTACAGCAATGTTATAACCATTTCAGATGGGAAGAGAAGACTTTCCAGTTCAGAGAGAGATGCAAAATGTAATCATAGAATCATAGGAGCGGAAGGGACCCTCAAGAGGTCATCTAGTCCAGTCCCTTGCACTCAGGGCAGGACTAAGTATTATCGAGACCATCCCCTGCTCTTAAAAATCTCCAATGATGGAGATTCCACAACCTCCCTAGGCAATTTATTCCACTGCTTAACCATCCTGACAGTTAGGAAGTTTTTCCTAATGTCCAACCTAACTAGGGTGACCGTATTTTCCCAAAGGAAAAATGGGACACCCCATGGGGCTGGCCCGAGGCCCTCCTCTCCCCTCATGCATGGGGCAGCCCAAGCCCCCCTGCCACCCACCCACGTGGGACTGGCCTGGCCCAAGACACTGTCCTGAGCCCTCCCTCCTGCATGCTTGCCCCCGAGCATGTTCCTCTGTGCCCCGCTAGGGGTCGCAACCCACTTTTTTTTTTTTTTTTGGCAAAACTGGGCATTTGTCCAGTTTGCTCTTAACAAATAATGATCAGTTGGCAAGAGCAAACTGGACAAATGCCCAATTTTGCCAAAAGAAGTCGGGACGGCCAGGACAAGGCTTAAGAAAGGGACTGTCCTGGCCAAAACAGGATGCATGGTCACTCTAAACCTAACCCATCCTTGCTGCACTTTAAGCCCATTGCTTCTTGTCCTATCTGCAGAGGTTAAGGAGAACAATTTTTCTCCCTCTTCCTTATAACAATCTTTTACATACTTGAAAACTGTTATCATGTCCCCTCTCAGTCTTCTCTTTTCCAGACTACACAAACACAATTTTTTCAATCTTCCCTCATAGGTCATGTTTTCGAGACCTTTAATCATTTGTGTTGTTCTTCTCTGGACTTTCTCCAATTTGTCCACATCTTTCCTGAAATGCGGCGCCCAGAACTGGACACAATACTCCAGCTGAGGCCTAATCAGCATGGAGTAGAAGAATTGCTGCTTGTGTCTTGCTTACAACACTCCTGCTAATACATCACAGAATGACGGGTGGTTTGTTTTTTTTTCCAACAGTGTTACACTGTTGACTCTCATTTAGTTTGTGATCCTCTATGACCCTGCAAATCCCTTTCCACAGTACTCCTTCCTAGGCAGCCATTTCCCATTTTGTATGTGTGCAACTGACAGTGTCTTCCTAAGTGGAGTGCTTTGCATTTGTCCTTATTGAATTTCATCCTATTTACTTCCGACCAGTTCTCCAGTTGGTCCAGATCATTTTGAATTTTAATCCTATTCTCCAAAGGACTTACAACCCCTCCCAGCTTGGTATCATCCGCAGACTTTATAAGTGTACTTTCTAAGCTATTCTCTAAATCATTGATGAAGATATTGAACAGAACTGGACCCAGCACTGATTCCTGCGGGACCCCACTTAATATGTGCTTCCAGCTTGACTGTGATCTACTGATAACTACTCGCTGGGAACAGTTTTCCAACCAGCTATGCATCCATCTTATAGTAGCTCCATCTAGCTTGTATTTCCCTAGTTTGTTTATGAGGAGGTCATGAGAGACCGTATCAAAAACCTTACTAAAGTCAAGATATACCACATCTACCGCTTTTCCTCTATCCACAAGGCTTGTTATCCTGTCAAAGAAAGCTATTAGGTTGGTTTGACACAACTTCTTCTTGACAAATCCATGCTGACTGTTACTTATCACCTTACTGTCTTCTAGGTGTTCGCTGATTATTTGCTCCATTATCTTTCCAGGAACTGAAGTAAAGCTAAGTGGTCTGTAAATCCCTGGGTTGTCCTGATTTCCCTTTTTATAGATTGGCTCTATATTTGCCTTTTTCCAGTCCTCTGGAAACTTTCCCATCTTCGATGACTTTTTGAAGATAATCACTAATGGCTCAGATATCTCCTCAGTCAGCTCCTTGAGTATTCTAGGATGGATTTCTTCAGGCCCTGGTAACTTGAAGACATCTAACTTTAGGTAATTTTTAGCTTGTTTTTTCCCTATTTTAGCCTCTGATGCTACCTCCGCATTCACTATGTTAGATGTCCAATTGCTACTAACCTTTTTGATGAAAACTGAAACAAACAGATCATTTAGCACTTCTGCCATTTCTACATTTTCTGTTTATTGTTCCCCTCTCCCGCCTTTGAGTAATGGGCCTACTCTGTCCTTGGTCTTCCTCTTGCTTCTAATGTATTTGTAGGATGTTACCCTCTATGTCTCTAGCTAGTTTAATCTCGTTTTGTGCCTTGGCCTTTCTAATTTTGTGTCTACATATTTGTGTTATTTGTTTATATTCATCCTTTTTAATTTGACCTAGTTTCCACTTTTGGTAGGACTCTTTTTTTTTTTTTTTTTTTTTTTTTGAGTTTCAGATTATTATAGGTCTGCTGGTTATGCCAGAGTGGTCTCTTGCCATACTTCCTATCTTTCCTACGCAGTGAGATAGTTTGCTCTTGTGCCCTTAATAATGTCTCTTTGAAAAACTGACAACTCTCTTGAACTGTTTTTTTCCGCTTGGACTTGCTTCTCATGGGAATCTTACCTACCAACTCCCTGAGTTTGCTAAAGTCTGCCTTCTTGAAATCCATAACCTTTATTGTGCTGTTTCCCCTCTTATCATTCCTTAGAATCATGAACTCTACCATTTCATGATCATTTTCACCTATGCTGCCTTCCACTTTCAAATTCTCAACCAGTTCCTCCCTATTTGTCAAAATCAAATCTAGAACAGCCTCTCCCCTAGTAGCTTTCTCCACCTTCTGAAATAATTGTCTCCAGTACATTCTAAGAACTTGTTGGATAATCTGTGCCCTGCTGTGTTATTTTCCCAACAGATGTCTGGATAGTTGAAGTCCCGCATCACCACTGAATCCTGTGCTTTGGATGATTTTGTTAGTTTTTTAAAAAAAGCCTCATGCACCTCTTCTTCCTGGTTAGATGGTCTGTAGTAAACCTTACTATGACATCACTCTTGTTTTTTACCCCTTTTATCCTTATCCACAGACTTTCAACAAGTCTGTCTCCTATTTCCATCTCATCCAAGACACAATGCGAAAAATGGATTTCTGTGGGAGGCAGTTGTCTTCCCGACTAGCTGTTGGAGAGTTGAGCGCTGAAAGTCAGGGGGTTCAGCACTTCTTCAGTTTGCTCAATGCTTTAATCTCAGCCACTGAGAAAAAGTACACTTTGTTTCAGAAACTGGTTTCGCCAAACATAGCCCGAATTGTCCAGGAGAGCCTTCTGGAAGAAGTGTCACGGCAGAAACAAGTGCTGGAAACTGTTTCAAAGCTCTGTGTTCTGGAAGCTCTGAGCTTCACCTCTGTTGAAGAGGGTGAGTAATGTGTGTGTGATGCCAAGGCATATGTAGGAGACCAGAGAGGCCCAGGTAACATGGCTCTCACCTCGTATGACAAATCAGGGATTGATTCTGAAGGCTTTTAAATAAATTCTGAGTCAAATCAGCTTTTATGGGTAGGTTATAAACCCTAACAGCTGGGACTCAGCTCTTTCTTGGTTAGAAAGGAAAGGGTTTTTAGAATTGCTGCCCCAGGCAATGATTAACTTGACCCTGTATGTACCAAGTAAATCATAGAGCTTGCATATTTCATGTAAAGGGGCTTCCCCCACCCCATACGAAGGGGGTCATAAGTGTTTTGAATTTTGCATTTGAAGGATTTTCAAAAGTGCTCAACACTGGCTTCACTCAACTCTCTTTAAAATGGATGATAAAACTCCCACTGAGTCCAGGGGGATCAGAGTTAAGCCAACAGTGAGCACTTTTGAAAATCCTAAATCTTTGGTTTCAAGGAAAATGGGTAATTATTTGAGGCCAGTTTAGGCACCTAAACATGCAGATAGGCATCCAGTAGGATTTTCAAAACTAGGTGCATATTTGTATTTTTAGGTGCCTAAATGCCTTTAAAAATCTGGCCCTTGGACATCAACATTATCCCTCCCTAGCAAAAGGGAGTGAGTGAAATAGCAACACAAATGAGATTATTAGATACTGAATGATGCAGGTTTTTATTGTGGTGATCCAAATTAAACTGTTGACCAGCCCCCACAGGACTTACTCAGAAAAACTCCCTTGAAATTTAGGGGAATTTTGCCTAAGCAAGGACTGTTGGATTAGACCCCACATTTGGATTTGAGAAGCAATTAGCCCCTAGGGAAGAGGAGCAGGGGCTTTTTTACTTGCCCTCTAGAACATGGAGGTGATTTTATGATTGTAGGTCTTTGCTCATCCTACCACCTAACACACAATCCTTTTATCTTGCAAAATGCTGTCGTAGGCTGTCTGCAATCCTAATAGGTTGATCATGGTCCAATGAGATAATTTAGGGTGCTAGAGAAGGGGAATCCCTAGTAGAGCACAGTCCATGTCCCTGCAAAGGCATGAGCTAGGAGCATGATAGACCTCTCACTTACACGCTGGTATGAGTGTAGAGCCTAATCCAAAGCTCACTGAAGTTTATGGAAAGACTCCCATTGACTTTAGTGGGCTTTGGATCAGGTCCTCAGTGAGTCTTTAATAAATTGGCAATAAAATTAAGTTGTAAAGAAATCCATCTACGGAATGTAAAAAAAATGACGTTCATACATTTGTTAGCCATCCCAACTGGTGTCTCATGTCTCATTTAAAATGCACTCCAGCTCACTTGCTGACTTTGTAAAACTTTATTCTACAGTTATTCACAAGGCGAAAAAGCACAAGCAGTGTTTGAAAATCTGGAGTGAATTCACAGAGCCAGGAAATATCTTGTTCTGTTCATCGGAAAAATTCCAGAATCCACTGAAATACGTATTAATGTTCAAAGTGAAGGAGAAATATCCAGGACACCTAGAAGCAGGTACCAGTCAATTAGCAGAAGATAAGGCACCTAATTTTATTTGTACACTGAGTTTAAGGTTGTCCCTGTAGGTTTTTTAAAATGACATAGAACTTGTTCTTGGTAAACTATATTTAAAATTCAGGCTCTATCCCCTTGATTTATTACTTATACTATAAAATGACCATAGCACTCTGCACACGCAGCTTGATGAGTCATTACTTCTCTCCCATGACATTATGGACTGTTAGATTAATGTTTTGTAATAATTTTGGGTGGGATTTACCAAATCACATGAGGGGGTTAGGAGTCAATGGGAGTTAGAAACCTGACTCGCTTGGGCACTCTTGAAAATCCCTCCCTTCTATTTGATGTACCAAAGAAGTTACAATCAAAAATTGCAGGCATTTAATCGCTAAGATAATTATGAATGTTGTGCTGTGTTCTATCTTCTGTGTTACACACATCTCAGAAAGTCAACATGGAGTTACTGTTATTTCTTGTATTGGCAGTGGTGTCCAGAGACCCCTGTTGGGATGAGAGCCCTGTTTCGCTAGGTGCTGTACAAACATGAGGCAGACATAGGCCCAGATCTTCAAAGGTATTTAGGTGCCTAACTCCCAGAATCTGGGCCATCATCCATATCCTGAAGAGTTTATCATTTAAGTATTCTGTATGTCACTCAATGGCCTTGTGGTGATGTGTGAACGCTGAAAGTAAAGCTTAGTACAGACTCTGCTGCAGAGGGGTGTGCTCACACGCACCCACACGCACAGTGCCCCCATTGTAGAAGAGAGAAAACAAAATTGATAAAAACTGACTAAAAGACGGACACAAACAACATCTGACATTAGGACTTACATTTTGGATGAGCCCTTTCATTTAGATTTTACCCAGCACTGAATGCACAATATGGCCAAGAATTCCCACAGGACGATCTTTCTAAACAAAGGAATTGCCCTTACACAACCATGGTTTTTCCAAAGGGCTTCTAAACATATGCACAGAGCACTGCTTTGTTTTATATACTAAAATCATGATACTCTGCTTTACAGATGGGGAAACTGAGGCCCAGAAAGGTTTAGTGGCTCTTTCAAGGTCACACAGCTAGTTCCTGAGTCCCTGCATTAATCTTCTTAGACCAGGCTGCCTTGTTTTTGTTACCAACTACAGACCTGATTCAAAGTCTGTTAAGTCAATACAAAAACTCCCGTTGATTTCAGTGGGTGTTGGATGAGGTCTGTTTTGTACTTTGGCTGGAATTTTCAGCAGAGGGTGGGGCCTGCCTTCTACTGAGTTTCAGTGAGATTTAGGCCCCTACTTCCTTATGTTCCTCTGAAAATTCCAGCCTTCAACGTCGTCTTGTTAAAACTGTAAATGAAATGCATGAGTGCAAAGTGTCCTGCTCCTCAGCGGGCCTTCTTTGTTTGCTCTTCTCTGCATGTCTGTTCAGTGCTGCAAAGGCTGCTGGAGCAGATCGTCACCTGCAGCGGGTTGCTCCCCTCTGGGAGCCCCCCTGAAGAACTGCTTACCTTATTCCAGTTTCACAGCTACCTGGAGAAAGAGCATGTTACCAGCCTGGAGAAGCACTTGGCAGAACTCATCAAAGAAGGTAATGGCAGGCTGCCAGGTACTGCACTCAGACAAACAACCCTCAGGCTAGCTAGTTGGCTGCTGGAATGGCTTATGGGGCTGTATCTGTTCCAATCCCCAAGGGATAATTTTTTTAAGTAAGGATACAACCCTACCATAATACAATTCTCCTCACTATGCCCATGCAGTTTTTGCCTTCCCTGCTCTAATTAAATCAGGCTCATAGCTAGACAGGAAAGGAACAGATTTGATGCAAATATTTAGCTCAAGTGTCTGGCTTAGGTCTCAAAGTCTGCAATATAAGGAGAGACCAAACTGGCCGCACAGTAAGCTGCTGTGTTCCACAGCTGAGTAGATGGTTTATGGTATCGCATGATCTTAATGGCAGTGATGAGAGACAGATCAGTGGCATTAAGATTCCAGGAGTAACTAATATGCATTTGCTGAGAGCACTACTGTCATGCTGAAACCCTGTCCACCCAGTACTTTGAAAATCTGACTGTGGCAGATACTGGGGTAATTTCATTTCCTCTGGGCCATTCATGCCTGCTCAGTATGTGAACGCAAAGGCCTAGGAAGTTTGTCTATCGCGTGTAGGGTTTCAAAAGGACAGTGTGCTGCGTTATTTTTAAAACAAGGCATATTATTTTCTCTCTATAGTACAGTTACACTCCTCCTAACCAGTGCAGCCTTATCTTTCACAGATGCTTATTTTAACTTTTCAGTTTCCCCTCTTTTTTAGTAATAGTCAAATTGTCATTCTTCCAAAAGGTTTCAGATTCACCGAATCGGTTTTTATTAATTTAGCACCTATGGACCTTAGTCAAAAATCAGGGCCCTATTTTGCTAGGCACTGTGCATACATATTGTAAAAACATAGCCCCAGCCTCAGGAAGTTTACAAGCTAGGTTTATGCGGAGATGAAAAGGACAAACTGGGGGAAGAAGGGAGGATAAGAGAATGGTAAAACAAGCATGTTTGGTGCAGACTAGCAGTACTTGCAGCTCACCTCTTACCTAGTCATGTACCTCGCAAAGTATTTTCTAAGAGACAGCCTTGCTCAGTAGTGATGTTAATAAGGGGCACATGTCTGAGGTAGGAGACAAAATTGGAAGGGACTTCTCAAAACCAACTCCCTATAGACACTGCACACAGTTGTAGCTGAACTGATTCTTCCATTTGTAGTGATGCTCATTGAGGAGCTACAGTGTCCTGGGCGACTTAAGAAAATCAAGAAACTAAAAGGAAAGCGACTGAGCCAGCTCCAGCCTCTGCCCCAAACTTTACGGCTGCTTGGGATTCTGCAGTTAGATGACAACCGCCACGTCAGCAAAGCAGCAACGGCTTGTCTCTCTCGGGCGGCAACAAATAAGAATTTCAGGGAGAAGGTATTAACTGAATTGGGCCAATTCATGGTTTCTCACCTGTTTTCAGAGTGAGATGCTATAATTCAAGGAATCCAATCTCCCTGAGAGCAGCAGTATTTTGGGGGGAAGGAGTTGTACTTTGCATCCTGCTTCTAGGAAGCTCTCACCCTGCACCCACTGGGGTAGCAGATGTTGAGTTAAGGATCAACACTCTGTTCAGTTCTATCCTGCACTATTGACACCCGCCATGTTCCACCCCAGAGCCTGCTGCCTTTCAGCATCAGAAGTTATTCTTGTGTGTTGTTTGATCAGTTTCAAATAGGTAAAGCAGCACTGGATCTCACTCCACTTGGCATGCAGAACACTCGAGAAGTTATTTGCAGGGTAACCAATCACTCAATCTTATTTTCTAGGCTCTGCTTTTTTACACGGATATTTTAGCCGAGTGTGATGCAAAAATACAGCAAGCTGCATGTCTGGCTCTCAAAAACCTCAGAGTAAGTGTGTTTGACTGGGTAACTGGACTTTTATCATGTGGGGCTGTGTCCAGCTGTATGGCCAAAGGTTCATCTTAATTTTTTCTGGTGGGCATTGTTCAGATTTTTGTTTAAATTACCTCATATACATGAGGAAACTGAGGTTTTCTTTAGCTCTGAATGGTTTTTGCTGCTACTTGAGGCAACCAGCAGAGAGAGTAATGGTCATGTAAATCCTATTCGAACCGGGACAACAACTAGAGTATAGAGTAGACACAATGAACATTCTTAGTTACCACTTCACTCTTAATAGGGAGAAGAGTTGGGTTGGAAAACAGGGGTTCTGATTGGAGAGACTTTAGCTTCTAGCAAGGTACTAACAATGGAATCAAACATAGAATAGAGTTTGTGCTCTTGCTTTAAGATTGGCTGAATACATTTCTAATCCTGCTTTGAGAGTAACTGCTCATCAACAATCCCAGCATGCTCGAGGCTCTCGTCTTTTAAAAAAAGCTGTCCGCTTTCTGTCTTAAGTTACCAGCAGAATTCAACACAAATTAGCAGAACTTTTCCTGCACAGAGGGGAGTCAAATCCTTCCAGTAACTTTCATAGCCAGTTAGTTTGCACACAAGCAACTACTGTCAGCACAACTCTTTGCATTTCCTTATTTTTAAAAAAAAAAAAAATCACAAGATAGACCAAGCCACTAACTCTTACTTTTTAGGAATGACTGATAGAAAGCTGTCTTGGGCCCTTTGTGTCTGCAACTGTGTGATAACTTGGCTGACTCAGTGCTCTTTGGGCCTGGTTCACCATTGCATTACTTCAGTTTTATGCCAGTGTAACTCCATTGAAACTGCAAGTACAATACTGGAGTAATGCAGTGGTAAATCACATCCTAGATCTTCAAAACTTTAATCCTTTGAGTCTAGGCTAGAAGGTGGCAAACTTATGCCTATGCTAAGAAAACCAACCTATAGCCAATTCGGGAGGATGGGGGGGGGGGGGGGAGGGAAAACCACCATATTAGAATTGAGATACAAGAAAAGATGGCAGTTGAACAGCTGGTGCATGTCTGCATATTTATGTAACAGATAGTACCTTGGTGTTAGGGTGGGAAAACTGTTTGAGAGAAATGATCAAAATTAAATAGATAATGCTGCAGTTTTTTCTTATCCCAAACAGGCCATAGAAAGCATTGAGCAGATTGCCAGCCTGTGTCAGTCTGAAGCAGAGGATGTACGGAACGCTGCCAGGGAAACAACGCTGTCATTTGGTAAATGTTTACTGCAGCTTTAAATAAAGATGCTGAAAGGAGAGAGACAGATGAGCTATTAAGAAAACAAAATAGGCCTAAAGTTTTACCAACATGCATCAGCAAAAGAATTTGTTTAAGGCGGAGATAACAGGTTTTATGACACACTGGGTCAGAACATTACAATAATCTTAATACAACATACATGCTAAGTCTTTCAAGGCTTTGTATATATACAGGCCCAGAAGACAGCTTGAGGGGGAAGTGCTGTACAAACTATTAACCATTGTAAAGGGACAGTGAGCATCAAGATAATTTCACGTAACAAACAAGGCATAAAATTAAAGATATTCCAGCATTGCTGTCAACACCATTGTTAGCAAAATATTAGCATTTGGTAGTGTGTCTTTTGGGAGCCATAGATGTAAAAGTCTAACCAGACTGATAACTAGGGTGAAGTCTTATTGAATCTAGGTAGGATTTGATTTTAAAATATGTAGTATGGACATCACTGTTGTAAATAAAGAAGCCAACATAGAGACTGATTCAATTGAGTTACAGCAGTGTAAAACTCAATTGACACAGGGGGTCAAGCTCAGAATGTAACTGCCAAGAATATCAAAGGGGTGTATTCATTAACTTGCATTTTCCAGAGAGAAAAATTAAGCTGTGATCCAGTTGCCATCAAGGAACTGAAATTAGGTTGGCAAAGATGGGATCTGATTCTGTGCAATTACTGTTTGAGTGAGGCAGGATGGGAGCACATATGTAGTAACTAAAGAGATTCCCCAAGTACCTTTGGCATAGATAGTACATATTGGCTTTCTTTTCACTTGTACTACATTTCTTACCACATCTAGATTCATGGCCAGTGATTAGACAATTGCCCCAGGAAACAAGAATGGTTTCATTTTAAGGTATTCCTTTACAACAGTTCATCTACATTCAGGCCAAATTTTCCAACTACTTATGCTTTTGGGTGTCTCTTTTCTGGACACACCAAACTGATGCCTTAAAGGGGCCTGATTTTCAGCAGGTAGCTGCTCAGCCATTTTTTGAAACTGGGTCCCTTTTAAAGGTCTCTCAAGCTGAGCATCCAAAAAACACTAAGGCGGTGATTTTCAAGAGTGACTGAACACCCAAGTTGTAACAAGGTCATAAGAGGAGGTACAGAGCTATGGGGAAACTTTTAACAGATCCTCACCTCATCCGAGCTTCCCTCACAGATTTTTTGTCCTCACTATGATCTGTCTATCTTTATTTGTAGGTGAAAAAGGACGACTAGCCTTTGAAAAAATGGACAGAGTATGCTGTGAGTTGAGAGACACTGTATACCAAGAAGCTGAAATTGAAATCACAATATTTTAACTAAATGAAATGCTGAAGCTGATCTACAACCCAGGTCTGACCTACAGCCCAGGTGGCTACAGAAGGATTTGGTTTGCATGGTATATTTTCCATTTACCAATAGGTGGTTAAATTAGCACACACAGTTATCTAGCAGATTTCAGAATATTGAGTGGGAGCATCCATTTGGGACAGCGCTTCCATTTGGGAGGTTAGGACTAAAAACCACACAGCAGCTAGATCAGAATTCTTCTGACACTGAGCTGAAACCATGAAGTATCACTGTGTGGTGCTAGTGTAAATCCATCAGCCCCTCTCAGGCTGTGTCCACCAGGAAGCACAATAAACCTTGAAAAAACTCAGTCTGCCCACATTAGGAGGCAAAAGGGGAGTCTAACAGGAGATTTAGTAACTTGTTTGTTTTCACTAAGAATCCTGACTCAATTTCACAAACTCATTCTCCTCCTCTTCTGTGGGGATTCATGAGTGGCAAGGGAGCAAAGGTAAAGTGTAGCCTTAGACCTGGCATGTGACAGTACTGCCTCTCTTAGTGCAGAGAGCATGAGCAGAAATAAAGCTTAGTGTGAAGAGATAGAGGTTTCCTTTCTGCTTCGCATGTAGAAACTCTGAACTGATGGCAACGGGCCTGTTCATTATCATCCCGAAGTGTTTTCCCCTCCTTTGACACAAACTACTTAAAAATGAAGGGTCAGCTCCTCAGTTGGTGTGAAAGGAGCATAACTCCACTAGATTACAGCAGCTGAATAGCTGGTCCTAGATGTAGCTTTCCTACAGCCTTAGAGTTTTGACTTTATGGATATAAGACAATGTGGATGTGGACAGCAGCACTCAGGAGCCAGAATACCTATATATACTTAGTCAATGTTAGTTAGATCTGCAGAAAACTAGTCCAAGCTGAAGTTATTAACCAGCACTTGTTCTGTCTGATGTCATAGCAGCTGCCATGCACTTTAAAACATCATTTCTAGGCTGGTCTGTGCTATCTTGTAAATTTGAGTAAGATCTTAAAAGTTAATTGGTTTCTGGAAGCAATGTAAAAATGTACAGTAGACAAATTGGGATTTCAGTGCTTTAAACAAGAGATGTTTGAAATTAACTCTAATCTGAAAACCGTGTAAGCATAGATAGGAAGAAACTATTAAGGGAATATTCCTTCAACCTCACTTGTTTACTTTAAGAATTCAGCACATGCCTATCCTTCACATTTATGGATTAAGTGTATAGAACTGAGTTGTATATGGACAGCTCCAGGCAGAAGTGTCAAGTTTTTAATTTATACACTTAATCATTTAATCTTAGGCTAAGGTTAAAAAAGGGTACCTGAAGTCAGGCTCCTTAATCCATACTTGAGCACCTAGAAGTGGCCTGATTTTCAACAGAAGGTGCTGAATGCTCAGCTCTTAAAATAAGACCACCCACTCTGAGTATTCAAATATGGGTTTAGGAACTTCACGTGAGGCACAATACTTGAACAGTCTTGGTCTTTATGTATATATTATACAGTATATTGTGCTTTGTACTTTTCTATTCAGTATTTATTTCTATGTTGGTTTACGTACAGTTTTCTAAAATTTTAAATAAAACATTAAGTGCTTGCCTTTTTGTAAACAGTCTGTGTGCTGAAAACGTTATGGGGGCAACTATTAAACAGATCCTTTAGAACAAAACTAGTGAAATAAGCCACAGCCAAATATGGGGGAGGATAGATCACATATTTAGTTCTATGGTCACTGCTTATGAAATATGGACCTGAATTTATTTGTTTAGTTACCAGCATTATTTTAGAAACATAAGTTTATATAGCACCTGCTCTGGCTGTTTTGGGGAAATAAACAGAACATAGGCCTGGCATTCAAAGTCAGGCTGAAACTTTTTGCTCTCCTAAATAAAAAAAAAGAGGAATGTTAGGGAGGAGACGTGCTGGCTTGAAAAGCATCTTTCGGTTACTGTTCCACTCCAAACGTAAAACAGGAGAGCTCTTCCTCAGCAGTACACAGAGCTCCACTTAATTTGCAGACATTTACAAGCAGAGGGCATACACACAGTTGTAATATTTGCATATATTATAACTTCATCCTTACAAGAGAACAAGGAAGAGTTTGTTTAAAAGTGAGAGAGGATTACAATACAAGAACGAAGTTGATCCAAGCTGCAGTCTGAGCTAGGTTTTATGCAGTTACACTAACGTGACTCAGTGTCACATCCCATCTCTTCGACACTGGTGTTTCTCATGTCTTTTTAAGGGATTACTGGGATTGGCATCTCCAGGCAGCTTTACTTAAACTATATACACATACAGAGCAGACGAATGTGTACAATCACCACTCTCATAACGGACACTGATCTAACGGTAATCAAAAGGCCCAAAGCTTGTCTCATTAAAAAGTCTATGAAAAAGCACCCAGAATACTTGGAGATGTCATATTTACATCTGCAGGAAACTTTGTTGTACAAGTTGCTGTAGCATATAGTCCCATCCTGAAGAACAAATTTAGCAAGTCAATCCACAGCTAGTAAACTGTTGTAAGAACAATTATAGTGCTTTAGAGATCTTTAATGTTGCAGGTTGCACATCAGAGAGTTTATTGATATGACTGAAACACTACATATTTAAACTCAGTTGAACATCTATGAGCAAGCAGATCTGTAGTGAAAATGCATTTTATTTTACAGCAGACATCTAGTTACTGACCTGAAAGCAAGTTTTCTGCACTAGTGGAAATATTCTTAATATTTCTATTAACGTGAGAAATCACAAAATAATCAGTAGGAGGTGAAATCCTGTTGATAACCTAAAGGTCTAAATTTGTTAGAGTGACTAAATCATCTCTACCTCTGTGATAAAACAGGAAGTGGAAAGACTCATACATCCATTCTTTAAAAAAATTTTATTGTTGCAACTAAAATGAGAACTGAAAACTTGTATGGGAAATTGAAAAACTGTACAGTTACTGAAAACTGAGGTCATTGCAGCGCCTTACACAAAAGACAAGATACCTGAAAATGTATTATACCAAAACATTTAGCTTTTGTTTTTTATTTTTTTATATTTTTTTAAAAAAGTTTATTCTATGGCAATCTGTAAAAAAAGAAAGACCTGATGAGTAAATATTTGCTTAAGGCATATAGCAGAGCAGCTAACTTTCTAACAATTTTAACATGGATATTTGTCCATTTTTCCCAAGAACAGGTTAATCAATACACCCACTTTGAAACACTACTGTATATATACACACACCCAAACTACTACATACATATACAGGACATCAAAACAAAATGCTTACAGTTTAGCATTATAAGCCTTATACACACCTCACGGCTTATAGGGCATTCCACTGTATGTTCCCACTACAGTACAAGGCCTCCCCTTGACTTCAAACAGATGAAAGCCAAGTAGTAAAGTTAGCTGGGAGAAAGGGGCATATTAGCTAGAGCTGCTGTCTCTCTGTACAGTGAGATGTGTCTAAGTTTTAATTTGTGGGAAAGGTTGCAAAATACAGTACAACTGTGGATTCCATACTTTCATCAACCCCAATATTTACATTTGTCCAAACAGAGGAAAATACTGTAAGTTCCATTCAGTTTATAGGCCACTCATTTATTTCACAAGTCTTGATCGCTAGAAACAAACTAAGTAGGGCCTGATGGCACAAAGTACTCACTTGAAACCTTGCTTTATTGGTGACCTTTCCAAAAGCAGAGTTTCCCCAAGTGCAAGTTTCTGAAGGCAGCACAGCAAGTCATTCTGAAATTGTTGAGATATTTGTTGCCAAAATTGACTGGAGGTGAGGTGTGAATATGGCTTAATACACACTTTGGAATGTCTGTATTATACTTACTCAGCTGAAATGAACTATGCTAAACAACCGGGTTACACTGAGTATGCAGAAATTCAATAAAAAATCGTGCCAAATATTAGGCAAGTACGTTACCTGATAAACACCAAATCAATGTATCGCTGAATGAAGACACTTTCAGCAACACCCTTTGAACCACAGCCACTTAAATGATCAGATCATGCAAATATAATTTGGGCACATCAGTAAGCAGAAGTATAAGTTTTTTCATCTTTCAAGCACATGGTATTTAATCAGGACACTAGAAGACTTTACATGCATTCTAATACAAAGGGGGTACAAATGTTGCCTTACAACAATATTCTACCAGATGATGGAGAGAATAACGGGGACAAAGCAATCACATATTGTATCTTAAATACACAAATGATCCATTATATATTATATCATTTTTCTATACTCAAATTTTTCATGTTTCCAATAATATACTAAATACTGACTGCTTACAATATTCCCCCTTTCAAGTACTGGTCTGACCAACAGTCTCACAGGTAAATTTTTAATTCCCAGTACTACCTGAGGATTTATTATTATTGTACTTTTGAGAAGCCCTTGATGCAAGCTTAACATTTAAAAAACCCCAAAACAAATAAAAACAACCCTTCCACCCCAAGTCAACACCTTATGGATTTAAGGAAAGAGCAAGAGCTACTGGCAGCTTTGAAAAAAATAAATATGGAGTGAAAGGACTGTTACACAATATACTCCATAAAGATGTTTACACTGAGAACGGTGGTTAAGTGCTATACAACCAGAATGCATTTTAAAAGCACTGATTAGTAACACTTGCAGATCAGTCATCATGGTTTAGTTATAACCACTACTGCTTTAAGTAGTGAATTTGCTTCTAATCTCTGCCCTATGAGCAAAGATTTTCTCTATTGTTTAAAATGTATGAATTTCGTACTCATGAAAGGAAAAGATTAACAGCATTGATGAGAATTAGGTTTAGTGCAATGCAAGCCTCCAGTCACAGCTCTGCTGATGCACTCCTAACACTATTCAAGTCCTGGGCCTCTCTTGAGTAGGCACAACCAACTGAGCCATTGTTCGGTTGTTTTGTCCTAATCTGTACTCTACACCACCCAGCTCTTTTCTCACTTTGAGCTAGGATAGGAACACCCACATCTGCAGAGCTGCAAGGCCTCAGGCACTTATGCCCCACTACCCCAGTAATCATTTAACAACATAATTTCAAACCAAACTAAAGTCAATTTTGAAATCTTTACTTAAAAGAAGATCACACAATCGCTTGCATCATGATAAGCCAACTGGTATGTTCAAAGACCAACAGGTCTTCTGTTGATCTTTTAAGTTTGTTAAGGAAGCTGCCAAGGCATTAATTGCTCTGGATATATTGAAATGCTTTCCAAATAGTTTCTCACATCATCCTGGAGTACGCTCCTCCTCCCTCTGGTTTGTGCACAAAGCACATTACTCCTTACAAGCCAGGTTTAGAGTGAAACTGCATTTTTACGATCCAAATGATGAAGTTTAAAAACTGGTCCTTCTAAATGCCAGCTGAACAGCTGTAAAATGCTGGTGGACATGTTTTGGTTGAATTTCCCTTCCTGCTTCCCTCCTCCCCCACATCCCAGAATATAAAGGTAAAAACAACTTTACAGAGATTGGTACAATGTAAGTAGGCATAGGTGCAAGTAGAGTGCAACAAAAAAAGTCAATGGGGAAATACTTTTTGTTTTTTTAAAAAACACAATGTTTGACATGTTGGGATACCCTGAGCAAATGCAGAAGCCTGTTTTTATAAAGATATGTAAAAGAAGCTAGTTAAGAACAGTTATGCCATGATTAAATATATCAATACCACAGGCACTGCCCACAACTGAGTCTTTAACAGATGAAGTGAGACCAAAAAGTTTACATTCTTCAGATATGTGGATTCTCTCTCTTTTTGGGAACTCAGTAATAATATAAATCATGTATTTGGTTACAACACTTGGAGAGTACAAGCAAGTTTCACTTGCGCCTAGTTTCTTTCTGAAGTAACACAAGGAAAAAGAACTGGCTTTTAAAAAAGGCTAAAAACAACAATGTGTTGTAATTCTATTATTCCAGAAAAAAGAAAAAAAAAGGAAAAAAAAAAAGACTTATTTGGCATTTTCTCTGCTTACTCCTGAATATTTTAAGGCCCTGAGATTAGAATATTATGTTCTTGGGACCACAGGGCTAAATTAAACCCTAGTGCATCAATTCTCTCTTTAAGCCCTAACCAAAAGTTCCAGCCTTTCAACCTAAGGTATATTTCCACTGAGACAAGGCTCAGATGCCTCAATTAGATTTCTTTCATAGAAGCGGATTACACACTGGTCAAATTGTTGTTGTTCTTTGTATACTCAATCTTGCTGACATGTCCATCAATGAAAACATACCCTGTAACAGAGGTAAGCTCCTGCTGTGAGGACAGTGAACATACAGATATTCACTAGAAATGGCTTCCAAGTTGTCATCATGTTCTCATCATCCTCTTCTATGTTTTCTGACTTCACTGGCTCCTCTTTGTGGGGCGAGGCACACAGATTTTCACCAACAGTTCTCCTCCTCGGTTCAGTGTCTTGACTAGTGCTGAGGGATGAAGAAATAAATATTCAGTATAGTATTCTCCCCTTGAGGGGGAAGGTGTGCAGACACTGAGGCCCAATCCAGACACCTCATGGACACTTACAGATGAAGATGTAGATCAGTTATCAGCAAGAGATTTTACACCTGATGCACAAGATGTATCCTTTTAAAGATTATAGTTAGGGCTTTCAGTTAGAGATTTAAACTGATATTTATTGCCCTAATCAGCTGGGTGTTGCTAGTAAACAAGTTGCTTCTTATCCCAAGTTGATTGCCATATCCCTGATGATACTCAAGCATCTACCCAGTTCAGATTCTCCACTTCAAGGCCACACATCCGGCAATCATCCTTACAAATAGGAATTCCTGACCGTGAATATATTCAAAACTATTCTAGGCCCATAAAAACACACAAGCACTACTTGCACCAAAACGCTGAACCTGTTATCACCAAAGCGTGCGCAATTTTTGGAGCAAGACAGTAGGGCTTCAGCTCTGTATAATTATACACAACATGCTCCTAAATTAAGAGATTAAGGCTGCAAAGTCAAGCACTCAAAAGTAAAGAAACGCCAGAATTAAGTTTGCTTGTTTAACCTTTATTTGGCCCCCTTGTGTGTATGCATTAGGATAGAGTATAATTACAAGATCACATACTGTACTATTTTTCTTAAACTTAAAGTTGTTTTAATTCTATATTTAATTTTGCGCTTAGTTCCCTAGATTTTTTTTAAAGGCAACTAAAATAATAATAATAATAATTAATAATAATAATAAAAAAAAATCAGTAATTCCATCATGTGGCATCACACTGACTCCCACGTAGGTCATCAGCAGGGGGCACTACAGGGCAAGCATGTCCTTTCATAGATAAAAAAAATTATGGAGACCAGCTTAAGGGGAGGAAAATCTACTGAGCGTGCCTCATTTCGTGTCAATACTTACAGCTCTTAGGGTCACTCTCCAGCCAGTTTCACAAGGCGGGGTGGCTCAAGGCACTAAGTTTCCCAGATTTATTTGCCAAAAAAATATCTCCAGAACTTTGTGGGAAATGTTGAAAGTTAGATGCTCCTGTTCCTAGTATTCCCTTGCAAAACTGGGTGCGTCCCAGGTGTGATCATGTGTTTTATTTGCCTGATAGCCAACTGAAAACCCATTCTGGGAGGAAAGGGCAAGGGGTCGACATCAGAGTTTACCAGGAGAACAGCTGAGGGGAGAATTCCAAGGCTATCTTGGACAAGGACTGTCAGAAGTAGATCAATATGCAGTGCATTAAAAACTAAGGATGGTTACAGTAGAATCTACTGGAATCTATGGTAACATAGCATACTATGACAGGTTTCAGAGTAACAGCCGTGTTAGTCTGTATTCACAAAAAGAAAAGGAGTACTTGTGGCACCTTAGAGACTAACCAATTTATTTGAGCATAAGCTTTCGTGAGCTACAGCTCACTTCATTGGATGCATGCTTTGTGTGTATATAAAAAGATCTTCTACACTTTCCACAGTATGCATCCGATGAAGATCTTTTTATATACACACAAAGCATGCATCCAATGAAGTGAGCTGTAGCTCACGAAAGCTTATGCTCAAATAAATTGGTTAGTCTCTAAGGTGCCACAAGTACTCCTTTTCTTATAGCATACTATATTTCAGACCGGTGAAGCAGCAGTGACATCTAGTGGTTAAACACAAAAAACCCTTATTTCCCCACCCCCCAAGTTATAGGTTTATTCTTTAGGCCAAATACTTGAGTCTAGCTAGCCTGAAAGGGAGAATAAAAAAAAAAAAATCTCTTCGGCAGCGAATTTAAATGATCATAATTGATTTGACCTGTAGTAGAAAGCAAAAATAGTTGCCCAGCATGAAAGATACATATGACAAGAGAACTGTAGATTTAAAACAAATTGGATGAACTACATCTTTAAGGCAAACAGGTGCTTTGACACTGAATGAAAGTTATCCACTCCTATATTCTAGCATGAGGACTGAACTGACTTAAAAGGACATTTGAAAATGTCGCAGGATATATCTGATAAAGTATGTAGAGCACCAGATACCTGCACTGATTGGTGTGGTTGAAGCTAGCTGGCTTAACTTCAAGCTGAAGGCCTGACAATCCACCTAACATGTAAAAGAGCCCTGTATAACCAAACCCCTTATGCACCTACATGTGAGGCTAAACCATGTAGTCATTGCTCCTCCTCCATCTTTCATCATGGCCTAGCAAGAGCTGTCAGGTGGCTTTTGTATCCTTTTCACATCTCACCTAAACAAGCACATGGGCCTTTGGAAATAAAGGGCTATAATCCTATTCTAGGAGCGCTGTCACAAGAAAGCGTCAAGTTCTGTCCAACACGCTTTACAGGTGGTGCTAAGTGGCACAAACAAGGGAAATTTCTACATACTTACGGCTGTGAATCTACAGCAGATTTCCTGGAACAGTCAAAAACATCAACACAAACAACTTGACTGAATTACCTGTCTGGACCCAGCTGCACAGATGAGCCATCAGGTACCATCTTCTCCACAGTGCTGACTGCACATCTGATCTCTTCCTCTACCATCTGGTGCTTAGGGAAAAACTCTGTGTGTTCGTGCATCCGCCCGTTGTGCATTTCTGATGTTCGCTTTGGTGGCCTCGGAGGTGGGGGAGTATGTTCTGGTGGAGGGTCTAGGTCTTCATTGGAAAGCTCTTTCCACTGCTCCTACACAGAAGAAAGTGGCTATTAAGCTCCACTATATTATAATATATTTTATATTAAAACCATTGTAATTCTAACATTAACATGACACAGGCTTTACACATCAGTCATTGTTTTACTTTCAGGGTCACTGTTTAGTTGGTGAGAGGGCAGAGGTGAATGCATCTGAACAGTATGCCCACAGCCCAACCACACATATGGGAAACATTAACTGGAGATTTAATTTAGTGCTTCACCTACATGAAAAACTCTTAAGTAGCAACATGAACCCCATTTTGTGCTGTAGGGTTACTTAGCAGTAACTTAAACATGCGTGCTTCAAAGGAGACAACACTGGAAGAATCTACAGCATGTTGGAAAATTGTTAACGGCCTAAACAGAAGACTTAGCAAAACAGCATCATGAGGCTCACACAGCAATGGCTATCTCCCAACTGTTTCCCAGAGGGTCACAAGGAGGAGAACTTTCCATGTGACAGCAGCTATTGTGGGCTATCTGTACTTATACAAACACATCAACATGCATAAAACAATGCATTAGATCCAAGAGCACTGTGCGCTACTCAAGAATTTAAATTACTGAACAATACTCATGCCAAGGATCGTGTGTACTTTAATGATTCATTCAGCCCTCTTAACCTTATTCAACCATGCTAACTTCCCTCATGACATTTGCCTGGCTACATGTAATTATGAGGTTTGTGGATCTTAAATTTACCCTACAACTGATATTTTTGTATGCTGTATTGTAGCTGCGTCGGTCCCAGAATACGAGAGAGACAAGGTAGGGGATGTAATATATTTTATTGAACCAACTCACCCACCTTCTCTATGTTCAAATGATATGCAATCAATACACACCTGCACCGAAGCATCTCCCATAATAAATTTTGCTCCTTCAATAACAGCCAAATAAGAGAAACGAAGTTGATCTGCTGTCTGTATAAGCCCCATTCTGTACTTTCTCATTTCTAAGAGAACTTGCTTAATGTCCACAGAAGAAGGATCTTTCCTTTTGTCCATCTGAAGGTAAAGATTTGAAACTTGCTTTACACAGATACCCACTCTAATGTGTTTCAACACAACGACTCATTTGTTGCATAGGCTTCAAACTGTTCCCATGTTAACGGGTATAGGGATGAAGGTAACATGTGAGACTTCTATCAGGCCCTCACTGCTTTAAAAAAAAAAAAAAAAAATGCAGTTTTACCTCAGGATAACTAATGCATGTGAACTATCCCCAAAGTAAAAAACAAACAGTAAAGATCAGGCACTTTAGTTTTACCTCAAGGTAAATTAGGCAAGGACCACTTTTCTTAGCAGGGAAGACAAAGCCTAACTTTGCGAGTCACTCCAATTGGAACCAGTGATAGTTTTCTTTCATACTCCCACAATGGCCCATTCAAAGTTCAATTTGCTTTAGCTTTAGAATGAAAATATTACCAAAGACAAAAGTAAAAGTTAAGAGACAAATGTCTCAGAGGAATGTGTGTCACTATATACCACAATTCATGAAAGGTGCCATGGCTCGCATGAGCTTCAAATAAGCAATTCCCAGAAGTAACTACACAAAGTTGTAACTCACTCCCTATTCCCATCTAGAGTAAGTGGTTCTTACCAGTAGAAGACATGTATCAACCAAACAAAAAGTTCCCGATCTTCCAATTCCTGCACTGCAATGCACCACAATGGGTCCGTGCTCAGGACTCAGTGAGCCAGACTCTCTCACTTTGAACAGGAAGTTGAGGAACGAAGCAGGAGATTCTGGGACTCCAAAGTCAGGCCATGTGGTATAGTGAAAGTGCAGAATTTCTCTAGTTTCCTGTGCCTGTAAAATATAATGTTTCCAAGCTATAAGAATCTCTAGATACGATTTAAAAAGAGTATTCAAGCACAGCTACTGTCTGCAACAACATACTAATCAGAGGAAGAATACCACTCAACACATATTCATATTCCTAGTAAGTGACCAATTTTCAAAGTATATTACATTCAAAGGGATTTCCAACATCAGTCTTGATGCTGCAAATATACACATCTACATTCTACAGTTCATAAGGAAATGGGCAGGATTTCACTTGTACTGCCCTATATTGCATTCATGCCACGCTGCTTTCTCTTTCCAAATCTTACCTTGAAAAATGATTCCCTTTAAATTTATGATGGACTAATCCTACTCACCATTCTATTACTGTATCCTTCCAGTCTCCATTCTTTAACCGTTCAGCAAGAATACTTGCTTGCTCGCTCATTTGCTGCTTTCCTTTAATCCAGGGGTCGGCAACCTTTGGCACGTGGCCCATCAGGGAAATCCGCTAGCGGTCCAGGACGGTTTATCTGCAGCGTCCGCAGGTTCGGCTGATCGCAGCTCCCACTGGCCGCGGTTCGCCGTCCCCAGCCAATGCGGGAAGCGGCGCAGGCCGAGGAATGTGCTAGCCGCCGCTTCCCACAGCCCCCATTGGCTGGGGACGGCGAACCGCGGCCAGTGAGAGCTGCGATCAGCCGAACCTGCAGACACTGCAGGTAAACAAACCGTCCTGGCCCGCCAGTGGATTTCCCTGACGGGTTGTGTGCCAAAGGTTGCCAATCCCTGCTTTAATCTAACCCAATCCTTTTTCCTATGAAGTTTTCCCATTCTGCATTTAAGAGCTGCTGAACCCAATTCTAAAGCACTACTTGCTTGTAAAATATCATGAATGTCTAAGGAGCTATATAATTTACAAATAATTCTCTCACCATAAAAGCCTTGTGATATTTTGAATGAAGGACACTAGATAAAACTAAATTATACAGCATCATTTTACAGTTTATAGTTCAGCTGTTCATTTTATCCCCATATACAATGGGCACTATGGCCTTCCAATAGATGGGCTGGCTGAACTCTTTGGAAAATGAGGTACCTCAAGTTGCAGGAGCAGCTCAGACCTGTCCAAAGCAAGGACCTTATATTAGCACAGTCTTTTCCTTCACAACCAACGTCTACTAAGCTGAAAGCAATCTCAGAAGACTTAAGACTGATGCTCTCAGCCTCCTGAAATCTTGAACCAAAGCTTTAGAAGTTTGTCTGCTACAGACACTGTAACCTGGGATGTTTTTTCTGACAAATTCTGAGTTCTTGCTAGTATAGTTTGGCTAGTGAAATTTATACCTGACAATGGGCCTATTTTCAGCTTCCTGGCAAGAGGGAGCATAGAAGCAAGGTGCTAAATCTTTAGGAGAGATTATAAATATTAGGTGAGGGGGGACAGAGTGCTTATCCAATAACAGGCAGTACTAGGTTTTAACAAGGTAACTAAAAAGGCAAATTGAAATCAAAGTAGAACTGAAATTAGCATGTCACTAAAACGTATTTGACATTCACTACCTGTCCACATGCACCTGCTCCAACACAGGTTCGGGGTGCTCTGTGGACTTCAATTTTAACTAGATGCAGATGTTAGTTTTGATCAGATGTGCTCACTGTAGCTGCCCCTTTAGCCAATCTCCTCTAGCATAGTTTCAGTGCCCCGCCCCTCCCTCTGCTCTGAATGATTCTGCTATGACTCCTCTCTGCTGTATTTATCCATGTGTGCAGTGTATCCCCAGCATTGCTTTGCACTGTTCCCCACTGCCCCCATTGTAAAATGTTTTATTTTGTCACTGCCAAAAATAGAGAGAGTCCCCTTTTAGCAACTAAGGGCCTGAGCCTCAGTGGGGCTCCATGTAGGCACAGAGTTCCGCCTGCACAGAGCTCATTGCAGGATCAGGGACCAACGCTGCTGGGTGTCAATTTAGCAGAATGAGTAAAGACTAAATCAACGGCAGAGTGCCTCCTGTTGACGCAGCGCAGTGAAAACACTGGGGTAAATCGACATACACCGACTCCAGCTACGTGAATAACAAAGCTGGAGTAGCGTAACTTAGGTAGATTTCCCCTGGTAGTGAAGACAAGCCCTAAGTAAGGAAGGCTGCTGATTCCCTTGCTGAAGGCTTTCAGTGTGAAGAGGTGAAGATTTAAGTCCATGTAGGAGGGGTGATAAGGACACAAATTCCAAGAAAAGGTGTTTTCAGAAGATGTTTTTTAAAAAGCTCCATGTATACATTCCTTAGCAAATTGGTAATGATTGAGTGCTTGGAAGAGCCATTATTTCAGACATTCCTGTACAGAGGTACTGGACTTTTACACAGTGATGTTATAAAGGTAACACTGCCCTAACGTTCCACACTGAATCTAAGACTAGGTCTATACCTGCGGCAGTGAGTTAATACACTGCATGTCCCCCTATAGCAGTGTAGATAGTGAGTGTCTTCACTCTATTCATCTAAGCAACGCCTCCAGAACCTTAGGGTATGTACTCTACAGGGCTCTACACTCCCTGAGCAGTGCCTCCTCTATCTACACTGCTGTGTTTAGCAGAGTAGGGTCACGCTGCCTCTCTGCCGCCAGAGCCTTTCCTGAACACAATGAAAGAGTCTGGCAGTGGGGAAAGGCTCTGGCAGCTCCCTGCTGTCTCTCCCTGGCCAGCCTGCCACACACACACACGTTTAGATGCAGCCTGCTTTTCATTGCAGTGTGTAACTACACATACCCCAGAAGTAGCTGTCACTGTAGAGAAGGCCTAATGCTGAAGACGTCACAATAGAATATCCATTCATTCAAATTGTGTTTTGAATTACAACAGTTAACCTCATAAATGTTAATATATGTTGATTCTTTACACTTTGGAGTTTAACTTCTATGTTGCTGGGGAAAATCAAAGGCTGAAAAAAGTGTTTATCCCCAAAACCAGTACAGTCTAGAGCAAATTGCATTGGCATTCACAGACCAGAGCAACGCTAACATATTGAGAACCTCCTAATTCACTGATGGGCATGTTACCCAATTTCAGCATCCATTCCCTTTGTACTGGAAGCCTTTACAAACCAGGATCAGGAAATACAGCTCCATGATGGCGAATTCAAGGACAACACTATTTGACTGGTATGCTTTCCATACTTACGGTAAGGTTTTCTAATTCTAGCTGTCGTACTGTGTAATATGATTTTATATCTTCAGAAATCAAGGTTAACTTCAAGTTTGTATCCTCAAAGAGCATTTCTTTCTCCTCTTTCTGTGGCCAGTACTGTGCACATTTTATCTAAAAAAGAAAACAGAGGAAAAGCACTAGTCACTTGGGTCTATGCTAAAGGTGAGAAAAAAGGAGTGTTCCTTAATCCAGTATTTTTTAAGTTATTATTAATTACATGTATTAATGTGGCACTAAGGAGCCCTGAGGTCTAGTATATTGCAATAAATTCAAACATACATTTCTAAAAAGAAAGGCTAGTTCTTGCAGGGGGGCGTCCTGCTTCCAGTACATCATGCAAGTACTACCTCAGCACATCTTGGTATCTTTCACACAAAGGCCCAGAGGCTGGTCCTCACTCCACCCCTGGAAAATTCCCAGAGCACAAAGGTGCCTTAGGGTGGATGTAGCTCTTGTACTCATCCCTGGCACAGGGGTGTGCTGGGGTTGGGGGAGGGATCAGGGCTGTGCAACGCTGCTGTACGTCAGAGCAGCCCCCCAGGAAATCTCATTAAAAGCACCCCAGTATTTTTATTTGGACCCTGCATCAGTAGTCCGTATAGTATGAAAAGATTCAATTGGCTCCTATACATTTAAAAGCTGGGGAACTCAGAAGAACTTCAGAGATCGTGATTTTAGGCAGTTTCACTTTGCAACCAACAGGCACATAAGATGAAGTTGGACTGAACATCTCAAGGGAGGATATCACAATAGGAAAATAAGAGTTAATAAAAGACAGCACAATTTAAGTGTGAAAGCTTCTTTATAGAATCCATAATATTCTACATACAGAAAGTTACAGCATTACTAATTTGGAAGTAAAAATGTCAGATGAGATTTTGGGGTATCCATTCACTCCCCACAAGTGTTAAAGTCTTAGGAGATCATTGTGATTCCATATGGCACAGTTTAAAAGTTAGAAAACTTTAATTGAACTAAAAAAAGGAGTCTGCAAATATTCCTGTTACCTAGCTTCTGCCTGCACATAGTAATTTTCTCAGTAATAATTTTCCAGGAAACCGAACGTCTGCACCAATAAACTGTTGACATGCTAGAAACTTAAATGAGTCAGCCAAAAATACAAGTAGTGCATTTTGCTCTGTACAAAGGGGAAATGACACTAAGGGATCTTGTTAGCAGTATACATAAAGTCTGCAACCATGTCTCTGACCTCTAGACCTATATGGATATTATGAACGTTGACAACTAACCTGCTACTTTTCAGAATTTAACAAAGCTCCTCCAAAACAGGATTTTGATCAGTGTTCCAAATCTGTTTGCACAGGAAACGGATTACTGCACATAGCTAATGCTTCTTATATTAAATTGTAAATAAAGTGGCCTTAATTTGGAGTGGAACAAAGTTGAAATAAGAAAACTAGTTATTACATAGTTTATCACCAATGAAAAGGAAATCATTATGATGGGATGGTAATAAAATGTGAGAGCTGTTTCTGTGTAATGGGAGTTGGGACGAAAAGAGTATTTTACCTCTAAGGGAAGTTTGAGACATTTTACAAATGGCTCTTTTTTTTTTTTTGATAGACGGGGAAGGAATCGTAGGACAAATTATCAAGGCCTACAGTGCTTCCAACACTGGTTAAATACTGAGCAGGAGGACAATATGAAGCAAGGATACCTTATAATCTTCTGCAATTTTTTAAAAATTAAATCTCAGAACAGAGCAGTTAGTTTCAGGTCTAATTTCTGCACCAAATGGCTCTGCAAACATTTTGCTTAGTTCCACTGAAAAAAATCTCTCACTGCTGTTTGTTGAGAAGCATTAGCCCTCTGCCCTAAGGGATCTTGATAATTCTTTGCCTTGTTACTTTGGGGGGAGGTGGGGGGGATGGGAGGAGAGGAGAAGAGGGAGAGAGAGTGAGTGCATGTGGTTGGAAAGGGAAGGATGATTAAAACAGAATTACTGCACATCCCCTTTGAAGGTTACATTTCACTATTCCCATTACTAAAAAAAAAGCAAAAAACTCATATCAAGACCAGAGTTAGAACACAGCTCACTTGCACAACTGGTTTCCTGATTACCAGGAATTCTTTCCTGGTTATGCAAGTGTCCAACACTAGATCCCCATTAGTGGACACAACATGCCCACTTACCCTCCTCTGAAATGGCCTTACAGTCAGCAAAGGAACTAAAAACATCTCCTGGGCTAAAACCCACAATGTGAGTTTTAGCCCGCGAAAGCTTATGCCCAAATAAATTTGTTAGTCTCTAAGGTGCCACAAGGACTACTTGTGTTATTTTTTCCTGATACAGACTAACATGGCTACCCCTTTGAAAAAAATCTCAGTGTACAGTTCTATTCAATCTTCAATTACTTTTGAATCAAATCTGCTCCATTGGCAGACCCACTACTGTGATCACACTATGGCAGCTTCCATTAACAAGCAAACTATGGTAATTTCTCCTGAGCCCATGGCTACAGAACAAGTCCTGGACCTAGGGATGGATGTCCCCCACCACCTGCCAGGAAGCTAAACCATCCCTCCCGCTCGCTCATGCGGTGGATAAGAAGTGGTAAGAGCTATTAGTAGATCCTGTGCCCCCACCTGCTTACCAGAAGGGCTCAGCCCTTTTGCACCCCACAAGGACAAGTGGCCAATACGTACAGAGATAGCTGGTGGATTTCCAGATATTTCACTAATTATTTTCTGGTGATCATTCCCTGCGTCTAACTCCCCTCATTCTCTGTCCCAACCTATGGGGAAATTTAGGTATGTAGGGGGAAGGGGTGAATTGATGAGCATAGGAAATATGTAGATCAGATGGAGTGGCACAGGAGAGTTTGAAAGAGAGTTGGAAACAACAAGAAGTTAGCTAACATCACCCTGATCAGTTTCTTTACACATTGCTCTTCTT
The DNA here is from genome assembly GCF_965152235.1 of Eretmochelys imbricata. Lineage (NCBI taxonomy): Eukaryota > Metazoa > Chordata > Testudines > Cheloniidae > Eretmochelys > Eretmochelys imbricata. The sequence goes on from NC_135584.1 coordinate 16,150,535, forward strand.
TCTGTATATTTTGTCTGCCTTTAAATATAGGCTGTAAGATCTTAGGGGCAATAAATTAATCTACAACTACTTTTAAGGCCCCTGGATAGTGCCAAAGTAACGTAAAGGGTCTTAATATAAATGGGAACTAGGGCCCCAGTCTCCAGCCATTACCAAAGAGGAACTACACATAAACATCTAGCTTAGCAGGATTGAAGAGAGAAACCAAGTTAGTGTTCCTGTATGGAAAACTCCAGTTGCACTCAGCCCGTAGTATAGCTGAATTCAGAAGAAATTACAATCTGCTATTTGGAACTGGATAATTTCCACATATCCCTCAGTTAACCAAGATCCATTTTCAGATATTCAGCTTCTGAATCTTAGATATGCTTTGTTGGACAAAATTCTTTATATGCATCTTTCTGCCACCATTATGTTTTGGTTATTTATTTGTTTTTAAATACACGCAGCTAAAAAACACACATATACTTACTGATCCTTTTTCCATCACTCTGTTGAGCATGACAACACCACGGCTTTTCTGTTCCCAAACCATCTCCCAAAAGTGACCACAAGTATTTGGCAGAGGACCCTGCGAAGACAGAGAATCTTCTAAAGTAAGCGACATTTTCTGTGGAAATAGATTAGAGCACTGTACCCTAACTTTACAGCCTAATGCATGCAAGTAACTTCTCATTTTAAGAGTCTGAAATGCAATACAATAGCTTTAAGTTCCATTTTCCAACTATGAAGTCACTAGCTTGTGTGCACTATATCTGTTTCCCCACAGAAAATAGGAAGAGAGAAATGGTCTTATTTACATGAAGGGAACTGGGAGTGGGAAAAAGAAAAAAAACCAAAAACACAGAATTTGCTCAGGAAGGGCAAAAAAGGAATCTAATGGGGGAAATCTCACTCTGACCCAGTCAGCGGGATTTAAGAGTAAGTAGTTTGCAAAACTGGGGCCACCGTGATTGACAGTAAGTATATATTACAGGTAATAAAGACCTTGCTAGTAATAATGTGCCAAAGTTACTGACTGAGGCAGAGCAAACAATGGTCAGTCAAAAGAATGAGCCAACTATTGTGGACTGCTCAAACACTATACAGAATTCATTAGTCTTCTTCAATAGCTCTTCTATCAATTGTTCTTTAAGGGGTAGTCCTCTTCATTAGATCCCAAAGCTATCTACTTTCAAAGCACCTTCGCTTGTGTGTCAAGATTTTCCTTTATCCCTAATCTCTCTGTTAGTTAATCTATGTAGCGGGGAGATATAATACCACCACACATCCTCTGAGGTTGTTGTTTTTTCATTTTTTTTTTTGATAACCTAGACTAACAAAATTGTGCAGCTGTCATTTCTCACACCTCGCATGGCTCAAAGACAAAATAATGTGGCATCGTCCTTGAAAAGACTAACTGGATTCTCAGCGGCCTCATTTCAAATTGATTAAAGAAACACTGGGTTAGAACTGATATAAACTATCAGCTAAGTGTACCTGTTACTTCCTTGCCCTGAATAATAAAACAAGTAGATCTGTACCTACAATTGTTTTTCCTCATTTCCTAGGACATCACAGATCCTAATTAATTCATGTTTTTTTAAAAAAAAGTCTACTTCTGTACTACAGATTGGTGTTGATTTTCTGAAAATGAGGAAGAGCTCTTGACTTCTGCTAAAAAATATTAATCCCAGTTTACCTTCATCTAATAAGCGTAGGACGACGAAATTTGGTGGGTTTGTTTTTTTTTTTTAAACACACACACAAATATTACAGATGACTGTTCCCAGGAAACTGAACCATAAATCTCATTGTCTAAACAACATTAAGGCAAACAAGAACTCTGGCACAGGCTCAGAGTTAACAACTAACAAGTCATGCTATTAAGGTATAATTCAGTCTGATTACATATAAAGATGTAGAAGTTTAGATTCATAGGAAATGTAACTCAATGGTGCTATTTTTTAATATTAAAAAAAATCTTAGATCTGTTTTTCTACACTTTTCCTGACTATTTTAAAATGAAACTTACAAGAGAAAATAGCTCCCAACAGCCTGACCTGAAGGTTTAAACTAAAAGATGCGATTCCTCACTACTTCTAAACAGTACACTGGTGATATAGCCTACACTCAGTGGATAAAATACACACTTTTAAACCTCAGCTAGTGGAGAACTACATTGCTGTGTTGAGGCATCTATATTGAAGTCATAGGAAGGATCTTTCACTAGAGTTACATGTGAATGTGCTGCTGTTTGAGGACTGAGGATTTTAATAGTCCTTAAAAGTATAACTATAAGGGGGGAGTTACTGTACTCAAAGTCCTCTCGCTTAACATTGTTTTGATCTTATGTCCCTGCTCCATTACAGGACATGCTCGTTTAAAGTTGTACAATACTCCCCTATAACGTCATTTGGCCGCCTGATTTGTCCATGGCTGGCAGCCCTCTCCCCCCCAAGCACCTCCCGCCCACCAGCGGACCCTGCGGATCAGCACCTTCCCCCTGCTCCCCCTCCCCCCCCCCCCCCGCGGCAATTAGCTGTCTTGTGGCATTCAGGAGGCTCGGGGGGGGGGGGGGGGAGAGCGAGGATGCGGCGCACAGCCTCCCAGGCCCCTCCCCTGCCTCCTGGATGCCGCAAACCAGCTGACTGCTGCAGGCAAGAGGAGTGGGGGGGGGGGGGAAGGCGCTGATCCGTGGGGTCCGCTGGCAGGCAGGAGGCACTTGGGGGGGGGGGGCATAGGGGAGCTGCCAGCCTATTTAATACCTGTTTTAAATTGCTTAGTTAAAAAATTGTTTAAAAATGTATATAATACCTTGTCTGGTGTAGCGGGGTGGTCACTATATTTAGACTTTCAACATCAGCAAGGATTATGCAAGTAACATTCTATAGAATCGCATGGTCTTCAACAATATTGAAGCATACCAGCTGCTTCAACTAAACTGGGATTAATTTAGATTTAAAATTGCGGGAGGGAGGGATAGCTCAGTGGTTTGAGCATTAGCCTGCTAAAGCCAGGGTTGTGAGTTCAATCCTTGAGGGGGCCATTTAGGGATCTGGGGCTAAAATTGGGGATTAGTCCTGCTTTGAGCAGGGGGTTGGACTAGATGACCTCCTGAGGTCCCTTCCAACCCTGATATTCTATGATTCTATGATTCTATGATGGTGTTTTGAACAAACATGATGATTGCCTGTTCTCTTCATTCCTTTGGCCACTGTCGGAAGACCGGATACTGGCTAGATGGACCTTTGGTCTGATCCAGTATGGCCATTCTTATGATAGCCTCCCCCAAATGTAGCACTAATAAAGGATTTCACCACTAGCAGGAAGTCCCTCTCTACACTGTTCTTTAGCTTGTAATTTTCCAGTTTCATCAGTGAAACGTGCATTTAAAAAACAAATACAAAAGGATAGCCTGTATACGCAGGATGCAATTTCAAATATAAAATATTGCAAAACCAGAATATTAACTGGTACTACACTTAAGAATATAGGCATCTACAGTTAATATTCCTTGTAATATTGTTGTGTAAAGGAGCATGACCAGTTAACCAAAGGGATAGCAAACTGGCAAATATAGCCTAAATGTCAAACCCTTGATGAAAGTGTTAAGGAAGAGAATGGTCAGAGCACCTGACTTTTCATTTCCCAGTGAATCAGGCTGTCCCAAGTATTTGCATAAAAAACAAATTAGTTTGAGATGTAATAACAGAGATGGAGTCTTACGTTGCGAGGAATTTCTGAACTCTCAAATTAACTTTGCATTAATTTAGTTATGGTTTTAATTTGTGACATTTTATATTTTGTGTATGTTGCCTATTGTTGGATTTATTAGAAACCTAGACATGTTACTGTATGGATTTTGGATTTGAGATACAAGTTTCCTTTTCTGCCAAACTCCAGTTACCCTATTGTTTTAGATGTCCCTTAAGAGATCTGGATAATCAGGATTTACCACTAGATGTGTTTAAAGTCCAACAGACTTAAGTTTAACATCTAAAGGATGCAGTCTCTCAAGTGGCGAGACAGATGCACTATTATCTAACACAAGAGCCTCCATTTAATCCAAAGGCCGATCTGGAAACTGTACTGAGGCCATGTCTTAGAAAACAGGTCAGGCCAAATCCTGGTCCCATTAAAAGTCAATAGTGAAATTCCAATACACTTCAGTGGAGCCAAAATTTGGTTCGTGTTTAAAAAGGTGTTCCATCCACACTAGGAAAGTAGGGTGCAGTGTGGATAAAAAGTCACAGGCTAAAAATACAAGGAAGTCAGAATGAACTATTGGAGTCCGTGCTGATGTGCAGCTCAAGTGACAATACAATATTTGCAAAGTCATGTTTAACAAAAACTCTTGGAGCTGCTGGTTTGAGAGAGGGTATAAATTATTCTATCAACTATTCTGCAGTTGTTTTTTTTTTCTAGTAGTTACCTGGGTAAGGATGTAGCTCCTTTGGGCCTCTTCCATTTTTATCAAGCTGGCATTGATATAGTCATTGTCACCTCTGGTTAGCTTAATTCGACTGTGGTCAACTGTAGCACAGACAATCAGAAAACACAGGTTAATGCCTTCATGCATATGTTATGATCCACGACCAATTTCATCAAATGCTAGGACCAAAAATGTAACTTTCTAAAAGAACAAAAAAGTGAAATAGTAACAATAAAGAATTGTTTCTGAATGAAAAGTTCTTTGCACTTGCTGTACTGGGAACAGACAATAATTAGCACTATTTTATTGTGATAATGCAATTAGGGCCCAATTAAAAACAGTTGTGAAGTGTGGAGTATTTTGCACACGCAATGATCACAATTGTATGTGCAAACCGGATAATTTTGCACACAGATTTATATATCAAGCTACTGCTTGTACATGCAATCAGCATGTACAAACTAATTCTACAACTGTATGCATATTTTTGCAGGTCTTTGTGAAAATCAGTTCCTTAAAATCTGGATAATAGATAAATTTGAACAAAGTGGCCTGTATCAGCAGGATAATCATCAAATGGAAACCTTAACCTCTGCTGATAGGTCCTACATTCAACTGAAAATTTTCCTAATCTATCCTCCCCACCTACTGAACAAAAAAATTACTTGACACTTATTTTACTGGACTTCTGTTAGTTCCAAAGCTTGCAGTATTTATGATTCCCCCAATGCATAAGAATTTCCACATTTTACAGGAAAACCAAACTTATTGAAAGGAATATCATCTAAAGGAAAACAAAATTAACAATGGTCAACAAGAAAAAAATAAGACTCCTGAAAGTGATCAGTAAGCAAAGCTATGTGCAACATTATAGTCCCTACTGAATTTCTTGAAAGGCTGAACTGAATTTTAGTCTCTAAAGTGACTGTACAAGTTTTCCAGTATCTGGAAATATTTGTTTAGATGCAATATGTACAGGAATCCTGTGAGTGCAGCATACACTGCAACTGTTCTTTATGTTTGTTCTAAGCAGTGCTAACTACTTATGCTAAACAACCTGTTCCACCTCATATGTAGCTGTGACACCGAGTACATTTCCCAGACTGGAAGAAGAGCTCTGTGTAGCTCAAAAGCTCGTCTCTCAGCAACAGAAGCTGGTCCAATAAGATATTACCTCATCCACCTTGTCTCTCAAAACAGAGGACATAATAAATACACACTTGGGATGAGGGGAAAAGTCTCAAAAGTGCATCACGATTAGGGTTTCTGGTTTATTATAATTTAATTTTTCAGGGTTTATTTTTAACTTTGAGTTTTGTAAGGGTCCAAGTTGGAGCTTTTAAGGGCTTTCTATGAATAATCTCTTTGCAATGTTCCCTAATGTATTTTAACAGAGTGCTCTTGCAAACAGCAATATGCTAAAGTGTACAAGGGAACCTCTAACGAGCACCAGCAGGAACAATTATTGTGCAAGAAATTCACAGAATCACAGAATATCAGGGTTGGAAGGGACCTCAGGAGATCTAGTCCAAACCCCTGCTCAAAGCAGGACCAATCTCCATTTTTTTTAGTGCGCTTTAGAACTCACATCCCTGTAATCCACATTACCAGTCTGTGCAAACAAGCTCCTGGATACAAGTAACCATTTCGGGTGTTTATCCAATAAACGCTGATTGCATTTTTTGTATTAGGGTGTTTTGTCAGTGTTTATCAGTTAAGACTGAAAATCAGAAGCCCTAATCATGACCCACTTTGTGCAGGGAGAAGAGACTTAGAGGACTGAATATAAAGTTTCATCAACAGATATATAGGAAAACAAGGAGATCAGAGTTTCTGAAGTGACTAAGTTAAAAGCTAGCTAGGCTGGTTTCTTTGCTTCCTTTTTTCCTCTCAAACCAACTTCCAATTAAATTGTTTTGGCAAAATTCCTCCTGTCTCTGTACAGCTACAAACATTCTATATTAACTGGTAGCATGCTATATATATATTTATTTTTACATTAATGGAGAGGATAACTGTACATTTAATACTGATAACAGATTTGTGCTATCCTACCCATCCTCTTTCTCTGTCCCTGGGATTTAACCATGAGACAACTACTTTCCCGCAAAGACTTCTGTCCATGAACATTGCAGCTACTGCACACCGCTACAGTGTAATCCCATGACATACCACACTATGGTGTATTGTGACAGATCTCATGTCATGAAGTATATTAATGACAAGATTTAAGTCATGGATGTATAGCCATCCATTCAAAATATACAACCAAGTGCCTTCTGAGACACAAATTCTTAGAGGTTAACAGTCTGTTACAAATAATTGTGAAAAAAAGGATACTTACAGGGGCTGACATCTCTGTACCTGTTTCGGTTTTTGTTTCTGGGATGTTTGGCCACTTTACATGGAAAGTCACTGGCTTCATGCCTGATATCCTAGAACAAAAGAATTAAGATGTTTGAACTTGCCAGCAGTTTGCAAGAAAAGCTTACAGTTCAGTGTGTCTGTGAGGGAGGGGATGTTGATTTTATTTTGTAGTCACCTGCAAGTGTCTGCTTATCATGGCATTTACTTGAGGGTTTTGGACAGCAACTATTTAGAACAAATGTTTGCAGTTTTAGATTAAATACTGAGGTAAGATTATTTCTTGTAGTACAAGACACTGACTTGCTGTTGGCTATGCTAATATGTGATCAGCTTTTCACAAAGGAAGTACTGCAACACATTGTGCTTTTAGATGAACATATTTTACCTGATGTAGAGAATTGTGCAGACATGTGACATTACATAAATATTTCCACAAAGTTATTCATCGCACGCAGATACACATTAAAGAGTTCACTAAGAAAGATGGTTAGAAATGGCTATCATTTAGTATTCTACACGTCACCATTTTATAAGTCTATATTAACAGCCCAAAACTGCAGTCATGTCTAGTTAAGTTAATTTGGATCCTTATCTCGAGTCATCAGCAAGCTGTTCTGGAGCTGCAAATGACAAAAGGGGTTCTTTGCACTCAGTGCATACTCTACATAAAAGCAAGGATGCCATTCCGCAAGGTAATACTGACAGAATCATCCAGCTCTTCCTCCAGCCTTTTTTCAGATGTGGCTAACAGCTCAAGCCTCTGAGAGAAACTCAGAAGAAATAAAGCAGCACAATACTGCCCAACTTGAATATAAACCCTTATTTATAGAAATCAGGCAGACATACATATCATATGCTGCATAAGAGTACAACCTGTATGAACGTTGTTACCAGGACCATCAGAGAAGAGATCATGTCATTCATTGTAGATTATTATTTTTATTGTTTTAAAACACACTGAGGCTGGAACAAAATCTGAATGAAAACTGCCAGAAATGCACTCGCTGCAGAGTTCAGATTTAGCTATTACAAGGCAATTTAAGGAGTCCCAAGACAGACATCTTGTGTCTGTGTGTAAAATGTACAGTTTAGCATGGCTCAAAGGCCATCCAAAAATACTAAAGATATTAGGGCAAATTCATCCCTTTCCACTAGGGTTGAATTTGAGACACTCTGATTTATGTGGTTAATCAAATTAAACTAAATTTTACAGTAAGAAATTTACATTTTTAGGATCATATCCTCAGCTGGTTAAACTGGTGTAGCTCCCTGACATAGAGCAAACATCAATTTATGCCAGCTGAGGATACGGCCCTTTGAATTCGGTCCAAATCAGACTGGTACTCTTTATGATTTTGCAGAACGGTAACCTTAGGCATACAGAGAAGTGCTAAATCATAGGAATGTTTTTGTCCAAAGTGACCTACCAACTGCAAGCATTCAATTCCTTCCCCTCCTTTCCTACTCCTCCCCGTAGATTTAGCAGCAATCTCCGAGTATGTTGTACAGACTATATTGTGTGATGAGTTATATTTTATAACTACTTGCCCCAAATTAGTACAGTGATCTGACACAGCTCCCTGCTGAATAGGGCTGGACATCAGCTACTATCTTTTTATAACTTAACATATGGCTGCCTGTAATTCTGATGGGAGAACGTAGGCTACCAGTATGATGAATATAGTCTCAACTTCAGCAGTACAACATCCCAGGAACATGAAGCCCTGGCAACTTACAGACATCACAGACTGGTCATTTGTTATTTTAGCTTTTGCTACCATGCACAAATTGAAGTATCAAGACCAAAAAGGGAACGGCAAAAAGGGTTTTCTAAATCTACTCCCCACAGAGCCTACATAGTCTTTTTAAGCGTAAAGACGACGACTTGAGGTCCATGTGCAAAGAAATCAACATGTAATGTAAGCAAAAAAGTCTATATGGTTTTATTAATTCAATCCAATATATAAAGCGGAGGCACTAACCTGCCTTGTGCCACTGAAAGCCAGTAATGGCTCCTAAGTATCTAAACTGCTAACATCAGCTTTTTTTTACATTTTATAGAAGAATTGCAATGATGCTTCAGTCACACAAAGGAACTTTAACTGATAGAAGATACTCTCCACCCTCCCCAAGAACTCGTTGCCACAAATACCACTGAAGCCAAGCGTTCAGTAAGGTTGAAAAGTATTAGACATTGATATAGACTAAGAATATTCATAGATATAGGAAAAAATCCTATACAAACGACAAAGCTGCTGCTGCTCACTGGGAGTGGAAGTTTTTTTTTTTTTGCCAGCAGGAGACTCTCTCCTGCCGACAAACAACAGCTACACTGCGCGCCTTTCAGCAGCATGGCTGTTGCGGCACAGCTGTCTCTCTAAAAGGTGCATCATGTAGACAAAGGCTTAATAAAGGCAGTGATCTCTTTTCAATCCCTCAAGGTAGGAAAATATGCTAAATTTGCATTGCCTTAAGAAACTGTATGAAAGCTAGGTCAAACAGATGAGTTTGCTATTTAGATCTGAAGGCAGGAAGTTAGTAGGTGCTCTTGTTTTGCCTGACTGGGTATGTCTATACCCCTGGCTGGCCCATGCCAGCTGACTCAGGTTCATGAAGCTCAGGCTTAAGGGCTGTTTAATTACAGTGTAGATATTTGGGCTCAGACTGCAGCCCAACTGTCTACACTGTAAATTAAACGGCCCTTAAGCCTGAGCCAGCAGGGTGGGTCTAACTGCAGTGTAGACATACCTGTTGTGGTAAATCACTGTCATGGAGGGTAATACTTTCTCTCAGGTAGCTCAAGAAACCCCTGGAGAGCTTTCAAAGTCTGTCCTTACTTTGAACTGGCTTCTATGCTAAATGGGGAGTCAGTGCAGTGAATGGAGCACCGCAGTGAAGTGTCCATAGGGACCTCTGATGCTAATTGTTGTCCTGAAAAAAACCCCAATTAGTCCACGGGGCTTCATTCTAAATCTAGCGAACTGCATAAAATAGTCAATCTTGAAAGTCATGAATGCATGGATCTCAGGAGCCAGATATATTTCTGATGGTAGTGGGTGGTGGTTCTTTTTGTTTGTTTGTTTTTTTTGCAGTGGTAGCTCTTTGTGCAGCCAATGGTAATGAGAAGTCCCGCAGAACACGAAATGACTTAATCATAGCACAGATGCCCTCAGTGGAGGGGGTTATTAAAAGAAGTGTCCTCTTCTGGCAAAGTTATTACACAAAATTGTCCACTCTAGGGTTTCTTGCACGTTCCCCTGAAGCTTCTGGTATTGGCCACTGTCAGGGATCAGTTACCAGATCGGCAATTTCAAAATGTGTCAGTCCTATGGTAGTATAATCTATGTAGGAAGCCACAAGAAAAGAAAAAAAAGTACACTTTCAAAAATTCAAAACATGCAAGTGTCATGTCAGAGTGACTCAAAGTCAATGTCAGTATAATAAATGAAAGGCTGGTAGACGAATACAGGGATTGATAAGGATAATTAACACTTTCTTGAATTACATTTATATGGTGCCTCTACAGTGACACTATCATTTTAAAAGGGAAGCATAACACAATTTAAAATGTCATGCATTATAAAACTTGAGGACTAGAACTGAAAGTCAGTTTTCCGAAGTTAAATCTTCTGGTTCTGAGTATGACTCATTTGATAGCACTCACCTCATGGGTTTAAGTCCTGTACCCACCACAGATATTTCAGGGCAGTAACTTGTAGCTTTGGAAGAAGAAGTCTGTTGAAATGCTGTACTTCAGATGAGACAAATCAATGTTTTTCTGCCCATTTCTGATCTAGATCTATCATAATAATACAGGTAAAAGTTAAAGACCTTTCTGTGCTTTTTCAAGAGGGGAGAGCAGCTCTCAGCTATGTTAGGGGCCAAATGGGCCTCAGGACTCGGTAAGTGGAAAAGTCATTTAGAGTCAACTTTCCCCTTCCTCAAGCTGAGCACATTTTGGTCAGATCAGGGTTTCTGGCCCCTAGTACCATTAGCAGCTTTACAAAATACCATAAAGCTATGTAGCCCCAAACATTGAATTAAGTCACTATGTATAACCAAGTTCAGCTTTTTCCATTTTAGTTTCAGGCCACCTGCTACACTAACTTTATAGTGCCCTTCATCAGAATATATCAAGAGTGCTTTACATGCATCCTTATTTTATAGGCAGGAAACCGAGCCACAGAAAAATTAAGTTCCACATTCACATAGGTATTTAGGGTCCTAACTTCCACCGATTTCAAGTTAGGAGCCTACATACCTTTGTGGATCTGTCAGCAATCATTCAGGTACATTGTATTCATAATCATATGGTGGACATCACCTCCTTGCAAGCATGTGTGTGTCAGTAGTTACAACTCATATTACCATGGCGGGGGGAGGGGGGGGGGGGGGAGAGCTTGGTCCAAAGCCCACTGACTTCAATGGTTTGCATCTGACCTTAAGTCTGCAGATAGCATGATTAATGGGTAAAATGAAAAATATATTTACCCATAAACTCTTTGGGAAAATAATTTCCGTGCAGCATAGGATAAGAGGTCCTCTGTTATATTGTCACTCACTGCCTGTCTATCTCTGGGAAACAGCAGTTGCCAAGTCCCTATGAGCACAGCTACAGTGAGCCATAGTAGTCTGGTATACACTGAAATAATCACATATTTAACATTTAAAGCTTCCTTAATGCTTTTAGTAATCAGCACAACACTAATCTCAAAATGAAAGAATTTTACTTAAAATAATCAATTTCCTAATCTCCATTTACTGATACAGGTGCCACAAAGAATGGCACCACAATAAAATAAATCACAATTAGAAGTTAAGGGAAAGCTGCTACTCTTTGGAATGCTCCTTTGCTAGGTGACGTCATACAGTACATAGCTTTTCCCTCCTGAGATCACAAGAGGGACAAGTGTTGAGGGGTCCTGTAGAAACAAACAGCTGGATTAATCTAGGGGAAAATCCTTTTTAGGCTCAAAGGGAAAACGCAGGACGTCGCAGAACTGAGCGCCAGTGACCCTAGTCCTTCTCTAAAGGGAACACTTGTGAGCCAGAATATGAAGTGAATTATTGTGATAAAGCATTCAGGAACACACTGGATGAAACTGACATTCAACTGGTTGGGGCAACAAGAGTGGCTTTCCCTTTCTATGCAGACACCTGCCTGATAAACGTGTTAACCAGACTTCAGTAGCCCTGATATAAAATTCTTTAGGAATATAGCTTTGGACCACATATGCCAAGCGGTTCATTCATTCATAGATATTAAGGCCAGAAGGAACTATTATGATCATCTAATCTGACCTGTATAAACACAGCTTATAAAATTCCACCCAGATTCATGAAATAAAGTGACAAGCTGTAGAAGTTGTACAATTGAATAAAATGTTCACATCACTTTTGACGACACTGGTTATAGAGATTTGCTTGTTCATATATCTGGGAACTAGGTAAGCCAGTGGGCGTGTACATACATTTCTCAAGAGTTCCGTGTAAGGCTGGCTGAGCAAGTGATTGCTCCATGAGGTTAAGAAATTGTAATCACAGACCTACAACATGGTTTTCCTAGAAAGCCCCTTGCTGATTCAGTACTATGTAGGCAATTTGAAACAGGCTGCAGTGATGCAGTATAAGCAGAACTTCCATGTCTACAGTCAGTTGGCTGCGGTTGCTGAAATGCACAGCCACCAGAATGCATGAGCTAGGCTGGAATGTGCCATTAAATTATGTCAGCATGAAGGAAAGGGCTTTAAAGAAACCTATACCCATTCTGATTACCCTAGCAATCAGACATCCCTAAGCTAGGGCTTTGTTGTGCTCCATGAACAAGGTGCAACTGGTCTAAAAAAAATTGTAGACCCACACTTTAGAGGATCATAATTTACAAAACCTGTATTGCCTGCTGTGATGGGGTGACTACCCCACACATGTGGTGAAAGGGTTCATGTGGGCCTGGCCTAACTAATGATGGAACCCATCTGGGAAGGGGCTGGGTGGTGCTATAAACAAAGGACACATGAAGCAGAAAGGGGCTGCAAGGAGAAACTTTGATGTTACACTCCTGATAGTAGGGAATGGAGAGATCTGTAAGGAACAAGAAGCTCTTACACAGAGTGAGGAGAAAAGCCCAGAGACAGGCTTCATCGAACAAAGTCCAGGGGGGTGGCAGCAAGAGGGTATAGTGTAGAGGATGAACCTGGGTTCCCCTACCTGCCACTGCTAAGGTGATGGGAAGCCCTTAAGATATGGGCTGCTAGAAACTTTGAGAGAAGGTTCCAAAACCCAAGGACGACAGATTAGATGGAAGGACCAGGGTTATTTATTTATGCTAGATTTTGTCAGCCTGAATGGGGTGTGACTAAAACATGAGTCATGAGAAGAGGTGGACCACTGAGGGACCAGCATGACTGTTGGCAAGGGGTGCTAGACAGGAGAGCTACTACACCACACCCATGCTTTAAGGATGCATTCTAGCAGTGAGTTCACTCTTCTACACCGCCAAGGACTGTGTAAATTAGGTAACTAGTTCATCTGAAGACAATCTGAATTTTGATCATTTGGGTGTGCACTTAGCAACACAAATTTAAACTTTTGGGCCAAGATTTAGAAATTGCAATTTGGGAACCTCTAGGTAGTAAGGGCAAAAAGGGGGAAAACAGGACTAACTAGTTTCTACTGAAAGACGCTAGCTGTACAGGAGTCCAATATATGATTGGAAGTAAAAAAAAACAACAACCCTAAGTGCACAACTTTAAAATGAGGGTAGAATTAAAGTTATATGAGCTACCCTAAATCTGGCATTTCCTAACCTTCAGGTGTTTGACTTTGCCACCTAAACAAGATTTTATTTAATCTTAAAAGAGCAAGTTAAGGAGAGACTTGATCACAATCCAAGTATCTACACAGGGAACAGATATTTCATAATGGGCTCTTCAATCTAGTGGAAGAAAATCTAACAAGACCCAATGCCTACAAGTGGAAAATAGACAAATTCAGACTGGAAATAAGGAATAGTTTTTAACAGTGAGGGTAATTAACCATTGGAACAATTTACCAAAGATTTTGGCAGATTCTCCATTATCGGCAATTTGAAAATCAAAAGGGGAGGTTTTTCTAAAAGACTTACTCTAGTTCGAATGGGAATTTTGGGGAAGTTCTGTAGCCTGTGTTACACAGGCAGTCAGACTAGATAATCACAGTGGTCCCTTCTGGCTTTGGAAACTATGAACACTTAAATGTTTTTTGTAAATATATTAAGAGAGATAGCTCAGTGGTTTGAGCATTGCCCTGCTAAACCCAGGGTTGTGAGTTCAATCCTTGTAGGGGGCCATTTAGGGATCTGGGGCAAAAACTGGGGATTGGTCCTGCTTTGAGCAGGGGGTTGAACTAGATGACCTCCTGAGGTCCCTTCCAACCCTGATATTCTATGTTCTGAAAAGAAAGAAAAAGTTGGAGAACTGAAGTCAGTGGAGCTATGTGGACTTTACACCAGCTGAGGATCTGACAATTTGTCAGTCCCTACATATTACCACCTTTCATATTTCTGACTTTTCAACCTTTTTTTTTTTTTAAAAAAAATCAATTACGGTTTTGATCACTTGTAGTGAAGGCTCTTTTTTTGTTTTTAAAAAAAGACAATGTCAATGAAGCTCTAATAGACTAAAAGTTATATGGATGTCTTCAAAATTTAAATAAATTAGAAGGTTAAAACATGAAAAATAAGACTAAGAACATAAGACGTTCACAATAGGTGGCAGGAATACATCGTTCAGCTAGTTCAAAAGGCTCATAATGTGACAGCTGAACAGGAAACAAAACTAAAACAGGAGCATCTTTTTTTTTTTTTTTTTTTTTTAATAAATCTTGCTTCTCCCCTCTTCCTCACTTGCACAACTCTGTTTCCTATTCAGCAACTCTCTTCACTGCTCCTGAAGTGAGCATGAGGGAAAAATATTGGAGGTGGAGACTGAAAAACAAAATGGCTCTTAGACAAGTATTTTTGCAGAGGAAAAGCTTTTACTATTTACAATATCAAGCAAGAATCAGTGCCAGGAAACAAACCACAGTCTTACTACAGCGTCGAGATATAAGTCAGTTAATTCACCACCTATGCAGTTTAGAGAAGGGAAATGAATCGTGAAGATCAGATACAGACCTTAAGTTCCCCAAAGACTGGAGGTTTTCAGATCCAGTATTTTGGCTCAGGCTCACCTCTAGTATACTGGGTACATTTGAAAATCCAGATGTCTATTTAGCTCCTGAGGTAGTTTCTGCATTAGTCTGTACAGCAAATTCAGATCCAGATTTAGAAAAAATTTAGTTTTTACAATTTTTGCACAGTGATGTTTGGATTCCATTAACAACCGTTTTTATATGAACTAAAAATTTTGTTCTCCCTGACCCTCAGGACATTTCAACCTTTTATAGGATGACATTTCAAGAGAGTTGCTACATAACATTTTAACTCCTGGACTGAGAAGTGACAGTGTCAACTTCTTACGGACAGCCTTCGTTGGTACTTATACAAGGACATGACCAAAACCGAATGTTCTCGGATAACATATGTAGCCTTTTTGCAAATCTAAATATTTCTGTGAAAAGTGCTTGAGAGAAGAAAAAAAAGCACCTGACAAGAGGCTTCTCCCAGATCCTTTAAGACAATGAAACCAGATGGTTCTGGCTGCACACTCAGAGTACAATCATCAAAATGGTAATCTTTCCAGAGCTAGGACTCTCATTGTGTATAAGCTATAACAGAACAGTAGATGGCCCTGGAATGAATACAGAGATGCAATTCAGTGGAGAGGTTCTGATGACATAACTGATGGAAGAGGAACTGTGGAGTGACTTCATCTTTTGTGTTCATCCAAGGTCATTATCTTATTACACACACACACACACACACACAATTACTTTACACTGAAGTACGTTTTATACACGTGAAATTAACCTTAAAGGGAAAGTAGGAATTAGAGTGCCAGACTCCACTGTACCTTTAATATTTTATAGGTTTAAAATGGTGTAGCACTGGGGTTCTCAACCTTTTTCTTTCTGAGCCCGCCCCCCCCCCCCCAACATCCTATAAAAGTTCCACAGCCCCACTGTGCCACAACAACTATTTTTCTGCATATAAAAGCCAGGGCCTGCGTCAGGGGGTGGCAAGTAGGGCAGCTGCCCAGTGCCCCACACCACAAGGGGCACCACAATGCTAAGTTGCTCAGACTTCACCTTCAGCCCAGAATGGTGGAGCTCGGGGCCCCGTGTTGCAGTCCCATGTGGTGGGGCTTCGTCTTTCTGCCCTGGATCCTAGCGCATCTAATGCCAACCATGCTTGGGGGACCCCATGAATTCTACTCACAGCCCCACAGGGTAAGGCCCTGGACTGACAGCCCCGGTTGAAAACCGCTGGTATAGAACACATCTATGTATATATAAAATTGGGGCTAATAGTTTGGGACAAGCCAGACTTTAAATTCTCAGATTTCCCAAAGCCCTTCCCCCCCCACCCATGCTATAAAAACCTCTAGCTCATGGCTCTGGCCTCCAGGTTTCAGGCCCACCAGGGGAGGAGCGGGGGAAAGAAGAGGAGCCACCAGGGCTCAGAAATATTTACCAGAGCTCTGCTCTGGCCACATTTAAGCCCTGGGACAAACAGATTTTAGTTTTTAAATCAAATAGTTAATTATCCTTTCCAAAAATCAAATCGATTAGCTAAGAAATATGAGAGCAAGTGACCATTTAAAAAACGTGACAAAGCAGGACTGCTCCCCCTCACTGGCTCTGCAGGAACTCAATATTTGTGAAAATTGAGCGGATGATATTTTTGATAATCAGAAACCTAGAAAAAGTATGTGCATTTTTTAAAGTTAGCAGGGTGGTGGTATTTTATTTGCATTTTGAAACAAATGTTCTGCACAATTGCATCCAACACTGAAGAGAATGAGCCTGGTGTTGAATAAAGCACACTGGAATCTTAATTCTCACTCTGCAAAAATTGACACAACTAACACACTCATACTCAGTTTCTCAGCAAAGATGAAGAGTGGCACAGTGAGGTTCCAAATACACTTACCAGAACACTATCAACCTAGCAAAACTAAACTACATGGTTCACTTGTTTTGTCAAAGATACGTCTTGGGACGTAGTATTTTGTTCGCTAATTCAAAAATCTAATACACAATAGAGGTCTAGTGATTTTTCTATTATACATTTTCAAAACTTGGACTTCAAATGCTTTAAGTTCTCCTACATGGGTCTAAACTTTCTAGAACTGAACTGCACCCTTACAGTATTGATAGACAGACATCTGAATTTTGAGTATTAGAAGTATATTGTATTTAAAAAGCCTGAAAAATTTCATCCTTGCATTATAAAGCTATATAGTGAACTACATAGAATATGGGCTCTTTAAAGGTTAGAGATATGATAATCTTGTTCAAATAGTTTCAAGCATTGTTCTCGAGCAAGGGCAGGAGATTGCAAAGTTGAAAAAATGCTTGATTTGGTTGTGTGCATAGGATTTGCCACTAATCTGTTCACATTAAACAATGTTAGCAAGAATCGCCAACTATTTAAAAATTCTCTTTAAATCTAAAAATCTCAATTACCAACATCTTCCTTTTATACACAAAAAAAATAATAAAAAGAAGAACCCTCTAACTGTATATTCAAATGCACCAGAGTTTGCAGCAGCCAGGGACCAGTTTTTAGCAACAGAAATAACAGAATAAACATAGCACCAACACACTGAAGTGTGGGCTTAATCCAAAATCCACTGAAGTTAATGGAAAGAGATCCTTTGAGGAAAAACAAACTATTGATAACGCAATGCCAACGAACTAGGTTACATGTATATTGTCATAAGAAATGAGAATTGCAGCTGTCAAACTTTATACAAAGAGAACGGTTTCAGAAGCAACTGAATTACAGAAAAGAAGTTAGTATACTCTTTAATAGACAAGTTCTTTCTGAAATCTATAGAAGGTGCCACAAATTGTCACATCTGCTGCCTTGTTCTGAATTAAAGGAGGGATCTAATTTTTTCAATATGTTGGGGCTATCTGTTCTACTCTGAAACAGCACTAAAAAAAAGTAGATAACCTTTTAAAAACCTAGAAACTAAGAGATTTTTTACCTGCCTTAAGATTTCATATGAACTGACACTGCTTTTATCAAATCTATTCTCTTGTGCATACTCAACCAACCATTTACTTCTTTCAGAAGAGAGGGTTATCGGTATTGCCTATAACTTAAACAGAAAATAAGTTCACAAGAATGAAAAAATTCACTTCATGTATCTGTGGTCAATATAGCCATTGTTTCAGTTCCTATGTTCTTTACAGCTTAAGAACAAAAGGTTTTCCTATAATAAGGCCTCAAAACTGATCTTTCATCACACTGAAGTAAACCTGAAACTATAACAGTGAAAGTAAACTACTTTCAATTTTTGGTGCAAAGAATATTCCAAGGTATTTCAAGTGTTTAGACTGAGTTTGATTCATTAAAACAAGGACCACCACACAATAAGCATTGAGCTGTTTTGAAATTCTATTCTATCTGGGTTCTTACACTGAACTCAGTCGCTGAGTGTCTTCCAGAACTGCATTAAGCAACATGACTAAAATCTCTGCTATTTATCTCATGCTCTCCCTGGGGGAGAAGTGTGTGGACTGTTTTGTTTTGCAACATTGTAAAAATTTTCTTTTGCTTACACGTTGCCACATGTTTGTTAGAGAAGGCAAGGCCAAAGAAATTCAGCTTCTACTCAGAGTGGAAGGTGGTGAGCTTTGATGGTCCCCAAAAATCTGGCCACTTATTTTGGTACCTAAGAGGATGCTGACCTATTCTGAAAATCTGGACTGGATTGTGGGTGCCGAGTCCTTTTGAAAATTCTGGCCTAGATAAACAAAACAAAAAAAAAAGCATGGAGTATGCTCATTCCATGTGAACATGAACTAGCTGTACTTTAAGTTAACATTACAGGAATTACACTGTACCATTTCTGTTTGGATTCTAATCTCATACTATTACAAGACTTGATCACAAAGAAATTTAAGAAACCCCCTGAAGGGATTGTGCGAAGATGAAAAATAAAGAAATCACTTATGTTCTGTTGAAGTCACAAGTTTCACCTTGGGCATAAATCAATATGCAGAAAATGAATCAGCCTAGTCTGATTTCTTGTAATTGATTTCAGTATATTGAAACCACTACATACAAGGCTTTGAACCACAAAAGGGTTCCTGTAAATGAACACAAGCACAGTAATTAAATCCTGTTTCACAAGCAGTCTTCCCCTTTCACATGCAACTTACCTAAGTTTTAGGTGTACACAGTACTTTAAAGATACAAAAACAGTAAAGATCTAACACAAGCATTAGGTTGCATGCAAGATAAAAGGTATGTGTAACGCTGTTTAAAAAAAACAAAAACAAAAAAGAGCACACTGCAGTGAGTTTCAGAGCCTGGGGTCAACTGACTCAGGATCCCAGTACAGGGCTAAAAATAGAAGCGTAGACATGACTATTTGGGCTCTGAAACCCGGTGAGGGGAGGTGGGTCTCAGAGCCTGAGCTCCAGTCCAAATGGGAATGTCTACACTGCTATTTTTAGCTTGACAGCACAAGACCAAACCAGTTGATCCGTGCTCTGGGACTGGCTTCCACAGGTTTTTCTTTTTTTAGGAGGGGGTTTGCAGGTGGGGTAAGGAGCAGTGTAGACAAACTCACAGTTGAACGTGTTATTTGTAAAGCTGGTTTTGAGACTTTTCGATGTTATCTCATAAAGGAGTGTAGAACTGCGACATTAGCATACAAACTCTATTCTCGGGTTGCAGCACTTGGGATATTTTATTTCATTAAGAGAATAATTAGCACATCCCCAGTTTCCTATAAAGGCTCCTTATTATTGGCATGCAGCATTTAAAACAGTCACCAGCTCCTGCTCACATAGTAATACCTTGGAGACCTGCTGCAAGTTTCCTTCACCTTACTCCTTCCTGTGAACCAGTGACTCAGACTTCAGTGGTTCAGGAGCCAAATTAGCCTGATGAAACCTCCAGGAATACGTACAACCAGAATTGGCAACTCTCTATATTTTATTCTCATAGCGAAATGACGGACCAAGCATCCTGACTGGTTGTTAATTAAATCACACATAGTGTTTTAATATCATGAGCTGCAAAGAGACACATTAAAAAGCCACTTGTGGGTCACAAGCCTCAGTCTAAGGCCTGGTCTACACTGGGGGGAGGAAGGGGAAATTGATCTAAGATATGCAACTTCAGCTATGAGAATAGCGTAGCTGAAGTCGACGCATCTTAGATCAACTTAGAATCACTTACTTCACGTCCTCGCGCCGCGAGATTGACGGCCGCCGCTCCCCCATCGACTCAGCTTCCGCCTCTCGCCCTGGTGGAGTTCCGGAGTCGACAGCAGGGTGATCGATTCATCGCGTCTACACTGGACGCGGTAAATCGATCCCCGATAGATCGATCACTACCCACTGATTCAGTGGGTAGTGTAGACGTGGCCTGAGCATCATTGCTTTAAATCCTTTGCTCTACATTGGTTTGCCAAGGTTTCCATCCTGGCAAATTGGCTCCTCCACCTTGAAAAATCCTGCAGATGGCGGCCAAACTAGTTGCCCTTTATTGTTTTTGAATCACATCTTCCCAAATGACACAGCAATTGCCTTAAGTTGCAATTGCAGCCCTGTGATTACCTGCATATTACAAAGTTAAACCATGGAAACCCAGGTTTTTGCATTATTGTTTTGGAATTTAAAATAGCCCTGGCATATCTATGACAGTAAGACAAATGTGTCTTGTTCCCTCTGTTGATATTTTGGCTCCAAACAGATTCCTGGGAGCTGGCTTCCACACCATCTCAGCACTCAGCCTCTTCAACTGAGGAACCTCTCTGAAGTAACGTTGTGGACTTTTTCATCTGTAAGCAAAGCAGGAATACTGAAGACTCTTGACTCTGTTTTTGATCTAAACACTTCCAGAAACTTCCCAGCTGAACAACATGCCTTTATGTGAGTATGCAGCCACTCTCCCAATTTTAAAGTCTGTGATGCATGAATATTTAGATTGACTGACTCGCCAATATTTGAAAGAGTAACAATAACTCCAGCTCCCAATCAATTACAAATGCTGATATCCTCAAATTAAGTGATAAAGTGAAACCTAGTAAGAGGCTTCAAGGCAACCAGATCCAGAGAATTAGCTTTGTGGTCTCATCTTTTGCCCTCAAATACACTGAGTTTAAGAGTGCACTATGTTGCACTTAATGAAACAGACAGTCCTCGTATTTTACGGTTTCTCAAGCCTTAGTATAAAGATTGCATTTCACACTAGAATATCTGCTTGAAGTTCGGAAAATGGCAAACGAAACTGATCTGTGGTATGTGTGTCCTTTCACCTTTTCCTGGAAAGTATGCTTGTCTTTTAATCAAGTAGCACAGCAGTTTAACTACATAACAGCCAAACATTGCAACCATTTTCTCAAGACAAATGTTTCAAGAAAATTTCTAAAACGTGTTTTAAGTCATTTAAAAAACAAAAACCCAAAAAACCTACCCCCAGCAACTTCAGCATACACTTCAAAGGAAACATTTCCAGCCCTGACTTTCAGACATCCTTTTCGTTTTCAGTTCCTTATGTCCATATTACTTATCAGTTAGTTTGCCAATCTGATTCAATTTACTTTGCACCTAATAGTACTTCCTGGAATCAACAGTTTATAGCTATTGCAATGAGTAACAGAAGTTATACTACTTCACTCCACAGAAAGGCAGTCAAACCCCTGCATGCTGAAACCTTTCTATAACGGACTGAATTGTGTTCGTTTTTAATACGCTTCATTGTAGTTTGCATGCCAAGAGGACACAGGCAGTACATGTGTGTGCACATGAGCTTGTACTTTTATTCAGGCCTTTATAGAATTTTATTGTAAATAAATGTAAGCATATAACTCATATCCCAAAAATTAAATGGTCTAGTAAGTTTTAAGAGGCAAAAAAACATTAAGTATCTCTGTGCTGGACTTATAAATAAATACATTACACTTGAAGTATAAACACACTGCTATATTATATGGCTGTTCCTGAGACACCTGAATGTCAATTTTTGGAATACGCTGTCACTAGGACCAAATCTGATTAGAATGTTGATGGTTCAGCAATCTGAGTTCCTCGCTATGAAATTGGAAAGCGGGTAGGGAGGTAGGGTTCCTTTCTGGCAAGTCAAAATAACTCTTATGAAGCAACAGTGACCTTTCTAATTAATTTTGCCAATTCACAAAAGGCTTTACCATGATATCATGAGGCTCCTGAAAGCATTAGTTCACCAAATCACCTGTGACTACAGCCAACTGACGCTCCTGAGTTTTTGTTGGCACCATTTGTGCTCTTCAGTTAGATAGACTTTCATCTGTTATTGTCATTAATTCTGTGATTGAGTTTGTGACATGGGAGAGAGAGAGATCTTGATCACCATTACTTTAGAGATCTAGCTACTGTGGGAATGCTCCCTTTTGGTTGACAGCCGCGCAAGAATAATTGTACCCTTCTTTGGTCAGTAGAAGGAGAGGCATTTCTTGGAGTTCTTTTTGGCTCTTGTAGGATGCGTCTTCCTAGGTCTCTTGGGAAAAATAAGAGCTTTAGATTTTATTTTCTTTCTTCCCCTGACCATTAAGGTTATAGAACAGCACTGTCCTTTGCAGTGGCTGTCAGAGTAGAAAATGAAAAGGATGTCTGGAAGTCAGGGCTGGAAATGTTTCCCTTGAAGTGCCTGGAGGATGGGGTGGGGAGGGGTCAGGAAGAGCCTAAGAGTTGCACTTCTTTAAGATTTTAGGTGCTCCTATATCAGAATCCAAACAAGCAGAAACAAAAGGATTACTACTTGTGGGAATCAGAACTGTTTTGTCCTTTGAATATCTTGTTTTCTGGGGCAGGACTAGAAGTCTATTCCTACCATTATGGAGGGGTGCGGTCTAGTATGTTGAGCACATGATTAATCTGTAACTACTGACCTCTGTACCCGATGCCAATTCCCTTTTTGGAAGTTGGTTAAATCGCATCTGCCATTCTATAAGAGAGATAATACGTACTTTGCGGCCTATTATGAAGATTGGAGTGAAGTTTAAACTTCAACTAGATCAGTACTTGTGGCACCTCAGAGACTAACCAATTTATTTGAGCATAAGCTTTTGTGAGCTACAGCTCACTTCATCGGATGCATACTGTGGAAAGCGTAGAAGATCTTTTTATACACATAAAGCATGAAAAAATACCTCCTCCCACCCCACTCTCCTGCTGGTAATAGCTTATCTAAAGTGATCACTCTCCTTACAATGTGTATGATGATCAAGGTGGGCCATTTACTGGATTTTGTGCTGTGGTTGTCAACCTATTTACCATTGTCGGCCATGTATGCAGCTCTTTAAATGTTACTTGGGATGCATCCACACAATATGTATATATACACACACACACTCACTCTACCTGTATGGCCCTGAGGATGTCACATGGACCGCAGCTGTGTGCTGACTGTACTGCAAGCAGTCTGGAGGTTGAGAACCACTTAACTAGATATTTAAAAGTTGCAGCTACGCATGACTTCCGGAAAGTAAGGAAGTTTTAGGACATTCTCTCCCACGTGTTAACTAAGGCATGTTAAAACTATACTTAATTTGTAAAAATTCAAAAGACCTAATGTAGCCGAACATGCGTGAGAGCACACGCACTTAATGATTTATAGTACAGTATGGTTGATAGTCTAATTGTGTGTAAAATATTAAAAGCCAAATATGCCATCAGCTAGCCAGGACTAGTAAAAATATGTTGTGAATTTATTTTTAATGCTAACTTGTTTCTGACTTGACAGTATCAGAAAACTTTTAAACTCTTTACACAAAGGCTAAATCTCAAATTAAATGCCAAAAGCTTTTCCAAGTTCTTAAACTAGTACAGTATAATACTGCACTTTAAAACAGCAGAAAAGATGTTCAAATACCAGGACAGGTGATATTTTACGTTGTTTTAAAATTTGTGCAATCACAGCGGATTTAATATTATTCAGCTTAGAAGGTAACACTACAGAAAAGCATTTTAAAAATAATGTAAATCATTAGCAAGATTTCAAAGGAAGCCTTTTGCACAAGAGGTGTAGGAGTTAAGGTTATCACATGTTTTAGTTCACTCCTCTTCACACACTATTTTAAAACTTAGCAACAAGTCTACACTCCAAATGTTAGTAGCCTCCCATCAGGGGCTTTACTAAGCAAGATTAAGTTTAGTGCATTCATTGTTAAGTTCTCCACTAATATATTTTAATACAAATTAAAAAAACTCTCAAAACAACATTCAGCATAAGGAAAAGAAGGGGGGTGCTATAAATACAATGTTTAAACAACCTGCTGAAGCAATATAAGTTTATAATGGCACTCACACTATGGTATTGAGTACGATATAGTGTCTACTCTAGATAGATGTCTTTCCAACATTCGTGTATACCACCAGATGTGTATAAGGCATTGACGAAGCAAAGGTATGGTCCCTGCTCCACCGAGCTTGGAGTCTAAACTGACCAAACACGAGAGATTCTTCTCTGATCATTTGCCACTGTTGCTGAACAGATGCAAAATCGTCAAGTGAGGAAACACACTTTCGCGGTTTGGACTTTGCTTGTTCTTTATTATTCTCTGCAAAACTGACTGCTGAATCCATGTACCTTTTTTTGCTACTGCTGGCACTATATGCCATTTATGAAATGAAGTATTTTAAATGCTGACATGGAAACGGAGTAAAAACACAAGAACGGGTCAGATCAAAGGTCCATCGAGCACAGTATCCGGTCTTCTGACAGTGGCCAATGCCAGGTGCTTCAGATGGAATGAACAGAGCAGGTAATCATCAAGTGATCCATCCCCTGTTGCACATTCCCAGCTTCTGGCAAACAGAAGCTAGGGACACCATCGCTGCTCATCCTGGCCAATAGCCATTGATGGACCTGTCCTCCATGAACTTATCTAGTTCTTTTTTGAAGCCTGTTATATAGTCTATAGTAGAGTGATGTCAAGGTCATGAATGAAGGGAACAGTAGCTTTTATAAAACCTAAATAAATAAAATCTAAATGAATTCTTTGCATCGGTCTTCACAGCTGAGGACGTGAGGGAGATTCCCAAACCCAAGCCATTCTTTTTAGGTAACAGATCTGAGGAACTGTCCCAGATTGAGGAATCACTGGAGGAGGTTTCGGAACAAATTGATAAATTAAACAGTAATAAGTCACCAGGACAGATGATATTCACCCAAGAGTTCTGAAGGAACTCAAATGTGAAACTGCAGAACTAACAGCTGTAGTCTGTAACCTATCATTTAAATCAGCTTCTGTACCAGATGACTGGAGGATAGCTAATGTAATGCCAATGTTTTAAAAGGGCTCTAGAGGTGATCCCGGCAACTACAGACCAGTAAGTCTAACGTCAATACCAGGCAAATTAGTTGAAACGATAGTAAAGAATAAAATTGTCAGACACATAGAAGAACATAAATTGTTGGGCAAAAGTCAACATGGTTTCTGTAAAGGGAAATCATGTCTTACTAATCTATTACAGTTCTTTGAAGGGGTCAAACAAACATGTGGACAAGGGGGATCCAGTGGACATACAGTATTTTGATTTCCAGAAAGCCTTTGATAAGGTCCCTCACCAAAGGCTCTTATGCAAAGTAAGCTGCCATGGGATAAGAGGGAAGGTGCTCTCATGGATGAGTAACTGGCTAAAAGATAGGAAACAAAGGGTAGGTATAAATGGTCAGTTTTCAGAGTGAGAGAGGTAAATAGTGGTGTCCCCCAAGGGTCAGTTCTGGGACCAGTCCTATTCAACATATTCATAAATGATCTGGAAAAAGGGGTAAAACAGTGAGGTGGCAAAATCTGCAGATGATGCATAACTACTCAAGATAGTTAAGTTCACCCTAGCAAAGAAACCTGGTTCTGTAGTGAATTGTAATCAGTTGCTTACTGACTACAGCACATATTGCAAAATATCTTTCTGTAAGCATAGTGAATTACTTTTGTTATACAAGTACTTTTCCCCCAAGAAACTTTCATTTTCATCTTGTGTAAATCAGACATTTTCAGTCACCATGGCCATGTAAGTGTTTTGATTTGTGCATGCACTGTTTTGGGCTGATAAGTAACAAGCTTGCTGACCTCAAACTTGTCTATTTCTCCCACAGTGATAAATCCTACAGTTATACATTTACAATCAGTTTTAAAAGGTAATTGTGTGGGTACTGTTAAGAACTAAGGACATTCTAAACTAGCTTAGAATAGCAATTTTAGAGTTCCTAGTTTATTCATGGTAGCCTCTCATCAGTTTGCATACTGTAAAGCTCCAGAGGTTACTTCTCTCTCATAAGCTTTTAAAAATCTATTATATTACTAAGTTTTCACAGTATAGTACTGTTATGTAAAATGCCACAGGGTACTTGGACTTTAGAGATTTTAGAAAAAATAGTGGTTAATGTTTCATTTACAAAAGCAACATAAAGCCAATCTTCTCTCTCTGGCACTTCCAAAAGAGCCTGTCTGGAAAGGAAAGAGTTCTGATTCATAGCTATTTGCTTAAGAACATATATTTCTGGTTTGACATGCAAGTGCAAAGTTTCAGTAATGTGCACAGAAGAGTTAGCTACTATACCTATATAGCAGCTAAATTATGAAATTGACGGACACGAGCATACTTTCCATTGCCAAACCATCTAGGATTTGCAGCAAGACTTTCTGCAATCTCCCTCTACATTTCTAAGAAGAAAATAAGTTTTTACTTGGAGGTTCATGGTACTGCATGAGAAACCAAATTATATTCTTTTTAGCCAAACTCCAAATATAAATATTGCATCTGGACCATCTGTCCCAAGTTTCTGCCCAATAAGCTATTGCAGATGCCAATACTCGAAGGGTGTTATTTTCAAAAGTGCTTAGTGTTGACTTAATTCTCCTTCCATTCAAGTTAATAGCAAAACGTCCACTGGTCTCAGTGGAAGCATTAGACCAATGCTGAGCATTTGAAAATCCCAACCTAAATTCTTAAGGAGTATTAAAATGGAAATATTGTTAGTTCCACATGTACTAGATTCATCCTTTATTAATAACCTCTTTTTTTGCAAAATAAGACAACCCAAGAGAAATGGCGCATTATTAAAATTACTTGATGAAGGCTACTCAATGTAAAAAAAGGTGCTATCAGACTGTTGAGCCATCTGGCATCCTCAGAACGGTTTTCCTTTAGTTAAAATGAACTGATGTAGTACATTAATCAGGGTGTTACAAACAGGGCAGGTGGGAGGGGAGAGAGAATAACCAATGCAAACTGCTATATTCTTATCCTCTCCGGGTGGAAAAAAAAAATAAAAATATATAAAACCCACCAATAAAATCTGTGTTAAACCCTTGAAAACATGTTCCATAGAATCTCTACAGATAGTAATTCCATGTTCTAATAAGAATAGAACAGTAGGGATCTATTATCGACCACCTGACCAGGACAGTTATAGTGACGATGAAATGCTAAGGGAGATTAGAGAGGCTATCAAAATAGAGAACTCAATAATAGTGGGGGATTTCAATTATCCTCATATTGACTGGGTACATGTCACCTCAGGACGAAATGCAGAGACAAAATTTCGATACTTTAAATGACTGCCTCTTGGAGCAGCTAGTACAGGAACCCACAAGGGGAGAGGCAACTCTTGATCTAGTCCTGATCTGAGAGCAGGATCTGGTCCAAGAGGTAACTAACGTGGCTGCTTGGAAACGGTGACCAACATTTAACATTCCTGTGATAAGAGGAACACCTCAACAGCCCAACACTGTGGCATTTAATTTCAGAAAGGGGAACTATGCAAAAATGAGGAGGTTAGTTAAACAGAAATTAAAAGGTACAGTGACTAGAGTGAAATCCCTGCACGCTGCATGGACACTTTTCAAAGACACCATAACAGGAGACTCAACTTAAATGTATACCCCAAATTAAAAAACACAGTAAAAAAAAAAAAAAAAAAAAAAAAAGAAAGAGACATCATGGCTTAACCACCATGTAAAAGCAGTGAGAGATAAAAAGGCATCTTTTAAAAAGTGGATGTCAAATCTTAGTGAGGTAAATAGAAAGGAGCATAAACACTGCCAAATTAAATGTCAGAAGAAAAGCCAAAAAGGAGTTTGAAGAACAGCTAGTCAAAAACTCAAAAAGGTAATAACAAAATGTTTTTAAGTACATCAGAAGCAGGAAGCCTGCTAAACAACCAGTGGGGCCCCTGGATGATCGAGATACAAAAGGAGCACTTAAAGACAATAAAGTAATCGCAGGGAAACTAAATTAATTATTTGCTTCAGTCTTTACGGCTGAAGATGTTAGGGAGATTCCCAAACCTGAGCAGTCTTTTGTAGGTGACAAATCTGAGGAATTGTCACAGATTGAAGAGTTGTTAGAGGAGGTTTTGGAATTAATTGAGAAACTTAACAGTAACAAGTCACTAGGACCAAATGGCATTCACCCAAGAATTCTGAAAGAACTCAAATGTGAAATTGCGGAACTATTAACCCTGGTTTGTAATCTGTCCTTTAAATCAGCTACTGTACCCAATAAGTGGAAGATAGCTAATGTAATGCCAATATTTAAGAAGGGCTCTAGAGGTGATCCTGGCAATTACAGACCGGTAAGTCTATCGTCGGTACCGGGCAAATTAGTTGAAACAATAGTAAAGAATAAAGTTGTCAGACACATAGAAGAACAAATCGTTGTGCAAAAGTCAACATGGTTTCTGTAAAGGGAGATCATATCTTACTAATCTATTAGAGTTCTTTGAGGAGTCAAACATGTGGACAAGGGGAATCCAGTGGCTATTTTGTAGCCTATTTCTGCTGATCGTGAAAAATATGGAGCAACATGGGCATCCAATTATTACTTAAATATGCAAGTACTTGTTGCAGGCAGATTTCAAGTTATTGAATGGTGCCCTCTTCCTCGTTACCAAATCACTTATGTAGTTCACACTAAATCTCCTGGGAATAAAAAGGACTGCTGGATTAGGATTACTCCCATTTTCCCATTTGTGCCTTTATACTTTTATATTAGATTAAGGATTTTCATTTAGATTATAATAACAGATAAACTTAAGTTGTGTGCACTTGAAGATGAATATTTAGAGTGCTGTAAACTCTGTTCTAAGAAAAATTAATACTTTTCCTGAAGAGAAACAAAAACGTAAACACTGAATCCTATAAATGGAGATATAAGCACCACAGTTCACATAAGCCTAGTTGAGTGAAGTGATCTAGGGACACATGCACCTGACAGAAGAGAACTAGTTTCTCTTATATGCTTCTAAATACAATATAAATTCTTAATTTCTTTAGGCTAAAATTCTAAGCTTTTTGCTACAGAGAGCAGGCTTCTATTATGCAATGAAAAAAGTCCCCATTTGTGAAAATTGGTGTTTGCTAACATGCACCAAGGAAGTATGTTTATGGAACAGAGACATCATTTGAAGGAATTTGATCATGACTGAAAATTAAATATAAATTCCAGTTCTGTATGAGATTAACAATAGACTCTGAATACCTTAATCCATCTATGACTGACAAGCAGCTTAAGAAATTTCCTTAGAAAGACAAAACCAGCTACCTCACACAAAGTACAATGAAAACAGGCTATATTCTTGCTTCTTATTCTACATTTAATTTAGCATTATTTATGTAATTTACAAAGTGATAAACAACTAGCATGCAAAAATCATAGCAAGAATAAGGCAAAGGTACATCTACTATGGTGATGGCACCATATACATATCCTATATACACACAGACCCTATTCATGTAAGGGTATGTCTACTTTGCTAAGAAAGTGTGTTAATTCAGGTTAAAATAGCAGTGAAGACAAGGAAACTGAACATTTAACTCTGGTTGAACTGGAGCTGCTAACCCCAGGATCCCCTATAGGCTCTGTCTCAACCTGCTAACTTGAGTTAAAAGCTAAGTTGCCTTATCTTCACTGCTATTTTAACCTGAGTTAGCTAACGCAAGCTAAGAACATACTTTTTTTGGGCAATGTAGACATACCCCAAGAGAGAACTGGGCCTTATGCAGTTCTTTCACCTGAAGGATGGAAGCATCCTAGATTCAAAGAATGACTCTGGTGCTAAATAGGGATGTCCTGATGTCAAGAACAGTCTTTCATAGACACACTAATAAATTAGGACACCACTGTAACACTCCAGTACATTAAAGACAAAAACAGGACTAGATAAGTTTCAGAGTAGCAGCCGTGTTAGTCTGCATTCGCAAAAAGAAAAAAGGAGTACTTGTGGCACCTTAGAGACTAAAATTTATTTGAGCATAACCTTTCATGAGCTACAGCTCACTTCATCGGAGGCATTGTAGTGAAAAACACATGCATCCGATGAAGTGAGCTGTAGCTCACGAAAACTTATGCTCAAATAAATTTGTCAGGACCATATAAGCCAACCATGCATGGGATTTTTTTAGTTGTTTTCTTCATGCTAATAATTCAGATTTGTGAGTTGAAAGCAAGTTACACAGGACAGATAGATCATGAAATGAGAAAGTGTTTATCCTATTAGCATGGTGTCCAAAGCAATTTACCAAGGAATGCCACTCTGCAAAGCCAAATGACTATCAACAACTTGTATGTCTCCAAAGAGAGTTCCCTAAATGTAGAGACGCAACTCCTATTACTTCCCTTTACTTTTTTTACAGTTCAGACCACACTGCCATGCCCATTCCACCACACCCTGCAACTTGACTAGTCTCTTGCTCATAAAATTCCACTTCCTGTCAGCATTGGCTGATATCAGCTCCCAAATTATAAAGCATGTTTAAGCAAGATTACTTCAAACTCCCGTTAGCAGTGTTAGTATTTAAAGAAGTTCCCTGAATAAAAAGTACGCAGTACATCCACCTCCAGAAACATCTTACTTAAGAATGCAAACAAAAACAAAAGGAAAAGGAGTACTTGTGGCACCTTAGAGACTTAAATTTATTTGAGCATAAGCTTTCGTGAGGTACAGCTCACTTCATCACATATAGGCAAAAAAAATGCTTAGACATGTTAAATTAAAGACTACCAGGCACACAATAGTGTCCATGGATGATTAACTACTAAGCTTACATATAAGCGCAGTAGCATATTTTGCTAGAAGTGGAGATGGGAGCACTGTGTATTTAATGGCAGATTCAAAGCCTAGAGAACCAAAAGCACAGGAATTTACATATATAAAGTGTCTGATATGGAGAATGCACACTGTAGGGAAGGTTTTACAATTAAGAGCCCTTACAGGACAAGCAAAAGACCTTAAAATTCTGGAGTTTACACAGCACAGGTATCATAGTAACATCTGAGGAAAATTTGAAATTGTTTGTTTTTTTGGATAACTACTGACAGAAGCACCACTAATTTAAGTAGCAGTATTAACTTATTTACTGCTATTAAAGCCATCACAACAGTGGCACATAAGCCTCTGTGAGCAGCACAAGTGACTCATCTTTGCATAGTCCAGAACATAACAGATTCAGAAGAAAAAACTAAGGAACTTCCTTTCCTGTTGAGTCTGGTTTAATCCTAAAAGGGACCATCTTTTTCTGCCTCTGTACAGAGCATAACATAATGGGTCTCTGGTCCATAAATGATACAATATAATTTGGGTGTAATGCGTTGCATCTAGGAAGCTCAGGTATTCTTTTTGATTAAATACACTCATTGCATAAAAAGATTTTTCTTTGCTCTGCATCCTTCTTGACACACTTTCAAAATACAATTATAAAAATAACACTTTCTACAATAATAAGCCTACATAACCTAGTATCAGAACACATTTAAAATCTTAATCTCCCAAAGTATTCCAAATCCTCCATATCTAGGGAAAACATATCGAACTTTGCAACATTCCCTTAAAGTTGATATCTACGGTTACTTCAGACCAGGAACAAGGCAGCAAGTTCAAAAGCTGAGGTGGCTCTCACAGGGTGCCTTGCCACTCTTATGAGTGGCATGCCAGCTGTGGTGGTTGTGTTGATCTCATTTGTGGCAGCATTAGTTTATTGGTTTGGGCTTCAGACTGTGCCATCATTTCGTTGTGGGAAGCATCTGATGATCCCTCCCCTTCTCCAATCCATGGAGCCACTGCTACCTCCACCCCCCTTCTGCCTCAGCATGCCACCTCAAGAAACTACTAGGCACTAACTGAGAAGACAAGTTCTCACTCTTATACAGTATACATACTACATTTTTATGACTTAGCTTTTAGCATGAGTTCATGGTGGCGGAGTCTACAACAACAGCTCTACTAGAGCACACGATGACTAAGAGCAACCACTGTCACAGGCAAACTCTTTGCTTTACACTACTGGCTGGAAACCACCGCCTCTTTGTTCTGAGAAGTCCTCTTGACAACACTCATTGACAAAGATGGGGACTCAGCAGTTGAGTAATATTGGCAGAGCACTTGAATCGCAGAGGTGCAGCTGCTGGATCACAGCAGATATTATCCTTCAGTACTTACTATGCTTGAAGTTTTATGTTACTTATGAAACAGTATCAATAACAGAAGCCTTGAGCTACACTTATGTGATGCTTCTGGAGAAGATCAATATTGCTGATTTAACTAGCACAGTTTTCATCAAGCTCTTCACTACTTCTTGTGAACCTGGCATGCTATGACCACCACTATCTGACACACGCAAGTAGGCAAATTGCAGCTTGTGTGGAAAACTTCCCTTTATCAGAAGTTTAGCAAAGAAATATTGCTCTGTGGTTCAGTCAGCTGTGTAAAGGAGAACAAGGATAGTTTATCGAGACCTTCTAGACCAATGTAGTAGTCGCTGAACTACATTTGTACTTGTCGGTTATAATATTTCCTCCATTTTGAGGACCTTTTTTTATTGGAAAAGAGTGCCCATGTTATGCATGTAGTTTTTATGTTTAAGATGCAATTCAGTATTTGTACAATTCTCCAACTTCATCCTCTTGCTATCCCAGTCAGTGTTTTTGTGTCAAAGGCCATAAGCTTATTTTTCCCTCCACTGGCCTGCACCTTGTACAATCATTTACACCTGCCAGAAGTGGGTGTAAAATGCTACCAGTCAGAATGGTAGCAATTTATACCCATTTCACACTAACTTTACACAGGTGTAAATGACTGTACACTGTGCAGGGCAGCGGAAAAAACAGGCCTCATGTAATAGTGGAATTGAGATCATCTGAACCAATATGGGTTATTTGTCTTGCCAGCAAAAGGAAGTAGAATCTTAGTTGAAAGATTCATTTTAAAAATAGATCTTATCTATTTTCCTTGTGATCACACTTAAAGGTCACACTGTTTATAATACTGGAACCTGTTACTGTGGAATTACAGGATGATATAAACAAGTAATTTTCATTGAAATGTGTATAAGAAAAAGAAAGGGCTATGAGAACATTACTCTATGTCGACCACTTGCTCCTGTTCCACAAAGAATCTGACAAACAGAACGGCTTTTTAGTTAATGCTGAGACATTCTATACTTGGTAAACTAAGCACCGCAGTGGAAATGTGGAGTTCTGAGCTGGAAAGGCAAGAAAAAGCATCTGAAAGATCAAGACCAGAAGAGCATTCATTTTTAACCTAATCAACCTAACCATCAACAACTGTGCTTTAAAAATAAGTGAATCCAATGAGGTAGTAAAAAATGGTACATTTTCTGTTTACCAGTTTTCTTTCTGCCCTTAACTGTACCTGTGCAGCTCCACTAACATTATTGGGGCTATGTTGTGAAACCAATGGCATAATCTGCCTCCAACTTATTTTTAAAAAATGGTGAGATTCAAATTTCTTACACAACAGGGGAAAAACATTGAGCTACACACTCAACCCTGATTAAATCCCTGATGCCTAGGACCAATATCCTCTGAGGTGGGACCTTAACCCTCACTGAACATTTTATCCTCCTGTAGCAAAGGTGCCTTTCTTCTTTTGTCTCTGCAGTGCATTCAGCAGAACCAACAGCTGAGTCAGCTATAGCTTCAGATGGTGGGAGTAGCAGTTGTATGCACAGAAGGAACAAAGATACTGCTATGGAAGGGAGGAGGACAGTGCTATGGAAAACAGTAAGCCGCATGCTCTGCGCAGCAACTATCTCTTGTAGGAGAAATTGGAAAAAAAGAAAATAAAGAGCTACCTTACTGCCTGGCTCTCCTATCAAAGCAGGAAGCAACTGTAAAGAGACAAGATGATGCCCAAATGTTCCAGAGAGGAGGAATACAGCTTTAGTCTGCAAGCATGACAGTCTCTGAAATAGGCTTCCATAATGTAAATACTGACATATTATTAACACTTACATCTAAACCAGGTTATCTGGGTATCTATTGTGGCTGTAAGTTTTCATTAAATCCAGCTCTTAACCCATTTCTCCTCTCCATCCCCAAAATAAGTCTGTCCAGCTAAATAGAAGAACATTGGTCTCACAGTTTTTCCATTCAAAGGATTAACTCTTTGGAAACTGCACGGATATATGTCTTAAACCAGTAATTTAAAAAGACTATTCTTAAAAGGTTAAGACAACATTTGGTTTACCATAATGGAGTGGATAGGAGCAGATAATAGGTAGTTGGTGAAAACGCCATGAACCTCCACATGAGACACAGAACAGTCAGGAGTAATGACAATTTGTCATGGCACTCTTCTTTAGAGCTAAAATCTATTCATTTTTTCAGATATTAAAAAAAAGTGATCAGTCATAGACAGCTCATCAGAGGTTCTGTTAACATTTCCACCAACTCTGATGCCCTTTACCACCTCACTACTCATGAGTGGAAGGGCAATAACAACTCATGGAAATAATCTGGTCAACATTTGATATTTTAGCACTTCAGCTTGTTTGAGGTGGAAAATGGAACTAACTTCCCCAAAGTTAAAAAACAAAAAGGCCCCATTTAAAAACATCTTTTGGAAGATCTTGCAATATGCTGTCTAAACAGATCTTTCACTATCTTCCCCTATTCTCCTTCTCAACATGTTAAGACCTGTCATGCCTGTACAAAGAACCTTCTTTTAAGTTAGTTCTCATATTCTTGAATTTCCCTGCTTTCCTGGCATATCATCAAAGTCAACTGCATCCAATTCTATGATTCCATTTCTTAGAATTAGGTTAATCTTACCAATACTACTTTATAATTTGGTTTTCACAAAGTATCTTCCATAGTTTAGAAAACCAAATACTCCTGTGAACGTAACGATTTTTTGGACAACATATTAATCTACATTGATTTTACTACACAGTCCAGTTAGTTGAGAACGTGGTGTCTGTCAGAATGCTTTCTGCACTTCTCATTTTTAATGAGACAAAGAACAGGTTACCAAACTCTCATCTGTCAAACTGAATTTTTTAGCAGAGTCAAAATCTTTAGATGCCAAATCATTCAAAAGAGGTAGGACTGTGAAGCTATCCTAGCCCTCAGATTTTGAATCTCTTGATTTCTCTTTTTAAAATCTGAATAACTAGGCAGTTCAATGTGGTGTGGAATCCTTCCCCACTGAGCAAGTTAGCTATTTAGTAGTTTTCATTTGCTGTGTACACTGTATGAAATCTTTTCTGTTTTCAGCCACTATACATTATGAAGTTCAATAGCAAAGACTGAAAATAGTAAGTGGCATACAAACTAGTTCAGTAGTTAGCTTTTTGCCCTACATAACTACTTTATGCACAGTCTCCTCTCCTATCTATATTAGTTACTATGTTTGGATTTCTGTCAAGTTCAACTTTGTTGCAAAGTTCTATTATTTATGCCTGACACTGACTATGTAGCTTTCGTCGTTGGGGGTGAGAGAGAGAGAGAAGGGAAAATTAAAATACTTTAAGAATACACAAATAAGCATGGTAATGTCACTGATTTAAAATTAAGCATGGTATAGAAGTCTAAAATTATGTTTTATCAAAGTCAGAGATACTTCATCTCATGCTCTGCCGACAAAACTATACCTCAAAGTAGCACGTCAAGCAGAATTTTAGGTGTTTCACATTTAGTGATTAAAAACTTAGATGAACATAACTATTTTGCTGCCGTTTTCTGCCACAGCCTGTGTGCAGCAACACAGCACATTTGGCAGTATTCAAATTTAAGTTAACCCTTTCTGGTGCACAGAAGCTAGTCACTTAAAACTAACAACCATACCCATATAAAGGAACAAATGTTCATTTGGTTGCAACCCCAGATAATACAAAGCAATTGCTAAAATCTGAAATCCAAGTATGTCTCTCTTCATATTGCTTGTTCCCCCAATGTGAAATTGTTACTCAATTGCTGTAGAAATATAAAATGTGGTAGAGTAGAAAGGAGGGGAGAGCACTAAAAAAGTGATAGTGGGCAAATTTTGAACCTATGAACCTTACTATCTTTCACTTAAATGCACTCAAACTCACTCCTTCAAAGCTTTGAATCATCAGCTGCTGGTGAAGCATCTCTCCAATTCAAACCAGCACTTCATGGGGTTTGTCTTTGAATTAGACTGCAAGATCCTGTTGGATAGGAACTATTTCTTACTATCTGGAAAGCATAAGGAAAGCCCTTTAAAGCATGTACAGAATTTTCCTGGAGCATTCACTACATAAGTTCAGATGAATGCTGCTGGTATACAATTTACTCATAAGTTACGTAATATATTAACATGGAAAATTCTCACCTCTTTTGCCAGTTACTTCTTATACTCCAGCTTAATAATGCTGTGATTTCTGAAACTATAGTCTTCCTAAACAGAATAGCAAAGAGCCTTGTTGGTTAGTATACTGATCTATTTCCAGATGGGTGGTATACATTTTCTATTACCACTGACAGAATCACATAGATTTCTGAGCTGCTTTTATCTTATACTACAAAAAGAGGTTTGGGAGAAGCTGTTGAATCTTCACTTGTGTGTATGGAGAATATATCTAAGTTTCATTATTGATTAAAAAAATGACATTTTTGCATTCTGCCTACCGAAACACCACACACAGGCACTCTGATTCTGTATCATACTGCCTCTCGCGGTAAGCTAGCGAGGGCGTGTCTACTGGCTCGGGAAAGAAACAATGTTTCACAATGATTGGTCAACTCGTTTCCAATGCAAGACACTAAATCCCAATTTTAAATGGCTGTAAACAGTCAATTAAAAAAAATTTTAACACCAAAACCTACAGATTAGATCTATTTTTAATGCATTAGATTGCTCTGAATATTTCTTTACTCATTATGTAATTTCTCTCTCAATTTTTATACTACACTCATACTACAGTATCTTACAAATCAGTATTTACATAGAATAATGCAATTCCTATGTTTTAGATTCCTCTCTCTACTTGATACATCTGGTTCATTGTCTTGTGTGTAGCTGACTCCTTCTTTCCTTGTTGAGAACGTTATGGAAAACTAGGCTAAAGAGAAAAGTAGGGCTGTCAAGTGATTAAAAAAAGTTTATCA
This sequence comes from Eretmochelys imbricata, assembly GCF_965152235.1. NCBI lineage: Eukaryota > Metazoa > Chordata > Testudines > Cheloniidae > Eretmochelys > Eretmochelys imbricata. Next base: position 16,187,832 of record NC_135584.1, read on the forward strand.
CGATTAATTACACTGTTAAACAGTAACAGAATACCATTTAAATATTTTTGGAAGTTTTCTACATTTTCAAATAAACGGATTTCAATTACAACAGAACAAAATACAGTGCTCTATAGTTATTTTTATTACAAATATTTGTGCTGTAAAAAAACAAAATAAATAGTATTTTTCAACTCACTTCATACAAGTACTATAATACAATCTCTTTATCATGAAAGCTGAACTTACAAATGTAGAATTATGTACAAGGAAAAAAACCTGCATTCAGAAATAAAACAAAATGTAAAACTTCAGAGCTTACAAGTCCACTCAGTCATACTTCTTGTTCAGCCACTCAGACAAACAAGCTTGTTTACATTTGTAGGAGATAATGCTGCCCACTCCTTGTTTACAACGTCACCTGAAAGTGAGATTTGCATGGCAGTGTTGTAGCTGGAGTTGCAAGATATTTACGTGTGGTAAAGATTCATATGTCCCTTCATGCACCAGTCCAGAGGACGTGTCCATGCTGATGATGGGTTCTGCTCAATAACGATCCAAAGCAGTGCAGACTGACCGACGCATGTTCAATTTCATCCTCCGAGTCAGATAACACCAACAAACGGTTGATTTTCTTTTATTGGTGCCTCAGGTTCTGTAATTTCCGCATCGGAGTTTTGCTCTTTTAAGAATTCTGAAAAAATGCTCCATACCTCGTACTCCTCAGATTTTGGAAGGCAATTCAGATTCTTAAATCTTGGGTCGAGTGCTATAGCTATCTTTAGAAATCTCACACTGGTACCTTCTTTGAGTTTTGTCAAATCTGCTGTGAAAGTGTTCTTAAAACGAACACGTGCTGGGTCATCATCCGAGACTGCTATCACATGAAATATATGGCAGAATGTAGGTAAAACAGTGCAGGAGACATACTATTCTCCCCTAATCAAATTTTGACTTCAATCAAAATTTAATTAATGCCCTTTTTTTTTTTGAGCACGTCATCAGCATGAAAGCATGTCCTATGGAATGGTGGCTGAAGCACAAGGGGCATATGAATGTTTAGCATACCTGACACGTAAATACCTTGCAATGCTGGCTACAAAAGTGCCAGGCCAACGCCTGTTCTCACTTTCAGATGACATTGCAAGTAAGAAGCCGGCAGCATTATCTCCCGTGAACGTAAACCAACTTGCTTGTCTGAGTGACTGGCTGAACAAGAAGTAGGACTGAGTGGACTTGTGGGCTCTCAAGTTTTACATTGTTTTCTTTTTGAATGCAGTTATGTAACAAACAAAACCTACATTTTTAAGTTGCACTTTCACAATAAAGAAATTGCATTAGGGTATTTGTAAAAGGTGAATAATACTATTTCTTTTATCATTTTTACAGTGCAAATATTTGTAATAAAATTATAAAGTGAGCACTGTACACTTTGTATTCTGTGTAATTGAAATCAATATATTTTAAAATGTAGACAAAATCCAAAAATATTTATAATTTCTACTGGTCTTTTATTGTTTAACAGTGCAATTAATCGTGACTAATTTTTTTTTTAAACCATGATTAATTTTGAGTTAATCGCATGAGTTAACTGCGATTTATCGACAGCCCTAGAGAAAAGTGAAATTTACAGTGGCAAGATCTCTGATCACACTCCAGAAGGAAGATCCACAGTGTTGGGCCAGCCACCATGAAAGGTCTGTTCCTCGTCACAAATTTAACCCTTGCAGTTTAAGATTTCATAGTTCATGTAGAATGCTGTTGTTGAGAGAGAATGTGTTCTTAGCTGTCTAAGACTAACGTAATGGAATGTGTAAATACTGTTACACCTGCTAATGACAAAAGTACATTAAACCACTTGAAAAGTGGTCATCTAGTTCCACTGAAACCAATATTTTCAGAGCTTGCCTTGTACAACGACAGTTTAAGACTTCTTGCAGAAAGGCTTTTCAATAATCATGTACATCCTCTACACCTACAGAAGAAAGCAGAAAGGATATTATTTGTCATCTTCCCCAGGTGTCGAAGAGCTGGGTACTTTTTCTTTATTAAACCACAATCATACAAACAGTACTTGAACTTGAAGTGAAGCACAGAACTGAACAGACACTTGTGTACGCATAACAAACTATTCAAGGGGGACAGTGGTCAAGTTGAACTTCAGCAGGTTGTTTTGTTTGTTTTTTTAATTAAAGAGGGATTTTTTTTCTGAATTTCTTCTTAATCTTCACTTATAGATGAGAGAACTGGTTTTATCTTCCAGTATTGGTGATTTTTTTCTTAAGAACAGCAAACATTTAGGGTAGGATGACCAGATAGCAGGTTTGAAAAATCAGGACAGGGATAGAGGGTAATAGGCACCTGTATAAGACAAAGCCCCAAATATTGGGACTGTCCCTATAAAATCAGGACATCTGGTCACCCTAATTTAAGGTAATTGCTAGCATCTGCTTTCCCGTAAGTGACAGGAATAGTACACTGCAATTCTCAACAACTATTACATGAACATGTGCTAACAGTTTTATTTTGAAAATAATGAAGTTTTACATTTATAATTATATAAATGTACACATTTAAAGTGTTTAGAGATGCCAAAATCCCTTGGACAATCCCCATACATGTTTGCTTTTTTTTTTTTTTTTTTTTTTTTTAAATCAGCGTCAGTTTATGGTAACCCCTTTCCTGTGAATGAATGTGTGTGTGTATTATATATATTCCCCCCCAAGAAATAGTCCTTTTAAAATTAGCAGCATAAAGTAAAAAATTGGTATTAAAACAAACCCAGGGACATTTTAACTAGCCATTCAAATTATTTTTAAAAATTCTTTTAAAAATAACACTTGTGTGCCAATGTTTATCAGTCTCAATTTTAATGAGATGTAGCCTCCTACTCAGTCCACATTCTCAAACACTTTCACTCAGTACAGAAAGGCTATTCCTCTAACAGAGACAAAAAGGCCTCTGTTCTGAGAGAAGAAAACTCAGTTGTAAAGCAAGAGACAATGGTCAAAGGAGAAAATCCCTGTATGATGTATAACTCCCACTATTATAGCAGCTCAGCATTACAACAGAATGGTGTTAGGGCTCATGATTACTATTTATAAGTACCTGATATGCCACTCACTTGCAGATTATGCCTACTGCATTATTATGGTCTTGCTTGTATTTTTCTGGCATGAGTAGTAAATGTTCGTGTTTTCTTGGCAAACGTACTGTACAATTCTGTTCCCATTGAAATCCGTGACCAAAGTCCCATTGACTTTAATGGGAGCAGGATCAAAATCTTACTGAAGAGTTGTTTCTTTCTTTCCCGCACTACAGTAATTAGGTCTCAAATCACAGGTGCTTTATAAATCAGTTTCGCCATGGATATCTAGTTACTGAGTATAATTTCATTTTACAAGTGGAAAAAACAGGAGGTACGGCTGTTAATTTGCTTGCCAAAGTACACGAATTTAGCAGCAAAACTGGTGACAGAACTCAGGTCTCCCAACTTTCAACCTTGTGCCCCCTATCCTCTGGGCCATGCTCTTATCCCACTGTGAAAATTACATTTTACATGTACATAAGAACGGCCATACTAGGTCAGACCAACAGTCCATCTAGCCTAGTATCCCATCTTTTGGCAGCAGCCAGTGCCACATGCTTCAGAAAGAATTAACAGAACAGGACAATTATCCAGTGATCATCCCTGGTTGTCCAGTCCGTTACAAATACCCAAGCCTGGTTTGATTCATACGGAGTCCAACATATCAAAGCATTTTGCAACACTTGGACAGTAGCCACTCGTAAATTCAGATACTGGATTGCAACTACTATTCCAAATCATATCCAGTATTATACACCAAATCAACATTCATACTAAAGTCAGAATTGACACTCCCAGTTAGAGTAGCCACCTAGAAAGCAGCAACAGTTTCTCAACTTAAGTGCCAAGGACTAGAAGCCCCAAGTTGCACCCAACCTCTGGGCAAGACAACTTTGATTTATAATTCATGTTAGTTTCATATGCAAGCTGGGTCTTAAGATAAATAAAAGATTTCATTTTCCAAGTCAAACTTCAGTTTAGTTGCCTATGGGTCTTAAAACTAGGTAGGTTAAAGGTATTAAAGCCTAAGCAGCATATTTTAAAAGGTATACTGTCAATTAAAGTAATCTGTCCAAAACCTTTTGATCTACCATTCCTATTATTGAAGGATTAAGGAAAATATTTCTTTCTGCATTTGAGAACAGGTTGTGTGTAGTCAATTTCACTGTCACCCCTTTATAACCAGTCTCTTACAGCAAAGGGAGAAAGAAAAGAATGTAAATAAGAAATCATGGATGTGTGACTGTAAACCCACAAAGAGTAGCATAGGGATTCAGGGGGCAGATATAGTAACTGAAACTAATTTTAACTTTTTTTCTGTTAGATTTTAAGCAGATGGTTCCCTTTTTAAAATTGAATTGCAATGGAAAGACATCAGGCTTTTTGCCTTTTTTGCTTCTTTATTATATGTTTTTTTAGTGGGAATAACATTTATCTTGTAGTGGGCAAATCTGCCAATATTTGAGCATTTCCTTAGACATACCTGATAGAGTTATATATTGGGGCCTACATAAAATCACCCTGCATTTTGAAGGACTACTCCTTGCAGCAATCTCACTAAAATCTTATCTTGCCTATTTTCTTGGAGAACTGTGATGTTTCACTGTCCATTTACTGTTACGGCTGAGTGTCCCCTTTACACACCATCTTCCCTCCCTCAACAGCAAACCTAAACTTTGCTTAGCTTCAGGCTTTTGCTCCTTGTTGGAATATCTGCAGAGGGTGAATTCTCTTCATTCCTATTGACCCTTTGCAGATATTTATGTACTGAACATGTCATTCACCCACCCATACACCACTTATTTTCTAGATTGCATCTCTTTGCCACAGTCTCACATTGCAAAGCTCATATTTGAATGTACTGTCTACCCTTGTCCCTAGCTCTTTCTTGAACTTGCTGTTTTTCATGTATAGGACCCTAATTTGTCTGCGCACTGAAAGGAATACTTACATCATTGTAACTGGTCTAGAACGGCTCCTCACTTTATTCAAGTATTTTCTAAGCAAGAGGTTTTTTTATGACACTGGCATAGGCTAGAAAGCGATTGGGTCCTTTTCCTTGGAAGGATGCCCAAGACAAAATGTCTTATGCTCTACAGTTTTTGTGGCAAACAGAGCTGGTTAAAGTGTTGAGAGGATTTTTTGGTCAAGAAAAATTGAGTGTTTTACAAATGTTTTCCCATTTTTGAGCAACCATTTATGGTGAACCAAAGTAGCTCCACTAAGTACTCAACGCTGGGCCAATTATCTCATCATGTTTTGTAACATACACAAAATATCGAAGTACTTCATTTCAGAAAGACTGTTTCCTTTTGTGGTTTTTTCTTTATACTTTTCCCTGCAAGACTTATTTTTGTTTCTTCACAATGATTATATTCTCTCAGCTGAGCTTAGCTCTCTCCTATCCCACTAAAAAGGTACCTGAGTTTTAGTAGTCACATGGCACCAATGACCAAAGATCTCCTGATCCTGCAGAAGATGATAGATTCCCACTTAGCTTCATCAGCACATATGCTTAGACAGAAGTCATATGGCTATTCCCACCACCTACGAGAGTGATCCAAGCTAGCCACATCTGCTACTGCTTTGAGATCCTTGTAGAATTCATTATCCCCACCCCATACTAAATGCAACTTCGTCTGGCATGTCCAGGAATATGAGCCGATGAATCTGTTTGTTAATTGCTGTTAAGCTTCATTCAGGGCAACATGAAGTGACATGGTATATACATCCTCCTCCTGGACATTTAAGAGTAAGCTTGATACCACCTAGACATTGGAAACTTCTGATAAGGCTAAAGACCTGTTAAACAGGAGGAAGAATATCAGGAAAAAATATAACCGTATCCCTCCAAACTGGCAAAGCTACATACATATGTCTCACTGTAATGCATTAATCTTTGCATGAAGGATGCTATACACAGGAAAGTTGCACTGACAACCCAATAGAGTAATCCATTCTCATGACAGTCAAAGTATGGACTGTAGCAAAGTCCACATGTGAAAGAAAGATGTGCATACTCCCATCCAAATTAGGTTAGAAAAACATGGCTACTGTTGATATTTGGACACCCAGAAGCAACTTGGGCCCCAACAAGAAATTTAGGTTACAAAGAAAACTGTATTAATTGACCTGAAATGTCCTAGTTTTCTTCCTGTTACATTGCTGAGCCTCCAAGCATCATCTCAATGTTACAAGGGTGAATTGAACCTCGCTAGACTATGTTAGAGCAAGTTACTGAACCACACTGGCCAGGTGAGATGGAATCTAAATTTAAAGCTGACTGTTATGGCATACTGAAACGCTTTTTACTTATCCCTCTAACTCCCCCTTAGCGACATTAAAACAGGAGAGGATGACAAGTTGCAACTGATGAAACCCCACGAGACTGCTGTCTCAGCAGAAGAGCCACTGCTCATGACTACACTCCAGGATATTTCAGTAAGAAAGGAGGAGAGCTACTAAAGAATCACTTTCTGCTCCTACTGGGGTCTGCAGTCATATCCCTGCTAACTCATGGCCAATGGTACCAAAGGCAGACGGCAGAGCCAAAAGAATCAGCACAGACATCCAGCCTTCATCCACAGCAGAGTAGAGAACACAAACAAAACCTGCTTCTTGAGCTATCCAGTGAGGACGCCTGCCTAGCTTGGTTTTGTGGTCCCTCCATCACCAACACACACAGTTACTCTTCCACCATGTGTACTTTTAACTGACTGTTTGCAAAATGGGGCAGGAGCAGCACAGGTGTACAACGGGAGGAGTCTTTCACACCACTTGTCTCTTCCACCTAGCTCACCATCTGAGCTTCCTCTTTACTTCCTGTTCCCACCAATTAATTATACGAGAATGATCCCTATTACTAAAGTAATTACCTCATTAGCCCATTATCATCCGGTGTCAGTAATTCCCATGGAAACAGGTTTAGGTTGCTACAGCATACAGAAGGCTACAGCTAGCACTCTGTCACACATACCTAAGCCCCAAATGCCTGAGGTCAGTGGACCACACACACTGCTGGAGTGTTGCTGAGGGGTGACAGCCTTACAGCTGTCAATTCTCTATTTACCCTTCACAGCAAATACAACTGACATTTGTTGTACAAGCATCCCCATGCTGCCCAGCCAACATGCCCCTACTCTGACTTGATACTTAAATTCCATGGCCCTGTTGAGACTGCCAGCAAAAGATGCCAGTTAGTGTTCTTCAGTGACACATGCACGGGAACTAGAACATGATCCACCACTCACTCATTTCACAAAAGCCAAATCAGATTTTCTCTTCTGATCACTGCCAATTCAAATTCAGCACAAGCTGATAACTAAAAGAGCTCAAGTTAAAAAAAGCTATGAACATCCAAAGCAGCCTTTTCGAGGCTGCTTCTACAGCCCAAATCAAATAACTGCTTGCACATACTGTGGCTGTTACCCAATAGGGAGCATAGGATTATGCTGTAAGAACTTCAGTTTGATGACGCAAGTTAAAAGTGGTGCAGCAGCCACAACTGAATTTCTTTATTTCTGCTGTCATAATTCACAACCTTAACATTAGATCAACTTTGTAATACATTAGTCAAAGTTATTTCCTGAGCACTGAGTCTGTGACATCAAATGTTTCAAAAACAGATTAGAAAAAAAACCTAATGTCACAGATTCACGACTTTCAAAGGACATTGAGTTTGGAATGCCACAGAAAGCAAAATACTCAGACCAGTAGTAGATCTTCCTGGAAGTGAACCCAGAACTAAATATTCTTTCACTCTTCATCTCTAATTTTGTGAAGCAAACATCTTCCCCATAGCAGCTCAAAATGTTCCATTAAAGATTTTCTACACTCTGCACACTGTGGATATGAAACAAACTCCATTACGCCACTTTTGTAAAACTCTATGGGGAGAAGTTCAGAGCAAACGAGCAGAGGAGCCCAATTTCACATATTGATCCATTCTGTAGATCATAGCAACCTGGCAACATATGAACTAAAACACTGTCAAACACACATTAAAAGATCTTATAAAACATCAGCTTAAAAAAAGAAAAAAAGGAGAAAAAATAATTTAGAGGTTTGGGAAGAGATAACAACCCAGTCACACACAACATTACCTTTGTAGAGAAACTAGACAGCAAAATAAATTAACAGCAAAAAACTTTGTTACTTTATAATAATGCCACCTGATCTCAACATATTAGGAACTTGAGTTTATCAACCTAGCTATAAGTGTTCCTTATCCTCTCCTGCATCCTGTTTATTTTGGGAATATATTGTCCAGGGAACTTGTTAAAAATACAAGCAATATAAATTAGGACTGCATACTCAAAACCCACCACACTGCCAGTGAAATAACAAAATGTATCTTTTTCTAAAGTCTGCTACTATGAAATTGAAATATTTCTGGGTAAATATAATAGCAAAACAATGTAAAGATATATTTTATATAATACCATTATTGACAAATAACCTCTACCCTGGGGACACCACACAGTTATACACAAATCTATACCTAACCAATTTTACAGTCTTTGTATTATTATAGTGATTCAAAAGCCACATACATGCAACAGCCACCCCACCATCACTCCACTGCGAAAGTGGGCTGGTGTGAGAGTATATGCCTTCATACCCCCTCAGGGCTTAAGAAGAGGTTAAAAGACAGAGAAGGGACTTTATTGCCTCTCCTTAGATTTGGAGAGTGTGTGTGTGATGGTACAAGGATGGTTGAGAAAACATATACCACAAACTCCTTCCCCCATCCACCCTGAGATTGGAGGTGGAGGGTATCAGTTCTCAATTCTGTGCACTGTGTGGGAAAATATATGCATCACTAAGTTCCCCCTCCAGGGAGCTACATTGTAGAGATATATCAATGAAAGAGGACAGAAAAGCTCACCTCAGGGCTTTGTACAAGAGAACTTGTTGCGGGGGGCACACTATTCCCCAAGAACCTTGCAATGCGAAGTGGAGTTTTTGGTTTTTTGGGGTGGGGTGGGGGGGAGCAAGTCTCCTTCCAGCCCGGCGTAGAAGGCTGTGCAAGGGGCAGAACTATGGCCCCAGGAATCATATATGGAGGTTGGTTTTGGAAAGAACCTGGAAGAAAAGGGACGGACCGCCCTCCCACAGGGCCCTCTACAACGAGCTGGCTACTTGCGGGGGAAGAAGATTGCAGCGCTCCCCCTAGAGACCCATGACACGGGAAGGAAACTTCCGAAGAGGACGGGGATGGGAGAGCAGAGCTCGTTCCCCAGAGCCCTACACAGGGCGCAGAGCTCCCCCTCTACAAGGGCCCTGAGAAAGGAGCTACGGGGGGAGCGGGGCGCGGACGTGCACGGGGGGAGAAGGGAGCGAAGGTCCCCACAGAGGCCTGAGCCGGACTGTAGTGGGGGAAATAAATGACGGAGCCTGAGGGCAGAGTTCCCCCACCAGGGCCCTGAGCCAGAGGCTATGAAGGGAACAGAGTTCCCCCCGCCCCCCAGCCGGGGCCCCGGGCCGGAGGGGCGGTCAGGGGGCCACAGCTCCCCCCAGCCGGGGCCCCGGGCCGGAGGGGCGGTCAGGGGGCCACAGCTCCCCCCAGCCGGGGCCCCGGGCCGGAGGGGCGGTCAGGGGGCCACAGCTCCCCCCAGCCGGGGCCCCGGGCCAGTCAGGGAAGGGATGGGGGCAGAGCTCCCCGCCGCCGGGCCCGGGGAAGCGAGGCGGCAGAGCTCCCCGCCGGCGCTGGGGAAGCCGGCTCGGCCCGGCCCCTCACCTGGTAGATGAGGGCCCAGCTGGCGGCCTGGTCGAGCCGGTGGAACTCCTTCTCGATCTCCATGGTGGGGGCCCCCCGCGCCTGGCCCGCCGCCTCCGCTCCCTGCTCCTGCTCCTCCGGCTCCAGCTGCTCGCGGGGCCGCCGCTGCCTGCTCTGCATGTCACCCCCTCCCCGGCCACAGGAACTACGCCGCCAGGCCGGCCACGCCGCTTCCGGGCCCGCCCCCGCTGGGGGAGGCGCGGCTTGGGAGAGGCAGGCAGGGGAGCCGTGCCCCCCCCCCCGGCCTGAGGACTGACAGACAGGGGACCTGACCCTCCCTCCCCGCCCGGGACAGTCAGACACGGGATTTGTGCCTCCCCTCCCGAGGACAGGCAGACAGACGGGGAGCTGTGCCCCCCTCCCCGACCTGAGGACTGACAAACAGACAGGGAAGCTATGCCCCCCTCCAAGGACAGACAGGGGACCTGTGCCCCCCCAGGACAGACAGACAGACGGGAGTTGTGCCCCCCCAGACCTGAGGACTGACGGGAGCTATGCCCACACCCCAGGCCTGAGGACTGACAGAGGGGTGGTACCTGTGCCTTTTTCTCAGGCCCAGAGACAGATGGACAAATTTGGTGACACTGTTGCCTTGGTTATGTCTAATTATACCTGGGCCTGTAAAGATGGATGGGGGTGGGGAAGAGGCTGGGTTTTCCCTATTCCGTTCCTGATCTCTGGAGTCCATCTGCCAGCTCAGACACATAGTTCACACTGCCACTCTCACCACTCCTCCCCTTGCCAGGTGAACATGTGTACCATTCATTATAGGTACCATATGTACCACTTCATGTACATAATTAGTTTTCAAAAGGGTTAACATTTTCCCAGCTCCAATGAACTATGCTTGCTGCCTCCAGCCCCAAATAGAATCCAATAAAAATGTCATTGGGACAATCCAGACTCAGACATTTTATGATGCACAGATCTTTTTCCTGTGAGATAATCTCCAGGTGGCAGCTCTTAATCCACAGGACCCTTCTCAAGGTCAGTCCAGTCAGGCACTGGCAGTTTAGCCAATTACAATTACAATAGTTTACATCTCTCTAGCACTTTTAATCTTGCTAATAAGCGATTGTCACATAAACACCACCCTATACCCGAAACCTATTGACCGCTATACTTTCCTACATGCCTCCAGCTTCCATCCAGGACACACCACATGATCCATTGTGTACAGCCAAGCTTTAAGATACAACTGCATTTGCTCCAATCCCTCAGACAGAGACAAATACCTATAAGATCTCTATCAAGCATTCTTAAAACTACAGGACCCATCTGATGAAGTGAAAAAACAGATTGACAGAGCCAGAAGAGTACCCAGAAGTCACCTACTACAGGACAGGCCCAACAAAAAAAATAACAGAATGCCACTAGCTATCACCTTCAGCCTCCAACTAAAACCGCTCCAGCGCATCACCAAAGATTTACAAGCTATCCTGAAAAATGATCCCTCACTCTCACAGATCTTGGGAGACAGACCAGTCCTTGCTTACAGACAGCCCCCAACCTGAAGCAAATACTCTCCAGCAACTACACAACAAAAACACTAACCCAGGAACCTATCCTTGCAACAAAGCCCGATGCCAACTCTGTCCACATATTTATTCAAGTGACACCATCATAGGACCTAATCACATTAGCCATGCCATCAGGGGCTCATTCACCTGCACATCTACCAATGTGATATATGCCATCATGTGCCAGCAATGCCACTCTGCCATGTACATTGGCCAAACCGGACAGTCTCTACGCAAAAGAATAAATGGACACAAATCTGACATAAGGAATCATAACATTCAAAAACCAGTAGGAGAACACTTCAACCTCTCTGGCCACTCAGTAAAAGATTTAAGGGTGGCAATTTTGCACCAGAAAAGCTTCAAAAACAGACTCCAGTGAGAAACTGCTGAGCTTGAATTAATATGCAAACTAGATACCATTAACTTGGGTTTGAACAGAGACTGGGAGTGGCTGGGTCATTACACATATTGAATCTATTTCCCTAAGTTAAGTATCCTCACACCTTCTTGTCAACTGTATAAATGGACCATCTTGATTATCACTACAAAAGTTTTTTTTCTCCTGCTAATAATAGCTCATCTTAACTAATTAGCCTCTTACAGTTTGTATGGCAACTTCCACCTTCTCTGTATGTATATATATATCTTCTTACTATATGTTCCATTCTGTGCATCCGATGAAGTGGGCTGTAGCCCACGAAAGCTAATACTTTAATAAACTTGTTAGTCTCTAAAGTGCCACAAGTACTCCTGTTCTTTAATCTTGAAGGATTGTTTCACAGATGATATCCATTGGGGAGGTTCCACTGAAATACAACTGACCCTGTAGTGATTTTGATTACATTACCCAACAGTCAAATAATTTTGATCAGATTATGTCTCCGCCTGCAGCAGTCCCTTACAGACCATTTCTGTGGGAAAAGGGCCCATTTTCCCTCAGAATAGCTGTAAAGGCTTCTAGGGACAGAAGCATAGTGGTGGTAGTAGCCACTTTACCTGACCACCTTGTATAATTTAATTACCAAAGGCAGCAGCTTTTAACACCACACCCCTAACATGATTCTGGGCTTTGATTCCATTTAGTCACCAGTAAGAGTTGCTGCAACACACAGATAGCCCTTGGACATTTCCCTTCCAAATACAGGCCTACTTAAGACAGGATCAAAGCCCATGATGCTATAACTGCAGGCAATTGAATTACTGCAGTACAGAAGCTTTTCATAAGGGAAGTTAGCATACAGACTTGTGCATTCATGTCACCTGCTCTGACTTGATAGATAAAATCAGTCAAGGATCCATCAAGAAAAAAAAATTATCGGAGGTACTGTTGTCATAGAATAGTTGCCCCAGGTCACTAAGAGCCATATGCTACCCTGGAGAATTTGGGGATCTGCCACAGACTAAAGATAGCATTCACCCTTCACGGTGTAAAATGAGCTCAAGTAAGAGAAAGAAAGAGTTTTAAAAAATCACTAAGTCTGGAAAAAGAAAAGGAGTTCTTGTGGCACCTTAGAGACTAACAAATTTATTTGAGCATAAATAAGTCTGGACACATTTAAGAGTCTATACAAATATACACATCTGTAATAGCTCTGATTACTTGATAAATATGTAAAAATGGGAGTTTTAAACATATACTGTTAGGTACTTATGAAATAAATGAGGTGACCAAAATGCATGTTCAATTAAATTTATAGTTCAATTAATGATTTGATTAAATCACTGGGAATTTTTTGTTCTGGGGATTCAGCATTAAATTATTGGTATAAATTGGATTATAAAGATTCTCAAACATTTACATGTATATAAATGATACTGTCTTTGGTTGTGGGATAACTAATCACTGCAGTGATGAACATCTTGTCCCAAATTTTCAGAAAATGCACATCTAAATTGTACTTTCAGTCACTGTAATTGCATGTACTGCAGTGCTGTTTCGGCATTAAAACATGTGCACAATTCTAAAAACGTGGGCCCAGATGCATTTTCAGTTAAGGTCCAGGCATTAGGTTTGCAAAAAGTTAGGTGTGCAAATACATTCATAATAGCCTGTGTACTTTCCACATGCAATTACACTTGCAAATTGGATAAATTAGACACTTTTTAGGTGGTACATAGACACAATGGCAAATGCATTAAAAAACTTAAAATACATTATATACAAATGCAATAGTGCTTCTAGTGTTTTAAATCTGAGCCCAGATTTTAAGAATTTTATGTACATAATTTCTGCAAGCAGTTGCAACAACTGTTAGCACAAATCCTTTTAACTGTGGGCACAAATGACCATTTAAATGTCAAGAAGCTGGTGACTTCTACCTTCTACCACCAGAATGGTTCTTGAAATTTCTAAAAATCTGGTCTCAATATGTTAAAATATAGGCAAAGGCATCAGTCTACATTAAAGGAGAACTCGTTAAGTCCCCTTTGTGTTGCTGGAAGAGTGAAAAGGGCACTTAAAGCACCTTATGCTGGTATCAAAGGTATTCCCTGAGTAGGAGAATTCTTGGATTTCTCCTGGTGTATGTGTAGGGCCTCTGATTTTAGGTTTAATTTATAAACACTGATAAAACATCCTGATACAAAACAAAAAAAAAAACAACCCCAAAAAACCAATGAAACCAGTGTTTATCCAATAAATCCTTGAAAAACACTAGAAATGGTTACTTGTATTTAACGGTTGTCGACCAGTGGGTCTCAAACTTTTGTACTGGTGATCCCTTTCACATAGCCAGCCTCTGAGTGTGACCCCCCTAATAAATTAAAAACACTTTTTTATATATTTGACACCATTATAAATGCTGGAGGCAAAGCAGGTTTTGGGGGTGGAGGCTGACAGCTCGCGACCCCCCAGGTAATATCCTCATGACCCCAGTTTGAGAACCCCTAGTTCTCAAAGACTAGGGATTCTAGTTTGAGAACCCCTAGACTACATAGCGCAGTAATGCAGACTATAGGGATGAGCTTTCTGAAAAGCACTAATGGGTTGTACATTAATTGGTCCATGAAAACCCTGCTGGTGTGCACTAAAGGTTCCCTAGTGCATTTTAACATAGTGCTGTTTGAAACTGCACTCTTAAAGCACACCGGGAAACATTACAAAGAGATTACTCATTACAGTATATACAAAAAGAAAGTCCCGAAAAACCCTGATTTTTAGACATCTACATAAATCTCAAAAATTGCTAAAAATAAACCCTGAAAAACGCAATAAATAAATTGCCAAAACCAGACACCCTAACTATGTGTCAGGAAGTGGTGAGGACAGAGTACACAGCACTCTGCCTAATCTTTGGCCTGCACAAGAGTACTTAGGGGTCCCTGGTTAACTTTTACATCTCCCTCGTCGTAGACTGAACTCTAAGCACTTGCAAAATTTCATTTTTTTAAATGAGTCTGTTTCTGAGTTATATCCATTTAAAAAAGCATTTGGAAAAGAGCAAAACAACCAACCAAAACATAAAGAACGTGCTATTTTTTCACCAGTTTGAGACCCAAAAAATGGCTTACTCCATTTCAGCCATTAGGTACAAATTTGCATCTGTGGTCACAATTAGGGTAACCAGATGTCCCGATTTCATAGGGACAGTCCCAATTTTTGGGTCTTTTTATTATATAGGCTCTTATTACCCCCCTACCCCCATGCTGATTTTTCACATTTGCTGTCTGGTCACCCTAGTCACAATATTTCAAATTTCAAGATGACCAAGTTTAAAATAGCCAGCGTAATAAATCCCCATAAAAAATTCTGTAAATAAGATACATGCTGTTCCTGCACTGTGGCATTGTGAATCTAACTCTACAATTACGTTTAATAATAAGTAACAGTTCCAGCAGGCTGGATGTCCATTTACAACTGGAAAGGTTGTCGTCCACATTCAACACACTTCACGCTGTCAAGCTGGACACAGGGTTCCCATTATTCCACATTAACATCTCTGGTTTATTTAACAGGAAGACAGTCTTGTGTTAAACAAAGATGATACTCTATTGGCAGCTTCTGAGATACTCTTTGGGTCTTGAGCCTCAGACATTCTTTGTCCTTATTTACTTACTAACTGGTGACAGTAAGTTAGGCAGTCAGAGCGTTCACTGTGAAGACCCAACCCAGTTCAGTCTTGATTCCCCCCTCCCCCACAGCAATGCTACAGTGTCAAATGAGGCACACACACTGCAGTGATTAAGAGCCAGGCCCTAGGAGTTGAGAGAGTCCAGAATCTCTCAGCACTTGTAGGAGCAAGAACAAAATCTAATACAACTAGACATCTGTGCCTTAAGTTTACATAATACCATGGGCACAAGTTCCTAGGACTAGAAAACAATTAGATGTTCATTAATTGGCTGTTTTGCTTCTTTTTAAAAAGGGAAACTGGTAAAGAATTAAGGACAGAATCACTTTTTTTCTAACACTGAACAAGAACATTTATTAGAATAAGGGATACCGTCCTATCCATACTTAATTTACAGCTTGTACTTTCTCCAGCCCTGCTCCTACTTAGACAATTGCCAGCCCTCTTAACGACCTGGTGTCCAGCTAGCTACAGGTTAGAAAACATAGCAGGTATCCTCATATCACCTCTTCTCCTTTTTCAGTATAAAACAAGAATTTATATTTACCAACAAATTATAGATGCAGATGAGTCATTGACTTCACTACTTACCCAGATCTAGACATATTTTGTGTTTTGTTGCATTCGTTCACTTGCATTTTCAAACCCCAAATGTGTAGAGTCCTCTTCAATAACATTAAGATTCTTCTCAACAATAATATGACTCTCTTCACAGATGCCTCCTGTTCCTTCTGTATGGAGTACCTCGGTAGGTCTCAAGTAGGTATGATTTTGGGATGCAACTACATCCAGTGGCAGTAGCTGATGATGTCTAATAGGTTTCCTCATCCATTTTTATCCTGACTGAATCAGCTGGTTTAAACTTGAGTTAAGTCAGACTGTTAAAGGAGGTGAGGCTCATGGGTGCTTTCTTCTTTCTGCAAGGCCTATGAGACTTATCTCAGACATTGACAGTGTTGTTCTGCTTTATGAACCTGGTGTCTGATGGGGCTGACAATTGCTCTTCAGGGCAGCTCTTTTTTATTGTAGCCATCTCTACTGCTCTCTCCACCATCCCTTTCTGTTCTGAGTGAGGGGGAATGGGAAATATGCTTGAAATCACTTTGTAGCCCACAAGTTTGGCATTCAGTGCTAACAAACTATACCCCAAGATTAGTTACTATGTCTTCGAGAATGGCAAAATGTGAGGGGGAAAAAATCTGTATCTTGTGGGGGCACATGCACAGAGCCCAGTATGTCTGTTACAGCCCTTGCCGGCGTTGCAGTTTCCAGAGAGAGCACATGATGGCAATGAGTCTGGTAAGCAAGCATCATATGCTGGAAGCCAGGGCTACTCAGAGACTTTTGTGGGCCAAGGGCAAAACCTGAAATGGAGTTCCTCTACCATTCCAAAACAATTGCTACTGAGGGGATATCTGGGAGATAGGGAGCTCCAGAGTGACTCTGACCTGCATTCATCCCATAGCAGCAGCTCCTGTCCTGCAGGGTTATGCCAGCTTCCCGCTCTGGGTGTTGCTACCTGACATGCAGGATCACAGCACCACTCACTCAAATTTGGCACAGCCATCCCTCCACTATGACAGAGGAGCAGCCAGGCCAAACCTGAGTGGTGTAGCAACTCCACAAGCCAGTCTGGGCTCTTCTCAAAGGAGAGGCCCGGTGCAAAGTGACGCTTTTGCACCCCACCTTTGGGGGGGCCTTGCTGGAAAGCTGCCAGCTTAGTCTCAGGAAAATGAGGGATGAGGAAAAATTCTGAGGTAAGGAAAGGTCCTTCATGGAACTCTAGTATGTGGTTTGAGGAATGGCTAGGAAAGGCTATCTAACATGTGGTCTCTCTCTTCCCAGCTTGTGGAAAGGAGGATGGGCTTTTGTTACTCAGTGTTGTTGTTATTTTAAGATATTTGCATATGCTGATATTTGTTTATTCTGTTTATTAATAAAGCTGACCTGGAAGAAAGAGCTGAATTTGTGTTTTAGGTCTTGCTTGAGGCCATGCCACCATGCTGGCAGTTGAGCTTGCTTATAACAGTTTGTGAGGTGCTGGTTTATTCTTTCTGATACATTGTCCTTCAGTGACTGGAACTACAATATGAGTACTATAGGTAATCAGACCAGTATCAGTGACTACATAGAAATCATGAGCTGGATGTGGGACCTCTGACAAGCAACTGGGTCAACCATGCCTTTTACAAAACTTAGATACAATTTGCAGTTGTGTATATCAGTGGCTGTTTTAATTAGTCTAATTTCTGTGGCAAGGCAAGCAACACATGCACCTAGAAAGCCACCTGAGTTTCTATATCATCCCTAAAATAAAAGGAGTACTTGTGGCACCTTAGAGACTAACCAATTTATTTGAGCATGAGCTTTCGTGAGCTACAGCTCACTTCATCGGATGCATACCGTGGAAACTGCAGCAGACTTTATATATACACAGAGAATATGAAACAATACCTCCTCCACCCCACTGTCCTGCTGGTGATATTCAAAGTAGTTATAAACAAAGGTGAAGCTGACTGGCCTCATTACACTGTGAAAGCTGAGTGAAGCAGCAAAGGGAAGAAATTGGCATAAACAGTGAAAAGCACATCTGATGTAGATTCTTTCAGTAGGAATTTTGATTAAAAATTACATTTTGATTTACAAACTTGCACTATATGGAACTAACAGGGAACACATTAGATGGATTAAAAATGGCTCTCTGACAGATCTCAAAATGTAGTTGTTAATGAGGAGACATCAGTGATTGCAGCTGTTTCTAACAGGTCCCCCCAGGATCCGATGCTATTCAATATTTTTATCAGCTATCTAGATAGTGATATAAAATTTTTGCTGGTAAAGTTTGCAGATGAGATGAAGATTGGTAGTGTAGTAAATGATGAGGACAGGTCACTGTTAGAAAGTGATCTAAAATCACCTGGTTAAATGGTTACAATCCAGCAAAATGAGTTTTAATACAGCTAAGTGCAAGGTAGACATGTGGGAACAAAGAATGCAGGAGCAGAAACGCTGCCTTGGGAGCCAGAGAAAGATTAAGGGTCATGATACATAGTTGCTTTAATGTGAGCTCTCAGTGCAGTGCTGTGGCAAAAAAAGGGCTAATGCGATCCTTAGCTGTGTGAAAAGGGGAATATCAAGGAGTAGGGAAATGATCTTGTCTCTGTACACAGCAGCGGTAAGACCATGACTAGAATACTGTGTCCAGTTCTGCTGTCTGCTGCTCAAGAAGGATGTGGAAATACTGAAGAGCATTCAAAGGAGGGCTACAAAAATTATCCATAGGCTGAAAAACAAACCTTACAATGTGAGGGTTAAGGAGCTCAAGTTATTCAGCTTATCAGAGAGAATGTTGAGAGTAGGCCTGGCCTGTATTCGGGTTGACAAAAGATTTTGCCCCCTCAAACAGGCATTAAAGTTTGACAAAACTTTTGCTTGCCGGGTTTCCTTGTGGGCGGCTGGCAGTCTGGGTTTCAGGGTCCATAGCTCTGGGGAAGCCCTGCCATCAGGACTTCCTTGGTGCTGGCTCAGTGACCTCAGGGTTACCAGCCTTCCTCCTGGGACTGGAAGTCTGGCAGTCCTGATATTCCCAGCTGGGGCTCTCAGGCAAGGCTCCTAGCTCCATGGCAGGGACCAAGCCAGTCCCGGGCAGGGCTGATGAGAGACAGGGAAAGGGTAGACAATTGTACCAGGGCGCCAAGCTCAGGGCACCCCCAAAATGTTTGCAATGTGTGTGTAAATAAAATTAAATGGGGGGTGGGGGGAGGACAACAAACATGATATACCAAGGCCCTAAATTTCTCTCTATGTGTAAGCAGGGGAATAGTCCCGCTATTGTGGGGAACTTTCCTGGCTTCTGTACTACCCCGGTGAAGTGGGCTAGCGAAAGGATCTGAGTCCTCGCTCCCACTTCCTTTACCCAGTGGCCTCCCTGCCCTTGAGGACTCCCCTTCCACTCTCCTGTCTGGCAGAGTCCTCGTAACCCCGACAAGGCTGGGCCCAGGATTCCGGGGGGCTCAACCCCCAACCCTGCTGTGGTCACCTAGGACAGGGGCTAGGGTGTCCCCACTCCAGGGTACTCTCTCTGCACTGGGCACTTCTCTGACCCACTGACCTTTACGTACAAGTTAAAGCAAATGCAAGTTATTTAATCAACAATTAATTTTAAAAAGAATAAGGAAAAATGGGAAAGGTTAAAGGAAACACTTCAATCCGCTCTGTGGCAGGAAACATCACAGTGTCTCTGGAATGTCAGGGCAGTTCACAGTCTGTTCCTTGTAAGTCCCAGGCCTTCTTCTCAGGCCCTGGCTGTGCTGCAGGGATGCTGTGGGTTGGACACTTGCTCTGGTGGTAGCCACATGCTCTCAGGTTTTAAGTGGTAGGACCCTTCTTCCCAGCGTCGCCCCCGCCCTGTCAGGGTTACGATCCAAGCCTGGCCTGCAGAGCCTCTTGGCTGAGGCGGCTCCCTGTGCTGGGCCCGCTGCCCAGGGTCCTTCTCGGTCTTCCCAGCGGCTCACCGCACCCAGCTCCAGCCCGCTCCAGCTCCAGCTCCACCACTCGGTCTCTGCACTGCTCTGCCTCCAGCTCCCTGGGCTGCTTCTTTGGCCCCTCTGGCTCTGGTTGCTGCAGCTCTGCTCCCAGGACAGGTCTGCTCTGCAGGCTGCTTCTGTGACTCTGCTCATGACCTGCTTCCTGGGCTGCTTTTCTGGCCCCTCTGGCTCTAGTTGCTGCAGCTCTGCTCCCAGGGGAAGTCTGCTCTCTCTGGGCTGTGCCTCTGGCTTTGGGGCTGCAGCTCTGCTCCCAGGACAGGGTCTGGTCCCTCTGGGCTGCTTTTCTGGTCCCTCTGGATCTGGCCCAGCTCTGCTCCCCAACTTAGCCTGGGCCCCAGCTTTCTCCTTTGCTCAGCCCCCCTCTGTCTGACCCAGGCAAATCCACCTCACACAGAGGACGGGACCTCCCTGGCCTCCTGACTCTCTGATTAGCCTGCCTGCCCTGTCATTCAGGCTGACCTGGAGCATTGGCCTCTCCTCATTGCTCCTGGGGGCTGTCAGTCTCAGGTTCCTGATTCCCCATTGATCCTTCCCCCTTTTTAGTAATGGGATCTAGCAACTAAAACACCCCCACTGAATGTTAGTAAGGGGGCAATAGTCCCCTTACATATGGGCCTCCTTCAGGAACCCTGTCTGGAGTCAGGGCTCATAGGGCCCTGCTGTGCAGGGGGAGTCTAGAAGCCCTGGCTTCAGGGCAGCTCAGCCAGGCCAAGGCTTCCAGACTCCCTGCTTGGACAGCCTGAAAGTCTTATGACCAGCTTACAAGATCCAGGGTCTGGGGAGCCCCTCCATGTGGGCTGCCCTGACTTTTGTCCATCTCTAATTGAGAGTGACTTGATTTCTTTGTATAGATACTTACACATAGACAAGACACTTGATAGTGGGAGGCTGTGATGGAGCATGTTCCCCCTCAGAGTTAATGAAATAGTTAAGTTTCAGATTAACAGCCGTGTTAGTCTGTCTTTGCAAAAAGAAAAGGAGTACTTGTGGCACCTTAGAGACTAACCAATTTATTTGAGCATGAGCTTTCGTGAGCTACAGCTCACTTCATCGGATGCATACAGTGGAAACTGCAGAAGACATTATATACACACAGAGACCATGAAACAATACCCCCTCCATCCCACTGTCCTGCTGGTAATAGCTTATCTAAAGTGATCATCAAGTTGGGCCATTTCCAGCAAAAATCCAGGTTTTCTCACCCCCCCCACCCCCAACTCACTCTCCTGCTGGTAATAGTCCATCCAAAGTGACCACTCTCTTCACAATGTGTATGATAATCAAGGTGGGCCATTTCCTGCACAAATCCAGGTTCTCTCACCCCCCTCCAAAAACCACACACACAAACTCAATCTCCTGCTGGTAATAGCTTATCCAAAGTGACCACTCTCCCTACGATGTGCATGATAATCAAGGTGGGCCATTTCCAGCATAAATCCAGGTTTTCTCACCCCCCACCCCCATACACACACAAACTCACTCTCCTGCTGGTAATAGCTCATCCAAAGTGACCACTCTCCCTACAATGTGCATAGTAATCAAGGTGGGTCATTTCCAGCAGAGATCCAGGCTTTCTCAACCCCCCCCGGGGGGAACACACACACACACACACACATAAACTCACTCTCCTGCTGGCAATAGCTCATCCAAACTGACCACTCTCCAAGTTTAAATCCAAGTTTAACCAGAACGTCTTGGGGGGGGGGGGTAGGAAAAAGCAAGGGGAAATAGGCTACCTTGCATAATGACTTAGCCACTCCCAGTCTCTATTTAAGCCTAAATTAATAGTATCCAATTTGCAAATGAATTCCAATTCAGCAGTTTCTCGCTGGAGTCTCGATTTGAAGTTTTTTTGTTGTAAGATAGCGATCTTCATGTCGGTGATTGCGTGACCAGAGAGATTGCAGTGTTCTCCGACTGGTTTATGAATGTTATAATTCTTGACATCTGATTTGTGTCCATTTATTCTTTTACGTAGAGACTGTCCAGTTTGACCAATGTAAATGGCAGAGGAGCATTGTTGGCACATGATGGCATATATCACATTGGTGGATGTGCAGGTGAACGAGCCTCTGATAGTGTGGCTGATGTTATTAGGCCCTGTGATGGTGTCCCCTGAATAGATATGTGGGCACAGTTGGCAACGGGCTTTGTTGCAAGGATAGGTTCCTGGGCTAGTGGTTCTGTTGTGTGGTATGTGGTTGTTGGTGAGTATTTGCTTCAGGTTGCGGGGCTGTCTGTAGGCAAGGACTGGCCTGTCTCTCAAGATTTGTGAGAGTGTTGGGTCATCCTTCAGGATAGGTTGTAGATCCTTAATAATGCGTTGGAAGGGTTTTAGTTGGAGGCTGAAGGTGACGGCTAGTGGCGTTCTGTTATTTTCTTTGTTAGGCCTGTCCTGTAGTAGGTGACTTCTGGGAACTCTTCTGGCTCTATCAATCTGTTTCTTCACTTCCTCAGGTGGGTATTGTAGTTGTAAGAAAGCTTGATAGAGATCTTGTAGGTGTTTGTCTCTGTCTGAGGGGTTGGAGCAAATGCGGTTGTATCGCAGAGCTTGGCTGTAGACGATGGATCGTGTGGTGTGGTCAGGGTGAAAGCTGGAGGCATGTAGGTAGGAATAGCGGTCAGTAGGTTTCCGGTATAGGGTGGTGTTTATGTGACCATTGTTTATTAGCACTGTAGTGTCCAGGAAGTGGATCTCTTGTGTGGACTGGACCAGGCTGAGGTTGATGGTGGGATGGAAATTGTTGAAATCATGGTGGAATTCCTCAAGGGCTTCTTTTCCATGGGTCCAGATGATGAAGATATCATCAATATAGCGCAAGTAGAGTAGGGGCTTTAGGGGACGAGAGCTGAGGAAGCGTTGTTCTAAATCAGCCATAAAAATGTTGGCATACTGTAGGGCCATGCGGGTACCCATAGCAGTGCCGCTGATCTGAAGGTATACATTGTCCCCAAATGTAAAATAGTTATGGGTAAGGAGTGTGTGGTTTTTGGAGGGGGGTGAGGGGGTGAGAGAACCTGGATTTGTGCAGGAAATGGCCCACCTTGATTATCATACACATTGTGAAGAGAGTGGTCACTTTGGATGGGCTATTACCAGCAGGAGAGTGAGTTTGTGTGTGTGGGTGGGGGGGGTGGAGGGTGAGAAAACCTGGATTTGTGCTGGAAATGGCCCAACTTAATGATCACTTTAGATAAGCTATTACCAGCAGGAGAGTGAGTTTGTGTGTGTATGGGGGGGGGGGGGGTGAGAAAACCTGGATTTGTGCTGGAAATGGCCCAACTTGATGATCACTTTAGATAAGCTATTACCAGCAGGACAGTGGGGTGGGAGGGGTTATTGTTTCATGGTCTCTGTGTGTATATAATGTCTTCTGCAGTTTCCACTGTATGCATCCGATGAAGTGAACTGTAGCTCACGAAAGCTCATGCTCAAATAAATTGGTTAGTCTCTAAGGTGCCACAAGTACTCCTTTTCTTTTTGAAATAGTTAACTGATAACAGAGAGCAATTAGTGTATCGGGTTGCACTTGGTGGGTGGGCCAGGCTCAAATGAGGATGAAGCTCTGTTGGGGAGGAGCTGGGTAGTGAGCACAAAAGGAAGAAACCCAGATAAAGAGGAGGTTGGGGGTAGAAGAGCTCTATAGTTACTTTCTGGTTGCCAGAGAGTAGGAAAAAAAGGCCTAAAAAGATAGGCAGATGTATAGTAAGCCCATGAAGGGGCTGTGGGAGGTGCTCGAAGGAGAGCCCAAGAAGGAAAAAGTCCAGGGAAGCAACAAGAAATCTGAGGGAATGGACCTTAGTTACTCGTAACAGGTTTCCGAACTGGAAACCAGAGCAGAGGCTGAGCCTGGGTTGCCTTACTGGTCTACTAGGAAATGGGGTGCAGAAATCCCCGGGCACAAGGAGGGGAAGGACTATTGAGTTTGGAGCTGGGCCTCTAGGAAGAAAGCTCTGCACAAGAGCAGGACAGTCCTGCAGAGCCTGGGAAGGGGTGAAGAGTCTGTAGAGGAGTAAGCCCAGCTGAAGGGGCAAACCGATGACTCCTACCATGACCTAGCTGGAGGGTTATGTCACGAGATGAGGCAGATCATTGGAAGGCCGCAGCAGCTGTCAGGGGAGGGTGCTAAAGAAGGAGAGCCTGCTATGCCACATCCAGCCACAAGGGGGTACACAAGAGGTGAGTCCACTTCTGGACTGGGGCTTTTCAGGATGTCTGACAAAGTTGTAAAATGTTGCAGGGGCTGGAAGCTGAAGTTAGACAATTCCACCTTGAAATAAACTGCATTTTCCTAGCAGTGAGGGTGATTAAACATTGGAGCAATTCCCCAGAGAGCTGGGGGAATTGCCATTGCTTGGAGCCTTTAAAATAAGATTAGATGTCTCTCCAAAAAATTATGCTCTAATCCAGCTTCTGGGAGAGAATCTGTAGCCTGTGTATAGAGGGGCTCAGTCTGGATGGTTGTGGTAATGTCCCCTCTGGCCTTGGAATCTGTGACTCTATGAATTCCTTGTTCATTATCTTTCTTCCTGGGCCATGGGACAACAGGAACCTCTGCATTGTCCTCAATGTGCTCACAAGGCTTGCAGCTTTGCATTAAGACGGTGGGTATAATATAATCTCATGCTTCAGGGCTTCAGACAGTCACTTGCAGGAATCGGGAAGGAATTCTTTTTCTTGATGCATACTTAGATAGAGATGTTGTGGATTTTTTTGGTTTTGTTTAAACCTTCCTCTAAAGATGGGACCAGTGCTTTGAAGTGGTATAGAGAATAATTTCACTTGGATACATGACAGTTTTGCTTACATGCTCAGGGTCACACTCATTGTCAGATTCAGGGTCGGGAAGGAATTTCCCCCCAGGTCAAATTGGCAGGAACTTTTAAGTTTTGTTTTCTTTCCTTCCTCTGCGGCGTGATGTGTAACCATGTGTCTGGAATGGCCTATGACTGTGAGTGCGAACCTCAGGGCAGACTCTCAAAGAGCAGGGCAGACACCCCAAGCTGGTTGTATGTTCTAGAGTTAGATTTCACCTACCGAGTAAAAAGTGTGAACTCCTAAAGCACTATAACAGTCTACTATGGAGTCAGACTGGAATGCGCAAGGGGACTATCTTGCTACCCAGGCAAGATGGACTATGTTATAAATCACAACATCATCCAGGTTACTCCCAGTCCCAAAGGACCGGTTACTTGTACTCGGATCTCAAATCAAAGATAATGCCAGTACCCAATCCTGTAATTAACTAAGGATAATTAAGAAAAGAAATGTTACTTACAAGGTTAAAACAGGAAACAAACACACAAATGTGTTAGTCTTAGATTTAAAAAGGTGATATATAGACCTGCTTATTACAGAACCTTATGTCCTTTAAGGCTGACCCATGCCAAGTACCATGGGGATCTAGTGCTTACGTTTAGGAATCTTTGGCCCTCAGAATCCAGACAGCATAAAGAGACCAAGTTTCAATTTGTCAGGGATTTTTATTTCCTTCATCCCAGAACCCAAGTGGATGGGATGAATTCATGCTCAGGCCTCCATTTCCTGGGGGGAGCGAGGAATGCAATCAACAAGATTTCTGTCCTTTGATACTACACAATGCCTGATTTGCCTTCAATGGGCCATCTTATGTGCAGGGTGAGCACTTTATCTTAATTAATGCTGCTTTTCCTGTTTGCATTGTACACCTCTGTAATTCTGTAACTCAAGTGCTCAACATAACTTAATACCATGGACAAAGATATGATGAGCAGAATTAATACGTGCAGCATTCTTCAAGCATTCCATGAAGTCTAAATACAGTACATACCCACAGGTTAAGCCAGACTGGTTTCCAGCTATGCATTTGTCAGTGTTAATGAGGCCTGGGGCCTTGGCATGAGCTGATCTGCCTGCATCACAATCTGGGCATGTCATCTAATCAATTCCCTGTCATTGCGGGAGCCTTGGACATTGTTGGCAGTGTGGTTTCTCCTGTTGTGTGCCACAGGCAGAGGACTAAAATTCTTTGGTCTAACTAAAGTAATTGGGTTTAATATAGGGTATCTGTATGAAATACAGGGGATTAGACTAGATGACATAATGTTCCTGTCTGGCCTTAAATATTATTATTATTATTACTATTTTTGTATTGGCAAGTGACTTTAATGAATGCAAATAGGTGGCTTGCTGTGGATAATGTTCTACATTTAGGCACAGCTCTAAGCAATGGCTGTGCGACCTCCGGGATAATGCTGGGAAGCATGTTGCCTTACAGATAACCCTCTCAGTCACAATGTCTCCATACCCGCTCCTTGCTTTGGGGGAAAGGAGGAACTTATACCAACAGTAACTGCTAATTACAGCAATCCCTTCCCACCTGCTCAGCTCAGCAGCACAGATCCCATTCACTAGTGGAGTACACAGGCATTCAGTGCTCACTTAACCCTGTGTGCCAGAATTCTTGGTCTGGGTAGCTCATGCAGAGGCATAGGGCTTGTTTACGCTGGCAATTTACAGCGCTGAATCTTTCTGGCTCAGGGGTGTGAAAAAACACCCCCCTGAGCAGAGCAAGTTTCAGTGCTGTAAAGCGCCAGTATAGACAGTGCACCAGCGCTGGGAGCTGTGCTCCTAGTGGAGGTGTGGTGGGTTTTTTTGTTCGTTTTTTTTTTTTTTGTTAAATGCACTGAGATAGTTCTCTCCCAGTGCTCTGATGCGACCACACAGGCCATGTTAGCGTTGCCAGTGTAGACTAGCCCTCAAAGGTTTTTTGTTTTGTGTGATCACAATGATACTGTGCTGGCATGTTGAGACCTGCTGCCCATCTGCTAATCTGTTGGTGCTATTGTGAAGAATTGAGACTCTTCCTCTCCTACTGAATGGTCAAAATATAGGACTTTGATCTGTTTATCATAGGGTTATCTTCTGAGATTATTATTAACATCATATCTGCAACATAGATGGAATTTAATTCAACACAAGGTTATTTAAGTTACAGACTCTGTTCTCACACTAGTGTAACTTTGCTAACTTGGAAGTCGGAAGTAATTCCATCAACCACAGTAAGAAAGATCAGACTTGGTCTGCGAGTGGGGTGGCTTTGTTGTTTGTTTAAATCAGTGTGATTTCCCCCACCCCACTGGAAAAGCTGTTTATCTTTTGTAGCACCAAGGGCCCCCCTCTGAGAGTGGGGTTCTGCCCAAACATGCAGTAAGACAAGTTTGAAAACTAAGTAGACAAGGCAGAGACAAAAGGCTGAAGGGGAAAAAGCGGTGAAGTGACTTGCCCATGGTCTCACAGCAGGTTAGTGGCAGACTCAGGATTAGAACTGAGTTGTTCTGGCACGCAGGCCAGTACCTCACATACTAAACCATACTGCTCCCCCAGCATACAAGGATTCTTTTCTGGCTGACTTTCTTGTTGTTGTCTCTGTTTTGATGTTGGCACAGCAAAGGCAAACAGATGCCAGGAAGAGGGCAGAACACTGACCAATAACCTTGTCATAGAGAAGGTAAATAACAAAGCTAAACGAATAAATGGAGCTCAGCAAAGAAAGTGGCTCTGTGACACAGCAAAAAGGTGTTTGCTGGTGCTGGGTTCTCAAAACCACAAAGGGGCAGCAGGTTTGGTTGATAAAAGCATTTTTAAATGTGGGGTGGAAAGAAAACGAGTCAGATCCCTGCTGTCAACCTGCAGCACTAAATAAATTTCATGGAGAGGAGTCCAACTGCGAGCGAATGGGCAGGGGTGGGGGAAGCAGGCCACTAAATTCTCTGGCTTTACTGGGTCAGTGTACACTGAATTTTGGCTCGGCTTCAACCCATGAGGAAGTCAATGGGAAATGCCTGATGTCTTCAGAGAAAACAAGGAAGCAGGCTGAATTATTTCTGCAACCATCAACAGTATCCTACTGTCCTTTGTAGTTAAGCCTTCAAATGATTTCCTGGTTTGAAGGCTTCTTCTAGCCAGGGACTAAGAGCTTTAGGATTAAAGGTGATAATTGTAAAATACGATTTGATTACATTAGTAATCTATAGTCTGAGAGACCTGTACCTAGAATATTTTCCCTCTGTAGATTCCCAAATATACCAGTGAAATGCTCTTTGCCTTGAGCTTGTTCTCTTGGCTTTACTGCATATTTTTAGAGAGAAGTTAATAAACTATTTAAACATGAGGGTGATGCAGTGTGTAGGAGTGGGAATAAGGCTGTTTTTTTCCCTCCTTAACTGAAGTGCAATGCTGGGGAGGGGGGGGGGGGAATGTAAAGCATTTTTTTAAACAGGACAGCTTGTTTCTAAAACATTTCTGAGGAGGAGACATGGCTGTGCAGAAGAGTAAGCCCTTCTGAGTTCTTTTCCCTTGAAGGGACTTCGTTCACTTGACCTTGTCCAGTAATGAATGCAACTGCTCCTGTGGAGGTGGGGAATTCCATTAGAGAGGAGATAGAAAACTGCCTACTGCAGACACAGAGGCTAGAATTTGTTATCTGGTGTTTGAAGGCTGGAAGCCCTTTCTTCAATGCAAGCAAAGCATTTAAGGGTAGGAATCCTGGGACCATACTGGGGCCCATAATATAGTGAAATCACTGCAAGTGGGTGCGGGGTGTATGGAGAAAAAGAAATGCTGAACCACACAAGGGAGGGCCCCTGGTAGAAGGAGGACCCACTCCATAGGAGTGAAAGACTGTGGCTGGACCATGGATAGAAGGACAGCGCACAGTTTCATTAACTCTGCCGATCCACAGAGAGAATTGTCCTAATCACTGAGTGTACCTCTGTATCCCCTTCCAGTCTAGATTCTCAAAGTGTGTTGCAAATGTGAAGTAACTAGGGTTGCCAACTCTGATTAAAGCTATTCTGGGAGATTCTTCCCCCCCCCCCCCACAGCATGATATAATGTAATTTTTTTAAAATAGCCTATTAAAATCTCCTAGTTGCCTTCAATAGTCACCGGAAGATGAATGCCGATTCCAGGAGACTCCAGGCCAATCCTGGCAACCCTAGAAGTAACTCTGCCTCAATCCCTTGCACCCCATCCCTGAGCTCACTAATACCTTGTGAGATACGTGTGCATTGTCCCTATCATACAGACATAAAAATGAAGTACAGCAAGGCTGGATTACTTGCCTAAGGTCATAAGTCCAGGTTTCCTGATTCACATTCCTGCTTTAACTAAGACCACCATTATCTGGGGATGGAGGGAGAGTAGCAGGCTAATGTGGTGGTGGTGGGAGCTGGGGATAGTCTTATTTCTAATTTGAAAACAAATTAAATCATTTTAAAGAGCACTTTTTGACAAAAATAAAACCAATTATCAGGGGATTTCACATTTGGTGGTGAATATTTTGGACAGCGCCATCCACTGGCAGCCAACAGATAAGATGTTTTCTGTTTATCTCCAGTGGCAAAGGCCTATATTCTCAGAGCAGAAGGTCATAGTGGGTTCTATCTCTGATACCACATGTTTGTGGTTTAGCTGATGAGGACGGTGTTATTTGTTCAGTTTGTGGCCCTGAATCATTTCAGCACCTAATTTAATTTTGGAAGGGTAACTCTCAAATCTACTAAATGATTCCTAATATTCACACCCCCCACCAATTGACCTTAAGCTAACTAGTCTATAACAGCTTCCTGGCTTTCCCTAAATTATGGCACTGCTCTTACCACTCCTTAGACCTTGGCAATTTAACTTGGCCTTGGAAAACAATTCTAATGAATTGCTCTGAGTGGTGAAAATGAATATAGTAAAAGACCTAGTGGGCGAGGTAATATCTCCTATTGGATCAACTTCTGCTGATGAGTGAGACAAGTTTCCAACAGAAGTTGGTCCAATAGAAGGTATTACCTCCTCTACCTTGTGTCTCTCTCTCATATTCTGAAACCGATATGTCTACAACAACACTGCATGTGGGAAAAGACAGTAAGCAAAAATAGACGTAACCACTTGGTGTCACTCTTTTCAAGCTGTTAAAGGTGCATAAGACGGAAAAACAGAGAGAGCTGTCTTTTGGGTTTTTTTTTTTTTTTCCAGCGGGTATCTTGTTGAATAAATATTGTAGTAGAGTTGACTAGAAAGTGTTCAGCATGTTACACATCCAGCCCTTTTCTGCTTCCGATTTGAAATGAGTATACTATAGAACAGTTCTGAATACCGTTTCTTTTATGCTAATTTTAGATACCTGTATTACACTAGACAGTCTAAGTTTCTACCCCATCCTCAGCCGACCATGTAGTCAGGTTAATATAGTGTTCTAACTCTCTCTCTGGGGTTTGGCTTCATTGGTAACTCAAATCACAGCTAGCTACCTATTTATATATTTGTTTATATTTATATTGTGGTAACACACACTTAAGAGCTCCAATCATGGACCAGGGCCCCACAAACCTAGAACAAAGACGCTCCCTGACCCAAGAGCTTAAACTTATTCTTTCAATAACATCTTCTTCTTGAGATTGGCCATCCCTACAACTTCATTTCTGTACTTCCTCTCACCTAGGTATCTAGAGGCCAGGCTTGCAAAGGTATTTAGGTGCTTACAAATGCAGATAGAAGCCTAGTGGCGTTTTCAGAAGTTAGGAGTATCTAAGGAGTTAGGTATCTAAGCACCTTTGCAAATTTGGCCCTAAAGTCTCTCTGTTTCAAGAAAGCCGCTTTAGTTCCATCCTAAATATACAGGAGATCAAACTTCAGTGGCTTTATGCAGGTTTCTTATACCTGCTGAAAGAGTTGCCCCTGTTTCTTATACACACTGTAGTAGTGATGTAGGATTTTTAAAACCTACTTGCTCATTTATGTAGTAACTTGATGTACAAGGAGAACTTTTTGTGAGAAAGCACAGTTCTAGAAGCTTTTCATGACTCATTCATTCTCTTTCTCTTATGCGTGCATGCACACACAGATATAAGAATATAGTATAACAGGGAAAATAGTAACTATTTCTTATGGAGAGATGTAAATGATCTGCAGAAACTTCTGATCAGCTTTAATTTATTTATTTTCTTACTGAAATCATAAACCAAGCCAGTCCTTTAATAGGAACACAATCACCAATAAAGCCAAGCATCACAATTTAAATGAGGACTTAGGATGGGAAGCAGGGGAACCTATTTGTCTTACCTGTCAATGGAAGTGCTTCATAAAGGCCTGAGGTGTTCTCTGTGGTCTTGACTCAATGGGCTAGTTGTCTGTTTGTTTGTGTTAGCCTCAGTAAACAAAATCCTACAAACTTCTGCCCTGGATTTTGCTGAATTGCCAAATCCAAAGATTTAAAAAAATTCATGAGACTATAAAACATAATGAATTTTGGATTTTGTCTTGCTTTTTGTGTTTGAGCCTTAAGGATTCCTGTTTTCAAGCTTTTTCTCCAAACTACAAGGACTAGAAATTTACTGCTTCTCTTAAGTGCAAGCTAAGTCTCATGTAATCACATGATTCCAGTAGCTGGGACTTCAAGACAAAAATCCAGATAAGAGTAGGCAACATTATATTTAGGTTTTCAATTTATTTGGCCCTAAAGAAGCAGAGTTCTGAGAGTGTATAACAAACAGAGCTGGTCAAAATTTTTCTTTCTAGAAGGTTATAAAAAAAAAGTCCTTAATATCAATTTTTCAGGAAACGTTTCATTTTTGAATTTTGAAACAATCAATTTTCCACATTTTTGTGACACTTTTCACAGTATTTGTAACGTTTTAATCAGTCACTTTCAAAACGGTGGCAGAAATTTTTTGTTTACTATACACCATATTTTCTTATAGAAGAAAATTGGGTGTTTAACTGGCTGTTCTAGTAACTAAAAAAACTTGTAAATGATTTTGAAAAACTTGGTAAAAATGTTAATATACGAAATCACAATTTTGTGAAGAGTCAGTTTTGTACCCTGTGAAGTCTAAACAATTTCACATAACACTTTGAGATAGTTTTACCATTTTCTGACTAGCTTGATTTTATAAATGTTTTGATCGTAATTGCTCTTTAAGGAGGTTGGATGTCTTATAGCCTTGGAAATGGAATAGAAGCTTTCTATTACTAGACCACTAATTCAGATTCACACTGGGTACAACTTTTCAGAAGCACCTAAGTCTCATTTCCAAAAAAAGTGTCCTTGAGACTCAGGAGTACAAGATCAATTGACTTTCATTGAGATTTAAGCTCCTTATTACCCAAGCTCCCTTTTGAAAATGAGATGTAGGCTCCTAAATCACATAGGTGTCTTGAAAATTTTACCCTAGATCAAAAGAGATTGAAAGTTGCTAACATCTAATACTTATTTACCAAGAAAATGCACATTCCCCCAAGGGAAAATATTTTAGAGTGAGATATTTCTCCTTGTAAGTCTGACCCTTGCCCATCTTGGCTTGTTTGTGAATGTTTAATGTTTTTCTTGCTGGTATCTGATTTACTTCCTCTCTCCCCCTACTCCCACCCCTGAAGTCTGTGTTCATGCCATCGTGATTTAGCACTAGCACAAATGGAGAGGAAAAATCCCTCTCCCATACCCTTAGCTGAGATTGAAGGACTAGTGATTTCATGGGAAAGCCTAATCTCTTGAGCCCAGGTTTGCAAATCAAGAAGTCAAATTAATCCTGTAAATGGGCAATTTCACCTGAAGTGAGGGGGCTGTATCTGCTTATACTTGACTCAGAAGGCTTCATACTCTAGGACAGTGTTTCCCAATCAGTGTGCTGTGGCACACCAGTATGCTGTCAGGCTCAAACAGATGTGCTATGGAAATTTTTTTGAAAAGCTACATGGGAGAACCAAAAAACCCTTCCTTTGTATTTTAATTAGTGTTGGAACCAGATCGCATTCGGTACTTTGCTCTCTGGGACTAGGTGCCTTTCAAATATTATGCATGTATCACATTCCATCCCCCAAAACCAGGGTAAAATAGCAAATCTGAATCCTGTGGAGTGGGGGCAATGGAGGGGGAAGGAAATGGAGGGAAGCTGCCTTCTGATTGGCCATCTGCCTCACTGCCCCACCTCCTCCAGGGGCAGAGCAACCAATCAATCAATCTCCCTCCCCTCCCCTCCTGTGAACAACAGGTGGTCTCCTCTACCCTCCAGCAGCTGGTGGGGGTGGGGAAAGAGCCCCTGGAGCTGGCCCTCAGCCTGGAAGAAGAGTGGGAACCTTGCTGCAGCCCCACAGTGTTGGGAGGGGGAAGAACCTCAGGAGCAGAGGTGAGGTGTAGGGGCTGAACTCGGGTGGGGGCTGGATGTGGGGTGGGCAGGCAGAACTGGTGGGGTAAGGGAACTGGGGGCACAGAATTGAGGTGGAGAGGCTAGACTGGTGGAGGGTGAGGACAGAATTGATAGGAGCTGGGGGGCAGAACTGATTTGGGCAGAGGATTGATTTGAAGGTCAGGGGCAGAATTCACTGCTGGGCAGGGGACAGACAGATGTGGGGGAGAGGACCCCTGCAGCAGACGCCAAAATCCTCATACCCAATACCGAAAAAATATTATCCCTTTGGTCCCCAAAACATGTGGTTATTTACAATCTCCTGATTCGTTGGAGTCAGACTCATTTATTTTTTGATCTCTTGAGGTTAGCAATACTCTAAGTGTGACTTAATTATATTGCGTTTAAAAACAGCAGAGAGAGTGTTAAACATGCATGACAAGACTATTCTGGGAATGAGAAGAAACGATTTAACTATTAATTGCTTGTCATCCTAAAATATTATTCTCAAGTGCATGTCATTCTCCACTGAGCATGTTTTTGTCCAGAGTTCTTATATTTAGCTTTAATGTTTAGTTTCCACTTTTGACAATATTCTGGCACAAAAGACAGATCATGATCTAATGTTAGATGCCATGGTGGTTTGTTTGTTCATTTATTTATTTTTATTTTAACTCGCTTAGCCTCATCCTAGATTGGCTCATGAATATTCATGAGGTCATTTGGAGACAATATGGTAGTGTGCCTCAAAATAATTAAAGGTATCAAGATGTGCTGTGGCAGAGAACAGGTTGGGAACCACTGCTTTAGGGTGCTTATCCTCGCCGAAACCGAACTCTGAACCTCTTGAGCTTCACCTCTGTCTAGTCTGGGCAGTGAGACCCCATTTGAGTCTAACTATTGGAAAAGGGGGAGATGCCTCAACCAATTTAGTCATCTGCATATGAGAGAGGGGGTCCAGGCTGGATTCAGCCATCTGCTTTCTGAGTTGTCGTCTTGTTCCCCACCTTCAGCTGGCAGCTTGGTGCAGAGAGGTACAGGACTGTGATTGTCAGGAAATAGGCAGTGCCTGTTTCAGGGATAGGCACCGTGGGCAGCTTCCTAGGGCACCAACTTGAGGACAGTGGGCTGCTTGTATCTGGTTGGTGGGCAAGCACTTGGGTTTGTTCTTCAGGCTCTGGGTTTGAGAAGAGGACCTGCAATATGGGCTCTCGTGCTGTGCTGGGGCTAGTTTGGAAGGGTGGTGGACTGGAATTTCTTCACCTTGCTCCATGGCTGGGGTCCCTAAACCTGATGGAGTGGGAGCAACTTTTTTTGTTTTTTTTTTTTTTTTTCCTGCCTAGGACATTAATCTCTTGAGAAGTGGTCTTAGGGAATGGTCTGTCATAACACTGCTAGCTTCGGGGGAAATGAAACTGGCAATATCCATCCATCCAGTTATAATATTTATAGGGTTCCAATCACCAGTAGCAAAGTGCCAAATTGTGCGTAATTTATTTCTCTGGGTTTTTTGCTGCTTTTTGAGACTTCTAATCTTAACCTTGGACACAGCAGAGGGAGGTAGAGACAACAGTAGCAAGTTTTATCTGCAGAAGAATATCTTACCACTGGGTAAAAAGAAAAGGAGTACTTGTGGCACCTTAGAGACTAACCAATTTATTTGAGCATGAGCTTTCGTGAGCTACAGCTCACTTCATCAGATGCATACCGTGGAAACTGCAGCAGACTTTATATATACACAGAGAATATGAAACAATACCTCCTCCCACCCCACTGTCCTGCTGGTAATAGCTTATCTAAAGTAATCATCAGGTTAGGTCATTTCCAGCACAAATCCAGGTTTTCTCACCCTCCACCCCCCCACACAAATTCACTCTCCTGCTGGTGATAGCCCATCCAAAGTGACAACTCTTTACACAATGTGCATGATAATCAAGTTAGGCCATTTCCTGCACAAATCCAGGTTCTCTCACTCCCTCACCCCCCTCCAAAAACCCACCCCCATACACACACAAACTCACTCTCCTGCTGGTAATAGCTCATCGAAACTGATCACTCTCCAAGTTTAAATCCAAGTTAAACCATAACATCTGGGGGGGAGGGGGGTAGGAAAAAACAAGAGGAAATAGGCTACCTTGCATAATGACTTAGCCACTCCCAGTCTCTATTTAAGCCTAAATTAATAGTATCCAATTTGCAAATGAATTCCAATTCAGCAGTTTCTCGCTGGAGTCTGGATTTGAAGTTTTTTTGTTTTAAGATAGCGACCTTCATGTCTGTGATTGCGTGACCAGAGAGATTGAAGTGTTCTCCGACTGGTTTATGAATGTTATAATTCTTGACATCTGATTTGTGTCCATTTATTCTTTTACGTAGAGACTGTCCAGTTTGACCAATGTACATGGCAGAGGGGCATTGCTGGCACATGATGGCATAAATCACATTGGTGGATGTGCAGGTGAACGAGCCTCTGATAGTGTGGCTGATGTTATTAGGCCTTGTGATGGTGTCCCCTGAATAGATATGTGGGCACAATTGGCAACGGGCTTTGTTGCAAGGATAAGTTCCTGGGTTAGTGGTTCTGTTGTGTGGTATGTGGTTGTTGGTGAGTATTTGCTTCAGGTTGCGGGGCTGTCTGTAGGCAAGGACTGGCCTGTCTCCCAAGATTTGTGAGAGTGTTGGGTCATCCTTTAGGATAGGTTGTAGATCCTTAATAATGCGTTGGAGGGGTTTTAGTTGGGGGCTGAAGGTGATGGCTAGTGGCGTTCTGTTATTTTCTGTTACCACTGGGTGGTGCTGTAGTCCATAGTACCACACAGTCTATTTGTGCTGTGTAGGCTGAATAGTTTGACTCCTAATAAAAGCTTTAGGTCAAGCGCCAAATAATAAAGAATAGTAACTAGAGCGATATATATTGCTAGTGGGAAGCAGTGGTAAGTTGTAGAAAATCACATGTATTCTTAAAGGTCTGTCTCTGTTTTTCAGCATCAGATTTTAGAAAGCCCATGTTCAAATTCTGCCAAGGTTGACTCTGTTTTTGAGGTAGAGAAATGAAGTCCGTTGCAGTTTGATGCTCTCAGTTGGGGGCATTAATGATCCCAGGCCATGTTTTGTAACAGTAGGAAACTTACCCCAGTGCCCTTGACTACACTTCTATTCCCTTCTCTCCAACCCATGCAAATGTGCTGTAGGCTGGTTGTTCGCTACTCTACACTCCAGAGGGGGCTGCATTGAAGTCAGACTGTATGAAGTACCCCTGAGGAGATAAAATATTATGGGTGCTCCCTTCCATCTTCCTCTTCTCACTGTTCATGCCAGCAGTGATGACAAATCTGTGAATGAAATCCACTTTGCTGTATTCCTGTAGATTCAGCTAGTGTGTGTGCGTGTGTGTGTGTGTGTGTGTGTGTGTGTGTTTTGTTTTTCCAGGAAGGGTGGGTTTTTCAACCTGCCCTTATAACTGGGCCTACACTCTTGCACGTGCAAATATTTGAGCCTGCAATTAAGGTCAGGTGGATGTTTGTCCCGCACTGGTTTCACATGTCAGTGACTGGAACATCTCTGGCCTACAATAAATGATGGGTGCACACAGAAATAGGGCCACATTTCTTGAGGTTTGTAGCACACATGTGTGTGGATGTAGTCATCAGCGCGTACAATGTCTTGAGCTGCATGTGCAGTGATAATAATGCATGTGAATCGTAGAACTGGAAGGAACCTCGAGAGGTTATCTAGTCCAGTCCCCTGCACTCAAGGCAGGACTAAGTATTATCTAGACCATCCCTGACAGGTGTTTGTCCAACCTGCTCTTAAAAAATCCCCAATGATGGAGATTCCACAACCTCCCTAGGCAATTTATGCCTGTACTTAACCACTCTGACAGTTGGGAAGTTTTTTCCTAATGTCCAACCTAAACTGCCCTTGCTGCAATTTAAGCCCATTGCTTCTTGTCCTATTCTCAGAGGTTAAGAAAAACAATTTTTCTTTCTCCTACTTGTAACAATCTTTTTGTGTACTTGAAAACTGTTATGTCCCCTCTCAGTCTTCTCTTCTCCAGACTAAACAAACCCAATTTTTTCAATCTTCCCTCATAGGTCATGTTTTCTAGACCATCAATCGTTTTTGTTGCTCTTCTCTGGACTTTCTACAATTTGTCCACATCTTTCCTGAAATGTGGCACCCGGAACTGGACACAATACTCCAGTTGAGGCCTAATCAGTGCAGAGAAGAGCAGAATAATTACTTCTCATGTCTTGCTTACAAGACTCCTGCTAATACATCCCAGAATGATGGTTGGGTGTGTGTGTGTGTTTTGTTTTTTTTTTTTTTGCAACAGCATTACACTGACTCATATTTAGCTTGTGATCCACTATGACCCCC
The DNA here is from genome assembly GCF_965152235.1 of Eretmochelys imbricata. Taxonomy (NCBI): domain Eukaryota; kingdom Metazoa; phylum Chordata; order Testudines; family Cheloniidae; genus Eretmochelys; species Eretmochelys imbricata. The sequence continues at coordinate 16,225,355 of NC_135584.1, forward strand.
AGACCCCTTCGTAGGCAGTCCTTTTCCATTTTGTATGTGTGCAACTGATTGTTCCTTCCTAAGTGGAGTACTCTGCATTTGTCCTTATTGAATTTCATCCTCTTTATTTCAGACCATTTCTCCAGTTTGTCCAGATCATTTTGAATTTTAATCCTATTCTCCAAAGCACTTGCAACCCCTCCCAGCTTGGTATCGTCCGCAGACTTTATAAGTGTACTCTCTATGCCATTATTTAAATCATTGATGAAGATATTGAACAGAACCAGACCGAGAACCAATCTCTGCGGGACCCCACTCATTATGCCCTTCCAGCATGACTGTGAACCCCTGATAACTACTCTCTGGGGATGACTTTCCAACCGGTTATACACCCACCTTATAGTAGCTCCATCTAGGTTGTATTTCCCTAGTTTGTTTATGAGAAGGTTATGCGAGACAGTATCAAAAGCCTTACTAAAATCAAAATATACCACATCTACCGCCTCCCCCCCCACCCCATCCACAAGGCTTGTTAGCTTTCTTTGACAGGGTATCTGGTTGGTTTGACACGATTTGTTCTTGACAAATCCATGCTGACTGTTATTTATCCTCTTATTATTTTGTAGGTGTTTGCAAATTGATTGCTTAATTATTTGCTCCATTATCTTTCCGGGTACAGAAGTTAAGCTGACTGGTCTTTCCCCGGGTTGTCCTTATTTCCCCTTTTTTATAGATGGGCACTATATTTGCCCTTTTCCAGTCTTCTGGAATGTCTCCTGTCTTCCATGACTTTTCAAACATAATTGTTAATGGCCTAGTTGCAGACCTACTTGCACAATTGTATACACTCAAGCCTCTCTTAAAAATGTGGAACTTCTTATAATGAAGTATTGAAAAATCACATAAGCAGGCTTACTTTATGGGGTGGAACTGGCCTTGTAATGAACCTACATGCAGTGTAACTCCACTTACAGGCAGTGGAATGAGTCTTCAGCAACTTCAATGCACCGTGATGTTCTAGTTGTAGGTAAACCTCTGTGTAGAGTGGAGTTGGTGTATGAGAATAAAGATGTCACCTTAACAGGATCCCAACTTAATTGCACCCATCTTTCTTGTATAGATGGCCAGCTGCCTAGGACAAGGGAGCGGGTGGCTCTGTCTCTTCAAGAATTTTTGGAGTGTGGTTCTTGCACCACTCTTTCCCCCCATTATTTCCCCTCCTGAGTCTAGTCTGACCTTTCTTTTAGTCCAAGAAGGGCTGGATGTGGCTCCTTTTGAGTCTAACACACCTCTGGGTTGGTAGGAGGTAGACTCACTCAAGAGCACTGTGTAATGCTCTCCCCCACATTCCTCCCAGCAGCTGTGGGTGCTCCTCCATACTATGCAGTCCAATTACCCCACTCCAGGGATCTAAGCAGGAATCCTTGGTGCCAAAGATTTTTAATTCTATTCCTAATAGATGCTCTAGCTTTAACAGTTTGGTGAATAGGCAAGCAGAGCAATGCTGCTGCCATGAAAAGAAATGTCAGCCCTCGCTTAGCTTCACTCATTGCTGCCTGCCAGGAACCAGTCTTCTACCTGGGATCTGTATAACTATGGCTGAATGCATCACCTAGATCTTATCAACTCAAACACCTCAGAATTCAGGCAAAGAAGCCAAAGTCCATTTTTGCTCACTGTTTAAACCTAAACATAAACTGAGCAAGAGACAGGAACAGTTGAGGCTAGGGTGGAGCAGGGGATAAGTAGTGGGGGTCGAGGGCGTATTGCTAAGCTCCATACTGGTTTAGGTTTAAAGTCTCTGGAGGATCAACTCACCACCTAAACAGGTGGTGGTGAAGTTATGCAATACAGAGCTGTTGTGGGGGAGAGTGGCAGGCAGGCTGCTGGCCAACATACAGGGGCAGATGTTCTATCAGACCTTAAGGGTCACATGTTCCAACACCTAGTATAAAGCTGCCAAGATACAGCCAGAAGAAATTAGATAACACAGTTGTATCCAGCTCTGACTCCACCGGGCCTGAAAACATAACCCTGAAGTATACAAAGCGTGAACTGAACTTCTACGATTATCTGCTACAAACATTCAAAAAACTAAACTCACCTTGCCCCCTCCCTACCAAGTCTGCTCAGCCTTCAGTACTCACAAGCTCCTGGAGTCTTCTGGGCCACTAGTCACCTCCATCCCAATCCCCCAGCACTCTCTTTACCTTTAGGGCTCTCTGAGCTATTGCCTCAAACTACCACTGAGCTCTCTACTACTTGAAGGGACTCTTCTGGATTTCCCCCCTCCCCCCACCATTGACTGACAGCATCCCATTTACAATGCCCCCCACCCCCCTCTGATAGCTGATGAAGCAGCTGATTTCCTCCCCCGACTCCTGACCAGTGTAGTGCGTACTCATCTGTGCAATCAGGCCAGCTCAGAATTAGGATTTCAAACAGAGATAGTAATATTTCATCTGCTTAAAAAATTTTTCATTGTCAGTTAGCTCCTTGTTTATCATGTAATTGTTTATAAAAGCTTCAGTGGCTAATCCCTTCTGGACAAATTTTGCCATTTAGCTATTGGTTTGTGATAGTGGTGATTCAGAGCTGCATTGCCCCAAGAGAGCTCCAGGAAGGACTGTGCCTCAAGAGATGCAATCCCTCTGCAGCTCTGTAGCACATGGGCAAAGTATGTATTTTGCGGCATCATCCCTTATGATGGTGCAGCCTGTCCCTAAGTCTGCTCTGTGGTCATGCAAGGGAGATTGAGGGTAGGTGCTGTTGCTATACCTCCTGTCTTCAGAAGCTTGATGACTTAGAGAATTCATCTGAAATAAACAAGATGAAAGTCAATAAAGAAAAGCACTTTGGAAGGAAAAATCACATGCACAAATACAAACCAGCAAATAACGTCTATAGTGGATCACATAGCTGTTGTGAGAATGGCACGTCGTTCTGGAGTCCACAGGTGCCAGCTTTCTCATTCTTTCCCCCCGGGGTACTTGACCCCCTGCTCTGCCCTAGGCCTCGCGCCCCCCTTCCCCAAGACCCCTCCCTTTCCCTGAGCATGCTCTGTCCTCGCTCTGCATCTTCCTGCCCCCACTCCCTCCACCAGCACCTCCTGCCTGCTGCTGAACAGCTGATCCTCTGTGGGCAGGGTCCGCCAGTGGGCGGGAGGACCTGATTGGCGGGGCCCGCCGGCGGGTGCTGAGCACCCCTTATCCAGTCCTGGAGCACCCACGGTGTCGGCACCTATGCTGGAGTGTGTTAATGGGAGTGTCCTGTGTAAGACCATAGGAGCCAATTATTCTGTTCTACCCATAGGAGGCAATTAATGATCTTCTGATCATTTAGCCCATTTCTCCCAGCTCCCTGTATGAGGCAGGCTTAAGTATACCCCTAGACCATCCCTGACAGGTGTTTTATCTAACCTGTTCTTAACACCTTGAAGGGTGGGGATTCTACAACCTCCTTAAAGACCTTCTGAGGTCTCTTCCAGCCCTACATTTCTGAGTCTGATTCTTTGTCCCCTTTGGGATGGCTTGTGCTCCCAGGGATGCTAGGAGGGAGCAATCAATGCACTTCCTGAGCATAAGAGCTGCAACTGTGCCTGGCCTCTGCCTGGGGAGTGCAAAGAGTTCTCCAGGAAGGCTGTAATGGGATGTGGTGGGACTCTCTCTCTACTGTTTAAGAGCTGTTGAACCTGTCTATTTTATTTGCTTATTATGAAATATAAACCTCTTATTGAAATTCCTGGGTCTTTCTATTACAATTCCCCAGCCTCTGAAGAGCACAATAGTTGGGTCAGCTCATCCCTAGTATTTCAAATGGGAGCAGTATTGAATTTTTATCCCAGGCTGCAACTTAGTGAGCTTTCCAGTCCAGTCTGCTCTGATCCTTCTGATCTTTTTCTTTCTTCCTGTTTTTGGGTACTATTTTGGTTCCCCCCCACCCTTTCAAATATCCATTCTATGCTCCCATTAGAATACTTTCAGATCTAAGATCTGTGCAATGTTCAGATACAGCCTTTTGTGAAGCAAGAAATAGCACAAAACAAACTAGTCTAACTTTTCCAGAGGCTTCTAAATCTAACTGATATGGAAATTTTATTTTATGGCACTTGACACCTTGGTGTTTTATATACCTTTTTAGGGCAAGTCCCCAAACAACACACAGACCTCACAAATGAGGTCATATAAATGCTGCATGAACAGTATTAATGAGCACCCATGTGTTGTCCAGCAGCAGCCAGATTCCTCCTCCTCCTTCGGATTGCTATTGCTAAGAGTATAAAGAATAAATTTGTAGCCGTTATTGCTGGATTAGGGACATGTGCATAAGGCATGCAGACCAATACCTCACATCTAGTTACTGCTTTTCCAGAGGTTTTGGAGGAAGCCAGAATAGGGGCGGAAAACTTCCAGCCTGAAACTTTGCTGGTGTGTACCATACACAGCAGGCAGCCAGAGTTTGACTTCATATTTGTAATACCCTAGTTAGACGTCACCTAAAATTTGGGGTTGTCATTTATTGAGACTTGGTCTACACCACATACTTTGATATAACTACATCGCTCAGGGGTGTGGAAAAATCCACACCCCTGAGCGATGTAGTTATACCGACCTCACCCCCCTATGTAGACAGCGCTATGTTGGCTGGAAAGCTTCTCCTGACAACATATCTATTGGCTCTCACAGAGGTGGAGTTATTAAATCGACAGGAGGGCTCTCTCCCATCAGTTTAGAGCATCTTCACCAGACACAATAAAGTGGCTTAGCTGAACCAGTGTAATGTAATCTGTTCTGATGTAAATTTGTAGTGTAGACCTGCCCAAAATGCATGATTAAACTATGTTAATAGATTTTCAGTCCCTAAGTATTTTTCCTGTGTTCAGTAACAAACATTTTGTGCCTGATTAGTTAGGCATGCAGATGCATGTGAATCAATTTTGCATATATAGTTACCAAGCTTGTTCAAATAAATCTGTAAGCTGCATGGGCACATGGCTAACAAGGCAATAAGCAAGGACATGTGCCAGGCTATCATAGAAGATGTGGAGCAGAATCACACAATTTGCATGTGCAGGCATGGTAAGAAGGAGGGGGCAGGTATGTGCACTTTTTTCCCAACGAAACCAAACATGCAAATGTGTGTGCAAATCAGTCTGTCTGGCCATAGCATTAATAAAAGAGGACACGGTGTGTGAATCACTTATGAATGCTTCCTGCTAGAAGATTAAATTGGAAGATCTCTTTATTTTTAAATGCGGGAAGCTTTGTGCAGCAGCAATGAATGAATCTGTGGCATTTCTTTGTATTTTATTATTCCTGTTCACATTGGATAAAAACAGGAGGAAGTTTAGCCAAAATGATTTACTCTGATTACTGAGAAAAATGTCACTTATAAACATAACGGCTTTTACAAAATGATGAAGCATTCCACTCCTTTCTGCCCGGAGATCAGTGTGAGTAGGTCACTGTAACCTCTTTGAATAGCAGGTCTGAATGACAACAAAATTAATATGTATTTTAGGGCCCACTTCTGCAAACCCTTATTCACATGAGTGATAAAGAAAAGAACCAGAAAACAACCCTATAATCATGTAAAGCTAGGCTTCTGTCTTTTTTTCTATGCTTATCTGAACTGGAAGAGATATCACAAAGTATGTTGAACTAAGCTATAAAAGCTCTACCTTGTTCTTTGTTCTGGGCTTCGCCATATTCCTCTATGTAGGAATTGGTGAGCCCTTCAGCTGTCGTACTTGCTAGCATTAAAGTGCCTCAATTTATCTAAGAGTCCTGACTCTGTGTTTGTTTGGCTAATACAGAAATCCAGGGAAGGCTACCCTCCCAACCCTAGACGGGAGGGAAACCCTTTTTCCCTAACATGAGTAGTCTCTGCTCACAGTGGGAATCACTTCAGGATAGGTCTGTACTTTCCTCTGGAGCAGGGAAAAGGGTCAAGGCACCTGTCAGAGTAGACAATGCAATGAAATGGCAGCATCAGAAGAGAAATCAGTACTAGAGGATCAACATTCTGCCCGCATCCTTTGGGATTACAATTACAGACTTGGAAGTGCTGGGGCAGTTCAGATGGGAAGTGCTGGGGCAGTTCAGATGGGAAGTGCTGGGGCAGTTCAGATGTGAACTGATCAAGCTTAAGGTATTTTGCAAAGATTTTGTCCCTTTGTAGTTTTAAGCAGTTTCATAGTAAAGGAGTTTCACTTGCTACCAATTTCACCTGCTTCTGCGAAACACTGAAGTATGTGCTTAACATTACTCACATGACTAATCCCCTTGAGTTATGTATGTACTTAAGTGTTGTTGAATTAGGCGGGAGAGGTGTCACAATCCTGAAAATCTGTCTGTATTTATTTTAAAACGTAGGAAGTGATACAGTACTGTGAAAGTTCTCCTAGACACTATCTGCCATGCTTTTCTATTACACATTAGGGTGTGTTACATTTGCTAGACTTCACAGTTAAAGGTGCTATAAAATAAAAACTGAAGGCAGACTGGCTTGTGTTTCTTCACATAGTGGTTCTAGTGATTGACTACTGTGCATTCCTAGTATACGACAATATAATCTAATTCCCCGCCAGATTTACTATTGTTGGTGAACTCCTTCAAGTTTATTGACCTGAAAAGGTACGTGAGGCACAAATCTGGCCAAATGTTAGAACTGTATATCTGGATCATTTTTGAGCAGTTCCCATAGAGCATCTTTCAGTCGATGAAACCAAAGTGCTTAACAAACATTAATCTTTGTGCTGAAGAAGAATTCCAAGTGATCTTCTGAGATCCCTCCTGTCCCATGAGCAAAGGAAGATGGATTCTGGAAGTGAACACCTGGCTAGAGAAGTGGTGGAGGGTTTTGGTTTTTGTGGAACATTGGTTCACCGTTTATGGGGAGAAGGGGCTGTATAGTTTGGATGGCCTCCACCTCAGTAGACAGGGGATCAGTCTTCTCATTGAAGCTGGCTAGAGTGGTCAGAAGGGTGTTTACCTCTCCCCTTTTTGTTATTAGTTTAAGATATGAGCACTTGGCACAAAATGGAGAAGTTGAGAACAAAATTTAATCAAAAACCAAGGGGCACAAAGAGAAGAAATTCTTTTATTGGCTACTCACCATGCAAGTAGCCTCGGTTCCAAACAAGGGAAACTGAAATTGCTCATTTCATGAGCATAAATTTGATTTAGTTGGTATCACTGAAACTTAATGGGATTGTTCCCATCATGGAACATCCTAATCATTGGCTATAATCTATTTAGGAAGGATTCAGGGGGCAAAAGGGGAGAGGGAGCAGCACGCTGTCAAAAATGGCATTACCTGTTTCCAAGTCACTGATAACTCAGAAGAAAATGATAAAGCACAAGATGGGGCAGGGGTATTAGTTGGTATTTGCTATAGGACACCGGATCACACTGGGGACCAGGGTGATCAGCTTCTTATGCACCTACCTATAATATGTAGGGGGAAAAGCTGTGTGGTTGTGGAGGACTTCAATCTGAGTGACGCATGCTAGAGGTCTCATGCTGCCAGTACTAAAACATCCGTGGGATTTCTAAATAGTAGATGACAATTTCCTAATTCCAAGCATTGTATCCGACACAGGGGAATTCTATAGTAGACCTTGTCTTGACAGATAAAGAGGAATTGATCACAGAATTAAAAATTAATGGTAACTTAGGTATAAGTGATCATGATTTGATCACATTATAAATGTGATCAAGCAAAAAAGTCCAGACCAGTGATACTGGTCTTTAAAAGGTCCAGTTTTCACAAAGATGAAAACAATTGGGCCAAATCAGCCAGAAGGAAGAATTAATCAGAAATTTGAATAATTAGGAATACTTACTACTTGTCTAGAAAGCCACAATCAAGGAAGGCCATATTGGTTTTAAAAAAAACCAAAAACACACGGCTTGGTTTAGAAGTGAAATGAAGGCAGCTATAAAAACTGAAAGAAAGGGGAAGCTGATAGTAATGAATATAATTCAGAAGTTAGGAATTGTAGAAAATTGATAAGGGAAGCAAAGGGAGAGCACAAGGAGAAATCTATGGCCAGAAGACTTAAGGAGTGGTGTGTGTGTGTTTTGTTTTGTTTTTTTTTAAATATATTAGGAACATAAAGAATCTTGACAATAGTATTGGTCCATTACTAGATAGAAATGGGAAATTATTTACTGAAGAATTCTACCTTTTCTGCAGTAATATTTCTGTTCTGCATTTGGGGAAAAAAACAGAATACATACAGCAGCTGCTAAAGTTAGACTTTTTTTTTAAAATCAGTAGGTCCAGATCACTTCCATCCAATTTTGAAAGAGGTGGGTGAGGAACTCTCTGGGCCGTAACTTTGATGTTCAGTAAGTTTTGGAACACTGGGGAAGTTCCAGAAGACTGGAGGAAAGCTAATGTGCTCATATTTAAAAATGGTAAATGGGATGATCTAGGTAATTAGGCCTGTCAGTCTGACATCAGTCCCGGGTAAATTAATGGAGTGGCTGATATGGGACTTGATTGATCAAGAAACAAATGGAGGTAATATAATTAATGCAAATCAACATGGATTTATGGAAAACAGAGCCTGTCTAACTTGATGTGATAGCATTTTTTTGATAATATGTTTAGCTGATAAAGGGGAGTGTTGATGTAATATACTTTGACTTTGGTACGGCATTTGACTTGGTACCACATGACATTTTGATTAGGACTGTCTATTAATCACAGTTAACTCATGCAATTAACTCAAAATTAACCATGATTAAAAAAATTAATTGCACTGTTAAACAATAGAATGCCAATTGAAATTTATTAAATATTTTGGATGGTTTTTCTCCACTTTCAAATATTTGATTCCAATTTACAACACAACGCAAAGTGTACAGTGCTCACTTTATATTTTTATTACAAATATTTGCACTGTAAAAATGATAAAAGAAATACTGTTTTTCAATTCACCTCACACAAGTACTGTAGTGCAATCTCTTTATCGTGAAAGCGCAACTTAAAAACAATACAAAATTAACACGGCACACATTAAATGCATTACAAGCTGGCTAACTGATAAGTCTCAATGTAATTTGAAATAGGGGAATCATCATAGAGCAGGTGTATTTCTAGTGGAGTGCTGCAGCGATTGGTTCTTGGCCCTACACTATTTAAAATTTCTTAATGAGCTAGAAGAAAACATAAAATCCTCACTGAAGGTTTGCACATGACCCCTATTAAAGGAGTAAAAAAAAATGAAGACATGTCACTGATACATAGTGATATGGATTGTTTGGTAAAGTGGGCCTAAGCAAACAATAAGTTTTTTTAATATAGCTAACGGTATACATCTAGGAACAAATAATGTAGGCCATACTTACAGGATGGGGGACTCTATCCTTAGGAAGCAGTGACTCTGAAAAAGAAATGTGGGATCATGGTGGACAATCAGCTGAACATGAGCTCCCAGTGTGATGCTGTGGCCAAAAGAGTTAATGCAATCCTTAGATGCTTAAGCAGGGGCATCTCAAGTTGGAGTAGCTTATTTTACCTCTGTATTTGGCACTGGTGTGACTGCTGGAATACTGTGTCCAGTACTGGTGTCTACAATTCAGAGGATATGGGAAAAACTGAAGAGGGTTCAGAGAAGAGCCACAAGAATGATAATTATGAGAAAATATACCTTATAACAGACTCAAGGAGCTCAATCTACTTATCTTAACAAAGAGAAGGATAAAGGGTGATCAAGATACCCTTTAAACGTACCTACATGGGGAACAAATTCGATAATGGGCTTTCAGTCTAGCTGAGACAAGTATAATATGATACAATGACTGGAAGCTGAGTCTAGACAAATTCTGACTGAAAGTTAGGTGTGCATTTTTAATAGCGAGTAATTAACCATTGGAACAACTGTCCAAAGTCATGGTGGATTCTCTATCACTGAACTTTTAAATCAAGATTGGATGTTATTCTAACAGACCTGCTCTAGGAGTTGTTTTGGGAAGTTCTCTGGCCTGTTATACAGGAGGTCAGACTAGATCACAATGTGCCCTTCTGGCTCTGGAATGTATGAATAGCTAATAGCCTGGGTAAGGCAGTCATATAGGAAGTAAGAGTCCCTGCTCCAAATCAAATGGGTTGAACCTGGGTCTCCCATGCCAGGTGAGAGTCCTACCCACTTGGCTATTCTGTGTGTCTGACTCTGGCTTTGACTAGAAATTCCATCCCCACAGAAAGTTACTCACTCACAATTGACATGTTCCATCAAAATGAAGCTGTGCTCCCCTCCCTTCCCCCCGACTCAGTGTCTTCAGTGTCTTTTTTACTAACTCCACTCAAGGGTTCTGGCGTCTAGTCCTCTACTCTGACCACTAGACCACACTTACAGTGGTGGGTTAGATTTTCTGTTTGATAGATCATAAAATAGCATGTCCCTTCCAGATCATAAGCTTTTGATGGGTATGTGCTACATCTCAAATGACTTATTGGACCAACTTCAGTTGGTGAGAGAGACAAACTTTATAGCTTATACAGAGTCTGACCTGAAGAAGTCCTCTAAGCTCAAAAGCTTCTCTCTCTATCCAACAGAAGTTGGTCCAAAACAAGATATTACCTCACCCACCTTCCTTCCTGGGGCTAACATGGCTACAACGACTGCATACAACTATTGATGGACAAGCAGACAGTTAACATTTGGAGGATTTTAGTTTGGTACACAACATGATAAAACAAATTGCTGGGCTTCAGTAGTAATGCTGACTTACACCAGTGGAAAATCTAGTGCATAGGTCAGTTCCGCATGTGCATGTTGTCCTGCAACTGTGATAAAGGTATCTCCTTTTTTTTTTTTTTTTTTAACCACTGTGATAGAAAATGATAGTGAGACCCACTCATAAACCAGCAGAATTCTCAGCACAATCAAAAGTTGCTCACAAAATGAGTTATTCCATATGAACTTTCCTTAATCGCTGGAAGGACATTCCCACATGACTGGCTCTAAACATGGTGTTTAATAGTCCATTGACAATAATGGCAAATAGTGTGTTTCTCTTCTCACTGGCTTATGCTGTCATCTTATAACCAGCTCAGCACACTGGTTTATGGCCGCAGTCCTGCACTCTAAAAGTCAGTGGGAACGTTGCCAATTATTTCAATGAGCAGAATCGGGCCCTTAACAGTTGGTTAGATAGAACTATCAACTATTGTCCTTTTCAAAAATCGGATTATACCAGTGACGAATTTGATCCCAGAAGACTGGCAAGAACATCACAAGACAGACAGGTAGGGAAAATGTATTGCAAAGGGTCTTCACATGGCCATGTCTGGTTCTCCAAGACTAACCGAAAAGATGGCAAATTTTTTTTCATAAAATTTCAGGGAAGTAATATTTTCTCCATCTTAACTTCAGACTTTTTTGCAGCACCGAAACTGATTTTTCACAAAATCTTTCTCAAAGGGGCAGTTGTTACAGCAAAACATCAAATTTCAGAATATCTAGTTTTGAGGTGAAAACTGTTGTATGCCAGTATGTAGGTTTCAGTGCTGACAATATCTAGGTTTTCACTGGAAAAACAGAACTCAAACCGATGTTGTTGTTGTTGTTTGCCAAGTTTTCTGTGAAATGGCGTTAGCTCTGCAGCATCACAGTGAAGCACAAAGGCCACCTATATCACCTAGTTAGGCCTACACAGCCACCCCTCTTACAAGCTTTTCTGTACTAGTGTAGAGTCATTTAAATGTAGAGCCCTTTCTTTCTTATGTAAATTTTTCATGCATCTTCTATTTTCACTCTCCTTCTCCTTTAGGTTGCACAGGCTATGTGCTGCATCTCATGCATTGTACAGATGAACAATGTCATGGGATACCTGACCCACTTACTGGCTTGAAACCCTGGCATTGCATCAGTGGTTAAAATAGGTGAGGCTGTGTACACCCAAAACCAAAAAATGTGGGATTAGACACTAGGAGGATGCAGTTGAGGATGGTTTGATTCAGTTTGCAGGCCCTGCATGTGTGTGGCTAGCCTTGAGTGAACAGTGGAGACAGATTCATATTTTTCCAATGGGGTATTTGATGGAACACTTAAAATGAATAATATTCAACCAACTCTATGTATGACACAGCAGTTTCTTAGGCACTAGAGTAAGTTCCAAACCAAGTGGTTCCACGTGGGGTGGATTTAGACTCTAAACTGGGATCTAAATTTTGCATCTGGCCCCATTTTTAGATCAGATTGAAACCCAAATTATGGGGCTTTAAAGATCTGGAACTGAGTATTGCATCTGAACATTAGGTCCATCTCTATAACAATTCATAACCCCTATTTCCCTCACTGCATTTTAATTGCCATAGGCAAATTACAGTGCATGATGGATTATAGGTAGGTCCCTACCAAATTCACGGCTGTGAAAAATGTGCCTTTCCTACTCTGCCCCCTGGCTCCAGTTGGTAGTCCACTCTGGGCTGGGGAGGGACAGGACTCACAGGCGCTGACTTTCCGAAGTGCTGGGGGGTGCTTGATCCTGGCTCTGCCCCAGGCCTTGCCCCCACTCCACCCCTTCCTCCAAGGCCCCACCTCTTCCTGCTCCCACTCCATCCCCACCTCAAGCGTGCCGCGTCCTCGCGCCGCCCCTCCCCTCCCCAGCCTCCTGCAAGCCATGAAACCGCTGATTGCAGCAGGCGGGAGGCTCGGGGAGGGAGGTGCTGATCTGTGGGGCCCACCGGCAGTCGGGAGGTGCTGGGGAAGTGGTAGGGGAAGCTGATGGGGGGCTGCCACAATTTTTTCCCTGTGGGTGCTCCAGCCCCGGAGCACCCACGGAGTTGGTGCCTATGATGGGACTTACTCTTCCCCTGCACAACTGCTCTTGACAGCCGATCAGACCCATCTCTGGGTACCTAACCTGGCTGCAGGAAGCTCCAGAGCTGGGCCACAGCCCCAGAGTTTCCTGCAGCCATAGGAGATTGCCAGAGGTGGAGGTGGGTCTGATCTTCCGCATGCCGCTGGGAGAGCCCTGCAGCCATGGGAGGTACCCAGAGGTGGGTCTGATCTTTCTCCCTCTTCTCGCCCCCTCCCCTGCCAAGAGTAGCCATGCAGGGGAAGAGCAACTCTGGTCCCTCCCCAGCCCAACCGGGGCAAGCAGTTAGGAGCCCCCAGCTGGGGTGCTCTCAGGAGCACATGGGAGATCAGACCCACCTCCAGGAATCTCCTGTGGCTGCAGGAAGCTCCAGGGCTGTACAGTGCCGAAGTGATGGTGGCAACCCCGCAACTGCCTATAATACCTATTGTGACTCCCCCCCCGCACCCCCACAATCCTCTTTTGGGTTGGGGCCCCCACGGTTACAACACCATGAAATTTCAGATGTAAACATCTGAAAGTAGGAAATTTTTAACTCATTTTCAAATCCTGTGGCCCTGAAATTGACCAGAATGGACCATGAATTTGGTAGGGCCCTAATTATAGAATTGGGGACTGCCACACAAACAGTGACAAGGGGAAGCTTAATACCGCCAGGAGAGCATGCTCAGTAATAGTCCTTGCCACACCCACAGAAAAGATGTGGCTTGTGCTCCCCAAGCACTGGCCTCTGAGTCTGAGTTTGTGGCCATGATCTCAGCATCCCTTGGCTTCCCCTTTGCGACTGGAGAGCACTTCTAGCTGTGTTACTCTGTCAGCTGGTTAGCCTTCCATCCCTGTGGGCAAGCTGCTATTATAGGTACTTGGGGGAGGGGGCAGGTGGGATGGGGAGCAGGGGCATTGCCTTCCCTACATAATATTCCTGTGGCATGGATTGTCTCAGTCTATCATTCAGGAACACACTTTCAGATGGGGACTCTCTATATTGGCCTGCACTTCTGTTGCAGCAAACATTCTGGTAGGTCCCATTTGTGCACTTAAATGCATGATTGGATCCATCCAGCCTGCAAAAGTGCTGGGACAAATCAATACTTTGAAAATATGGCCCTTAATATTCAAATTCTTGAAAATGAAACCCCAAAATCTGCCCTCAGAGAATTATGCTTCTGATTTAAGTCAGAGAGGTCAGGAAAGCTGGATTTACAACTCTTATGACACCTTTAACTCTCTCCAGTTGAGAGGATGACCTAATGATAGGACACAGTGTTCTTCAGGACAAGATCTTGAAACGCCAGGCAATGTCATCTACTTTTGGCGACTCCATTTTTTAATTTTATTTAGGAAGATTTAACAAGTTTACAAATTGTTGCCATGTAAACATAAAAAACAAAACAATTGTTAGAACTGTTAGCTTTTATTTAAAGAGACATACAAGTATATACTGATCAATCTCTCTCTAACAGGGTTGTTACCATATTACAGTGAGCATTGTTACAACACCTATAGTATGTCATTTCTAGAGTCTTTATTAAATTGAGTGAAAGCTCTATATACATATTTAACAGACCAGACATCTTTCAAATGTCCAAGTTTTCAAAAAAATTGGACAGGTGTGCTTTTTGTGTGTGTGCAGGTGACTGTCTTTTGACTGAGTTGAATAAAAGGTAACCCACTAGATTTTAATAAATCTGAATTCTCTGTAGAGAGACATTCTATGGAGTCACTCTCAATTAACTGGTTATACAGGTAAAATGACATACGAGAGATTCCTAGGACACTGGTGCCCCTGTTTACGATTTGCATGGAATGGCTTTCTGTGCCACTTTGAGCAGGGTTTCTTCCATGCAGGAGTGGGGTATATTACTCCCCATATTTGTCTAATTTCAGCCTGACTAGTTCCTCTGTGGTGTATTATTGGAATCTGGAACTCTTTCCTGCACACGTGTGTGATGGCTGCAAACGCTCAACTTTTTACAGGGATTTGGACACTGCTTACTAATGCTGTGAGACTGATGGTCATAAGCTGTGCCAAGAAGGAATGGTATGGTGACTGATAAAACCACAGGCTTCTGGAATGTATGCCTCTGCTTGATTGCCTTTTGGCTCCACATTGCAGAGGTATGTCTGGAGCTCTTTCCCAGACCCCATTCCTCTTTTGAACTGAACAGGAACTCTGAGAAACTCCTGCCCTCAAAGAAGCACAGAATTGCTTAGGGCCAGGTCCTGACGGTTGCTGAAGAACCTCAAATTCCTTGGCTTTAAAAGCAGTTGAATGTTCTCTGCAACTTCCCGGTGGAGGCCAGCAGCTCCCAGGATCAGTTCCTTTGTCTAGAACAAGAAATTGTGCTGGCACCTCCAGAAGATGCTTCTTTGGGGACTGCTGTATCAGAGAATTCACTTACATTAGCTTTAGAACGGCCCGTCTGGAAGCTGTATTTCCAGTAATGGGGTCACACTATATGGAAAGGGAAAATGCAAGATATGTGGCTTATTTTTGGAGTTTTTTAGAATCATCAAAGAGTCAATGCCAAAATAAGATGTGGTTGCCTCCAGTTAAATGCCTAAGGCACCTAGGGAGTTAGGCACTCAGATCCCATTGAAAATTAATGGGATTTGAGCACACAACTCTCTTAGGTGCCATTGGAGAGCCCAGTCTGAATCCATACAGGAGCACCTAAGTAAATAATCTTATTTATGAGGCCCTGTGCCCTCCCGGTTCCCAGTGAAGTTACCTGGAGGCTCCTGGCTCTACCTTCTTTATCACCCTACACTCTCTGGGGTTGCCCAGACTCAACACCAAATTTTCTGTTTCAGAGTCTTCTGTGGATCTGCTGCCTAGAACCCTCATTGCATTCTTTAGTGCTGCTATTCAGAATCAGCACTTCATTTTCTTCTCTGGGGAGCCCTGTGAAAAGTATACCAGCCTGCAGAATTAATATCTGCATCAGGATCCAAATGCATTTTGCATTGCTATGAACAATTTTACAGCCCTTAGTGCCAATGATGTGCATGGTGGATTGTAGGATTGGGGACTAGTGGCTGTTTAGATGCAAGGGGATGCTTAATGTCTTCAGGACGCAAGGAGAAGCACACTCCCACTATCCTAATGTACGTTGGATAAAAGTTTCAAAGTTGGGTGCCTAAATCTAGGCACCTAGAGTCACACTTCCAAATCTTAAATAATTGGCCTGATTTACAGAGATCTTGAACATCTATTGACTTTGGTGCTGGGTTTGGGCAACAGACCCAATGACTTCAGAGTGACAGGAAATAGAGAATTGAGTAAGGCTAGCAGCAGTGGTGACATCAGGGCAATAAATAACGGATAGGCACCCTGGGAACTTTGCAGGGTTCTTTAATATTAATAATATGTGCATTTTTAAATTGTGCATCTGATGTCCCTGATGTTTTTAGATCCTGCTTCTGAAGGTTTCTTTGTGGACTTCAGGAATCAGATCTATTTCTGAACTTCACAGGTATGCTACTGATGCGGCCCTTTTAGGGCATCTTCTAGACCTGCTGCTTTGTATGCTGTATGCTTTTAAAAACCATATAGGTAGAACTCTATGTGGATTCCACATAGTGGGGGAAATGAGCAAAGCTGAAGGCTGTCCTTAGAGGCATTATTGGGGGCAGGATGGAAAACGTCACTGCAGTGTCTGGAACAAAACAGTTTTAGTAAGTGAAGCAATTGCAGTCAACAACAAGCCCAAAACCTAGTTGTGTGGGGCTTCTTGATGGTTCATGGGACCAGTAATTGGAAATAGAAGTGGTGACAGTGGGCCTCATTTCCCTGATATCTGGGCCTGGCTTGGTCACTGGTGCAACTTAGCCTCACAGCTGCTCTAATTTGCACCAGCTGATAACACCTGCTAGGGAGTGCCAGAGGACAGTGGTTCTCTGGCCATGCCTCTCAAGTTCCTAGAACTACCCACCCCCACAGAATCAGTACTTGTGTGGGGGCATCCTCAGAAACAAATTTACAACTGCTCTGCTGGAGCTATCCAAAAGTGACTGTTTCAGAACCAATCTTACCAGCTAGTCACTAGTTCAAATCTAGCCCGAGTGGTAGCAACTGAAAGTGTTTACCATATGACAGCTTAGCGATGTGTGCCAGAAGAGTGTGATGGGTCTCAGTCCTGTTCCCAATTGGTGTATCACAAAACAGCACAAACAATATATACATACCTCTTTACATAGCACTTTTCCTCAGTAGATGTCAAAACGCTTTACAAAAGAGGTCATCATTGGCCCCACTTTACAGATGGGGAAACTGAGGTACAGAGATACAATGACTTGTCTAAGGTTACACAGTAGGCCAGATGCTGAGTTGGGCATTGAACCTGGGTCACCCGAGTCCTAGTACAGTGCTCTGTCCACTAGGCCACACTGCTCTGAAGATAAACCATTAAACGATACCTTTTTTGCAGTCTCAGCAGTGAAGCCAAGACCTGATCTGTCTCACCAGTCACTTCATAAGAGGGAAGCTTGCACTTGCCAAATCCATGCTGAGTTGGTGGGTAGTCAAATTGGTGTCGTAAAGTCACATCACCACCCAACTATTTCTTCATCCTTTCTGCCCATTTTTGGTATTTATTTTTTCTCCCCATGCTAGGAGTACCTGAGGGACAAACTACTCTGCAGCTTTTTTTTTTTTTTTCCAACAGCCACTAATTGCAGCTGTGAAAAAGGGACTACAGAAGGCCCCTCTTCCCCGCCCCTCCTCCCCCCCTGCAATCTTCAAACTGGCTTTACTGGCTTTACAGCATTAATTCCGGGCTGCAAACACTGGGCTTTCCCCTCCCTCCTCCCACAAAATCCAGTTAATTTTTAACCCCAATGACCAGAACTTAAAGAACAGCTACTGAGTAAGGGGAAAAAATGCTCTAGGAATACTTGGCTTGAAACGGCTTAAAGAAAAAAGGAATGAAAGAATGGGGCCTTTTCCTTATTAGCTTACTAAACATGGCAAGGAGCAAACGGTGCTTTAAGTAAGCAACTTTCCATTGTTTTGACTGAGCTAGTGTTACAATGTTGGAACTTACCACAATGTCCAGAGGCTTTCATGTGTGTAACTGGCATAAGTGCTCAAACTAAAATGAAAGTGCCCCCCTGTGGGTTTTGGTAGATAAACTTTTCACTTTCTGCCAATCTGCCCCCCACCCCTTTTCTCTATTTAGCTCCCTCTCCCCTGGCTTCTCTGATATGTTTCAACTTGTTACTGTGTTTTTCCATAATAAACGTTTGTCCCAGTGCCAGTACATTATGTTCCTGGTTAAGACGGTGACGTCAAATGGTAGCTGGCTCAGGGCCAAGGAATGTTGCTGGGAAGGAATGAATGAATGGGTGGATTTCCCCCCCCCCCCCCAATTCACATTGTAGTCTTCTCCTTTGGAGCCAGGAATCTTCTCTTAATATTCAGCCCATTGGGGAATCAAAGTCCAGAGTGTTTGCTCATCCAATTAGAAGGGGAGTCTAGGAGGGAGATTGTGCTATTGAAAGCTGTTCAGGACAAAAAATGTAATTTAACATTTAAGGTTTAAGTTCAGAATTCTATGAAGAATAGACATAATTATGACAGAAGCAGGACATGATGCAACACATGGTGGATGCTACTTTTTAAATATAATAAGAGAAAGTTCCCTCAGCCTAGAACTGGTGCTGTCCAGTGTTCAGTAATCGAAAGGAAGATAAACCAAGCACAAAATGTTAGTGATTTGGTTCACTTAAGATATCTTGTTTCTGATAGTCCAAAAAAAAGATGAACCCAGATTAAAACCCACACAAGCCCCTTGGATTTGAGCACTCACAAACCTGAGAGGTCAGAATTTGGATTCAAAATTCACATTTGAAACCATGTTTTCAGTGGGAAGTTCAAAGCACAAACTTTAGATTCAACCCTGTTGTCCCAATCTGGGCTCCTCTCTCTGGCCCATTTCTACCAAAAATGCTCCACTAAAATCTTTGCCTATAGGTCAAGGGCTTATGTTTAGTTTACTGCATATTCTTGATGATTTTCTTGACGTTTAGAATCATCATCCCAGGAGGGCTCACAGCATGTTCATAGGGATGTTCATAGCATTCCCTGTCCTGCTTACAGTCCATGCAATGGCAGATAATCCATTTTGTGTCTCATCCTATCCCTGTTAAAGTCCAGAGAAGTGAAGTGCAGTGGTGGAGACCAATATTATAGTAGATCCTCTGTTGTATCATTATAAAGTTAGGGTTACTGTATTTCAGGTTCCCCAAAAGAGGACACAGCTGGGGGGGTACAGTTGGGTGAGTCATGCCGGATGGGTGTGTGTACTGGGAGGGGTATTTGGTTGTCTGGGAGGGGGTACCTGCAGCAGGCATACTAACTAGAGGTGGGGGACAGTGTTGCTCCCTGTCATGGTGGTAGGGCAGCTTGTGCAAGCCCAGGATGCAATGCCAGTGGTTGGTCAGTGCCTCTCTGCAGGCCTCTTCCCCCTCCCCATGGCTGGGAGTCAGAGGGGAATGGGGGAATCCTGGCAACTGTGGCTGAGGGAAAATGGACCAATGGGGAAGCGGACCAATCGGGACTCTTTCTGAGCTGCAATGTTTGCTCTGCAAACATCCCAGACATTGTCTCTTATTTAAAAAATCCACTCAGATGGAGGGCGGAGGTTCAAAAAAGAGGCAGTGTCTGGGGACTACACAGATGTATGGTAACACTATGCAAAGTGCAAAATCCTAGGTGTAACTGGTTATCTTGGAGTACATGGCATGGGAGACAACCTAAGGATTTTCATTGAATCTCCTCACAGGTCACTCAGTTCCCTGTAGCCACTACGTTCCCCTTTCAGTATTTCTTTAGAGCAGCCACAAACAATAATGCCCCAGGCTCAGCAACTCGTATCCCAAATGTAACTTAAGGAGGATGAAGTATTCCTTTGATTTCTTTTGCACCGCATTGCACAAAAGCCCACTTATACTTTTATTTCTAAGGAAGAGTAAGGAAAAAGGTTAATTGAGTAATGGTTGGATTTATGAAAAGAGCAAATATGGGACTTGTATTCCTAACTGTTTTTGGCACTACTGAAAATTCCACCCACAATGTGTATAGCCCAAAGGAAAGCTGCTAAAGTCAGGCCAGTGTACTAGATACCTTGAAACCTACATATGGGAAAACTGAAGCAAATACTGAGAAAACATTGCTAACTGTGAAGTCAATTAGACAATGGGATAATTTGCTTAAGGAGGCCAGCAGCAGAGGTGTTAAAGAGATTCACTAGACTAAATAAAAATTGCCTTCAACCACTTTGAATAAGGACTGTCTTGCACTGGGGCTTGGGAAGGGTCATGGGTGACCGTAGTAGGTCCTGTCATCTATTGCATGAGTTGCTGTCTGTTTCTGCCCAGTGAACCCCACGTGAATGGGGAAATGTCATATATTGTCACTTTCAGTTTTATTGCACAGAATCTTTCAACAGAGAGGTAGAAGAATATCAGTGTGGGAAACAAACTTGCCTAATGTATGGAATTGGTTAGATGGCACCGCAAAGTTCTTTGGTTTATTACTTTCACTATACTCTTAACACACATGCACAGAAGATATCGTATCAATGAATTATGTCCAAGATCTGTAGACCAAAAGCCCTTAGGGAGGAAATGACATACTACACCTGATAGGCTCTACAGGAGGGGTTGTGGTCTATAGAGCCAAATTCCAGGATTAAGGGCTGTCTAGTACTTCGCGCTCTTACACAAGGCATACTGTGGGGTAGTATTAAATGTCCTAATCCTTAATATACACACATGCAAATACACAGAGAACACTGTGGTAAAAAACCATTTATTCTAGTTCAGAAATTAAAAATACGCTAATCTGCTTTTAAAAAGAAATTTATGAATTTTAATTTTAAAAAAAAAATCTTACTAATAGATGCTGCCACTGGATGAAGATAAAGAAATCTAGAGCACTTGGTAAGGGAAAGCACCAATGATCTTGGCATCCATAAGATCCATAAGGCTTTTTATGAGGTAAACAAAACTATCCTTTTGGCCAATAGCAAAAGATTGGATTTTTGGATGGATTTACTTATTTCATTGAAAGGTCACAGTTTATAGTCCCTGAGCACTTGTTTAATTATATCAAATGTTGTCTGCTCCTTGAGCTTATAGCTTCTGTAAGAAGGTTTATTCATTAATTTCAAGAGTTTGATGGTCGAAGGACAAACCTGAATTAAATGAGTCCTGCAGTGCTATTGCTGGTGTCTAATAACAGGAGGAGAGATGACTTCCAGTTTGTACTTGGGCAACTAAGATAGACTATCTGTGTCGTGTGTGGAATAACTTGCCTGACTAGCCATTGAGGAAACTTCTCTTTCTGGCTTCCTCTTTTGTTTCACTCACTCTCTCAAAATGAGTTATTGTATAAAATGTCAAGTGTTTTGATGACCTATTTTATGTTAAAGGAAGCTAAAGATGCATGATCAAAACTGTAACATTTCAAAAAGGGAGAATTTTTTAGATATTTCCTCTGGATAAGTGTACTGAATATTTTTGCAAAATAAATTGCACAGAAAATTTAAACTGTCCTGTGAGGAATCGTGCCACCTACAGAGACTAAATTCAGTCATTTAAGCACTGATCCTGCAGACACTTACGCATGTGCTTAGCTCTAGTCCTGGGGATAATCCAGCACTAGTAAAGTTAAGTGCATGCATAAGTGTTTCCAAGTTTGAGGCCTAGAGGGTGAAAATAAGTCTTGCTTTAGGTGCAAAGCTAATATTACCTTAGCTATGCAGTTGCTACAAATGCCTCTCTAATATGTGAGTTGCCTGGGTTACAAAGGCGGGAGGAGGGGGTATGTGATCATCTGACTCTGTTATGATTTGAGTAGTAATAAAATAAAGTCTAGACAACAATAACAGCACCAGCCCTGTCAGCCTCTCTGGCATCCAGTAACACCTGTCTGGCATCTTCTTTGGGAAACACTTGAGAGATGAGGTAGATGTTTTCTTGAGACCAAGCCTTTTCTGAGCCACCAAGATCATTTGAAGTTCATTCCCCTACTTAACTTTACCTTCACTGATTTCAATAGTGGGTCTAACAGCGCCAGAGAAAATATACGCATTAAGTGACCCAGGCACTCCTCCTGAGCTGGCTGGCTGTCTTGGGTACCCATATGCATGGAATGTATTAATGTTCACTGCTCAAAGTGCAAAACTAAACATAGGATGGTGGTAATGACTCAGCCATTTGGGAGCCCATAAATAGCATTCAGTGATCTCTGGGGAGCAGTAAGGTACCTCAACCTGAAAATAAATGGTCTGTTTAGCCTTTCATATCAGCAAGGTTTAATGTTGTGTTAGTGCAGATCAAGTGCTGGTAAAAGGAGCTGGATTATTAACAGCCCCAGAGAATGCAAACCTCTGTGCAAGGAACAGGCGCAGTACAGGGCAGCAGCAGTAGGTCAAGCTTCCTTTACACTGACCCAGTCCTCTTCTGAAGTGACTACTGCCAGAACTGAGCGGGGAGTTCAGCCTCCAAGGGTCCATTCAATCCTTGGCCTCTGATGCCACCAGCAAAAGTGCAAGTTAATGTGACCTGTGGTGAAGGCTTCTGGGATGGCTTTGGATGTACTTTATCCCCCTGATTGATGCACCGGGCACCTGGGGCAGCAGAATCAGCACTAGCATCTTCCTCTAGCTCAGGTTTGGCTGAACCAGAGGAACCTGCTGAGCTTGTCAGGCTGGGATGCACAGGAAGGGCCAAGTCTATCTCTTGTGCTTACCCCCTCCCTCTTTTTCATGAGGTTTGACACCTGCACCTGGGTTTTGTTACAAACAACTGACTCCCGCAGCTGGCTGGGGTGTTGTGAGCCTTCACAATGACATGGGCCAAACCCAAAGGAGGTGAATTATGGAAATGAGGAGCATGTTCCAGTGGCTGTGGCTTGCTGAGGTAGCTGACTATGAAGCAGTGAAAGGAAACTGGGGCATATGGTGCTCCAATGTGTCTACCCCTAGACGTTGCCAACAGATTTCTCTCTCCCACAGAAATAAATGGCTCTGCTAGTTATTAGTGCACCAGTAGGTGTCGGAACCTAGAGATGAGTGGACTTGAAAGCTTCAGAGATTTGGTTCAGACTGGCCCCCCCAGAATTTCCATGCTGCTAACCCAAACTGTCCAAGCCTCTTGAGCCTACAAAAAGAGTCAGGGGGGAAAAAAAAAAGTGTGGCCTGTATTTGGCACTTTGCAGTTCTGGCAGAGCCTAGATGCCAAAGTGGCAAATCATGACAAGAAATTAAATGGACTCCCCAAAAGGTACCCTTTTTATTCAAAGGCAAGGGTTCAGAGCAGCTTCTAGTTTTCTTTTTGAACCACTTCACTCATCCTGAAATGAAACCAGCTGCAGACAGTGTCCAATGTACATAACCCCAGGCACTGCAAAACATTCAGATGAAAAGACTTTTCTTTGTCTTATTTATTCACTTGAAGCTAAAGAAACCTGCTAAAATTCCATTCCAACTCTTCACACATTTTACCCCAGGCATAAATTTACCATTTTCTCTGACACAAAGGGTGTTTTTTGTTTGTGTGGGTTTTTTTCCTTCTGCTTCTCATAATTGTCTTTTCTGCTTTTGGGGGGGTGGGGTGGGGGGGAAGCAGCAACGAAACGGAGGTGAAACCACAACATGTCTTCGTTTTCATGCAACCAGCACAGAGCTTTTTCTCTCAAGCGCCACTATGCACCAAATATGGCTAGAAACAGTAAATTATGGTGGCCTTTAGACAAAGAGGAGCCAGGAGAAGAATGAATACAAGTGCTTGCAACGTGCTGAGGAACACAGCCCAAGACAGTGACAGATTCCTTCGTTAATTCTCTGTTTGTGCATAAGTAACTAATGGCAGTAATTAAATAACTACTACTACTTGTCACTTACTATTCTGCTTTTCATTGGTAGATCCCAAACACGTTAGAAGAGTGAATAAGTGTCACTAACTCCATTTTACAGATGTATGCTGTTGCAAAAATGGCACAAACAAAGGGACATGGAAATTAAGACTTTTTTTTTCTTTTTTCAGAAGGGCTCATCTTTGGCTTAATTTTGCTTCCCCTGAAGTCAGTGGGTTGAATTCTGCTCCTCTGAAGTCAGCTATTGATTTCAAAGAGCAGTGTTGGGCCAATGCTGAACATATTACCCTACATATTAAGATGGGACTTTCAAAAGCTCCAAAGAACTAGGCATGCAAATCCCACTTAAATTCAATGGGATTTAGGTAGGTAACCTCCTTAGAAAATTAGACTCCATATATCTGCTATGCAAGATGGGGGGGAAAAATTCTCCGGACAAAACATTAAACCCACTCCAGCTAGTTCCAACTAAAAAACAAGCTGGCCTGCTTCAACTAGCAACTAAATAAGCTACCCAGCAGCAATGGGGTGCTGGATAAGACGGAGGGTCGCTTGCACAATGCCATCCAGGTAGATTTCCTTTCATGTTGCAAAGCAGCATGGACCAGGATGTTTCTTTCGTAATCTTCCAAGGCAAGAAGGAATGTAATCTTGTTCAAGCATCTGTGTAATTATGCTGCCCTCTGGTGGGTAGCTACACTGCCAGATCAGTGTAAAAGAGGCCAGAGTGTAAATGAGAATCAGGCCCATATGGGTGACATAAACGTACCTTGTGCTGGAGTCACCATCCTCAGAAAGCTTCAAGTTGGATGAGATTATTTAGGGATAGTGGGATGCTGACACAGTGCAAGCAGATGGACTAGATGTTTCTTGAGTGGTGGGGCATGATCTGGAAGTGGGTTGCACCTACCAGCAAGGGGGGCAGGGAAGGAAATCACCAGAATCCAAGGGCTACTATGACCCAGTTGGAGTCCATAGAGGGCAGGGAAGGAGCAAATTGCTCTTTCCATTCCCTGCTTCTGTCATTCTGCCTCACCACCTCCTGCTTTCAAACCCAATCACATTAGAGCTCTCTTTCCCTCCTGCCCACGTACCATTTGTTAAGCTCTAAAAGTTACTAGTTCAAATGAATTTGATGTAATTCATCTTGGCAAGTCCTGTTAAAGGCTGAAGCATGAAATGGGCTGTACTCTGCCTTAACAACCCATATGGAGAGAGAGAAAGCAGTAGATACAGGAGCAATTACTTGTATTGCAGGACTTCTACTTGCTTTGTTCGTATGGGTGGTCCCGTTGAATAGAGGCCAATGGGTAAGCTGGGCATTCACCACACTAAGATTTGTTCTCGAGAGACCAAATGCTAAAAGATGTCCAGAAAGATCTGCTTGGATCTTAGGTGAATTTATTTCTCATACCCCCTCAACTAGGATTGCATTGGTTCTCCTTGTTGAAATCAGGATGATCCTGGGGGGTGGGTGGGAGGCTAGGTTAACTCTGAATATACAAGTAATGTTAGGCAATCATGAAAGGTCATGTGTTATGAAGCTTATATTCTCCCTCTAAGGCTTCCTGTTCTAAACAAATGATGCATATTTGATGCCATATTTGAGCCTTTATGAGCTTAATACAAATTTTTATTAATTAAAAAGGCTCCTGTGAAACTCTTGTTCCTAAGTCAGGACTGAGTAATTAAGAATACAAGATTTGGCCTACACACAGGGACACTGAAAAACAGCAGGAATCAGGTGGACAAGGACACTGCTGAAAATTGTCCTATTTAGAGTGATGTTTTGACTTCATGTTGTATTTGGAAAAGTCTACTGTGGTCTGAGGGGCTGACCGTGAAAGCTGATAACCTATGTAAATATGGCATTTTTGGCTTTAGGACATCATGCGTGTGAGCCCAGTGTTGGAGCACGCACATTTGGAATTGGCCTTTGGTTGAATATTTGTAATCTCCCACTCTACAGTACATTTTAAAGCAAATATGTGTATATATTGGTGTAAAACAACCCTATATTGCTTGATTTAAATTTTAGAGTTTATGGTGAAAGAACGTTAATCCAAATTCATAGTTCAGATTTTCACAGCTGTACAATAGCTGGATTAAAAACTGTTTTACACATTTCAAAATGTAACTGTAAACAGGGAGCCATCATTGAGTGGGTGTGTTTCTATTGGGCTTCCATAGGGATCAGCTCTCGACCCTACACTGGTTGTGATTTTTATCAACATAAAATCAGTACTGATAAAGTTTGCAGATGACCCAAAGATTGGGGAATGGTAAATAATGAAGAGGCCAGGTCACTGATACAGAGCTATCTGGATCACTTGTTTGCTGGTGCTCAGCTTACCAATATCCATTTTAATATGGCCAAGTGTAAAGTCATGCATCTAGGAACAAGGGATGCAGGCCTTACTTACAGGATCGGGGATGCTATCATGAGAAGCAGTCACTCTGGAAAGGACTTGGGGTTCATGGTGGATAATCAGGGGAACACAAGTTCCTAGCGAGAGGCTGTGGCCAAAATGGCTAACACAGTCCTTGGATGTCGAGGAAGAGTATGGAGGTTATATTACTTCTGTATTTGGCACTGGTGCAATCACTACTGTAATATTGTATACAATTCTGGGTCAACAGTTCAAGAAGGATGTTGTTAAACTGGAGAGGGTTCAGAGAAGAGCCATGAGAATTATTAAAGGATTGGAAAACATGTCTTATAGTGAAAGACTTAAGGAGTTCAATCGGCTTAACAAAGAGAAGGTTAAAGGGTGACTTGATCCTTGTTTATAAACACCTAATGGGGAATAGAACTTGATTCTAAGGTCTTTTCCATGTATTAGGCAAATATATAACAAGATCCAGTGGCTGGAAGTTGAAGTTAAATCAATTCAGACCAGAAATTAGGTGTAATTTTTTTTAAGTGAGGGTAATTAGCCCTTGGAATAATTGAACAAGAGTTGTGGTGGATTCTCCATCATTGGAAATTCATAAATCAAGATAGGATATTTTTGTACAAGAGAGATTCTAGTTCAAATAGGAACTAATTCAGGGAAGTCCTGTAGCTAGTGGTTTACAGGAGGTCAAACTAGATGATCACAATGGTCCCTTCTGGCCTTATAATATTTGAATATATATGCACAGACTTAAGGTGGGCAATTATCAGGATTGCATGTACAATAATGGTACCTATGCACAAAAAGGACTAGTTACACATCTAACTGGTCATTTGTATGTAAAAATATCAGGAATGCATGTTGGATCACAGTGATTGTATGGGTAAATTACACCTGCATTTTTGAATGTGCGGCTATGAAAGTCTGGCCTGAATTCTGTAAAACTGGAAGTCAGCTAAAGCAGTTAATAGTAGGCAGTCACGTAGGAGGTAGGGATCTAGCCAGTCAAGCAAAGATAGCATTTCAAAACAATGAAAACTAAAAACACCAAATTCCTGTTCTTTCAGGAAATGTTGAAGTCAATACTATGTCATATTTATCAACAAAACATGTGCAGGTTATGGACCTATAATATTAAGGAAGTGCTGTTGTTTTCATTGATATAAGAATACTTTTTGCTTTTCCTAGTTTTGCTTTGTTTAGTTATATGTATGTATTGTAGGAAGTAGTGTCTAGCAATCAGAGCAGGTGGCTGGTAGTCAGAACTCTGAGGTTCTTATTTCCAGCTTGGTCACTGCTTTGCTTTGTGAACTTGGGCAAGCCATTTAGGCCTTGATTCAGCACAGTGGTTAAGCAGATGCTTAACTTTAAACAGATTACTTCAATTAGATTAATAACTTGCTTAAGTGAAGCACTTAAGCATTCTGCTGAATCAGAGACTAACCCCCATGTGCCACAATTTACCCCGCCGCAAAAGGACTATAATACCTACCTTGGAGATGGGTATGTGAGTCTCTCTGGGCTTGAGAACCACAGCTGCTTCTATATGAGTTCAGAAAAGATTTTCCTGGTTATTATGTTTTGTTCTCTCCCCCCACCCTCCCCCCGCCTTACAACCTCTTTAAAATGTTCTTTTGTTTCAGTTTAAAATATATTTTGATACTCGTATTGGTGCCAGTAGAATCATTTCTGTAATGATGATGATTCAAAAAGGCTTGCAGAATGTGCTCCATCAACCCCCCCACACACACACACACAGACACACACTGTATGTCTACACAGTAGCTGGGAGGGCACTTTCCGATGTGGGTAATCAGACATGCACTAGCTTGGCTCTAGCTTGCACTCTAAAAACAGTAATGTGGCCACAGTGGCAAGGGGTGGCAGCTTGGGCTAACTGCCAGAGTACATACCCCGAGGGCTGGGTGGGTTTATACTTGGGCCACTAGCACATGAGGTGGCTTGGGCTACTGCAGCCACGCTGGTATTTTCAGTGCAGTAGCATGAGCAGAGCTAGCACAAGCTAGCCTGCCTGCTCTGGGAAGTCCCCTCCCATCTGCTGTGTAGACACACCCACAGTGAGTACCCAGGCTCCACTGAAGAAAGCCCTGCAAACTGTCAGGATCTTGAGTGAGACAGGAGCTTGGACAAACCCTCCCTTGACCCCAGGGGAGACTATGGAGTATCAAGGAGAGCGTTTGGGTTTTTTTCCCCCTCTTCTCTGCTTGCCCTGCTGTCCTTTATGATACCTTATGTCATGTCACATGCTGTCTGACTTATACATGCAGCAGAACTTATCTTTCCAGAAGCAGAGTGAATAGAGTCATAAGCCTGTTACTGTTCAAAAGCATTGTTAATGATCTTTTGGGTTACCAGTGTCCATACAGTGCAAAATCATGTGTGGATGATAGCACTTCATTTGGCTTCTCTCCAGATCCTTTCCATGCTTGCTTTAACACCTCTTTGAGCGTGCAACAATTGACAGACTGCCATGCCAGCCACAACAAAGAGTCATGATAACACATTTTACAAAGCATCCGATGGCCTCCTTCTAGGAAACCAAGTCACTGGTATTTGCTGCGTTTTTTTCTTTTTTTTCATTCATTGGTAGAGAAGCAAATACAGTTTTGATGTTTTTGTACTTTGCTGAATAGACTTTTCATGTGCACTAGCTGCAAGACCACCACAGCTGGAAACTCAGTGCAACTCAGCCTCAATCAAGGGGACAAAGGCAGTGAGACTTCCATGGCCATCTGCTGAGCTACCATCTTTTGCTATCCATTAATGGATTGTGAAGGTCCGCTATCCTTAGTAGCCATGTATGGCACATGATATGGAGCCACTACTCAGAGGACTGTGGGAGCACGTTCTGAGAGTACCAACCGGAAAGTGTTCCAGGCAATCCAAAGGAACAAAATCTACTTGTACGAGTAAATGAGCTATTGCAGTAACAAAGGTTTTGTCTGAAACCTTACTTATTTCCAGAACCAATCTGTTATAATACCAGTAGTTCTGCTTATTTACTGGGTAAAATCCTGAAGGCCTTCCTCTAGTCTCATGGAGTCACATGACTTCAGTGGAAGTTTTTAACTAGGTAAAGACTGAATAAGAACTCCAGGACTTGGCTTCTTATGCTTAGGGCAAGAGGTTTAAAAAGTATTGCTTCCCAGGTGCAAGAAGTCTTTAAAATGTCAAAGGACTGTACTTGCATGCACCAATTCCCAATTTATACCCACAATTGGGATAATTGTGAGTGGAAATGTAGGTGCACAAAGACACATGGATTGCTGACCCCTTTTCAATAAAATCTGTGTCTTGGAGTCTAATACTATAGATCATTCTATGTTACATAAGAGTTCTGATAATTTATAATAATGAGGATCTGATTTAAAATCTCCAAAGCCAGAAAAGTCAGAGTTAAGACGAAAGCTTGGACTTTTAACTAAGGCTTAGTGAAGTTTTTCACTCTGAAAGACAGAGCAGTGATTTGGGATCCAGGAGGTCTAGGTTCTATTTCTGACTCTAGTAAACTGCAGTGTGACTTTGGGCAAGTTACTTCATCCTTCTGTTTCTCCTCACACCTTTTGCCCAAATATCTGTTTAGATTATAATCTGTTTGGAGCAAGGGCTGTCTTCCATTTTCTGTTTATACTCTGCTTGATACAATGGGGCCTCTAGGTGCTTTATTTTTGTGTGTGTGTGTGTGTTGTGTGTGCATGTGCACTA
Source organism: Eretmochelys imbricata (assembly GCF_965152235.1). Lineage (NCBI taxonomy): Eukaryota > Metazoa > Chordata > Testudines > Cheloniidae > Eretmochelys > Eretmochelys imbricata. Next base: position 16,255,174 of record NC_135584.1, read on the forward strand.
ATAAAAGGCACATGGTTCAAATATGAACTGTAACTGCAAACCAGCAGTATTTGCTGGTGTTTTGGCCCAGATCCTTACAGGTATTTAGGTGTCCAATCCAGCGGATTTTGATGGGAGTTAGGTGTCTAAATAAACACCTTTTTTGAGGATGTGGGCCTTTGTCCATATCTGAACTGTCCACAGAGGCTTTCAGTAAACTGTTTTTGCTCTGTCTGAATAGCTGAAAAATGTTTTAGGCTATTGTTTTGAGGTATGTTTTCAAGTTCTGACCAATTTCATTGGGATAGGTCTAATGGAGAAGTCAGATGGTATCCTCTGTTCCCAATTGGCTGAGCCTTTACCATGTAGGACTTCAATTTCCCAGACATCTGTTGGGAAAATAATACAAACAGGACATGGATTATCCAACAATTTTTGGAATATATTGGAGACAATTCTTTTTATTTCAGAAGGCGGAGAAAGCTACTAGGAGAGAGGCTGTTCTAGATTTGACTTTGACAAATAGGGAGGAAATGGTTGAGAATTTGAAAGTGGAAGGCAGCTTAGGTTAAAGTGATCATGAAATGGTAGAGTCCATGATTCTAAGGAATGGTAGGAGGGAAAATGGCACAATAAAAGTAATGGATTGCAAGAAGGCAGACTTTAGCAAAGTCAGGAAGTTCGTAGGTAAGATCCAATGGGAAGCAAAGGGGAAAAACAGTTCAAGAAAGCTCCTAGTATTTCAAAGAGCTATTATTAAGAGCAAACTATCCCACTGCATAGGAAAGATAGTAAGTATGGCAAGAGACTACCCTGGCTTAACCACAAGATCTTCAATGATCTAAAACTCAGAGTCCTACCAAAAGTGGAAACTAGGTCAAATTAAAAAGGATGAATATAAACAGATACATGTAGAGACCAAATTAGAGAGGCTAAGGCACAAAATGAGATTAAATGAGCTAGAGATATAAAGGGTAACAAGAAAATATTCTACATATACATCAGAAGCAAGAGGAAGACCAAGGACAGGGTTGGCCCATTACTCAATGGGCGTGGGGGAGAGGAAAGAATAACAGAGGGCTGGTCTCCACTTCCGTGGAGATCAACGCTGCTGCAATTGATGCAGCGGAGATCAATTTAGCAGGTCTAGTGAAGACCCACTAAATCGATGGCAGAGTGCTCTCTGGTTGACCCCGGTAGTCCAGCTCTCAAAAAAGAGTAAGGGAAATCAACCGGAGAGCGTCTCCCATTGACTCAGCACAGTGTAGACACAGCAGTCAGTCGATCTAAGCTACGTCGACTCCAGCTATGTTGTTCATGTAGCTGGAGTAGCATAACTTAGGTCGACTTACCCTGGTAGTGAAGACAAGCCTAGACAATGTGAAAATGGCAGAAATGCTTAATGATTTACACTTTTTTTTTTTTTGCTTCAATTTTCACCAAAAAGTTTAGTAGCAATTGGATGTCTAACATAGTGAATGCTGAGGTAGAATCAGAGGCATAAATAGGGAAAGGTCTAAGTAATTAACTTGATAAGTTAGATGTCTTCAAGTCACCAGGGCCCAATGCAATGCATCCTAGAATACTCAAGCAGCTGACTGAGGAGATATCTGAGCCATTAACAATCATGGTCAAAAGTCATGGAAGACGGGAGAGATTCCAGAGGACTGGAAAAAGGCAAATATAATGCCCATCTATAAAAAGGTAAATAAGGACAACCCAGGGAATTACAGACAGCTTTACTTCAGTTCCTGGAAAGATAATGGGGCAAATAATTAAATAATCAATTTGCAAACACCTTGAAAATAAGGTGATAAATAACAGTCAACATGGATTTGTCAAGAACAAATTGTGTCAAACCAACCTAATAGCTTTCTTTGAGACAATAACAAACTTTGTGGATGAGGTGAGGCAGAAGTGGTAGATGTGGCATAGCTTGACTTTTAGTAAGTCTTTTGATACTGTCTCACGTGACCGTGTCATAAACAAACTAGGGGAATATAATAGCTCCATCTAGACTGTAAGGTAGATGCATAACTGTTTGGAAAAGCGTTCCCAGAGTAGTTATCAGTGGTTCACAGCTGGAAGGGCATATCAAGAAGGGTCCTGCAGGGATCAGTTCTGGGTTCTGTTCTGTTCAATATCTTCATCAGTGATTTAGATAATGGCATAGGGAGTATAATAAAATTTGCAGACGATACCAAGATGGGAGGGGGTTGCAAGTGCTTTGGAGGATAGGATTAAAATTCAAAATGGTCTGGGCAAACTGGAGAAATGGTCTGAAGTAAACAGGGTGAAATTCAAGAAGGACAAATACAAAGTACTCCACTTAGGAAGAAACAATCAGTTGCACACATATAAAATGGGAAATGACTGCCTAAGAAGGAGTACTGCAGAAAGCGATCTGGGGGTTATAGTGGATCACAAGCTAAATGAGAGTCAACAGTGTAACACTGGTATGTGCCAAAAAAAAAAAAAATCAAACTGCATTCTAGGATGTATTAGCAGGAGTGTTGTAAGCAAGACCTGAAAAGTATTTATTCTGCTCTATTCTGTGCTGATTAGGCCTCAACTGGAGCATTGTGTCTAGGGTTGCCCGGTTGAAAAGGGACACTGGCAGCTCTGGTCAGCACCTGTGACCAGGCCACTAAAAGTCTGGTTGGCCACCCACAGCGGGATGGGCAGGCAGGCTGCCTGCCCAGCTCTGTGCGGCTCCTGGAAGCGGCCGGCATGTCCCTTTTGGCTCCTAGGCGCAGGGGGGCCACGGGGGCTCTCTGTGCTGCCCCTGCCCCGAGTGCTGGCTCCGCAGCTCCCATTGGCCAGGAACTGTGGTGAATGGCACCTGCAGGGGCGGCACCTGCAGGCAGGGGAGGTACCTGGTGGCACCTGCACCTAGGAGCCAGCCGCTTCCGGGAGCTGCCTAAGGTAAGTGCTGGCTGGAGCCTGCACCCCATACCCCTTCCTGGACCTCAGCCCAGAGGCCACCTCCTGTACCGCAAACCCCTTGGCCCTGGGGACCGCCCTGGAGCCCTTACCCTCTCCCACACCCCAACCCTCAACTGAACCCGGAACTCCCTCCCGTACCCTGAACCCCTCATTTCTGGGACCACTCTGGAGCCCCTCCTGCACTCCAAACTCCTCATCCCTAGACCCACTCCAGAGCCTGCACCTCCCAGCCAGAGCCCTCATCCCTCCCAACCCCCTGCCCCAGCATGGTGAAAATGAGTGAGTGAGGGTAGGGGAGAGCAAGCATCAAGGGATGCAGTGAGCATGGGGCAGGATCTTGGAGAAGGGGTGGGGCATGGCCATGGGGCAAGGGCGTTCTGTTTTTCTACAGATAGAAAGTTGGCAACCCTAATTGTGACCAGTTCTGGGCACCACATTTCAGGAAAGCTGTGGACAAACTGGAGAAAGTCATTGCAACAAAAAAGATTAAAGGTCTAGAAAACATATGAGGGAAGACTGAAAAAATTGAGTTTGTTTAGTCTGGAGAGAGATGACTGAGAGGGGACATAAGTTTTCAAGTACATAAAAGGTTGTTTTAAGAAAGAGGGAGAAAAATGGTTTTCAACCTCTGAGAATAGGACAAGAAGCAATGGGCTTAAATTGCAGCAAAGTCTGTTTAGGTTGGATATTAGGAAAAACTTCCTAACTGTCAGGGTAGTTAAGCACTGGAATAAATTGCTTAGGGAGGTTGTGGAATCTCCATCATTGGAGATTTTTAAAAGCAGGTTAGACAAACACCTGTTGGGGATGGTCTAGATAATACTTAGTCCTGCCTTGGGTGCAGGGGACTGGACTAGAAGACCTCTTGAGGTTCTTTCCAGTCCTACACTCCTCTGATTCTATGTAACAGTCCTCCTCTATTTCTAATTGGCTGAGCTTGTCTATGTTCAGCTCTGCAGAAGGTTTTGTTTCTCAGCAGGAGAGTCGTCTTTTTCTTCAGTTCTTTGGTACAGCTGGGAAAATGAGACCAAACAAATTCTCCTAGCCCTCATGTCTTTTTGACTCAGCAACCCAGTCGCCTAGAACAGTGGTTCTCTGGTGGGAGTATGCTTACCTCTGGGGGTAAACAGAGGTCTTCTAGAGGGTACCTCAACTCCTCTAGATATTTGCCTACTTTTGCAACAGGCTACCTAAAAAGCATTAATGAAGTCAGTGCAAACTAAAATGTGAAACAGATAATGACTTGTTTATACTGCTCTATATACTATACACTGAAATGTAAGCATAATAATTATATTCCAATTGATTAATAAGCATATTGTAAAACCTGAGAAAGTAAGCAAATTTTCAGTAAGTATGATGTGACACTTTTGTATTTGTCTGATTTTTGTAAGCAAGTAGTTTTTAAGTGAGGTGAAACTTGGGGTACGCAAGACAATCAGACTCCTGAAAGGGGAGCCATAGTGTGAAAAGGTTGAGAGCCCCTGGCCTAGAGCAGTGGTCTCCAAAGTGGGGTGTGCAAGACCATCCGTGGGGGTGCGCGACAGTAGGAGTGCTGCTAACACAGTGGCAGCAGCGCTCCTGGACCTTGGATTTTTCGCGGTGCGTCGGCGGCGTGCCGGCTCTCCCCGCTCCGTCTTCGGCGGCGCGCCGGCTCTCCCCGCTCCGTCTTCGGCGGCGCGCCGGCTCTCCCCGCTCCGTCTTCGGCGGCGCGCCGGCTCTCCCCGCTCCGTCTTCGGCGGCGCGCCGGCTCTCCCCGCTCCGTCTTCGGCGGCGCGCCGGCTCTCCCCGCTCCGTCTTCGGCGGCGCGCCGGCTCTCCCCGCTCCGTCTTCGGCGGCGCGCCGGCTCTCCCCGCTCCGTCTTCGGCGGCGCGCTGGCTCTCCCCGCTCCGTCTTCGGCGGCGCGCTGGCTCTCCCCGCTCCGTCTTCGGCGGCGCGCCGGCGGCAGCTCTTCTTCTTTTCTTTCTTTTTTTTTTTGCTTCCCCAGAGCTGGCCTTGGGGGTGCGCAATTCAAAAAGTTTGGAGACCACTGGCCTAGAGCATTGTTACTCTCTGCATCTCTCCAGTTATCAGGAACTGTCTCATTATTTTACATTTTAACATCTAATTGAACCCAATTTTAGAAGTTTGGGGTGAGAGTCCCCTTGTTGCACCACAGTAAAGGTCTAGAAAGAAAGAAGTGGGGGGGGGGGAAGAGGAAGGAAAAAATTGATCAAAATTAAAATTACATCTACATTACAATATCAGTTCTGTTAGGGACCCACTTAATTAAAAACTCAGTTCCATCTTGCAGTGTAGATGGGACCTGACTGTTTAAAACTGTGAAACATGATAACCTTGTTGCAAGTTTTACTGCTCACAGGCTCTGCTTCAAGATAAACCTAATCATGTGTGGTCTACTGAGCCAGAAACACCCAAGCAAAACAATCCTATGGTTCCTGATACAATTATTAGAAGCTGTGGTTCAAATGCAAGTAGCTGAGATGTCTCAGGAGTGTAATGGGGTGGGAACATTATTGCTAGACAGGTCATTCCTCGTAGGTGCTTAATAAGAGAGCACAGAATTGTTAAGGATACATATGAACTCATTTGTCTATCAACAAATGTGTCCAAAATAACTATCCTGAACTGTCAAATCAAGGAGATGCCGTACATTCTGTACTCAGAGAGCTCAGTCACCCAGTGCTTTGGGGCTGTTTACTTTGTATCTCTGAGTTCTGCAGGTGTGTGGCCTGTGGGAAGATAAAAGGGGGCAGGGAGGGAATATTTAACAAGTAGGAAGATAATAAGCATAGTGCTGTGTTCAGGGGATTTGACTGAACTGTAGGTGGAGGATGGTTTCAAAGAGCAGACATATCTAATTACCCGGAGGTGCAGTGCAGTAAAGAACAATCTGTTTAGTTTGAGGGCAGTCATCAGGCCCGGCTTAACAACAGAGATGCCTAAGCATTGGCATTCTTTTCCAGCCTGGGAATGTGGCTGCTTACTGTGTTTCTGCTCAGGGCCGGATTTTGGAAACTGCCCAAGCGACCCCAACTCCCCTGTGGCTTTGTGGCTATCAGTGAGTCTCTGAAAATGCAGCTCTTGGACAATCTGTGCAGTGGACACCTGGCTGAGTGAGGGAGAACTAATAGCTGTGCATGGTGAAGTGAGCCAAGCTAGTCTTAACCAACCACATTCATGTTGCTTAAGCTGCCAGGTATATGGGGCAAAATGTATTGTCCAGGCTGCTTTGTACACCTGCCCTTTCTTTTGAGGTGCCAGCATTCCAACAAGAGAAGAGCCCAAACCAAAATCCTGGCTCAAAACACTCTTGGGATTTGGAGGAATCCAGATGCACGCTTGTGCCTATAATGGCCAAAGCCAGACCCTGGGCTGGACCACCCCAAAACTCTGGGGCAAGCTTGGTTGCAGATCTACATACATTCTAGGACTCTAAGGCAAGAAGGGACCACCACATCTAGTCTGACTCCACAGACCACCAATGCCAGCTACATCTTGCAGCAGTTGTAACAGCTGGCACATTGGACATCATTGCTCAGCCCCGAGGGGGTGTGTCCAACAGCCCTGGAAAGTAGCCTGCTTGCATCTGATGGCAGACACTGCTGGGGAGCACAGAGTGCTTCTTTCGACAGCATGTAGATAAAGCAGCATACAGCCTGCTCCTGATGGTGTTCTGCCTGCATCTGCCTTAGCTGGACAGAATGTCTTAGAACATTTTGCCCAGACCGGTACAGTTCCAAACTCCACCCCATAGTGCTCCACATGGGATCAAGGACACAGCGTAGCTAAAAGGATGCAGAGAATTATATGTATTTACTTTCTCCACAGAACATATTAGAGATAAAGAAAGCTCTTCATCAAAGAGAGAGGGGGTAGGGAAGAGTCGTCTTGTTCTAATAGAGCACATTCTTCTAACCCTAGATACAAAGCGAGATGCTTTACAGAGACGCGATTCACCCCTTAACATTCTACTGGCAACTGAGTATTGCAAGGTGTGAACAACCCCACTGTTCTGCATTAAGTATTAATTTCCATACCAACATGGTTAATTGCAGGTCTGTTTCTGTAGTGTTGTTGGTGCAGTTTAATACCACAATACATCAAAAAATCAGAATGATCATCACACTTTACATTGTTTATTCATTACTTCCCTATAATTTTTAATAAAACATCAGGCTGCCCTCCGAGAACTGTGGAGGACTTAGGTAAACAATAAACTGATTATTTTAGAGCATGCTTGTTAGTCATTTGATAACAGGCTAATTTTCCCAGGAGTCTGGAGTTGCCAAAAGTGGTTGTTTTAAATGCTATCCTTAATGCAAGAATGGAATTCTTCACCATGCAATGACTTTATCTGCTGTCTTTTTTTCCAAGAACTGTCTAAAGTACTCAGTACCAGCCAGTGCTTTCTCAGTTTCAAGGAATCGGAGATAGTTCCTCTTCTCAAGAACCCAAGTAGTGAAGGTTAGGGAGGAGGTTTGAATTTCTCTATCACGTTGGGACGCTCCTGTCTGAATATTCAGCAGATCTCTTTGGTTCTTCCTGTACCATTCTCATTCAGTTAATTTCATGTGATCAGCTAAGGTTTGCCTGACCTGTGCTGCTTTGATTAGATGGTCACACTTTTTTAAGGTTTTCTGGTGCTAATAAATTATTTTGGCCCCAAAAGGCTAGTAGAAAGCCTTTGACGTAAGCTTTGCTCAGAGCACCAGTCTGTTTTGTAGATTTCAGGGGAGAAATGTCTCCCCAAACACAACAACGAAGACTTCTTCAGAGACTTAATAAAAGTAGAAGGGAAAGGAATCACCTCTTGCAGCCGCCGCAACAAAATGCTGCATTTATCAGGCTGGAAGACAAACCTCTTTCTGTCAGTGAAACATCAGCATGGTTTCAGGGTTTGCTTAGACTGTGCGCTGGGAGTGAGTGTTGGCTGCGTTCTGCAGCAATGGACTTATCTGGAAAAATCTAATTGAGGGGAAAGAAAATGGTCCTTAGGTGTCAGGTTCATCCCGAGTGACATTCCAGTGAGATCAGTAATAGCGCCAGGAATGCATTTGGGCTGCTGCACTGCATCAGATCAGCAGGAGGTTTTGTGTATAAGGACCAGGAATTGATAGCAAAACTTGAGAGCAATTAATTCCAATGCAGCTGTTTGCTCCCAGGCTTGCAGCCGGATGTTTCAGAGGAAATGGATCACTGGGATTAGTTGTGCTGTACAGGCACAGCCCAGCATGAGGGTGGTGCAGCGTGGCACTGCCCCTGAAAAAGCTCAGGGTCGGCTGCTCCTGTTCTACAGCAGTGGTTCTCAACCAGCGATACACATATCCCTGGGGGTACGCAGAGGTCTTCCAGGGGGTACATCAACTCATCTAGATACTTGCCTAGTTTTAAAACAGGCTACGTAAAAAGCACTTGCGAAGTCCATACCAACTAAAATTTCATACAGAGAATGACTTGTTTATATTGCTCTATATACTATACACTGAAATGTAAACGTTATATTTATATTCCAATGGATTTGATAATTATATGAAAAAAGGAGTCAGCAAATTTTTCAGTCAGTATGCTGTGACAATTTTGTATTTTTATGTCTGATTTTTGTAAGCAAGGAGTTTTTAAGTGAGGTGAAACTTAGGGGTACATAAGACAAATCAGACTCCTGAAGTTTTTGGAAAGGCTGAGAGTCCCTGTTCTACAGGGTGTGCTGCTCATTGCCCCTCCCCACAGTACAGTCTGGCTTTGTGGGCTGCTACAGAGAGGACATGGGACCATGAACCTGCTGCTCCTTGCTCCCTTTGGGAGCATGGGTGGAAGCTGTCCCTGTGTTCATTTAAGTGTAGGGATCTCAATTAACCCTGATCTTTATTCAGGGCCCTTCTGCCCTCCCTGTACTGCACGTCTGGGTTCAAGCCAAGACATTATTATTATTTATTAGGTATTCTACCATAGGACCTATGAGGCCTGGCTATGCACTAGGACCCCATTCAGCTAGGTGCCGTACAAACATGAGGCATAGTCTGGTCCTTGGTCACCTGGTTTCTTGAGTTAGTCTTAGCTATTTCCCCCATATAGACAAGCCTGAATGTAGAATAGCTATTTCAGCTTTGCCATGTGGACCCTCTTTTTTCCATGCTCCTATTCCCTGTGGAAGTGGACTAACCTAAACGCAGTGTGGAATAAAAGTATCCAAGTAGGCAGTTAGTGTGGAATAGTTACTGTGCTTTCAGGTGACTCCCTAGTTTACTTCACATTAACCTCCTGTGTAGACAGCCCTTAGTGTCCTCTCCTTTTTTAATCCTCCTTGGGTGAGAATCCTTCAAGGGAGCCCTCCACTCAGCATATCTATTTTTGTCATTCCCTGCTGTGCCATTAAATGGGGGCAGCTTTGCATCATGAACTAAAAGGAACTGGACTTGAGCAATTTAGTGGCAGGAGTGCAGGAATAATCACCATGGGGAAAGGCAAAATGGCATATAATTGGCAAGGGTGTGAAATGTTATGCACTATCTTTGGAGAGGAAATCTTTGATTTGGAGATACATTTTCAGCCTCTAAGAGTTGAAGATGGTGCTAAACTCCTTTTCTGGTGCTACAGATTTTCAGAACCATAACTGGGCACGCCGGAGGCAATAAGCAAATGCTCATGCCGCTTTCTGTAACAATTGCTTCATTCAGAGGTTCTCAGTCATTTTCATAGTGTAGTCTTCATCTTAACAAAGACATTGTCTTGTGGACACCTCCCCTCCCATTGGTGACCACGCATCCCTGTGGCAACTATATACTGGCTTACATGGAAAGAAACATGAGGAGATCATGTATGTACTTTTCACAGCTTTTAAAGCAATTTAGCTGCTGCAAACCAGGAGAAGAGCAGCATGCCACTGGACTGCTGAGGGATGTTAGTCTCCGAGCTCTAGGAATATGCTGGGGTGATGCTTTGGGATGCATTGAGTTCTTGCTGTTCTTTGCAGATTGCAGTTGTGGTAGCTTTTCCCCACCTTTCTCACCTTCTCATTTAAACCCTAAAAGAACTTTAGGCTATAGGAGAGCTCTGCTGAAACGGTCCAATGCTGTTCAAGTCAGTGGAAGTTTTGCCACAGACTTCAGTTATCACAAAATCAGAGTCCTAAATCTGCCCTTTTAAAGTAAAAATCTCTTCTTGCCACCCATCTCTTCTCTCTGCCCCATATGTTACAGCTCGAGATGAACTTATATCCAGTGCTTAATTTGTAATGGAAGAGGTACCAGCGCTGAAGCAATTTTTTTACTTTCATAACTGATGCACTAAGCCAGAGCTATGAACTGCCAAGCCTAGAGGCACTGCCTGTGTCTCCCAAAGCTCAGGTATTTTGGGGTCTGGAATTTTGGTTTGGCCCTTTATAGAGATAATGGAAGGCTGCCAGAATTGGATTTGGATTCAGCATTCACTAGGCCTGATGCTTTGGTTTGCGGTCATCTCTGTGAATAACAAAATCACTTTGATGAATGTCCTGCAAACAAAAGCACAACTTGCTTATTGCTGTCTTGGTGTTACCTGGACCGGTGATTGGCTAGGTCACTCCAATCCTTGACTCTGGGAGCTAGCCTTACCCTGCTCTTCTGTGAGAACCCCCACTCCTCGGCTGTTCATGCACAGCCTCTGGCATGTAAACTGCTTGGATTGTGTAACCAAATGACACTAGCTAATATCTCCGGTCCCAGACACAACCCTAGAAACCTCTGTCTTGCAGCTTCCAGTAATGCTCGCTGGATGCTGCAAGCTTATGAGTTCGTCAATTTAACAAAGAAATTGATATGTACCAGGCTTGTTATCCCAAGGGGCGTCTCTGACATGCTTCAAACCAAACGCACTGCTTCAGGTAGAATAAACAAATGTATTAAGTACAAAGATAGATTTTAAGTAATTTATAAGTCAAAGCACAACAAGTCAGATTTGGTCAAACAAAATAAAAGCAAAACACATTCTAAGCTGATCTTAACACTTTCCGTGCCCTTACAAACTTAGGTGCTTCTCACCACAGACTGGCTGGTTGCCCTTCAGCCAGGTTCTCCCCTTTGATCAACACTTCAGTAGCGTGGTGGTGTCTGTAGATGGGGGTGGAAGAGAGGAAGAGCATGGCAAATGTCCCTCCCTTTTATCATATTCGTTCTTCCCTCTTGGCTTTGCGCCCCCCGCCCCCTTCAAAGTTAGGTGAGCATTACCTCATTGCAGTCCCAAACTGACCAAAGGAAGGGAGATGACTCACTCGAGAGTCCAGTCGATCCTTTGTTGCTGCCTTGGCCAGTGTTCTTTGTTCCTGTGAGGCTAGGCTGGGTTTATCCCATACAAGCACTGATGAGGTGTGAACTGCCCCTCTGTTCCTAGAGAGTTTTGCCTGGGCTTGTTTTAAGCCATGAGGACACATTTTCAGCCTCATAACTATATACATGAAATTACAACCTATAACATTACTATAACATAATAACAACAACAACAATGCTCAGTGCATCATGAGCCTTCCAAAGATGCCCGACATGGCAAACTTTGCATTGGATACCACATAATCATATAATAAGGATAAACATGGGGTGCAGGGTGTTCCTCCGAGGCACAGGGTGTTACAGTGAGATAAGAGCTTAAGCACAGTCTTGAACTCAGACTAAATCTTTTCAATTTCTGAATAATTATAACATTTTAGTTCTGGATTTTTTTTTTAACTTTTTTTTTTTTTACTCACTTATACTGGTTTTATACCCATGTAATTTCAGGGGCTAGAGTGGAGCCCATCCTGACTTACACCAGTGAACATGAGGAGAATCTGGTCCTTAGTTTTCTTGGCAACTTACCATGAGGTGGTATGTCCGTCAAAGGAAGATGGAGGGAGGTTAATGAGCAGAAGAAAGTGACTCCCTGGGAGAAGAGTTAAACAGAGCACTGCTAAGCTCTGGCATTATTTTTAGACTAAAGTAGAGCAAAACTGACTTAGCTCTTCTTGCTAACTCCAGTACACATATTAGGCATCCCTAACCCTGGTGAGAAAGTAGGTCACGATGCAGCTGGACACACAACAGAGGATGAGGCTTCTATTTAGGCTGTGTATTGTGAGCATCTGCATTTATGATTATTTATAATTGCATGGAAGAAATGGCAATTAAAATCTGGTGCAATCACTGGACAGAACTTTTTGACCGCTCATAAATGCGTGTGATGGAAACTTTTTTTTCTGAACAAAATCAAAGTGCTAAATGAACTGTTCAGTCATCTGAATGTTTCCATCTTGGATGCAGAATAAAGTCTCGTGTTTCCAGCTCATCAGTTTTTATTGGCACTCGATGAATTTAGCACAAGCATGGACCAGTCCTGAAATCAGCCAAGGCACAACTTGAATAACAGAGAGGTTATTTTCTGCATCAATATCGTGCTTAGCAAGACTTGTGTGTTCTGTCTCTCTCATATGAAAGCCTACTTACTGCTGAGCACCGCTTATCTAAGGAAGCAGTGCTTATGACTTCCACACTCTGGGAATCCTTTTGGAGAAATAAACAAGATGGGTTTTCATCTCTGAAGAAACAATATTGCACTTAAATATCCATCACCTGCTTCTACAAGTGCCCCCAAATCCTACCTGTGATCACTTATGTGATCTATAACTTTTCAATATCTAGAAGTAGAATCTAGCACTAGCAAATGATCAACTGGTATGGACTGAATCATTCACATAAGAAACTGATGTTCTAGATACTTAGCTTCAATAATGGTCACTGCTTATCTCTCTCTCTGGTTACTTGTATGTCCCTCATCTCTGTTTCTATCTGAATATGCTGAGCCTGTACTATTATCTCTGTAATGCTACCTGTCACTCTGTAACATGGTCATTTTGGTGTAGCTTATGTGAATAAATACATGTAATGCTACTAGTGAAGCCAACCATTTCAGAACAGGTGACTACACATAATCAACATCCATAATCATTACAACACTCCCATTTTCCTCTTCATCCAGACCTATTGTACAGAACCTGGGCTGACTCTTGGGTCTAAAGATCTTGTAGAACCGTTCCTCTTTGTGAGCCATTGAGTGCTTCTCCTCTGGACCTTAGATAACTTTTGTGCTCTGAAGCTTCCATGACTAATACTTTAGGTTGGGATTTCCAAAGGTGCCTAAGGGAGCTGGGTGCCCTACTCCCACTGATGTACTATAGGAGTAGTACCATTAGGTACCTTTAGAAAATCCAGCCTTTAAGCTTTTTTGCTTCTCCTCCTTTAAACATTATTAATATGCATACAGATGATTAATTAGCTGATGTTTAAAGCATTGTACAAACAAGTGAAATGCTGTATGAGTGAAAAATTTTTGTAATAACTGGCTAATTCCTGAAGTTGCCACTTAGCATGTACTCAGGCAAAACACTATAGCTTTAATGGGAGCATTACGTGGAGTGCAAGTGTCAATTTGGCTTGTTATTATTCTGCAGCTACCAGTGGATAAATCAGAATGGATTGAGTAGGAGAAATCCTTTCACTCCTCATCTTTTGACAATCGAGTAGAAAGGAAGGAAACAAAAAAGAAGTGAAAAAATAACTTTGATTGTCTGGACTGCATCATCACAACAAGCACACAGTAGGGCTGTTACACAAAACTAAACACAAAAATCACACAAAACAATCAACAGATCATTGACACATTCTGAGGGATTAAGTTTAGGTCAATAGTTTTCATTTTGTAATATAATTAGTGCATAGAAATTCAGTCCAGTAGGTGAGCAATAGTGCATTACATCAGATCACGTTAATGGAGGGAAGTCTGATCCAATTAGCATTGTCCACATTTGAAGCTAGCAGTGCAAAAAACCAAACCAACTCCCAAACCCACCCAACCAACCAAAGCCCCATCCTATTTCTAGGTCTAGGATATTTGTGAATGAATATGTTTTGGCCAGTTTGCGCTCTTTGAGAGTCAGTGTCCCGCAAGTATTTATTCCACCGAGTTTCACTAGCACAAATGCTTTTGGAAACCAAATTTTAACTTGGTTCACTCCATGTCTCGATCCTGCAAGATGCTGAGCCCTCAGACCCTGATCCTGCAAAGCATTTAAACATGTGCTTAACCTTTACGCAAGTGAGTAATCTCATTGACCTGAGATATCTCCAACATGGGAAATCTGCACAAACCTAGCCAGCTACTATTTCTTTAACTAGCTATATGTTTTTAAATTTAGTTTAACGGTACATCTAACTTAAATGTACACGTGTGACCATTTACAGGGAGCCATCGTGAGTTTTAAAGGAGAGATGTATGACCCAAAACAACTTCGGCCATGTTCAGACTTTGTTGACTAAATCAGCCAAGAGCAATTTTTTTTACACTTTATTTTAAGCCCTTGAAATGGAAATGCTACCAGACTACAAACTCTTATGACGCTGGGTCTAAGCAAATGTATGCTGCAAAGTACAAGGTAAAAATGCATAAGGAATGCTGAGCGGTTTCAACGGTTTGAATTCCATGCAAAGTGCAGGCAACAGTCACTGTCCTCATTTGAATAGTAAAAAAAAAAAAAAAGGGCTATTGTGCCTGAATGAAACATCTGGAATTAAAGTTTGGTGCCAGCAAATGTGTCGTTCCCTTCTCTCTTCCTCCCCCCCCCCCCCGGGGTAAAGAGATTGTAAATCTACATTCTTTTGGGGTTAGGCAATTCTTAAGAATGTTCCACCTGAATGTTCCAACCCTTCTTCTAAATACATGGCTCCACATTACAATATAATATAGGCATTCTGGGACCAACTCACAGGGAGTTCTAGGGCCAGATCTGCAGCTGTGCTGAGTTTGTTTGATACAGTTGAGGAGAGCTGGGGGGAGATCACCTTTTCACGGCCCTGGGATAGTCGGGGCCAAAACCGCCCTTGTTGTAATTTAGAGCACCCTAAACTGCAGAGATATCATCATCAGGATTGTTTGTGCTGGGGAATATTATAGCGAGCGGGCTCCACCAAACTCCTGTTGCACACATTCTTGTTGCACTGGCCCCAATATACGCTCTATGTGCAAGACAGAAGGAAGCCAGTGATGTAAAACCAGCTAGGTTGGCTCTGTCACCCAAGGTCTCCTTTGTGTTAGGGAGAATCCTGAGCTGCCCTTAAGGGCAGGTCTCCAACTGTTTTATGCTGCCCCAGCAGCCTGACCCAGGGATGAGAGTCTAGCCCAAAATGTGGGGGTTCTCTCTTGTGCTCTTTGACTGTAGAAACACCCATTATGTAGAAAGCTAGGCCTTTGGCACCTTGCAGGCATAAGTCCTATGTACTCACTTTGTAAGGGATGAATAGCTACTCCTCAAACATTCACTCTGAAACTGTGTCCCCCTGGTTGTAGGTCAAAATGTGGGAGCAAATGTTGTGGGAAAAATTTTTGCAGGTGAAAGGAAAAGCACCCTTTTGAAAATGTAGCCCTAAATGAATATGTTGAAAAATATTTGTTCATGGAAATGGTGGCTTAAAAATAAATTTTAATATGTGCAATTTACAGGGTATCCACTTTCTTTTGGTTTATTTTAATTACTTTTTAATCCAGAAAAAATACACCTGTGTGTGTGTGTGTTAGCTATTACACTTTTCATAAATCATGTAATAAAGATTCTAATGATTGATTGATTAAAAAGCATATGTTACATTTGCACACCTATGTGTGCTGAGTGGATGCACAAAATGAGACTTCAGATAAGGGACCTGAACACTCAAAAGTGCCTTATTAGCTATTTGTATTGGCAGTAACTCCACCTGTTTTGTGCACACAATTGCCTTTGAGCTTAATCAGAAACTATTTAATTTAGCTATTTCTGGGAACTGAAAAGAACAGAAGAACTAACTCTGATCCATGATAAACAGAGGATAAGATTACCTGGCAGGTCATGAGGAGGAGGAACATTTTCATGCAAAGTCATCACATTATCTAAAATGTTTTAAAAATGGGAAGTATTCATTTTAAAACAACAACCTCTTTGCTTCCTCAATGCCTCCCCTCAACATACACCACTTTTAAAAGAATCAGAGAGTGTTTTCCTCCCACAAGCAGACTATTCTAATCATACTCTAGATCAGTGGCTCTCAACCTCTCTAGACTACTATACCCCTTTCAGGAGTCTGGTTTGTCTTTGCATACCCCAAGTTTCACCTCACTTAAAAACTACTTGCTTACAAAATCAGACATAAATACAAAAGGGGCACAGCACACTGTTACTGACAAATTGCTGACTTTCTCATTTTTACCATATAATAAAATAAATCAATTGTTTATAAAGTGCTTATGTTTCAGTGTATATAGTATATAGAGCAGTATAAACAAGTCATTATCTGTATTAAATTTTAGTTTATACTGACTTCTCTGGTGCATTTTATGTAGCTTGTTCGTTAAACTAGGCAGATACCTAGATGAGTTGATGTACCCCTTGGAAGACCTTGTGTACTCTCAGGGGTACGTGTACCCCTGGTTGAGAACCACTGCTCTAGAAGAAAGCTTAGATGCTCAAAGCTTCTCTGTGGATATCTGTACTAGTACACAGATGCAGCTATGTTGCTACAACCTCTCCTCCCCTTTTTGTGATGTAAAATGGGCTTCAAAGTGGGGTAGGTCACAGGAGAGCAGGCCATCTACATTAGGCATTTAGCTCTGGGTGAGCTACAAATATCTCCAGGACAGACAGGCCCTCTGATCTCCCAGGGGTGGTAATAGATTAAGAACCTAAACAGACCAGAATAGGGATTTTCCCCCTTCAGCTGATCTGCCAGAGCTGGGTTTTTTAGTTGTTGGGTTTTTTGTTTTGTTTTTCCCCTTCAGTCAGCTGGACACATTACTGAGGAACATGTGGCCTTGTGTTATACTCTTATCAAAATAAGCCATGTGTGTTTGAATTGTATTAATTCATGGCGGTGTGAGATGAACTCTGGCATGTCTAAAAGTTATACAAGCACCAGGAGATATAAGGAGATGGTTGAGATCTGAGAACAACTCTGTTGTTTGATCATCAAGACATTCATTTTATTACCTTCCTTTTCACTTCTGCAGTGACTACTGCCTGCTTTATCTGGGCATAGGGAGAACCAAGGAAAAACTATAGAAGCACTAAGATCAGTGCCTTTCCCTGAGCCACAGTGCAATCCGTTCTCATGCCTTTTTTCAAATGGCTTGGCTTTTCTTCAGGTTTCTGCCTATTATTTCCCACCTCTGCTTCTATTTTTGGCTGCTTGCTGCTGGTACTGAATGGCAGGCTAAGTATTCCAAGCTAGCTGCCCACAGAGCAAGCCCTGAAAAGTGTCCCATTCTCTGCATGCCTACTGCGAGGGAAATAATGCAGTATCAGCATGGAGCAAAGCCAAACTCTCCTACTCTGCATTTTTCCTCTCTCCAGGAGGCCACTACTCCCAAAGGAGAAAACTCCTTTACTTGTTGCAAGAAATTTGGGCTCTTGCCATTCACAAAGAGTACAGTGCTAGATTAACTGCTAAAGTAATGAGCTGTATTTGGCAGAACCAGTGACCTCCCTGTACAGATGAAAATGCCACCAAAGAAAGAGATGAAGTGTGAGAGCTAATATATTTTATTGGAAGAAGAGCGCTGTGTAGCTAAAAGGTTGTTTCTTTCACCAACAGAAGCTGCTCCAATAAAAGATATTACCTCACCCACCTTGTCTTTCTATCCTGGGACCAAGACAGCTGCTACAACTCTACAAACCCCAAAGAAAGAAGCAAGTGCTGGTAATGTTGCTTTGAAATTCTATTTTGAAAATAAAGTATGGGATAGTAACATAGGGCTCAATCCTGCAGTTGTTACTTGCCCAAAACTCCCATCAGAATTAATGGACCAAATCCTGCAGGGTCTGATGCAGAGCTTACTC
Source organism: Eretmochelys imbricata (assembly GCF_965152235.1). Classification (NCBI taxonomy): domain Eukaryota; kingdom Metazoa; phylum Chordata; order Testudines; family Cheloniidae; genus Eretmochelys; species Eretmochelys imbricata. The sequence goes on from NC_135584.1 coordinate 16,272,965, forward strand.
AGGCTAAACTCCTACTGCAACCACTGGGAGCAGAACTAAAGACTACGTGATCAAGCCCCCCAAATTCTTATTCAGGTAACATTCCCATTGGCTTTAGTTGCAGCTGATGGCAATCAGTACTGAAGGAGGCACTCCCCATCTTGCAAAATCAGGCTCCCTTTAACTTAAGGACTGCAGGATTTGGCCCTTGGCTTGCTAAATTCAAGCACAGTATGGATAAATAGTCCGTATGGGTGTGCGGGGTGTTGCGGGTATAATTACGAAGAGACATCATTTCTGGTCCATTTAAGACCTTGTCCACACTGGGATTACAGCCATGGGTGCAGCTGGCCCTATTGTAGACAGGGTAAACCTCTATAAACTCAGATTTGCACTGAGGTAAACTGCACCAGTGCAAGTCATGCTGCATTGGTGTAGATTGTCTGTGCTAGGTGTTTGCATGGATACAGCTACAACCAGGTCTGAAATTCTAATGTAGACAAGGCCTAAGTGTATTCAGCGGTCAGGTTATGGGAAATAGCTTGTTTTCTTTTTCCTCTGCAGTGTCCTAATGCAAAGTGCCATGTTATGGAGCTGATAGTGTGATCTGAAACTTAAAACCACAAGGAACGTTTCACTGAGCTTCCTGTTCAGAAGGGAGTGTGTGTTTGACAGTTACTTTCTTTCGAGTCAGACGCTCAGTGTAAGCTCTGTTATCTCAGCACAGGAGCTGTGCATCAGGTGGGGGGTGGGGGGGAAGGTAAGAGGAAGGAAATATTAGATTGCTCTCTCTAGTGAAATGCTACCTTGTCATGAAAGGAGATGATGTGGTTTAGGGGAGACTAAACAGACTCTTCTGCCTATCTCAGATGCCAAGTGTTTAGCCTGGATTTGAAGTCTACCATTTTATTTTTTTAATTAAAGACAATTTTATGGTCTGTTTGCAAATTTCCCTCTTCCGACTACAGTGGTTTCAGTTCATGTGTGAGAATTTCCATAAAAAGCTTTTAGGTATGAGAGAGTCTTCATGGAATAAATCAGTTTTATTAAAACATAGCATTCCTTAGGGACTGGATGGCTCAGTCGGATTGGTAATAGGACACACAACTTTTTGCAGCTAGGTTATGGGTTCTAATCTAGTTGGTGGGTATTGACTAAGTGGTGGTCGTTGCCACTTACTAGCTATTCTGTGGCCTACTAAAAGGGGAATGAATGGTTCTTGATCCTGTTCACTGGGGACAGGTGAGTCCATGTTATGTAAATCACCATTTCCATTATGTCTACGTAGCTAGCTTCTTATATAACCTGCATCACAATGATATCTGATGGTCTTCCCAAATGATGGCCTGATTTGCATGAGCCTAAGGGCACCCACAACCTCTCTTCCCTGCAGGCAGTGGACTTTTTGGGTGAAATCTTGGTCGCACTGAAGTCAATGGGAGTTTTGCTATTGACTTCAGTGGCGCCAGGGTGTCATCCTACGTATTTTAAATGGGAAGTGTCTTTAAAATGCGGTGTTACAGTGGGAAGGGCAGGTCAAAGGAGTGGGTTTAATATTTTGCTTGGAAGATGTGAACTGGGGCCTGTACTTGTTGGTTTCTGGGGTGCCACAGGTGCTCCTGTTGTTTTTGCGGATACAGACTAACACGGCTGCCACTCTGAACCCAGTTAGAGTTGTAGATAGTCAGGGTTTGAGCCTGCATCATTGAGCTTAATTGGAGTTTTTCTATTGATTTTAATGGGAGCAGGAGCAAGCCCTTAGAGTGTACTTGCTAATATATACAAGAATGTGCAAAAATAATTGCGTCCGTTTGACAGTCATTGTGCTTAGAGGTTTTTTATATTTAAAACAAAAATATCTTGAAAATGTTGACTGGGTGTAAGATCTGTTGGGTTTTTTTGTTTTTTTTATAATATATAATAATCTAAATCCTTCTTTTTCCTAACTTTACAGTTACTCTAAAGCCAAAAGTACAACTAGTCTTATGACTTCCTCAGGCCCCTACAATGAATCTGCCACTCATCTTGGATTAAAACCCAGAGCATTGGCCTGCTAAACCCAGGGTTGTGAGTTCAATCCTGGAGGGGGCCATTTAGGGATCTGGGACAAAAATTGGGGATTGGCCCTGCTTTGAGCAAGGGGTTGGACTAGATGACCTCCTGAGGTCCCTTCCAACCCTGATATTCTATGACTCTATCAGTCTCAGAAAAGAGGCCTGGGATTGAATGTGTGCTTGACTACCCCCTCACCTATACAACAGTGTGTAACAAATAGAAAAAAGAGGAAGTGGATAGCTATTGAATATAAATTAGAAGCTAAAAACTGAGAGAGGAAGCCAAAGGACAAAAAGAGAAATCTGTGAAAAGACAGAAGTGTTCAATAAATCTTTCTCTTGGTATTTGGGTGGAAAAGCCCGATGATGTTATCATAGCATATATGATGGTGGAATACTTTCCGTTCCAACAGTAGCTAAGGCTGCTGTCTAACAGCAGCTACTAAAGTTAGACATTTTTTTTAAATCCGCAGGTCTGGAAAACTTGTATCCAAGTGTTTTTAAAAGAGCTGGCCTAGGAGCTCTCTTGGACCATCGATCTTCATTTTTAATGAGACTTGGAACACTGGGGAAGTTCCAGAGGACTAGAAGAAATCTAATGCTGTGGCAATATTTTTAAAAGGGTAAATGAGATGACCTGGGTAATTATAGGCCTGTGAGCCTGTCACTGATCCTGGAAAAGATAATGGAGTGGCTGCAGTGGTGGATTAATGATTTTGCTGTCCCTAGGCCCAGAAATAATTGCTGCCCCCCCCAGCTCACCTCTGCTCCGTCTCCGCCTCCTCCCCTGAGCACGCCGCCGGGTCCTGCTTCTCCCCACTCCCTGCCAGGGCTTGTGCACAAAACAGCTTTGCGAAGGGGGGGGAAACATGGTGTGCTCAGGAGAGGAGGCAGGACTGGGGCAGGGATTTGGGGAAGGGGACCAATAGGGACAGGGAGGGGGCAGGGTATGAGGGTGGGGAAGGGCTGGAGTTGGGGCGGGACTGGGGGCAGAGGGCGCGAACCGGCACTGGGGGAAGCAGCCTCTGGCTGCTAGTATAAATTTGCTGCCCTAGGCCTAGGCATTAATATGCTGCTGAGTGGCTGATATCAGACCACCTTAATCAAGAATTTAAGGAGAGTATTTTTGATTAATACCAATCAACATGGTTTTATAGAAAATAGATCTTGTGAAACTAACCTTGATATCAATTTTTGATGAGCTTACAAATTTGGTTGATAAAGGTAATAACTATTATTGATGTAATTTTGGGGAAGGTTTCTGGCCTGTTATGCAGGAGGTCAGACTAGATGATCACAATGGCCTCTTCTGGCCTTGGAATCTATGAATAAATATGAATGTACTTCTGACGCATTTGACATGGTACTGTGCAACATTTTGACTGGAACATTATAAAATATGGCACATGTGAACTGGATGATGAACTAGCTAACTGAGAGGTCACAAAATATTACAAACAGGGAATTGCAACCAAGCAGGTATGTTTCAGTGGGGTCTCACAGGGACTGCTTCTAGGCCCTACACTAGATATTTTCTTTTAGGCCATTAAAAAAAAAAAACTCAGAAAGTTTGCAGATGAGACACAGATTGGGGGAGTGATCGCTGATATGGAGTGATCTTGATCCCCTGGTAAACTAGGTACAAGTGTAAGGGGACTGTTGCCCCCTTACTAATGTTCAGTGGGGGTGTTTTGGTTGCCTAGCTCCCAGTACTAAAAGGGGAAGGGTCTATGGGAAACCAGGACCCTGAGACTGACAGCCCCCAGGAACAATGGGGAGAGGCCAATGCTCCAGGTCAGCCTGAATGACGGGGCGGGCAGGCTAATCAGGGAGTCAGGAGGCCAGGGAGGTCCCGTCCTCCCTGTGAGCTGGATTTGCCTGGGTCAGACAGAGTGGGTCCGAGCTAGGAGAAAGCAGGGGCCCAAGCTAAGCTGGAGAGCAGAGCTGTGCCAGATCCAGAGGGACCAGAAAAGCAGCCCAGAGAGAGCAGACCCTGTCCTGGGAGCAGAGCTGCAGCCCCAAAGCCAGAGGCACAGCCCAGAGAGAGCAGACTTGCCCTGGGAGCAGAGCTGCAGCCCCAAAGCCAGAGGCACGGCCCAGAGAGAGCAGACTTGCCCTGGGAGCAGAGCTGCAGCAACCAGAGCCAGGGGGGCCAGAAAAGCAGCCCAGGAAGCAGGTCAGTGCTGGGAGCAGAGTCACAGAAGCAGCCTGCAGAGCAGACCTGTCCTGGGAGCAGAGCTGCAGCAACCAGAACCAGAGGGGCCAAAGAAGCAGCCCAGGGAGCTGGAGGCAGAGCAGCAGCAGCAGTGCAGAGACCGAGTGGTGGAGCTGGGGCTGGAGCAGTCTGGCGTTGGGAGACCGAGGAGGACCCTGGGCAGTAGGCCCAGCACAGGGAGACGCCTCAGCCAAGAGGCTCTGCAGGCCAGGCTTGGATCGTAACCCCGACAGGGCGAGGGCGACAATGGGAAGAAGGGTCCTACCACTTAGAGCCTGAGAGCATGTGGCCACCACCAGAGCAAGTGTCCAACCCACGGCATCCCTGCAGCACAGCCAGGGCCTGAGAAGAAGGCCTGGGACTTACAAGAACAGACTGTGAACTGCCCTGACATTCCAGAGATACTGTTTGTGATGTTCCCTGCCACAGAGCGGGTTGATGAGTTTCCTTTAACATTTCCTATTTTTCCTTATTCTTTTTAAAATTAATTGTTGATTAAATAACTTTAACTTGTATGTAATGGTCAGTGGGTCAGAGAAGTACCCAGTGCAGAGAGAGTACCTCGGGGTGGGGACACCCTAGCCCCTGTCCTAGGTGACCACAGCAGGGTTGGGGGTCAAGCCCCCCAGGAATCCTGGGCCCAGCCTTGTTGGGGTTACGAGGACTCTGCCAGACAGGAGAGTGGAAGGGGAGCCCTCAAGGGCAGGGAGGCCACTGGGTAAAGGAAGTGGCAGCAAGGACTCAGATCCTTTCGCTAGCCCACTTCTCCGGATTAGTGCAGAAGCCAGGAAAGTTCCCCACAATAGCAGGACTATTCCCCCGCCTACACAAGCAAACAGACTTCTATTACAGCCCAATGTAGGGTCATACATCTAGGAGCAAAGAATGTAGGCCACACTTATAAGATGGGGAAATCTATCCTGGGAAGCAGTGACTCTGAAAAAGAGTTGCAAGCCCTGCTGGATAATCAGCTGAACACGAGCTTCTGGTGTGAAGCTGGTGCTAAAAGGACTTACGCATTCCTTGGATGTATAAACAGGAGACTATTGAATAACAGCAGGGAGTTATATTACTTCTGCCTTTGGTACTGGTGCCATGCCTCTGGAATACTGTGTCCAGTTCTGGTGTCCATGCTTCAAAAAGGAAGTTGAAAAATTGGAGAGTTCAGAGAGGAGTCATGGAACTGATTTAAAGGATTGGAAAACATGCCTCAGAGAGAGACTCAAGGAGCTCAATTTATTTATCTTATCAAAGAGAAAGTTCAGAGATCCCAGTCTGTAAGTACCTACCTGGGGGAACAGCCCTCTGTTATCAAGCAGACAAACATATAACAAGATCCAATAGCTGAAGCTAGACAAATTTTAGGTTTGAAATGGGGTGCACATTGGGTAATTAACTGGAACAACTTACCAAGGGTTCTGATCGATTTTCCATCACCGGTAAATTAAATTGAGACTGGATGTCTTCCTAAAATATCTGCTCTAGTTCAGCCTATTGAACTGAAGCAGGAATTACTTCTGTATAACCCAGCCACAGGACATCCCTGAAGTCAGACTAGATGATCACAATGGTCCCTTCTAGAGGCTTTTTCATAGATCTTAAGGCCAGAAGTGGTTTCTTCCTATTCAGGATTGTGGCAAACTGATATGCTGGGGAACCCTGTCCTGCCACTCTTGTGCCATGCCTCTTCTATGGATAAGTAGGGGGATCCAGTCTTACAGGGCTTTTAGTCTGGCACCTCTCTTGAACACACACCCGCTTTAAAAAACAAATGCAACACTATAGCCAACCATGCAGAAAAAGAGCTAGAAGAACATTAGAACGGCCATTCTGGGTCAGACCAAGTGTCCATCTAGCTCAATATCCTGTCTTCTAACAGAGGCCTGTGCTAGATGTTTCTGAGGGAATGAGCAGAGCAGAGGAATTTATCAAGTGATCCATCCCCTGTTGTCCATTCCCAGCTTCTGTCAGGCAGAGTTTTAGGGACACTCAGAGCATGGGCTTGTGTCTGTGCCCATTCTGGCTAATCGCCATTAATGGATTTATTCTACATGAATTTACCTAATTCTTTTTTGAACCCAGTTATACTTTTGGCCTTCAACATCAATGAGTTCCACAGGTTGATTGTGTGTTGTGTGAAGAAGTACTTCCTTATGGTTTTTAAATCTGCTGCCCAGTAACTTCATCAGGTGATCCCTCATTCTTGTGTTGCATGAAGGGTTAAATAACACTTTATTTACTTTCTCCACACCATTCATGATTTTATAGACCTCTATCATATTCCCTCCTTTGTCAGCTCTTTCCTAAGTTGATCAGTGCTAGTCTTTTTTTAATCTCTCCTCATGTGGAAGCTGTTCCATACCCCTTATTTTTCTTGCTCTCCTCTCTATATTTTTCCAATTCTAACATCTTTTTTGAGATGGGGTGACCAGAACTGCACACAGTATACAAGGTGTGGGCATAACATGGTTTTATATAGTGTCCCTAAGATATTTTGTTTCATTATCTATCCCTTTCTAATGGCTCCTAACATCCGGTTAGCTTTTTTGACTGCTGCTGCATATTGAGCAGATGTTTTCAGAGAACTATCCATGATGACTCCAAGATCTTTCTTGAGTGGTGACTGCTAATTTAGACCCCATCATTTTGTATGCATAGTTGGGATGATGTTTGCCAACATGTATTACTTTGCATTTATCAACATTGAATTTCATCTGCCATTTTGTTGCCTAGTCACCCAGTTTTGTGAGATCCCTGTGTAACTCTTCAGTCAGTTTTGAGCTTAACTATCCTGAGTAATTTTTGTATCGGCTATAAACTCTGCCACCTCCTTGTTTACCCCTTTTTTTCCAGATAATTTATGAATAGGTGGTGAACAGCATCAGTCCCAGTACAGATCCTTGGGGGACCCGCTATTTACCCATCTCCAGTCTTAAAATAGACCATTTATTCCTACCCTTTGTTTCTTATCTTTTAACTAGTTTCTGATCCACTTGAGAACTTTCCCCTTTAGCCCATGATTCCGTCCTTTGCTGAAGCTCCTTTGGTGAGGGAAGTTGTCAAAGGCTTTCTGAAAGTCCAAGGACACTATATCCACTGGATCACCCTTGTCCACATGTTTGTTGACCCCCCTCAAAGGATTATAATAGATTAGTGAGGCATGATTTCCCTTTACAAAAAGCCAGGTTAACTCTTCCACAACATATCGTGTTCATCTGGGTCTGATAATTCTGTTCTTTACTAGAGTTTCAACCACTTTGCTTAATACTGAAGTTAGGTTTACCAGCCTGTAATTGGCAGGATTGCCTCTGGAGCCTTTTTATTTTAAAAACAGGCATTACATTAGCTATCTGCCAGTCATCTGGTACAGAGGCTGATTTAAGCAATAGATTACATACCACAGTTCTCCAATTTCATATTTGATTTCCTTCATACTCTTTTTGGGTGAATACCATCTGCTTCTGGTGACTTATTACTGTTTAATCTTGTAATTTATCAATTTGTTCCAAAACTTCCTCTATTGACACCTCATTTTGGGACAGCTCCTTAGATCTGTCACCTAAAAAGAATGGCTAAAATGTGAGAATCTTCCTCACATCCTCTGCAGTGAAGACTCAGCCAAATAATTCATTTAGCTTCTCTGTAACAGCCTTGTCTTCCTTGAGTGCTCCTTTACCACCTCAGTCGTCCAGTGGCCCCACTGATTGGCAGGCTTCCTTCTTCTAATGTTCTTACAAAAATTGCTTTTAGTTTTTGTGGGTTTTTTTGCTTGTTGCTCTTCAAATTCTTTTTTGGCCAGCCTAATTATACTTTTATACTTGACTTACCAGAATTTGTTCCTTCCTATTTTTCTCGGTAGGATCTGACTTCCAATTCTTAGTCTTTTTGTCTCTGCCTCTTTTACTCTGTTTAGCCATGGTGGAATTTTTTTGGTCTGCTTACTGTGTGTGTTATTTTTTTTTTTAATTTGGGGTATACATATAGTCTGAGCCTCTATTATGATCCTTTTTTTTTTTTTTTAAAGTTCCCATGCAGACGTTGCAGCTTGCAGGCATTTAATTCTTGTGACTGTTCCTTTTAATTTCCATTTATCTAGCATCCTCATTTTTGTGTTGTTCCCCTTTTTGAAGTTAAATGCTACTGTGGTGGGTTTCTTTGGTATTTCCTCCCCTACAAAGATGTTAAATTTAATTACATTATGGTTGTTATTACTGAGCAGTTCTGCTATATTCATGTCTTGGACCAGATCCTATACACCACTTAGGACTAAATGAAGAATCGCTTCTCCCCTTGTGGGTTCCAGGACTAGCTGCTCCAAGAAGCAGTCCTTAATGGAGTCTAGAAATTTTATCTCTGCATCCCGTCCTGAGATGACATGTTCCCGGTCAATAAGGTGATAGTTGAAATCCCTTATTATTATTGGGTTTTCTGCTTTTGTAGCCTCTCTACTCTCCCCGAAGGTTTTACAGTCATCCTGGTCAGTAGTATATTCCTACTGCTATACTCTTCTAATTCAAGCATGGGATTTCTATCCACAGAGATTCTGTGGTACAGTTTGATTCATTTAGATTTGTATTCTCTTTGACTCTCTCTTTCACATATTATATAATTCCCAAACCAACGTGATCTACTCTGTCATTTCTGTATATTGCGTACCCTGGTATTACCATGTCTCATTAATTATCATTGTTCCACCAAGTTTCTCTGATACCTGTTATATCTAAATGGGCTAAGATGAAAGCAGACTGCAAAACTGATACAGTGAAATGAATTGTTCTGTGTTTCAGAACTTTGTAGCGGTCTTTGCCCTGCAGGGATAGATTTGGGGTGGTGTGGGGGGGGGAGGGGAGGGGGAGTTGTACTGTTTATGCTATTATGCAGACTGGTTTGATACATAAGTGAGGTACAGATCAGATTTGGCTTTTCAGAATTGCTTAGGTATACTTGTATGCACAAACTGCATGTGCGCCTTCGTGACTAATCTGTGACAACAAGTACTAACTTCCACTGCTTTCATGTGTAGGTGCTCAGATTCCAGGGTGTTGGGTTTGGTATGAAAACCTGCAGAGAGTAAAGAATAGAGTGGTAAAGCTATGTATAATTGATATCTAGAAAGCTCCAAATCTGCATTGTTCTGAAACAATTATAATTCTCAAGGCCACAATCTATAAATGCATCACAGGTTTCAGTGAGGATAAAACCCAGGACCCACAGCATTAAAACTGAAGCCCTACAGCTTGATCTAGAAAGGTAGTAGGGACTTGTGGGTCTTGAAGCTCAAAGTTGTGGGATCCTGACGGCTGATAACCATGGGAGTCTGTCGGTATTTCTCCATGGATTAAATTAGAGAATGACACCCCAGTGGGCCTTGAACTGCCATGGACCTCAGACTTGGGTTGAGTCTTGCCCTAGCTAGTGGCTGCCCCACAGCTAAGTAGCAAGCTGTCCCTAGTTGAGTCTTTGGTGCTGAAAGATCCACTAACAACCATGGTGTCTGTATGTACCATTTGCAGTCACAGATTCCTTACACCAGTCTCACTTGAAACCACTGCCAGATTCACTTGAAAGGTCTTTGAACCTTATCAAGCCTTTTTGACAAAGCTGGTCTGATTTTCAAGGTTGTAATGGAAATCAGGTGAATTTTCCAGTTGTGCTCATGTATCATTTCTATTTACTAACTATTACAAGGATTATTATGGTAACATCCAGAGGCCACAATCTGAAATGGGCTCCCATTTTTACGGGTACCATACAAATGTGTGGTGTGTCCCTACCTTAAAGAGCTTACAATCAAAGCAGGTTCCTTAAAGTCCAGTTTCTGCCATAGTTTTGTCAATAAACAATATTAACAGACACTGGTTCAAACCACAGTGTTTAGATCTGGCTTCAGATTTCAAACATCCCTGAAGCTTAGGGCTATTTGAAATCTGGGGGTTTTGATTCAGATCCACTTCCAATTAACATCAGGCTGAATCTTGAGGTCCTTGACTTCAGAGTGTTATCAGAGTAACTGACAACCATGGTGTGTATATGAGCCACAAGGCTTGACCCATAGAGCTTTAACATAATGACTTTACTAACAGTAGTAGAGTTATTTTCAAGTCAAGTCAGTCCTATGGGAAAAGAGGTACAATCATGGGCTACAGTGGAAGTAACAGTAAGAGAGGAAAATGCTCTTCCCAGCCCCAGCTCACTGATCTGGGCCAGGGGGCCTTGAATATTAACAACCTTGCCATAGAATAGGGCCATATCCACTGATTCCAGTGGCCTGTACCACATGACTACCCTAGAACTATCTTGGAACTTGACAACTAGATGGTGCCTCTGCTTAAAGTCACAGCTGACACCAAAAACTAGAAAAAGTTCAGGCAGGTCCTTCTTCTATCCAAACCACTGCACGACCTGACATGTGCTTGGTGCTTTTTAGAAGATCACTTTGATAAGATTTGCCCTAACGTGCACTTGTTGGTTTAACATCAATCATTAACACTGACATGTGATGCTATGACAAAGGAAGAAGCTGGGGGAAAGCCAAGGCAAAGAGAAGTTTCATCCACTAGAGAATACCATGTCTCAGGTGCCTATGGCTGACTCGCCATGCACAGAGCCAACCAACTCGGCAGCTGACTCTTGCTGAGCTTTTCCTTTGTAGCCTGGTTGGAAACCCCTGGTGTTCCCTTTCACTAATGTGATAGCAAGTGACATACAAAGTGTCACGAGTGGCTGAGGTTACCTGCCCAGCTGGAATGCCAGTAGCGATTAACTTGACCCAGGTCCCCCTGTTCTAAGGGCAGTGAACAGAATGGTATTTCCATGCACCTTCTCACTGAATTCAGCAAAACAAACACTACAGTGCAGGCACAAAGCCCTCAGTAGGTTCAAGGAGTTACTTTCATACATTTCCCCCCCCCCCTCCCCAGTTCCTGGGCTGCTTTTTCTCCCATGATACTCTTCTCACCTGCAAGTAGGAAGGAGAAACAAGCCTCCTCCTCTTAAATGTTTGCTGTCTCAGTCTTATCGCTGGTGAGATGAATGCACTTTTGCGCACACAGCAGAAAAAAACAAAAACGACGAGGAGTTCTTGTGGCACCTTAGAGACTAAGTAATTTATTTGGGCATAAGCTTTTGTAGGCTAGAACCCACTTCATAAGATGCATGGAGTGGAAAATACAGGAGCAGGTATAAATACACTGTGCCATTTTGCATAGACTTAAAGGTGTGTGGGGTCAGGTAGAGCTGGGGTGCACTAGAGAGCTGTCAGAGAAAGGTGCCCACAGTATTCCTGGCTCCAGCCAAGAGAGCTGTTCTTTCACATTCCTGAGCTCTACATTTATTTAATAAAAGAAAACAAATATGAATTCCTTCCCCATAGAGAATTACCGATGCGTTTCTATGGATGTAACATCGACCCTATCTTGGAATGCATATGCTGTACAATGGAACATTTCAAAACTGAACTATACAAAATGCTTCACTGTGGCTGCTGTTTGCATTGGTCATGAGCCACTGATGGAAGCTCTGATTGTAACTTTGGGACAGCTTTGGTACAAGTCAGCACGAAGCTGCACGCTCCCAGTGAGAACCCTGGGAGGCGTTCTGGAGCTCTCCAACCTGAAGGAGGGAGGGATATATGCTCTCCACTGTGTCCCATCCCAGTGCAGCTGGGAATTGGTTGGTCATGGCCCCACCTCCTCCTCCCTTTTTGACAGCCTCTGTGACTGGCCCCCTCGCACGGGAGCGGGACACAGAATGAGGCAAGGCATCTTGCATGCTCTCTCCCTTGTGGAAAACTCCTGTACGGATGCAACCTTTTATAGCCACCTGCATCATTGACTGACCTGAACTGCAAGGATCAAGGGTCTGTGGCAGTGTTTGAACTGGATGAACATTTTCTGTCAGCAGTCACCAGGCTGCCATTGATTAAGTTCAGCTATGCAGTACCGTGGGTCACTGTCCCTTGCTCCACAAACTAGAAAATACAGCTGCTTGCTCTCTCTCTCTTTAAAGACCTTTTCTCCACAAGGGCATGAGTAGAAATAATAATTATGGCTGTTTTAAGCACCATGACTGATCCTTCCTAATGGCAGCGACCTCCTGAGTGCCAGCCTCTCTAATTGCACCAGCTGAGAATCTGGCTCTATATTTTAGACAACAGGACTTTCTGAAATTAAAAACTGCTTCATAATAGCTTTCAGCCAGAATTCCCCCCCACCTTCCCCTTTTCTCCTGGACTGTGAGACGTGGGTGTTTGGACACTGCCTACACCAGTGGGGCCCTGAGCCCTGTGCAAGGCCCCTGAGTGCTACTGCTGTATAAATTACACTGATCCAAACCACAGCCAGGATGTACAAGAACTACTTCTGGCTCTGAAATACGGCAGCATTTGGGATACAACTGCTCTGCAGCCATTCTGCACTTGCAACCCCTCACAACATTTTTGGGAGGAAGTGGATAATATCACAACCAGTGGAAACGACCAGAGAAATTTAAGGAGGCAGAATATAAATACCTATACGGGGGTGAACAACCTAACCTTGTGAAATATGCCAAAGGATCTTTAATAGTGATAAGTGGCCAGGGCATTGGATTACCATCTAATACTAAAAGGCACTTGAGTAACAGCACTCCCTAACACCATAGTGGGGCAAGAGTGCAGCATTGACTGACTGGCAGAGGGGAAAATGTTGTCTATGGAGCGACCTACACCATTTCTTACAGCACCTTGGGTCTTTGAGAGCTTCTTATTCTCCAGGCTTCATCCTACTTAGTTTGGAGATCTTATTACATCCTAGGGCAAGGGTGCGCAAACTTTTTGGCCCAAGGGCTATATCTGGGTGGGGAAATTGCATGCAGGACCATGAATGTAGGGCTGGGGCTGGGGCAGGGTGCTGGGGTGCTGGAGGGAGTGCAGGGTGTCGGAGGGGGTGCAGTGTTCAGGAAGGGGCTCAGGGCAAGGGGTTGGGGTGGAGGAGGGGTGCAGGGTGTACGAGGAGGCTAAGGGCAGGGGGTTGAGGTGCAGGAGGGGGTGCAGAGTGTGGGAGGGGGCTTACGGCAGGGGTGTAAGGAAGGGTGCGGGATGAGGAAGGGGGCTCAGGGCAGGGAGTTGGGATGCAGGAGGGATTCGGGGTGTGGCAGGGGGCTCCCCATTCCCGGCCAATGGGAGCTGTGGGGGGGCAGTGCCTGCAGGCAAGGGCAGCGCATGGAGCCCTCTATCTGTCACCAGGGGCCACAGGGACGTGGTGCCTGCCGCTTCCGGGGGCGGTGCAGGGCCTGCGGCACCACGGGGATGGCAATCCCGCGGGCCAGATCCAAAGCCCTGATGGGGCGGATCCAACCCACAGGCCATAGTTTACCCACCCCTGTCCTAGGGCATAGCCAATTCTAGGGCAATGGATGGGCAATAATAGTAGTAATATCTTACATTTGTACAAATCTTTGCCAGCCAAATCATCCCAAAGCTTTTTGGGGACCATCAGGCATCACTTCCCTCACCAGATTTGAAATGTTGCCATCTCCCACCAGAGATCTGGCGCTTGTTGAATAGGGTGGGGCAGAACAATGCAAGAATGATGCCCCTTTTTGACCTGAGCATCTAGCCAAACTCCAGGCTCTGGGGATGTTCCAACTGGGAGTAGAACCTGATGCAATTGAGGTATTTCTCTGATGCAGTTTTGTTGATTTACAAAGAAAGTACAAAGTCCTGTGTCTTGGAACCCAGGAGGAATCAAATAGCAGGAAACTGCTTTTTGCTTGCAGCGCCAATTCTTTTCCTCCTACACTCCTGACCCAAAACGTCTCCCCAGGTTTCTTCCAGGCCAGGGTAAACACAGTACTTTCAGCTGCTCCTTCCAGCTATTTGTCTCTGTGTTCTGTGTCCTGCCTTTGCCCCTGTCTTCCTCCCTCTCCCAAAAGAACCAGTACCCAGCAAAACCCTTCTGCCCATACAGTCCAAAAAATCCTGGGCAGGTTCACAACCCCCTTTTTTCTCTGAGATGAGGCGATCTGATTAACTTATCCTAACAGTTATGTTAACTGAAGGGTCCATTCACGCTCAGTCTCAGAGGTTTATGATCTAAGCAGTCCCCAGTGCCTCTCAGTGTAACACTGGGAAGATGAAGAGGACTTGGAAATTCTTTCTGCAAAGCCTGATCTAATGGGGCCTCAGGCAGAGGAGGCAGTTATAAAACAGCAGAGTAAATGCAACCCCTCTCTAGTCATTGCTGCTGCCTGAAGACTATAATAGCAGCCATGGCCTGTTCCCTGGCCAGACACACAGGGTTTGGGAATAATGAGCCGGTTGTAGTTCATACGCTCGCCCCACACCTTTCTGCCTCTCCAGCCACCACCTTTGCATGTTTTCCCTGGCCTACATCCTATGCAGTAGACTCAAGGTGGCTCCACAAGTGATCAGGCCTTGCTTGCATGCAGAAGAGGCTGAGTGGAAGCTGAATTTTTCCCCTTAAATGCTCACCCGTATTATATTAATGCAGCTTGTATGCAACGAGATTGTGCGTTTGGCAAGTTTCTGCAATATTGCAAAACAGCACTGTCACACCAGGTGCAAGTGGAGCTGTATAGTTGGCTGCTGGTGAAGTCACACTCTCATGGCATAGTTATTAGGTGTCACACACACTGTTCTCACTTTGTGCCTTTTTTAAAATTGCATTTTGCAATAAGATGCTCCTGACAACACCACCCAAAGCATGTTGGTAATAGCCCAGAAATGCAATTTGCCTGTCATGTGTTATTGCTTAATTTTTTATCTTGCTAATTAGCAATATGGATAGTCTAACATAATCTGTTGGGGTATCAAGATAAAGGCAACAACGCCCTGCATTAAGTCACAAGAGAAAACAAGATGAATCCAGAAAAATATGTAAGTCTACCTAATAGGCAGTCCCTGATGCTGTGGAAGTGCTTCCATTCTTTTTTGCCTTTCATGTACTGTTAGCTATTTCCTTACCTTCCCATTCATAGGGAAGAGAAATGGCAAGATACTAGCATCTTTCCAAGTTCAGTTGCATTGCCATCATTATTTCATTGGGCCAAATTCATCTATGGTAAATGTCCATTGATTTTTTTTTAAAGTGTTCAAGGTATAATGAACTCCATGGCTGTAACTGGGCGCTCTGTGTGTGTGTGTGTGTTTGTGTTTGGGGGTGGGGGACAGGGAATTAAAGGGCAGACCCTCCTTGGAAGACCTGAGCCAAGACATTTCTATTCAGAGTAAAGAACTGTTTGTTGTTTCTGAGGGCTGGGGTAAATGAGGTCACAATAAGATGCTTGGGCATTCCTACTCAGAATAATCCAGGTAGGAACAGACAACATCAACAGAGGAAGGTTTTAATATGGCCAAAAATCACTTCAGAACTCAAGATGCTTGGGATTCAAACTCTCTTCTCAGAGGACCTACCAGTATCATGTGGCAATTATACGTTTGTAAATACTGGTGTGTTTAAGCATGTGTAGTCCTTAAGAACCATAAATTAGGCACTCATCAGTTGTGCTCTAGGTTATACCATGTAGTTTCATAGTAATTCCACTGGACTCTGGATTTACATGGGTACAACACAGACCAACTTGGAGCCTGAACTCTGAGGGAAACTGAGAGGTGAGTGTGTGGTGTATGACTGCTGGGACACACTTGATGGTGTAGAAATTATCTTGCTGGTTCATGCTACACGATACTCAGGCCTGACATTTGGAAGTTAACACACGCGTGAGAGTCTAGCTCAGATGGCTTGAGATTTTTTTTAAAAAATTCTACTTAGACTGTGATGGCTTCATAATGAAGGAACATTGACCCATACTAGAATACTGGGCCCTGTTCTGGTGCCCACCTTTTGAAAAGGAGTTGAAAAATTGGAGATGGTGCAGGAAAGAGCCGCAAACATGATTCAAGCGCTGGTGAAAATGAGATGCTTGTAATTCAGTCTGTTTAGATAATCAAAAAGAAGATAGGTGACAGATTACAGTGCATAAACCCTTTGTAGAAAGAAAATCCTGGGTACTAAAAGTCTCTTTAGCCGAGCAAAGAAAGGCATAACAAGAACCAAAGCTTGGAAGTTAAAGCCAGTCAAATTGAAATTTGTTCATAATAAGGCACCAATTTTTATCAGTGAGGGTGATTTGGTCCAGTGGTTAAACTACCAGTTGAAGTGGTGGATTCTCCATCTCTTGATGTCTTCAGATCAAGACTGGGTGTCTTTCTAGAAGGTATAATGTAACTAAACACAAGTTATGCTTTAGTCAAACACAAGTGATAGGGCTCAGTATGGGGGTAACTGGATGACATTTAATGGGCTATGATATACCGAAGGTCAGGCTAGACCAGGGATCGGCAACCTTTGGCAAATGGCCCACCAGCGAAAGCCCCGGGTGGGCCAGGCTGGTTTGTTTACCTGCCGTGTCCGCAGGTTTGGCTGATCGCAGCTCCCACTGGCCCCGGTTTGCCATCCCAGGCCAATGGGGACTGTGGGAAGCGGCGTGGGCTGAGGAATGTGTTGGCTGCCCTTCCCGCAGTCCCCATTGGCCTGGGATGGCGAACCATGGCCAGTGGGAGCTGCGATCAGCCGAACCTGCAGACATGGTAGGTAAACAAACTGGCCTGGCCTGCCACGTGCTTTCCCTGATCGGCCGTGTGCCAAAGGTTGCCGATCACTGGGCTAGATGATCTGATGGCTCCTTCAGGCTTTAAACACAACGAATCTATGAATTTAGTCCAGCCTGGCATTTGTTCATACCAGCCAAACCTGCAGAGAGATTTACACACTGTACAACAAATGTGTAAGTGAGGTGAGCATCAATGTGTATCTAAGGAAATCATACCTGAAAGGGCCACTCAGAGGGCAAGTCACTAGCGGAAATAAATCAAAATTAAATCTGTGGGGCCCGTTAGTGAATAAATGGGTGAATGAGAAGAACAACGTATTTTAATGATTAGTTGGAACTGCAAGTGAAAGCTAGCCAAGTTCTTATAAATCTCCATTAGCAATTCTCAATCTCCAAATTCCCTTGACATAATATTAGAATTCTCTGGGATTATCTATCCGATATAGATTGACCCTGGCATAAATACCACTGAAGAGGCTGGGAGCAGAGTCTAATGATGATAAGGAAGAGAAACAGGGCAAATCCCAAAGTACCTTCCCATAAACCACTTGAAGAAGTTGTCTCACAAGCCTTGACTATTTGTTGTTCCATCTGTACCAGTGTGTGTGTGTGTGTGTGTGTGTGTGTGTGTGTGTGTGTGTTTGCGCGCACTGGGGGGGAAAAAAATCCTTGCCTGGGTCTGCTAGTAGCAGGGAGAAAAAATCACGTGGGAAGCAACAGACTGTTCATGTACCAACAACAGTATAGCCAAGCCCATGAATTCAAAAAGCATGAGCTGGACCTCCCAAAATCCCGAGACTGGTTATAAATCAGAAGATTTTTAAATAATAAATATTGGGGGTGGATGGGTGGTATTGATCTTGTGGCTTTAGGATTCACCTTTTCAAACCTTTTATCTGCCTTCATGAAGGCTAGAAATTACTGTTTTTTAATGAAAGCTGAGATTCTCATGTTCTCTTTTTTGTGTGTTTGTACAGCATCTAGCACAATGGGGTCCTGGTCCATGACTGAGACACCCAGATGCAACCACAATACAACTAATAATAATAATGTAATCAGTGGACTCCAGGAGCTAGGTCTTTAAGACAAACAGCACAATATTGCAAGACTCATGATAAAATCGTGATAGCTAACAACATGAGCATCTCACTAGAGCTAGGTGAATAATATTTCAAAGAGTTTATCTGACTAATTTGTTTCCATCACATGGTAATTTGTGAACTGAGGTTTTGACTATTCATCTGGCTCTATTGCTGGTTGAATAATAGTCATTATATATATTTTTTGACAGTCAGTGAATAATGTATTGCAAGTAATTTTTTGGGCCGACTCTACATTTCACACTGGTAGAACCAGTGATGATGAAATCGCCGTGGCGGCTACTCTACATATTTGAAATAAAAAGTCACTTTTGAGATTCAACACCAGTGCAGTTTATGACTGAGTCCACCCATGGGATGACAATTAATATAATTTCTGCTGTTCCTGAAAACCCACCTACAGCACGGGAGAAAGTGAAACTAGACACAGTTATGCAGAATGCATTTTCCTGCTGTACTTTATTGGATGGTGTTACTATTCGGCCAAAAATATCACAAGCAATCGGGAGTTAGGATCAGATTCTGTTCTCAGTTACACTGAATTTTGGTGTATTTGCTCTGGATTTCCACTGGTTTAATACAGAGCAGAATCTGTGACTTAGAGAATGTAGGAGAGTAAAAAGTAGCATAGATTTCTGGAGCACCATTAGAAATATTTCTGGGTATGGGTTATAAAGCAGATGAATGGGCTTCAGCTCCTTTCTATGTGTTTGTATCATGCCTGGCACAATGGGGCCCTGATCTCAGTTGGGGTCTCGAGATGGTACTATAATAAAAAGACTCTACACATGGCTTGAAACAGTGCTGGCTTACATGGTTTGGGTTCTACATTAGATACGGCCTAAATGATAGCTAATAAAAAATTACTGACAATGGGCTCCTTACAATTGTCAAGATCCTTCTCTTTCTTCTGCAACAGAAAATGAGCTTCTGTAATAGGAGCTGGCAGACAAAGACTTTCAGGTGAAATCCTGGCTTATGGGAAATTATCCTCAAACCACTGTATGTGGCATCTAGCAATTTAAAATGAGCCAAAGCAAGCAGCAGGGAGAAAAACAAGTATTATAATAAACAGGCAGACAAGTTACTGCATTTTATGCATTTCTTTTGTCTTGGGACTCTTTTTTGTGTTTACTTATTTTCTGATAATACTCTGTTTAATTTTTTTATCCCGTATTGGCTCAGTCAGGACAATATCAATGGGCAGCAAGGATATGCTGATGCTCAGGAACATGATACAATGGGCAATGCTACAAGGCATATAATTTAAGTCTAACTGCGAACATCAGTTATTTAGTATCTTTGAGTTAGATCCAAGTCCCTTCTGTGTGGTGAAAGCCAGTGTGGAGGTATTGGAGCAATTACTGAACTTGATTGTCACTGCTTTCCTGAGGCAGGGCAAAGAACTGGCTTCAGGTAAAGAACATGGTTAAAGCGCTGTGCAACGGGGACGAGAGCTGTCAGCTCCAGGTTCTGGGAAAGAGATCACTGTTTAGCCAAGTCAGGGAAGGAGAAGCTGTGCCCTCCCTATTGCCCCTTAACCAGAAACCTGAACCCCCTTCGGGCTCTCTTCTGTGTACACTCTTTTATATGGAAAAGTTCACTAAGCACAACCATCCTCTACAGCAGGGATCGGCAACCTTTGGCATGCGGCCCGTCAGGGAAATCCGCTGGTGGGCTGGGACGGTTTGTTTACCTGCAGGGTCCACGGGTTCGGCCGATCGCAGCTCCCACTGGCCACGGTTTGCCGTTCCAGGCCAATGGGGGCTGCAGGCAGTGGCGGCCAGCACATCCCTTGGCCTGTGCCACTTCCCGCAGTCCCCATTGGCCTGGAATAGCAAACTGTGGCCAGTGGGAGCTGCAATCGGTCAAACCTGCGGATGCTGCAGGTAAACAAACCATCCCGTCCCACCAGCGGATTTCCCTGACTGGCTGCGTGCCAAAGGTTGCCGATCCCTGCTCTACAGCATTACATTTGTTAATTTCCGGTGATATAGAGGCTAAAAGCCACCTTGCTGGAAGCTCAAAGTAAGATCTCCAGTAAGGGAAAGCTCATTGGGAGGTCAATGTTTGTCTCGTTGCCTGGACAGTGTCCCCTTTAAAATACTTTGCTTACGAGCACTGGCACAAAACCTATGAGTTTACTTTCACCTTTGCCTCTGTTACACATTATATAAAACCTGGAGGCAAAGGCAAAGGGATGTGTGTATAATATAGGGCAGCAAAAAGTGTGGATCAAATGATAACGTATGCGGAACCACTCTACTCCCCAGAACAGCTCACCACCCTGTTTGTTTTGTACTGAGCATGTAGCCTCCCATTTTGCGGACTGGTGTCTGTCCTGCAAAGAAGCAGCTGGATTTGGGGGTATGGGCCCAGTCCTACAGCCCTCACGTAGAAAACCTTCTGCTGACATTCATAGGAGAGAGGCTTCAGGACTGGGCCTTATATTTGTTGTGTATGAATGAAAAATTATTTTCTGGACAAAGGGCCTGAGTCTTACACATTACACAGGTGTAAGTCATGAATTACACTGGTCTAAAACTTTTCTGAGATCAGAGTCCAGCTCAAAGTGTGTGCTTATATTGATGACCGCGCTAGAGCTGATGGAAATATTTCACATATGGTTTTATCGGGGGTGGGCAGGAGAGAGAGAGAGACTCAGACTGACTACTGGTGAGTAGGGGTGCTGGCCTAATTGATGATAGACTCAAGTTCAAATCCCTTCTCCACCTGATTCAGAGTGTTTTGGGGTGAAAAATTTTGGTTCGGTCTCAGGTTGAGCAAGGACTTGAACTTGGGTCTCCCGTATCCCTGCCGTGCCCCAGCACACCCATCTGACTCAAAGCTCAGGTTTAATTGAAAAATGGACATTTTGACACAATTACATTTTTTGTGAAAAAGTTTGAAAGGTTTTGTTTTCGTTCCAATGTGGAATGAAAACAAATTCTGAAACCTCAAAAGCTGGCCCAAACCAGAATTGCCCTTCTGTCCGCTCTAGACAGCTCACTTCAGGACAACTGGTACTTTATCTGTAGCTCTTGTTTTCTGACCCATGCTATAGAATCCAGCCACAGAACTTTGGCGTTAAGAGCCTGATTCTGCCAGCTGCTGAGTGCCCTTAACTCCCAATAACTTAGCAGGTGCTCAGAATAGTCAGCACTTTACAGGTTCATGTTCCAAATGCCACCGAATTGTAGGATGTAGTGATAACAATATCCTACACTCCACATCACAAAGGCTCCTGCAATTCTGTATAGGTTATCTGCAAAGGAATCGCTTTACCCACCACTGAAATGCAGCCAAGTTTTGTCATCAACTGTTTAGCAGTGTGAGGTTGACAGTGTAGAAACGTGAAGTGAGAATGAATATTGTGCCCAATTGAAACTGTAGGGGGAAATTTAAGGAGACAGATTGTAATTCCCCAGATTGGAAGTTGGCCAGGACACTAAGCTAGGGACTCACTTTTCATTCTTCTGAAAAAACGCCTTCTCGGCTCAAGCTTAGTTTTTTCTGTAGCACGCTTCACCCCAGCATTTAAGCCCTGGGATCCTTTTATGAGTGAAAATGGTCAGAAGGGACGTTGGCTTTGAGAAGGTGATAACCTCAGATCCTAATATTAAGCCTCTCTGTGTGTGGAAATTTTGCTTCATTAAAACTCAATTAAATATAAAATTTTCCATCTGCTGTCATTGGGTTCAGGAATCGGGAATACCAATTAAGTGTTTGATGCTCAGAGCTGACTCACCATTTTGCTGAGTTAATCCTTGCTCTAATTAGTTTTTTCCTAAATTGGGATATGGTGGTGAAACTCTTTCCCACACATTTAAAAGGACTGCTCTGTGCATCTCTGCATTGCCTTGAGCCTGGGGCCTTATGGCTCAGCACACACCTGGGTGGTGGCTGGATTAAACTCTTTGTCAAAATATAATAAGGCAGAAGGTATTTGTATTTTTCCCTTAAGGTGGCAATTCGAGCCCTCCCCTCCCATCACATAGAAAGTAAGGGGCACTCCTCCAGGGTGGAGCAACTCCTGTGAGCACCTTCTGCAGCCCAACCATCTCCATGCCCTGTATGCAGGGTTTTGGGACCATTTAGACTGAGATTTTTCAAAGGGGCTAAGGGAGTTAAGTACCCAACTCCGCTTGAAATTCAATGGAATTAGGGTGCCTAACTAATTTAGGCCCCTCTGCAAATGCTCACCCTAATCCATGTAGTTGTGAATCCCCTGGTAGGCCATAAACTCCCTCTGCACCAGCATATTCTGTTCAGCCAGCCTCCCTCACACCATCCAAAGTTGTTCCATTCTGTACACCACCTAGCCATGCTGCCATCTGGCATTCCCACGAGGGGGACTAAGTGGAGCAGAGAGTGAGGATGGTGCACTGAGGAGTTTTTCCCTAAATGCTGACAGTAATAGTTAAATAGAGATCTTTTGGAAGTGACAACGTGGGTGAGGTACTATCTTGTATTGGACCAACTTCTGGAAGTATCATTTTGTCCTACATTATTTACCATTAGCCTGAGAAGCCAAAACCCGAGTCCTACATGGGTCAAGGTGTGTGTTAGTGACTCAAATCCCTGATGGGAAACACACCCTACCCATGGTGCTTTATGGTTGGAGGTTGGCTCCAAAACCAGCTCCTTGTGTGCTATGGCTGCTCTCTTTATAGCAGTGTGGGTGAGGGATTTGGAAGTGGGACAGGGAAGACCAGGGTTGTTGCTGGTGGACCCACAAACTATCTGGCTACTTAGATCCACCAGCTGAAATCCTCACCTAGCAGTCTGAGTGTTTGACTGCTTGTGGCACTTCTATGCACAGCCTATTTACTCAACTTTGCTCAGAGGATGAACATGTTTTAAAAGTTTGGACATACACTCTGTCAGTGTGTTTTTAGCTGGTAGGACAATTTTCTGCATGCTGTGCCTTTACATTTCTAAGCAGTCCGCGTGCCTGTTTCCATTTTCCATTTTGCAGAGCAGGTTCAGTTCAAGCGGGCAGCATATTACAAGTGAGACAGCCACATTGTGCTGTGTCTCTTCCTCTGTCTAATGGAGAATATGTATTTGTTTGTTCTTTTGCTGTTTCCCTTAATCTAAAAAAGGAAAGTAATGCGGACTGAAGCTATGAGGATGATCTTTGTGTGTGGAAGAACCTATTGCACAACCCTTAAAGTTACCCAAACCACTGAGTAATTTAGAGGGTTGTATAAGCAAAGAAATGAGAACTGTGAGTATTATTGTGATGGGCTGAAATGGGCAAGAGTCAGGGGAAAGTAACATCGACTTGAAACTAAAATTGTTTAAAATGGGCTAATCAGATTTCCTGTAGTGTGTCACAATTAGTGTATAATCTAGATGTCATCACTAAGAGGTAAGGAAAGGGTTAATGAACATGCAGAACACTGTGCACATCAAAACCCTGACAGCTTAATTGCTGGGCTGATGATGCTTGCTGTTCAGCTGCTTTGATGGTATATTCATCTTTAAAGTGTGTACCAAGTTACAGCAGTGGCTGAGACCAGGGGCACTCCCTCTTAACACACCTGCTGGCAGACAGGATGTGTGTAGGTGGCTTGATCGGTCAGAGGACAAGGAACAAAGAGTAACAAGCTGACGTACCTATCAGATAGTCCAAATCCTTGTGATTCACGAGAGAGAGAGGATCAGGCCGGGATTTCAGGGTATGTGAGAAATAGGGTAAAGTACAAAGGGTAATTGTAAAGGAGAAAAATAAAACAGTTAATCAACACATCTTGGATTTCCTTCTTCCAGAAACAGCTTAAGTTCTTGACACACTTTAAGCCTTGTTGTTCAGAAATTACAGGCATTCAGGGGAAAATCCTGAGTTGGTGTAAATCTGCTCCAATAATGGGCCTGACCTGTGGTGTACTTTAATTGTCTATAGTAAGTGAATTGGCCCATGTGTTCATTTAAGTTTTTATTTAACTTTATGTTGAAATTATTCAGATTCATAGTAACAGAACAAGCAAATACTGAAACACAGGGCTGTTTTTTGTTTTTAATGGTGCATTGTAAACCTAACAGAGAGATGTGGGCTTTGGGTCAGGCCTTAACTGTCCAAAAAAAAAAATCTAGGTGGAGTTCAACCAAGAGTGAAGCAGCAGTGTGTTCAGCTATGTACTCAGTTCATTTAGGGTTGCTGGAATGTGGTCTCTTCAAACAGAAGGTTGCCTAGTTCAGATAGACACAGATCTACAAAGGAGTTTAGGTTCCTGAGGCCTGGTCTACCCTATGAGTTTGTTGGATTTAGCAGCGTTAAATCGAATTAACTCTGCACCCGTCCACACAACGAAGCCATATTTTTTTACATAAACGGCTCTTAAAACCGATTTCTGTACTCCTCCCCAACGAGGGGATTAGCGCTGAAATCGACATCGCCGTTTCGAATTAGGGTTAGTGTGGATGCAATTCAAAGATATTGGCCTCTGGGAGCTATCCCACAGTGCACCATTGTGACCACTCTGGACAGCACCCTGAACTCGGATGCACTGGCCAGGTGTACAGGAAAAGCCACAGGAACTTTTGAATCTCATTTTCTGTTTGGCCAGGTGAGCTCATCAGCACAGGTGACCATGCAGTCCCAGAATCGAAAAAAAGCTCCAGCATGGACCTAACGGGAGGTACTGATCTGATCGCTATCAGAACTACGTTCCAAAAGACGAAATGTCAAAACATTTCAAATCTCTGAGGCCATGAGGGACAGAGGCTACATCAGGGATGCAACACAGTGCCACGTGAAACTTAAGGAGCTCAGACAAGCGTACCAGAAAACCAAAGAATCAAGCGGACGCTCCGGGACAGAGCCCCAGACATGCCGCTTCTATGCTGAGCTGCATGAAATTCTAGGGGGGGCCGTCACCACTACCCAACACCTATCCGTGGACTCAGATGATGGGGTACTCTCCGCCATGCCTGAGGATTTTGCGGACGGGGAAGATGAGGAGGACGAGCTTGAGGAGAGCACACAGCACACTGTTCTCACCCACAGCCAGGATCTTTTTATCACCCTGACTGAAATACCCTCCCAACCCAACGAAGCCAGAGAAGGGACCTCTGGTGAGTGTACCTTTTTAAAATATAATACATGTTATAAAAGCAAGTGTTTTTTAATGATTAAGTAGCCCTGAGGACTTGGGATGCATTTGTGGCCAGTACAGCTACTGGAAAAGTCTGTTGTTGTGTCTGGGGATGGAGCGGAAATCCTTCAGGGACATCTCCATGAAGCTCTCCTGGAGGTACTCTAAAAGCCTTTGCAGAAGGTTTCTGGGGAGAGCAGCCTTATTCTGTCCTCCATGGTAGGACACTTTACCACGCCATGCTTGTAGCAAGTAATCTGGTATCATTGCATGACAAAGCCTGGCAGCGTATGGTCCTGGCGTTTGCTGGCATTCAAGCAACATCCATTCTTTATCTCTCTGTGTTATCCTCAGGAGAGTGATATCGTTCATGGTAACCTGGTTGAAATAGGGGAATTTGATTAAGGGGACATTCAGAGGTGGCCATTCCTACTGGGCTGTTTGCCTGTGGCTGAAAAGAAATCCTCCCTGCAGTTAGCCACAGGGTGGGGGGGGGGGGGAAAGAGGGTTGGCTGGATCTTCCCTGATACCAGCCATGCAGTGGGGGGAGGGGGAAAGCAATCATCTCAGAGAATTGGATGGGGGTGGGGGTCAGTTTGGTTTCTGCTGCTGCACGTTAACAGGAAAACCGCAGCGCTAAATGGCCAACTCAGTGTGCTTTGCTTGGTATGGGAGAGGAGGGCGCTGCTGTTATGAAGGTTGCAGAAGCCGAAAGACTATGGCTTATCATGGCCGTCTGCAAGCCGAATTCTGTTGCCCGGCCCTGCGTGTGTGATCTCTCACACCAAAGCCGCAGGCACTCAATGTAGGATGCAAAATGCGACCTTGTACCAAAATCACACGTGCCATGTAATGTGAATAGCGTTGTTCACTGTGAAAGAGTATAGCCATTGTTCTGTAAAATGCATCTTCACTCCCTTTTTTCCTCCAGCAGCTGCAAACGTTTCAAGCCTCCCTCTTCCGTCCCAAAGGCTATCTCAGATAAAGCGGCGAAAAAAATGCACGCATGATGAAATGTTCTCTGAGCTCATGCAGTCGTCCGGCACTGACAGAGCTCAGCAGAATGTGTGGAGGGACACAATAGCAGAGTACAGGAAAGTGGCCGATGAACGTGAGGAGAGGTGGCGGCAGGAAGATCAGAGGAGGCATAAGGCAACGCTGGGGCTACTGCGGAATCAAACGGACATACTCCGGTGTCTGGTGGAGGTTCATAAACGGCAGCAGGATCAAAGTCTACCGCTGCAGCCCCTGTTTAACCACCCTCTCTCCTCCCCAAGTTCCATAGCCTCCCCACCCAGATGCCCAAGAATGCGGGGACGGGGAGGCTCCGGGTACCCAAGCATTCCACCCCAATGGACAGCCCAAGCAACAGAAGGTTGTCATTCAAGAAGTTTTAAAGTGGCCTTTTCCTTCCCTCCTCCCACACCCCACCCAGGGTGCCTTGTGAGTTATCTCCCTATTTTTATAATCAATTAATAAAGAATACATGTTTTTTAAATGATAGTGACTTTATTTCCTTTGCAAGCAAGCTGTGATCGAAGGGGGGAGGGCAGGTGGCTTTCAGGGAATTTAGAGGCAACCAAGGGGGCGGGTTTTCATCAAGGAGAAACAAACAGAAGTGTCACACCGTACCCTGGCCAGTCATGAAGCTGGTTTTCAAAGCTTCTCTGATACACATCACTTCCTGCTGTGCTCTTCTAACCACCCTGGTGTCTGGCCGCACATATTCAGCGGCCAGGCGATTTGCCTCAACCTCCCACCCCACCATAAACGTCTCCCCCTTACTCTCACAGAGATTGTGGAGCACACAGCAAGCAGCAATAACAATGGGAATATTGATTTCGCTGAGGTCTGAGCATGTCAGTAAACTGCGCCAGCGACCCTTTAAACGTCCAAATGCACACTCTACCACCATTCTGCACTTGCTCAGCCTATAGTTGAACAGCTCCTTACTACTGTCCAGGGTGTCTGTGTACGACTTCATGAGCCATCGTATTAAGGGGTAGGCTACATCCCCAAGGATAGCTATAGGCATTTCAACATCCCCAACAGTAATTTTCTGGTCTGGGAAGTAAGTTCCTTCCTGCAGCTGTTCAAACAGATCAGAGTTCCTGAAGATGCGAGTGTCATGCAGCTTTCCCAGCCATCCCACGTTGATGTCAGTGAAACGTCCCTTGTGATCCACCAGTGCTTGCAGCACCATGGAAAATTCCCCTTTGCGGTTTATGTACTGGCTGCTCTGGTCCCAAGATAGGGATATGCGTTCCATCTATTGCTCCAACACAGTTAGGGAATCCTATTGCAGCAAAGCCATCTAGTATGACTGGCACATTTTCCCAGAGTCGCTACCTTTGATAGCAGCAGCTCAAAGATTGCGCTGGCTACTTGCATCACAGCAACCTCCACAGTAGATTTGCCCACTCCAAATTGATTCCCTACTGACTGGTAGCTGACTGGCGCTGCAAGCTTCCACAGGGCTATTGCAACTCGGTTGTGAACTGTGAGGGCTGCTCTCATCTTGGTATTCTTGCGCTTTAGGGCAGGGGAAAGCAAGTCAAAGTTCCATGAAAGTGCCCTTACATATGTGAAAGTTTCGGAGCCATTGGGAATCATCCCAAACCCGCAACACTATGCGGTCCCACCACTCTGTGCTTGTTTCTCGGGCCCAGAATCGGCGTTCCACGGCATGAGCCTATCCCAGTAACACCATGATCTCCAAATTGCTGGGGACAGCGGTTTTAGAGAAATTGTGTTCATTTCCTCATCACCGCGCTGCCGTCGCATCCTCGCCTGGTTTTTCAGCGGCTGGTTCTGCATAAACAGCATGATAATGCATGAGGTGTTTACAACGGTCATAACTGCTGCGGTGAGCTGAACGGGCTCCATGCTTGCCGTGCTCAGGCAATCCAGGGAAAAGGGCGCAAAATGATTGACTGCTGTTGCTTTCGCTGAGGGAGGGAGGGTTGACTGAAGACATTTACCCATAACCACCCGCGACAAATTTTTGGCCCCATCAGACATTGGGAGCTCAGTCCGGAGTTCCAATGGGCAACGGAGACTGCGGGAACTGTGGGATAGCTACCCACAGTGCACTGCTCAGAATGTCGATGCTTGCCATGGTACTGTGGACACACACCGCTGAATTAATGTGCTTAGTGTGGACGCACTCAACTTTATACATTCTGTAAAATCGGAGTACTTTCGTAGTGTAGACATGGCCTAACTTTTATTGCTTTCAAAGGAATTAAATCAATGGAAGTTAGGAGAGTAAGTACCTTTGTGGTTCTGGGCCCTGGTGGTACTGGTGTAGGCTAAACAGGGTGGCATTAGCACTATCTAATCTAATTTGTATGAATGAGAGAGATTTTTCAGTAGCACCTAGCGCTGGCCTATCTCTGTTCCTACTGAAGTTAATGAATGTTTTTGAAAATCCTACTCATAATACTTTTGGAATTTAGTACATATATCATGCCATGAAATGAGGGATCAAAAAGACTCTTCAAATAGAAAGGAAGCAGACAACAAATTAGTGAAGGCACATGGGTATGTTTCTGGTACTGTCCATTCATAGCTTCTTCACCTGCATATTTGAAATGAAATCAACCTGCTTATTGTCTTGCATAAACCACATCACTTTTTTTATGCTGGTATTTTGAATGCTGTTGCTGTAGAATAATTTTTTGTCTGTTGTAAAGAATGCAGAGAAATCCCCAAATATCAACACATCATTTGTGGTATAAAAATTGAAATGGGTGGGGGAGGGAATCAAATCAGTATCTTAGATGTCTGTATACGAATGTGAGAAGTACGGGGAATAAGTAGGAAGAATTCATAATGCTAGTAAAAAAAACACAACTATGACATAGTTGGCATCGCAAAGACTTGGTGGGATAATGAACATGACTGGAGTGTTGGTATAGAAGGGTACAGCTTGGTCAGGAAGGATCGGCAGGGAAAAATGGGAGGAGATGTTGCCTTATGTATTAAACGTACATGCTTGGACTGAGATTGAGATGGAAATAGGAGACCGACTTGTTGAAAGTCTCTGGGTAAGGATAAAAGGGGTAAAAAAAACCAAGGGTGATGTTATGGCAGGGGTCTACTACAGACCACCTATCCAGGAAGCAGAGGTGGATGAGGCTTTTTTTAAACAGCTAACAAAATCAACCAAAGCACAGGAACTGGTAGTAATAGGGGACTTCAACTACCTAAACATCAATTGGGGAAAATAACACAGCAGGCCACAGATTATCCAGTACATTCTTGGAGACCTTTTTTTATTTCAGAAGGTGGAGACAGCTAGCAAGGGAGAGGCTGTTGTAGATTTGATTTTGACAAATAGGGAGGAACTGGTTGAGAATTTGAAAGTGGAAGGCAGCTTGAATGAAAGTGATTGTGAAATGATAGAGTTCATGATTCTAAGAAATGGTAGAAGGGAGAACAAAAAAATAAAGACAATGGATTTCAAGAAGGCAGACTTAGCAAACTCAGGGAGTTGGTAGGTAAGATCCCACATGCAGCAAGTCTAAGGGGAAAAACAATAGACAGTTGACAGTTTTTCAAAGACGTTATTAAGGGCACAAGAGGAAACTATCCCACTGCATAGGAAAAATAGGAAGTATGGCAAGAGACCACCCTGGCTTACCCAGGAGATCTTCAATAATCTAAAAATCAAAAAAGAGTCCTCCCAAAAGTGGAAACTAGGTCAAATTACAAAGGATGAATATAAACAAATAACACAAGTATGTAGAAAGGCCAAGGCATAAAATGAGATCTGACAAAGTTCCTTCCCCACTCTGAACTCTAGGGTACAGAAATGCACAAAATGGAGTTTGGACACATCTTTCCCCCCAAAATCCTCCCACCCCTTGCACCCCACTTCCTGGGGAAGGTTGGTAAAAATCCTCACCAATTTGCATAGGTGACCACAGACCCAAACCCTTGGATCTTAGAACAATGAAAAAGCATTCAGTTGCCTTACAAGAAGACTTTTAATAGAAGTAAAAAAAAGAATCACCTCTATAAAATCAGGATGGTGAATACCTTACAGGGTAATTAGATTCAAAACATAGAGAATCCCTCTAGGCAAAACCCTAAGTTACAAAAAAGACACACAGACAGGAATATTCATTCTATTCAGCACAGCTATTTTCTCAGCCATTTAAAGAAATCATAATCTAACACATACTTAGCTAGATTACTTACTAAGTTCTAAGACTCCATTCCTGTTCTGTCTCCAGCAAAAGCATCACACAGACAGACACAGACCCTTTGTTTTTCTCCCTCCTCCCAGCTTTTGAAAGTATCTTGTCTCCTCATTGGTCATTTTGGTCAGGTGCCAGCGAGGTTACCTTTAGCTTCTGAACCCTTTACAGGTAAAAGGATTTTTCCTCTGGCCAGGAGGGATTTTAAAGGGGTTTACCCTTCCCTTTATATTTATGACAAGATCAAACTAGCCAGAGACATAAAGGGTAACAAGAAAACATTCTACAAATATATTAGAAGCAAGAAGACGACCAAGGACAGGCTAGACTCATTACTCAAGGAGGTGGGAAGGGTGGGGGGAATAAAAACACAAAATGTGGAAATGGCAGAGGTGCTTAATGAATTTTGTTTAGATTTTCACCAAGCAGGTTGGTGGTGATTGGATGTCTAACGTAGTGAATGCCTGTGAAAATGAGGTAGGATCAGAAGAGGCTAAAATAGGGAAAGAACAAGTTAAAAATTACTTGGACAAGTTAGATGTCTTCAAGTCACTGGAGCCTGACGAAATGCATCCTAGAATACTCAAGAAGCTGACTCAGGAGATGAGTCATTAGTGATTATCTTTGAGAAGTCATGGAAGACGGGAGAGATTCCAGAAGACTGGAAAAGGGCAAATATAGTGCCCATGTATAAAAAGGGAAATAAGGGTAACTCAGGAAATTACAGACCAGTCAGCTTAACTTCTGAACCCGGAAACATAATGGAGCAAATAATTAAACAATCAATTTGCAAACTTCTAGAAGATAATAAGGTGATAAGTAAGTCAGCATGGATTTGTTAAAAGCAAATTGTGTCAAACCAACCTGATAGCTTTCTTTGACAGGGTAACAAGCCTTGTGGATAGGAGGGAAGCGGTAGATGTGGTATATTTTGATTTTAGTAAGGCTTTTTATACTGTCTCGCATAACCTTCTCATAAACTAGGGAAATGCAACCTAGATGGAGTTACTATAAGATGGGTGCAAAACTGGTCGGAAAACTGTTCCCAGAGAGTAGTTATCAGTGATTCACAGTCAGGCTGGAAGGGCATAAGGAATGGAGTACTGCAGGGTCCGGTTCTGTTCAATATCTTCATCAATGATTTAAATAATGGCATATAGAGTACACTTTTAAAGTTTGCAGATGATACCAAGCTGGGAGGGGTTGTAAGTGCTTTGGAGAATAGGATTAAAATTCAAAATGATCTGGACAAACTGGAGAAATGGTCTGAAGTAAATAGGATGAAATTCAATAAGGACAAATGCAGAGTACTCCACTTAGGAAGGAACAATCAGTTGCACACATACAAAATGGGAAATGACTGCCTAGGAAGGAGTAATGCGGAAAGGGATCTGGGGGTCATAGTGGACCACCAGCTAAATATGAATCAACAGTGAACTCTGTGCAAAAAAAGCAAACATCATTCTGGGATGTATTAGCAGGAGTGGCATAAGCAAGACACGAGAAGTAATTCTTCTGCTCTGATTAGGCCTCAGCTGGAGTATTGTGTCCAGGTCTGGGCACCACATTTCAGGAAGGATGTGGACAAATTGGAGCAACAAAAATTATTAAAGATCTAGAAACCATGACCTATGAAGGAAGATTGAAAAAATTGGATTTGTTTAGGGTGGAAAAGAGAAGACTTGAGAGGGGACATAACATTTTTCAAGTATGTAAAAGCTTGTTACGAGGAGGAGGAAGAAAAATTGTTTTTCTTAATCTGAGGATAGGACAAGAAGCAATGGGCTTAAATTGCAGCAAGGGAGGTTTAGGTTGGACATTAGGAAAAACTTCCTAACTGTC
This sequence comes from Eretmochelys imbricata, assembly GCF_965152235.1. NCBI lineage: Eukaryota > Metazoa > Chordata > Testudines > Cheloniidae > Eretmochelys > Eretmochelys imbricata. The sequence goes on from NC_135584.1 coordinate 16,305,071, forward strand.
AGAATGGTTAAGTGCTGGAATAAATTGCCTAGGGAGATTGTGGAATCTCCATCATTGGAGATTTTTAAGAGCAGGTTAGACAAACACTTGTCAGGGATGGTCTAGATAATTAGTCCTGCCACAAGTGGAGGGGACTGGACTAGATAATCTCTCAAGGTCCCTTCCAGTTCTATGATTCTATGTTAATGAGGTCCACATGAAGACATCTGTGGAAATGAGGTTCTCCTTCACTGAAAGGATGAAGCTGACTTCAACCGAGTGATTTTACTTGGAAGTTTTGTTTTGATTCTGCTCCACTTCCCTTAAAGATGTAAAACCATTTTCAGACTGCAGGTGTAGTAGCAGCTGGGATTTCCAAATGCTGGCTTTGCACTAATATGTAAGAGAAGTCTCATTCTCATGAGTGAGGAGGTAGGGCCTGAACCTACTAACACTGCTAGGAGTAGTGCTCATGGCTGGAAGTAGTCCCATTTTAGTAATAGTAATCATAATAATTAATAAGAAGTCCCTAGGCCCTTCACTTTCAGTTTTCATTTTGTTTCACATTTCCCAGGAATTTATTGGCATTTATTACAAAAATGAATAATGGGTAAAAATTGGTGCAAAAATTAACTTCACAATTTTCTGGGTAAATATTGAGGATTAAAATTGGGGGCTGGGACAAAAGAAAAAAAGCAACAAATAGAGAAAAGTAAAAGTAAAAACAGTTTAATGTTGTGGTTTATTTAATGAACCGTGTTTAGCTGCGTAATACATAGAGCCATTAGTACATACTGTGGCAGAGCTCCAACCTTGTCCCCGTGGGTCCCGCACATCCAGGCAGTTTATGCTAGCTTCAGAGGCTCACTGTAACCATCCACATAGCCCTTCTCTCTCTAGGGCCAAGGATACAGTCTACTGAGCCCTTATCATAAGCCAGCAGTGGAGGTTGGTGAGAGAATTCCCACAGTCTCTGTTGCTCCTACAGCCTCATGCCAAAACAGTTTAGCCTCCTGTCCTGATAGGGGCCTGTTTTCCCCTCCCAGAAGGTGTTTCTGTAGTGGTGGGTTGGGGGGAACCGGTGCCTGCCCTCTACTCCAGGTTCCAGCCCAGGGACCCTAATGGTAGCAGCTGTTGGCAGCCAACCTTTCACTGCCAAAGTTGCTACCTTTCCCTGGGGCACTTCGCCACAGCTCTCCTGCTTCTCCCTTCTTCACCCTTACCTTAGAGCTTCCTTACCAAGGGCTTGAGGGTGTCTTCATTAACCAGCCCTTCAGCCACACTTCCTCTCCTCTGGCTCCCCTCTGCCTGACTGGAGTGAGCCCTTTTATATTATCAGAGGGGCCTTAATTAGAGTCAGGTGGTCACATTAGCTTAATGGCCTCACCTGACTCTTTGCAGGTTAATTGGAGATAGGTGTTCTCATTAGCCTGGAGCAGCCCCTGCTCCGGTCAGTCAGGGAACAGAAAACTGTTAATCCAGTGGCCAGGATATCTGTGTTCTGCTACTCTGCTGTACCTTACCCTCGCATCCCGCCCTAACACAAACTGGCGGGACCTCCTGCCACCTCTAGAGGGTGAGGATCCCCGGTGGGCCAGCCTATATTCCACCTTAGTCCCGAGGCCCTCTGGGGATATCAGTTGCAGCTCCTTCATGGGGCCGTGAGCACGGGCGTGTACTTGGCACGGTTCACCCCAATCCCAGATACCTGCCCATTTTGCGGCATGAGGGAAACCCTGGCGCACGTCTATCTGGAGTGCGCCAGGCTGCAGCCCCTATTCTGGCTCCTCACGAATATTTTGTTAAGGTTTTGGTTGCACTTTTCCCCTCACCTCCTTATCTATGCACTCCCTGTCCATGGCCCCACTAAGTCGCGGGACCTCCTGGTCAACCTCCTCCTGGCCCTGGCTAAAGTGGCCATCTATAAAACCAGGGTGAGGAGGTTGGCTGATGGAGTCTCCTGCGACTGTGGGGCCTATTTCCGATCCTCTGTCCGTTCACGCTTCTGGGCAGAGTCCCTCTGGGTGGCGTCCACTGACTCCCTTGACGCCTTTGAGGAGCAGTGGGCGCTGGCCGGTGTTCTCTGCTCGGTGTCCCCGTCAGGTTCCCTTGGTTTGACCCTTTGACCGCACTCCTGTCCCTGTTGTTCATTAGTTGTCCCCCGTAATTATTTGGTTTTCCAGGTCCTGTGGACCCCTCCCCTTAGGCTTGGGGGGGATCCTTTAGCAGTGGGCGGGCAAAGCCTCCTGTCCTGGATCCCAATACGGCTACTCTGCTGTACCCAACTGGCCTGGGTCTATCACAATACGCGCACGTGTGCACGCACGCACGCACGCGTATCTTCCACTACATTGACTTACTTTAACAGACAGCCTTTTATTTAGACTTAGACTACTTTATAGTAACATAAGCACATCTACCTAATGTAATGGATTTTCTTAACATAATCTGTATTTTCATTTATTTGTATGGTCCAAAATTTGCATGAAAATCAGTTAAAAACTGAATAGTAACTTTTGTAAAACCCAGGCATTTCTTTGGAAAAATCAGTGAGGGGGGAAAAAAATTAAGGGCCTTGATATATTCTAGTTGAAACTGATACTTTCAAAACTGCCTAAGTGAACTGAGTATCCAAATCCCTTAGATTGAAAATTTGAGCTGTAAATCTGCTGTGTAGGAGACTAATGATACACTTGGCTTATTTACCCTTCATAAACAGAATACAGTCATTCTAGAACATGAGGTTCAATAAACATTAAAGCTGGATTTTCAAGGGATCCTATGGGAATGGGAGTCAGGTACCTAATCCCCTTGGGCTTCTTTCAAAATTATGATCTTAGTACTTTGACTCAGGCCATATGTATCTCAGGCTCTTTATGAGCCTAAAGGCTAGTTTTGTGCTAGTTTTTATTGACTGTATAAACAGAGCTCTTTACTGGCATGAAAGACAAAACTTTCATAAAAACAAAACCAAGGCAAGCAGGAATTCCGAGTAGCACAAGAAATCCAGGAGAGCTTGAACAATCGTGCATCTATCCAGATGACGTCACCTCAATGTTTTCTACATCAAACATATCAACAAGAGTGTGAGCAACTTTCAGGCAGCTGTGGGAGCTGGCAAAGAAACACCATGGTGAAGATGTTATGTGTCGCTGGCAGCCAGCCAGTCGTCTTAGCCTATGCGCAATGTGCCTCAGGGGGCACATGACCAGGATCCATCACAAATTTGATCCACTGGTTGGATCATTAGCTTCCCTGGCTCGGGCCAGGCACTGACAGGGAGTGTGACATGAATGCTGATCCATGCCTCCATCTCACAAAGACTGTCTACGAAGCCTTCCAACAGTGTCCAACCCTTAAAGAAACACAGATTTAAAAGAAGCACCACAGCAGGACCTGAGAGGCATAGTGTATTAGATGAGCTGACAGTGTGATCTGTTTTTTTTTCTTTTGTAAAAAAACAACAAAACCCTATGAGTTGGTTTCACTATTAGTCCATGTATGCTAAAGGGCATGATGGTAATTGATACCATCTAGTGTCTGTCCTCCACCAGCAGAAATACACAGTGTCCTTTCCATGCAGCTTGCCCTGTTGATTTATTTGTGAGAACAGGCTGCACTTGTTATAATTTGTCTTTTCCCTGGTGTGGTCTTTGGTGGTTCTCCCTGAACATTCAAATTGAAACTTTGGTGAATAAGAAGAGTCAATAAGAATTTCAACAAATGTGGTTTTGGGGTATTCTTAGTAACCTACCCGTAAGAGGCAGGTCCCAGGCTTCTCATTCAGAATGCAGAAATGCTCTTCAGTAAGTGTTTTGTTGCAGAAAGGAAGTGTGGTGTGACTTTTCGTAATCTCTCTGTGCTGGCCATCTCACTACACACACCATCCGTACATTGGTCAATTTTAAAGATCCAGAGCCAAATCAAACTCTAGTGTAACTCCACGGACCTCTGCCATTGGGTGAATCCTTTATGGTTGGCGCAGTAGGAAGCAAGGTAGGAGTCAGTGCGTATTAATATAACTGTAACAGCATCATCACACCTGATGGGAAATCCTCTGGGTGCAGAGGGGACTATGCTCCATTGACTTTGAAATCCCACAGGGCCTGCCCATAACATAGTCTCCTCCTATTGTACATTCAATCTTGGTTGCTTTAGCTGAACTATTTGCTCCAGTAAGCTTGGATGGAGGATTCCCTATAGGTATCCATGGAAGGAGAGCATTTTGTGGAGCAGTGCTCCCCCCCCCGATGCCAACAGCTGCGATACTAGAGTTTTGTCTCATGTCTGCTTGTGGGATTGGTAGGGGAACCAAGTAGAGTGCAAGATCAGGCTTCATGGAGGCAGGCAACTATCTGGGGAATAGTATGGGGCTATGGACATCAACCCATCAGCTGAGCTACTGGCCACTAAAAAAGAAAGTTGAAAGTTGCAAAAGATAAAGTGGAGGGTGTGAGCTCACCCAGTTTCTACTTACATTTTCCAGGCTCAGTATTTTCAGCTTTTAAAGATGGAAAATGTTTAAATGTTGATGTCCATGTCATAAAAACCACCGTTGACCTCAGACCCATCTGTCCCCTTTTAGCTGTACTGAACCACAAGACAAAGGGCTGAATGTACAACACAAAGAGAATGTGCTTCCCCTTCACATCGGGGCTGAGGCTCTTTGGAGAGACAATGTGGGGAAGCCTGCCCCTCTGCCCAGCATGTGGTCTCTATTCTGTGGACAGAGGCCTTCTCTCTCCCCCAGCTATCAGTCTGGTGCCATCAGCAAGGGCCATCTTTCAGATTTTAAATTCAGACAAAATAATCCTCTCTAGGTTCAACTTCAGAGGGAATTTTGCACAAGAAAGTGTCTTTTTTACTCTAAACCTCAGATCTGCTCCATCATGCCCACTTGTTGTGCTTTACAACGCAGACCATGTATATGTGTGTCATGCTGCTCACTTGTTAATCCCACCAAAAACATTTACTAAAAACAGCCTTAACTTCCCCTGTAGAAAATTGTTTTGCTTTCAGATTGCGCTGACTGTTCGTACTAAGGAGAGAAAAGTCATTGATAACTTATCTCAGTATATCCACAAGACCCATACTCTGCCTATAATTAAGCCCTATAACTGCCATTCTGCCTGATTCTTGCATAAAAATTCTGTTGTTCACCCTCTCTTAACCTCTGTCTGCTTGTCTATCTGTCCTTACACTGAAAGTTCCTCAGGGCATTTTTTTGAGTGCCTGGAAAGCACTAGCACATCCTGGGCACCTCTACATTTTATTCACGGGCATTTTTAGTAAAAGTCATGGACAGGTCACAGGCAGTAAACAAAAATTCATGGCTTTTACTATATATCCCTAACTAAAACTTAGGCCATGGGGCTGTGGATGCTCTGGGGGAGGGGGCAGTCTGGGGGTGCCGTGAGTGTTAGGGGTGGTGGTTTGGGACCCCTGCTGGTGCTGGGCAGGGAGAGAGGGTTGGCGGGGCTGGCAGGCTCCCTACCTGACTCTGACCAGCGTGTCTCTGCAGCTCCTAGGGGAGGGGTGGCCAGGGGGCTCTGCACACTGTTCCCACCACGCGCTGGCTTTGCATCTCCCATTGGCCGGGAACAACAGCCACTGGGAGCTGGGGGGAAGTGCCTGCAGGCGAGGGCAGTGCGCAGAGCCCACTGGCTCCTCCGCCTAGGAGCTGCATGGACATGCTGGTGGGGGCCCACTGAAACTGAGCCCACTGAAAAGGAGGCTGCTTTTTTGGAACTATGGCCCATGGTAATTCAGTTAAATGCCCCAAGTGATTAACATGACAGGACCCTGGTTGTTTTTTGTTGTTGTTGTTGTTTTTTAAGTAACTTACTGTAAAGATATCAGACTGGAGCATCATGGCTGTCACTCTGTTGTACCCCAAAGCCACAGAGCAGCAGAGATAGAACTCAGCTCTTCCTGCTCCAGAATGACAGGACTCCTTTGATTTCCATGGGAGCTTACTTGAGGGCCTGCTCCTACATTTATTGACATTAATTACAATTTGGCTGGTGACTTCAGTGTGTGTAAGAGTAGAAGTAACATCCTTAGCATTTGTTCCATAGGCGTTTACAATTCATACAAGGCTTTGTTTTCATTAATTACATCTTCCCCTTTCCCCTTGCACCTCACTATGCCCCTAATGATCTGTAAGCAAATGCTACCAGCTGGTTCGAAGATCCTATCTAACATTTTAAAAGCACTCTCAGTCAAACAGTGCTACCAAAATCCCTCCACTAGTTTTTTTTCTTTCCCATTCTTGTTTGTTTATTTCTTTCCCTTTTTTTCTTATGATCCTTGGTGTATTTTCTCTCCAATTTCTCTTACACCTTAATTTTTTCTTAAAGAATGTTGTTTCTTGTCGCTACTTTTTAAAGAAATAGAACTAGTTTTACTTATTGCTGACTCAACTGAATAGAACAAGTGGTTGGTTATATTGCTTATAGGTACTCAGATACTGTGGTGATGAGTGCAGTCTAAACACTTAAGTTAGATGAATAAATAGATGCACAGAGAGAGAAAGGGAGAGAGCTTTGCACCTCACTGTGCCCCTTTTTGCCATGTTCTCCGGCTTGTTCAATAGCCCATCAGACTGGTTTATCTGGTGAAAATTATTATATTCTAAGTACCATTACATTCAACAGTAGTTTCATCCATACATATCTAAAAGCAGAAGACTATCCTGTGAACCAAGGGTTCTTTTGGTTTGAGCCTTTGATTTTAGTGAAGCTCAATCTGTGGCAAACCTACATAAAGCAACACTGCTTTCTGTAACTGCGAAGATTTGATTTCCCATCAAATCTGACTTTTGGAAACATCTGCAGCAGAGGAAGTGACCTCCTGCTTTTGCCCAACAGTGTGACCCAGGCAAGACGAGACCACAAGAGTCATGCAGAAGGAAGAAGAGGAAACTTGTTACGCACATTTCAGTAGTGCCAGACATATATTATTTGAGCTAACAAGAGTGCATCTGGGCCATTAACATATGCCTGGGCTGTGTTGAGCGTCAAGAAGCTGAGCACACAGTGACTTCATAGAATCATAGAATATCAGGGTTGGAAGAGACTTCAGGAGGTCATCTAGTCCAACCCCCTGCTAAAAGCAGGACCCATCCCCAATTTTTGGTTCAGATCCCAAATGGCCCCCTCAAGGATTGAGCTCACGTCCCTGGATTTAGCAGGCCAATGCTCAAACCACTGAGCTATTGCTCCCCTTGCTGGTTGCAGCTATCCGGGAGATATATTAATGGCTTATTTGTAATTCCCCTAAAAGCCTTATAGCTATGACATTCCAGACCTTTTATTTTAGCATAGCCTCTCAGAGTGAGATGAGATAAATACAAGATCCAAATCTCGACATCCTTTCTCAGGCAAAACTTTGAGTAAAGTCAAAGGCCCATTGTGTGAGATGCTGAGGCCAACGTGAGTGGCAGAGTTAGGGTTAGTGCAGACACTCAGTGCCTTACAGGATTTGGCCCAATGAGTGTTTTGCTTGAAAAAAACAATTTGGCCCTTTATATTTAGAAATATTAGATTGTTCAGCTCTCATAATTATCAATATTTTTCAATGATAATTTATTATTGTGCCACTAGTGTGTGTAGGAGGAGTTAGACAAGCAGCTATTCAGGCTCCCCTTGAGCCAATTCCTTTGCAACAGTGAAGAAGCTTAGATCCTAGCTTAGACCATATTGTCTAAGGCCCAATTTGTGGTTTGAGAACCACCTAGGCACACCCCTGGTTTTCAATGCAGGGTTGGAGTCTATAGGATGAAGTTGGCAATGAAGATCCCCTAAACACTGGGTGATCACCAGCAGAAGATGCAGTGGTCAAATAAACCTCCTACTGTACTGTTCATGAGTACCCTGAAGAACAGCCACCCTGGTGCCATTTGCTGAAAGAGTCTGTAAAAATTTTTTTAATATTTTGCAATCTTTCTCTGTTGAAAACTGGGATTTTCCAACACAATATGCTAATACGTCACTCACAGGTTCTAGACTAGCCAGAACCAAGGGATTAGCCTATTTTTTCTTGTCACATGAGGAATGGGAGCACATTTTTGTGTCTTAAATGTTTTTCCCAGAAAGCAGCTGGGTAAATGTTTAACACATAGGGATTAATAACTGTGATTATTGTGTTTGCCCTAGGTTAGGAGATACCCAGCCCCCACTCATCTGTTGTGCTCTTATTGCTAATCTTCTGTCAAGATTACATAGATGTCCAGATGTATTAGTTATTTCTTTTGGACTTAGTTATCACAGCCCTCACTTGACTGCTCAGGAGAGCAAGGAGGAGAGACATTACTATGTACAGGTTTCAGAGTAGCAGCCGTGTTAGTCTGTATTCGCAAAAAGAAAAGGAGTACTTGTGGCACCTTAGAGACTAACAGATTTATTTGAGCATAAGCTTTCATGAGCTACAGATCCGATGAAGTGAGCTGTAGCTCACGAAAGCTTATGCTCAAAGAAATTTGTTAGTCTCTAAGGTGCCACAAGTACTCCTTTTCTTATTACTATGTACAGACACTTAAAAATGCAGAATTTGTACAAGACACAGAACCAGCATGGTCCTTGCTCAGAATGAGGTGCTCATAATAGGCTAGAAGGTAACTTTACAATGTGCTCTAAGTAAGGAATGGCCTCTAGTTGACTTCAAAGTCAGGAAAGTTATGAAGGGGACAGGGCTCAGTTAACTGGTAGCTCTGAGGACGGAATAAGATGCAGTGGGCCTTAAGCTGCAACAGAGAACATTCTGGTTATATATTAAACTATTTTGGGACAAAAATTAAACTTTATGTAACCCAACTGAAGTCAATCAAGTTACATGAGAGCTGAATTTGCACCAGTAACTACAACCCAGATCCTGCTCCCATGGCAGTTTGGCCATTGACTTCAAAAGAAGCAGAAGCTGGTCCTAAAAGAATAGATTGATCAGTGAAGCAAGCAGCTCTGGCTATTGGAGAATCACCATCACTGAAGATGGTCAAAGCTTGATAGTCGCATATGGAGGATGCCTTGTGGGATAATTGTGGGGATTGGACTAGAGATGACCTGTTGAAGTCCCTTCTAGTCCTACATTTCTGATTCACTTCTATAATTAAATCAGAATGATTGCCTCCAGCCAAAATAATGAAACAATGAGATCTTTTAAACTGATAAATTATCATAAAAAGCAAAGGATCCTGGAGAACGTGGATAATACATATTTTGACTAAACTCACTCGACAGACTTATATCTCTTCAAGGTTATAGATGTCCCAATATATAGTGTGCTGCATATATATCAGAGTATCAAAGTATCAGAGGGAATTCAGAGATCTGCAACAAAGCCACTTAAACAGCTGGAGGGATTGACTAATAAGCTCAATATGTCTAAGGCTAAAGAGTGACTAAGGGCAAAATACAACTTGCAAATATTTGAATGATGTAAACATCAGGGAGGGAGGTGAAATGTTCATTATGGACTGAGGGGAATAATTTAGGAGTAATGAAAAGAATATGAACAAAGGAAATCTTAAGTTGAATGTCGTAATGGTGAGAGCCTTTAAATTCTGAAATAACCACTGAAAGGAAGTGGCGGCAGCCCCATTATTCCTGTCATTTAGAACTCACTGAGATAAAATACCAAAGAGAATTCTATAGGGCAACAGCTTGCATAGACCCCAGGGGGATGGAGAAGATGGCCTATTGCAATACAGGCCCTTTGCAGCTCTAGTTTGTATGATTCTAAAAAGTGAAAATCCATCCTTTAAGCCTACCACAGTCACTGGAGCTGCACCAGGAATTAGCTTAGCCCAGAACCCCTTCAAAACCAATCACCGCAGTGACTCAGCAACAATACTGGCCATGTTCAATTTTTGTATATCAGTTCAGATTTTGCTCTACTGTGGCATGAAATGTCCATTGTACTTGGTTTGCCATATTTAATTATAACCTGTGAGCCTGAGAGGAAAATGTGGTAAAGAGAGAGTCTTTAAACTTAACACAATTTGAAAACAAATCACTCACATTATCCCAAAAGATTTAAGACATAAAGCTAGTTCAATACTGAACCAATGAAAGCCCTTCTCTATACAAATTTCACTTAAGGAAAGCTGATTACATTCGTTTACACCATGATTCCATTTTAATCATGATACGGACAGAGAAAATAAACAATAGCATTTGGTGTAGAAAAGGGGAAAACGCTTGGTGTTCTAGTATGACATTATTCAGACAGGTGTTGTGAAGGCATTACGCATAATTTTTCACAGTGCTGATGGACGTGTTGGAGAAGGTTTAGTCATGGGTATGTGCCTTTTCTGAATCAATGAGTGAAAGATAATAGATCTAGGGATCAGCAGAGCATTCATGAAATCCCACACACTTTGGACCTGACTCAGGAAAGCACTTAAGCATGTGTTTCTGTCCACCGTATTCAAGACAGCACTAAAGGACATGCTTAATTTTAAGCATGCACTTACATCTCATTGACTTCAGAGGGAGTTATGCACATGAGAGGTGCTTAAGTGCTGTCCTGAATAGGGATGCTTTGCTGAATTGGGGCCTTTACGATCAAAGATACAATGTGCCGAATACTGCACCTACTTACATGGTTGTGATGCTCCTACCTCGACTTCAGGTTTGCATCTGGGTGACTGCAAGCAGAAATTGTTCCAGTCTCTCCAGTTAATTCTTCAGGTAGAAAAAAGAGGTTGATTAGTTGCTAGTATTATAGTTCATATTTCTGTGTGTTTCTGCAGCTGAGATTTGTGTAATCACAAAGGGAGTTTCGTTCTGTGTTAAAATGAGATTTATTTTGGGTGGAGGCAGTCTGCATCCTTTCCGGGAAAAGAAACGCTCCTGCAAAGTTAAGATGTCCAATCACACAGTTTGAATGTTGAGTTGGATGCAGGTGTTGCTCTGCAGGTGCTCTGTGCTATCCATAGAAAGCTGTGATATCAACTTGCTGCCTTAATGTTTCATGTGTATTGACCCGTTTGGCATTAGCACCACCTGATGAAAAATGTTTTCTTTTTCCCTCCGATAAGCTGACTTTGCCTCTTTGTGCCAATTTAATTGACTTCCCTTCTTCTTGAACCAGGATTATTGACATAGGCATATACTACTTCTTTGTTATTGCTGTGTGACTTAGACTCATAGACTTTAAGGTCAGAAGGGATCATTATGATCGTCTAGTCTGAACTCCTGCACAACGCAGGCCACAGAATCTCACCCACCCAAAATATGGCGATCAGCTAAACCCTGAGCATGTGGGCAAGATTCACTAGCCAGACACCCAGAAAAGAATTCTCTGTAGTAACTCAGATCCCACCCCATCGAACATCTCATCATAGACTACTGGGCATATTTACCGTTAATCGTCAAAGATCAATTAATTGCCAAAATGTATGGTATGATGGGATAGCCTAACTCCATAAACTTATCAAGCTTAGTCTTGAAGCTAGATACGTCTTTTTCCCCCACTGCTCCCCTGGAAGGCTGTTCCAGAACTTCACTCCTCTGATGGTTAGAAACCTTCGTCTAATTTCAAGACTAAACTTCCTGATGGCCAGTTTATATCCATTTGTTCTTGTGTCCACATTGGTACTGAGCTTAAATAATTCCTCTCCCTCCCTGGAATTAATCCCTCTGATATATTTATAGAGCGCAATCATATCTCCTCTCAGCCTTCTTTTAGTTAGGCTAAACAAGCCAAGCTCTTTGAGTCTCCTTTCATAAGGCAGGTTTTCCATTCCTCGGATCATCCTAGTAGCCCTTCTCTGTACCTGTTCCAGTTTGAATTCATCCTTCTTAAACATGGGAGACCAGAACTGCACACAGTATTACAGATGAGGTCTCACCAGTGTCTTGTATAACGGTACAAACACCTCCTTATCTCTACTGGAAATACTTCGCCTGATGCATCCCAAGACCGCACTAGCTTTTTTCACAGCCATATCACATTGATGGCTCATAGTCATCCTTATGCTTCCAAGGTACAGCTTCCTAGGTGCATTGGTATGACTTTATCATTGCCCCTTATTATATGCTGCTGCCAATGAATTTGGGGAAGCACAGTTGATTTTATGCACTCAGAGAACTTTTCTTGTAGTCCGGATATTTTTTTCTCAAATGATGAGATTTCAGTTTGACTTGCTATGAGTGATTAAAGAAACAAATGTACACATGTAGGCTCATATCCTCAGCTGGTGTAAATAGTTACTGAACTCTACTGAAGTTAGTGGAGCAATGCCTATTTATACCAGCTGAGGATCTGGTCTGGAAACTATTTAATTTTTCACCCAGTTGCAAGATGCAAAACAGTGGGTCTTTGGAAAGTGGTGCCCTCCATCACTGGTAGACCAAATATGGTCATCTCAATGGAAATCTACAAATCAGCTTCAAGAGCAGAAGAAGAAAATAAAAATGCACTATCAAAATAGTCTGAGTTCCATAACAGCTCCACAGTCCCTCACCTCGGGCCCATCAGCAGCTGCAAAATCTGGATCCAGATCTGTGTTCAGATTTTGAAAGACCTTGAAGTTCGGGGTAGAGGCTGGATCTGGGATTTTTAATCTGGGCCCATCTCCAACCAGAACTTTTAATGACCATTGCATATTGTCTTATTCCCTGGAATCAATGCAGATAACCAAGTGGTGTAGCAATCAGAAATCATAGCCATATGATCACTGGTTGTGAAATACACCAACGCTACTTAGAATGAACTTTGCTTCTGGATATTTATTCTTGTCCACTTTTTCTTTTTTTCAGAATCTAATTTATAACAATCCTTTGCCTGTTTGTCACACCTTCCTTCTGCAGATCTTGATGCACTGTAGAAACATGAATGAAACCTCATTACTGTCCTGTGTGGTAGGGCAGTATTTTTTTAAATCCGTATTACGCAGACGGACAAACTGAAGCACAGTGAGGTTAAAATGACTCACCCAAGGTCACCATAAATGTTTGTGACAGAACCAGGATTACAGCCTATGTCCCCTGACTGACTGTTTTAACCTCTAAACCAAGCTCTCTCTCTGTATGGTGGAATTCCTCTCTGACAAACAGAATGTTGGGCATCATTAAGAAAGGGATAGATAATAAGACCGAAAATATCATATTGCCTCTATATAAATCCATGGTACTCCCACATCTTGAATACCTCGTGCAGATGTGATCGCCCATCTCAAAAAAAAAAAATTGGAATTGGAAAAGGTTCAGAAAAGGGCAACAAAAATGATTAGGGGTATGGAATAGCTTCTGTATGAGGAGAGATTAATAAGACTGGGATTTTTCATCTTAGAAAAGAGATGACTAAGGAGGGATATGATAGAGGTCGATAAAATTATGACTGGTGTGGAGAAAGTAAATAAGCAAGTTAAGTATCAGGGGGTAGCCGTGTTAGTCTGTATCCACAAAAACAACAAGGAGTCTGGTGGCACCTTAAAGACTAACAGATTTATTAGGGCATAAGCTTTCGTGGGCAAAACACTACTGCTTCAGATGCATGGAGTGAAAATTACAGATGCAGACACTATATAATGACACATAAATGGAAGGGAGTTACCTCACAAGTGGAGAACCAGTGTTGACAGGGCCAGTTTGATCAGGGTGGATGTAGTCCATTCCCAGTAATAGATGAGAGGGTGTCAACTCCAGGAGAGGCAAAGCTGCTTTTGTAATGAGCCAGCCACTGCCAGTCCGTATTCAAGCCCAAATTAATGGTGTTAAATTTGCAAATGAATTTTAGTTCTGCTGTTTCTCTTTGAAGTCTGTTTCTGAAGTTTTTTTGTTCAAGTATAGCTACTTTTAAATCTGTTATAGACTGTCCAGGAAGATTGAAGTGTTCTCCTACTGACTTTTGCATGACAGGTTTCAGAGTAACAGCCGTGTTAGTCTGTATTCGAAAAAGAAAAGGAGTACTTGTGGCACCTTAGAGACTAACCAATTTATTTGAGCATAAGCTTTCGTGAGCTACAGCTCACTTCATCAGATGCATACTGTGGAAAGTGTAGAAGATCTTTTTATATACACAAAGCATGAAAAAATACCTCCCCTCACCCCACTCTCCTGCTGGTAATAGCTTATCTAAAGTGATCGCTCTCCTTACAATGTGTATGATAATCAAGGTGGGTCATTTCCAGCACAAATCCAGGGTTTAACAGGAACGTCTGAGGAAGGAGGGGGGGGTTGGAAAACAAGGGGAAATAGGTTACCTTGCATAATGACTTAGCCACTCCCAGTCTGTATTCAAGCCTAAGTTAATTGTATCCAATTTGCAAATGAATTCCAATTCAGCAGTCTCTCTCTGGAGTCTGGATTTGAAGTTTTTTTGTTGTAATATCGCAACTTTCAGGTCTGTAATCGCGTGACCAGAGAGATGGAAATGTTCTCTGACTGGTTTATGAATGTTATAATTCTTGACATCTGATTTGTGTCCATTTATTCTTTTACGTAGAGACTGTCCAGTTTGACCAATGTACATGGCAGAGGGGCATTGCTGGCACATATCACATTGGTGGATGTGCAGGTGAACGAGCCTCTGATAGTGTGGCTGATGTTATTAGGTCCTGTGATGGTGTCCCCTGAATAGATATGTGGGCACAGTTGGCAACGGGCTTTGTTGCAAGGATAGGTTCCTGGGCTAGTGGTTCTGTTGTGTGGTATGTGGTTGCTGGTGAGTATCTGCTTCAGGTTGGGGGCTGTCTGTAGGCAAGGACTGGCCTGTCTCCCAAGATTTGTGAGAGTGTTGGGTCATCCTTCAGGATAGGTTGTAGATCCTTAATAATGCGTTGGAGGGGGTTTAGCTGGGGGCTGAAGGTGACAGCTAGTACTCCTTTTCCTTTTGACTTTTGTATGTTACCATTCCTGATGTCTGATTTGTGTCCATTTATTCTTTTGCATAGAGACTGTCCGGTTTGGCCAATGCACATGGCAGAGGGGCATTGCTGGCACATGATGGCATATATAACATTAGTAGACGTGCAGGTGAATGAGCCTCTGACGGTGTGGCTGATGTGGTTGCGTCCTCTGATGGTGTCACTAGAGTAGATATGGGGACAGAGTAGGCAACGAGGTTTGCTACAGGGAACAATCCCTGTAGCAAACCTCAAACCCAGGAACCAATTCCTGTAGCAAACCTCCATCCAAAGACTACATCCAACCTGATTGAATTGGCCCTGTCAACGCTGGTTCTCCACTTTTGAGGTAACTCCCTTCCCTTCATGCGTCATTATATAATGCCTGCATCTGTAATTTTCACTCCATGCGTCTGAAAAAGTGGTGTTTTACCTACGAAAGCTTATGCCCTAATAAATCTGTTAGTCTTTAAGGTGCCACCAGACTCCTTGTTGTTTTTGTAAATAAGGAAGTGTTATTTACTTCTTCTCATAACACAAGAACTAGGGGTCACCCATGAAATTAATAGGCAGCAGGTTTAAAGCAAACAAAAGGAAGTACTACTTCACACAACACAGTCAACTTGTGGAACTCTTTGCCAGAGGACGTTGTGAAGGCCAAGACTATAACGGAGTTCAAAAAAGAACTAGATAAATTCATGGAGGATAGGTCCATCAATGGCTATTAGCCAGGATGGGCAGGGATGGTGTCCCTAGCCTCTTTTTGCCTGAAGCTGGGTATGAGCGACAGAAAATGGATCATTTGATGATTACCTGTTCTGTTCATTCCCTCTGGGGCACCTGGCAGTGTCCACTGTCAGAAGACAGGATACTGAGCTAGAGGGACCTTTGGTCTGACCCAATGTAGCCATTTTTTATGTTCTTATGACAGAATATTGGGGTGATGAGGAAAAATCTTTCTTTCTTCTTTGGGAAGTATATATGAATAATTTATGGGATTTTCTGTGCTGCTGTACAATGAAGGGAGAAAATAATACTTTAAGCCACTACTTGCCTGTCATGCCATTATTCTCTAAAGAGAGAGAACATTCATTTTGTAAACATGCTGCTTCATGAAAAGTGACAGGCGGACCGTCCCCCTCCCCTCCCCCTCCCCCCCCTCCCCCCCCCCTTCCCGAAGCTTGCATTATGCTTCATTAAGCAGGAGAAAAGGTGATTATTCAAGTTGGGTTACAAAAGGCTATTCATTTTGGCAAGGCAAATACAGTCTGCACACTGTAGGGTGAGCAGGCTGCTTCCTGGGCTACTAGCAATACAGAAAACAGAAACCTTAGGCGTATTAGGCTATGGCTATACCAGAGAGTTTACAACCGCGCAGCTGTGCTCATGCACCTGTGCAGCTGTGAGCTCTCTGTGCAGCTACTCTAAGCTGATGGGAGCGAGCTCTCCTGTTGGCTTACTTACTTCAGCCCCCACAGGCAGCAGTAGCTATGTCACTGGGAGAAGCTCTCCCGCCATCATAGCACTGTCCACACTGGCACTTAAGTCAGCATAAATGATGTTGCTCAGGGGGGTGGCTAATACACACCCCTGAGTGATGTAGCTTATGTTGACTTAAGGTCTAGTGAGGCCATAGCCTTAGTGTCAGTAATTGTGCTATGGTATCTCCTAGAGCTCCCAGCTGAGATCAGGACTCGAAACATGTGATAAGAGAGCGTCTCTGCCTTGAAGAGCTAACAACCTAAATAGACAAGACAGACTCATGGTAGGAGGGGAAATAGAGGCACAGACTGGTGAAGAGACTTGCCCAAGGTCACACAGTCTATCAGTGGCAGAATGGGGAATAGATCTCTTGACTCCTAGTCTGGTGTCCTATACACTAGATCACACCTTCTGACTCTCCACTAGATTACATTGCTTCTACCTAATCTGACCTGTTTGGAGAACATACCAGGAAATCAGAGCATCTGGAAAATTGGAAGAGATGGGATATTGTAATAATCACTAGAATTACCCTCTCAGGCTCTGGCCTAGATTTCAAATGAGAGCTTCTTAAGAGAATAGCCAGCTTCCAAATGGATTCTCAAATTGATGTGCCTCAATGCTGACCACTTGGATGTCCCATTGAACACCTGCATGCTTTAGAATTTCCATGGACATTCCCATTTTAACACAGAGTTCCCTGTGTTTTTCTAAACAGAAGAGAATCTAGGCTTCTTCAGAGCCTTTTACAGAGACCAGCACACCGATGGTATTTAATCAGGGCCAGACTGTGCCACCTTCACTCATGTTGACTAGTATCTTACTTTTCAAATAGCCCCATTGTTTTCAATAGGACTTTTGTGAGGGAATCAGGTTCTACACAAGATAGGTAAGGGTGTCAGGATCTGGCCCCAAGTAAATAAATAAAATAGTATTTTCCTTTACTTTCCGCATGAACTCTGAAAAAAACCAGAACTGCATCTACGCTAATCTCTGTTTGTCTGTCTAATCTATGTATGCTGAGTTACATGGGGGTCAGCTACTTCTCTTCCTTCTCCTGCTGTCACTGCTTTTGCCGGCCTGTGAAAGGACAGAAATCCAGCTACACCACTGGGGATTGATATGCCCATGCAGCCCCACTGATGCTACTGGATCAGGGCACCTGTAGTCTCTCAGTGAGCATTCCATTTCCATCTAAATCTATATTTAATATGATAAAACTGTATCTTTCTTTTAATAAAGTCCTATGAAATGTACGCTATGACGTGCATTCTAAACCATTTATTAGAAACTCAGAGCTGCTTTATCCTCCTGTGTAGCCACATGGATGGCAGAGTCTGGAGCCAAGCTGGTACTGTCGATACTGTTGTTGAAGCCAGGAACATGGCAGGATCATACATTCTGCATATCCAGTAATTACAGGAATTGTGATCTGTCAGCCAAGTGAGGACAGCTTTCAGGAAAATTCCACAACATCCTCTCACTACGGACATTCTGACTACTTGTGTTTGCAAGCTATAACTTGCTTACCTTCTGTTTTTAATTCTGTGGCTCAGTCATCCACATCTGGAAGAAAATATCTATCACGCAAACATCCGGTGGGGTTGGTGTTTAAAGTCTCCCACAGTAATGCAGGCAATTCAGCTTTTGATATATGTAATACCAATGTACTGTCTGTCCAAAGTCCTGAGCACCCTAAGCTTCTTCTGAATTCGTCGTCGTCATCTTTGTTTTGTGGTAGCACTTAGAGGCCTGAGTCTGAGATCAGGACTCCCATTGTACAAGGTGCTTTACATACACATACATTCATATAATAAAAAACACAGCCTCTGCCCCCAAAGAATTTATAATCTAACCATAGAATGAGAGATGGGAGCTGAGGATGAATGTTCCAGTATCAGGCCTTTTTGAGGCGTGGTGCTTCTGGGTTGTTTCTTCTCTGGCACATCCGGAGGAGCTTTAATCTGCAAAGACTTAGCCATATAACTATTCCTTACTCACCTGAGTCGTGTCCTACTGGGCCTAGCCACACAAGGACTTCATGTGTGAGTAAGGATTTGCAGAATGGGCTGCACTTATTTGCACATGAAATTGTTTCTTCAGTTGACTGAAGCTGCCTTCTTTCGGAGCTGATAGACGATTTGGGGATTATTCCACTGCGTGTAGGAAAGAATACATCCGTTCTTCTTGGAGAGAGAAAACAGAGTACAGGAATCTCATGTGAGGTTTGAGCTAATGGGCGACAGTGCCACATTGCAAACAATCCCATCCTTTGGTCCAGACCCAGTAGGGGCTCCCCCCTGCAGAACCTCCAGGGAAGTCAATGGGAGTTCTCTGCACAGGGGAGCTGTAGAACTGAGCCCTTGCTCAGCACAACACACAGGAGCTGACAGAGTTTTGAGGGAGGAACACTAGAAGTTTTTTCTTTGCGTTGGGAAGGTCGGTACAACTTTTTCATATTTCTGCCTCTTATACCCTCACAGCCTAAATCTCCGTGCCCTCCACTTCCATGAGAGGAGTCCTGGAAATGCCAGTTCAGCACTAATAGAGGTGGGTTGTTTTTTTGTTTTGTTTTGTTTTTTTTTCCCCCCAATAGACTAAATCCTGGCATTCTTAGTAAATGCTCAGCTGCTCCATCGTTGTGCAAAGAGGCAGAAGGAAGAGTGCAAGCAGCTCTCCCCTCTTGCAACCTTGGGCAGCTAATAGACAGAGAGCTGTGGTACCTGCACCCCTGGAGGGCAGGGGTTCTCTATTTGAGCCTTTTGGGCTCAAAACGGCACCCAAAGGCACCCAAAATGGAGTATGGAGGGTGGGGATTAGGCAAGACCCTGCACCCCCTAGCTCTGCATGCAATGGCCAGGCAGTTATGCTGTGCAAAGCCTGCTGCTTTCTGTGAAGGCAGAACCAAGTGCTGGTGGACAAGTTTTCTCGCTGCCCCGTTTGTGCTGCAGTTGCTGTGTGTGTGCATGCGAACGCATGCAGAGAGCCACATTCTCTGTGTGATTTCAGAAGGCACTTTGGATGTGGTCCATGAAGTGCATTGTATATAGCAGGGGTGGGCAAACTTTTTGGCTCAAGGGCCACATTGGGGTTCCAAAGCTGTATGGAGGGCCACTTTCCACCCCCTGACTGTCCCCCTCAGAACTTCTGACCCATCCAACCCCCACTGCTCCTTGTCCCCTGACCGCCCCCACCCCTAATCTCCCCCCTGGAACCCCACCCCCATCAAAACCCCTCTGCTCCCTGTGCCCTGACTGTCCTGACCCCTGTCCACACCCCCACCCCCTGACAGGCCCCCCGGGACTCCCACGCTTATCCAACCCCCTCCTCCCCATTCCCCGTCCTCTGACACCCCCCCGAACCTCTGCCCCATCTAACCGCCCCCTGCTCCCTGTCCCCTACTGCCCCCCTGGGACCTCATGCCCTTTATCCAACCCCCAGGTCCTGCCCCGGCCCCCTTACCATGCCTCTCAGAGCAGCCTGTCTGGCAGCCGCGCAGCCCAGCCGGAGCTAGACGCGCTGCCCTGCATGAACGCGCAGCCCCGCTGCCCAGAGCGCTGCCCGCGAGGCAGCACAGTTGCAAGGGAGGGGGGACAGTGGGGGAGGGGGTGGGGGCTAGCCTCCCAGGCCAGGAGCTCAGGGGCCGGGCAGGACGGTCCCGTGGACGGGGTGTGGCCAGTGGGCCGTAGTTTGCCCACCTCTGGTATATAGTACGGTTAATCCAAGTTCTCCCACTGACAACAATCCAATTGTCCTCAATCCTCGATCGCAGCAGGATGACTGTGGCATGCAGAGGGTTAAGTCAAATGAGAACAGAGACCATCCATCAAGCTGCTGCTCATACTCCGAGTGTAGAAGCACCTGCCCCTCCTTTTTCCTGGTGAGGTATAATGGGACTTTGTTTATGGATGAATCAAGGGCTTCATTGTATAGGTTGACAAAGTCTAACTGGGAAAAATCTGGCAAGTATTATTTGTCAGTTTTATGGTATGATGCTTCCTGTCATGCTTTCACCCCAAGGAACTGGACAGTGTCCAAGAGGGATCATTCCTTCTTTTCCCTTTTCATGAAGAGCCCCTTGTTCACAGGGAAAAAAACTCAACCCCCCAAAACAACTCCATTTAAATAAGGTGAAGAATCTGATTTAAACACATAGTGGCAGGGAAATTCTGAACCTACTTCTGATGCACACAGTTTAATTTGTGCTGTTATGCTCAGTCTTACCAACCCAAACATCGGCTACTTCACAGGGAGCATCCTAAGCTACCAGGCATGTCCACCTGCTGTTGTGAGTCAGGCTAACTAGCTGTCCATATAAAAAAAAATTAGTTATGGGAACAGCCTAGATACAAGTCTGTCTTAATTAGCCAGCTTGAAGGGGATCAACATCACTGAGTCAACAACAAATGAATTTGAATGGAGGGATGAAGATGGTGGAACAAACTTATGAGTCAGTTCGTTGCCTGAAACAAGAGTTCCTAGCCGCTAAAATCAAAACTAAAATTGCATGCTGGAATGTGAGAACCATGTGGGACACTGAGAAACTGAGTCAAGTAGAGACATGACTCAGTTCAATATTAGTGTTCTCAGAGTGAACGAAGTGAGATGGACTGGATGCGTAAGACTCCATTCAGACGGTTTCCCTCAGGAAGGCAGGATAATAGTCATGTAGAACACTCCTCAACAAAATGGCAACACAAGCTCTACAGGAATGGGAAGCAGCTGACTCACGAATGATAGAAGTGTGTTTTGTTACAAATCATGATAAAATAATTATCATCCAGTGTTATACACTTGCCAGTGATCATGATGACCAAGCAAAAGATGCAGTCTACAATAAGTTGCAAGCCATGCTAAACCAGGTTTATGCTTGTGATATCAATTTGGGTTTAGGTGATTTTAATGCCCAAGTTGGTGGTAATAACCTCGAAGATGGGCGTTTCATGGGTAAATATGGAATTCAGGAACAGACAAACAATGGTGAAAGAATAATTGAGCTGTGCAGCATGTATAAACTGTGCATAGGGGAAGGGGGAGGACACTCTTCCTTCATCCCAGAAAACACAAACTAACTTGGAAGTCAAATGATGGAATCACTGAGAAACTGGATTCTATTGCCATAAGTAAACAGCAGAGAAGATCCCTGTTAGATACACAATCTTTTACAAAAGCTGAGGTAGGCAGCCATCCCATATTGTCATTGGAACAGTTAGAATAAAGTGAAAAAGACAAGCTAACAAAAAAAAAAAAAGAGAGAGAGATGGTATTTGAAGGGAAGAAACTGTCTGATGTAGGAATCAGGAGGGATTTTAAACTCCAGTTCTTGAACGGATTTCAAGAGCAATGAGTAATGAATGATGATCTAGAAGAACAATGGATTCAGTTAAAGATGTCTGCTGGAAGCTGCCACAACTTCACTTGGACCAAGAGGATCAAGGAAAGAAGAGCAAATGCAGGCACATGCATAGAAATTGACTGAGGAAAGAAAAGTCTTAAAGAGGCCAGCAGAGGCAAAAGGACAAGAAGAAGAACATACGCTGCAATGGGAGTATACCGAGAAAGAAAAAGTAGTAAAGAAGTTCTGTCCAAAAGATAAGAAAGAATGACTTGACAAAAAAGTGAGAGAAGGTGAAGAAGCATCAGTGAGAAAGGTGATGCTAAGAAGCTGCTTCAGGTGTAAGCAATTGTCATCACAGAGTCACAGTGGTGTATTAAAAGCAAAAAAATGGAAAATTGTTAATGACAGAAGTGGAACAAAAGGAATGAGAACATTTTAATGAAATACTCTACCAACCAAAGCCAACAATTCCAATTGATGGAGGCAAAGAAGGTGAAGAAATAAACATTTTGCAGCTAGAAATTTCAGAAGCAGAAATAGAGAAAGCAATTACACAGCTAAAAAATGTCAAAGTGCCTGGTCAAGATCAGATCACTGCTGAAATGTTTAAAGCTGGTGAGGATGTGGTAGTATATGAACTACATAAAGTTTTTGTAATTTGGGAGAAAGAACTCTGCCCATAGGATGGGAAGAAAGGTGTGATCTGTAAATTATCAAAGAAAGGCAACCAACTGGTGTGCAATAATTGGCGAGGAATAACATTACTTTCAGTACCTGGAAAAGTGTTCTGCAGTATACTATTGAACAGAGTCAAACTTTTCATAGATGGAAAAGCTGTGTAATGAGCAAGCAGGTTTTAGATTGAAAAGATTGTGCATAGATCACATCTTTACCCTGAGACAAGTGATTGTGAAAGGGCTCACCTTCTAGAGAAGATTAGTCTGTAACTTCATGGATTTCAGCAAAGCTTTTGCCTGCATTCATAGAGAGTTGCTATGGAAGATATTAGGACAATATGGGCTTCCTAGAAAGATAGTGTCACTGGTCAAGATGCTGCATAAAGGTTCAAAACAGGTGTAAGGACAAACGATTGGTTTGATATAATCACAGGAGTGCGGCAAAGTTGCATCTCATTACCCCTTCTTTTCTTCATCATGACAGACTGTGATGTGAAGAGCAACATCAGAGGAAGATACAGGAGTTATGTGGAGCAGAAGAAAACTTCAAGATCTTGACTTTGAAGATATTGTTCTGTTGGACACCGATGATGGTGCCATGAAAAAGACCACTGTCAATGTCAAATATGAGGCTGCCAAAGTGGGATTAAGAGTCAGCCAAAAGAAAATGAAAGTCATGATCATTGAAAGAGGAGTCAGCAATGATGGTGTGTATGTGACTGAAGGTGAAAAATACAGCATGGTGAATGAGTCTGTATATCTTGGAAGCGAAATCAGTGCAGATGGCCAACTTCAGAAGGAGGTGGAAGCAAGAATTGGGAAGGCAAGTGGAGCTTTTTATAGACTGGCAAATGTTTGGAAAAAGAAGGAGATTCATATAAGAACCAAGATAAAGTTATACAATGTTATTGTGATACCCATATTATTATATGCTTCTGAAATCTGGCAAAGGCTAGAACCCCAAAACAGGAAACTTACTGCATTGCATCAGAGTTGGTTGTGGAGAATATTTGGTGTCCACTAATAAGATAAAGTAACTAACACTCAAGAGTTACAAAGGACTGGCCAACAGACTGTAGGGACAATGATTCAGGAAAGAAGGTGGGAGTGCTGTTTGGTTATTAAAAACCTGTATTCCTAGATAGGCCCTTGACTAGATACCACTTGGTGGGAGATGCGGAAAAATGGAGAACAACAGATGACACATACGTAAATAATTGAAAAAGATGTTATCATGAAAACAGACTACAATGGAGCTGGAAGTGAAAACATTGGGTTGCCTTGCATCTAACAATACTAATGTACCTCAAAGGAGCCACTGTTACTGAGGGGGCTGCAATAACTGGGAGTTTTTCAGCAGGAGCTCAGAGCTACCATGTTTTCTGGGCTGAAACTGATCGGCTCAAAAGGGGTTTAAAAAATGCCCTCTGGCTGGGACAGACCACCTAGCTGTATTGGAGCCATGTCAGGCCTGCTTATCCTTCTGGGCACTTAGACAGCTCCAGTCACTGTGGTATCTGTGGCCAGCCAGTAACTTCATTGTGGGGCTCATGACGGATTTGCTGATTGTTCCTTTTTTTTTTTTTTTTTTTAAAACAGGCGGCATAATCAGCTGAGCAGAAGTGTTGGGATTTTAGTGTTGCAGGATCTCAGGTCTGTGCCCCTTTTTATCCAAATGTCCAAACATCCCTGGGGAAGTCTGGGGGATTAGGGGATAGCATGGGGTGAGGGAGTCGGATGAAAGGTTTACTGGCTTATCTCTAGTCATGGAGAAGTAAACCAAACACCCCCTGTTTTGTGTCTGCCTCTGATATGTGGAAATCCAATCATCAAAGTGATGCAAACGGTGGCTCCACCCCCAACATCTGGAAAATCAATGAAGGTGCTGCATGCAACATGTGGTGCTGCCTTCCCCTGAGCCCCATCACCCATAACTGGTCATGATTTCCTTTAAAATCCCATTACAAAGCACTGCCTTGACAGGGGCTGTCAAGTTGCAGAAATGCCGCCAAGCCTGAAAGGTGAAAATCCTTGTTTTGGCAATGTAAAAACCTCCTGCTTCTGTGCTGACCTAAAATCAGCTCCCCTTTCTCCATTTCCACCACACTCCACCTTTGCTATTCCTTAGCCACCTGGAGTGGTGATTCACTGTTGACCAATCTAAGACACCTCCTCCTCTCCGGAAGCTGAGCACATTTTCTTCATAGCATTCCCACTGCTGTTCTAAGGGAAGAAGAAGAGACACGACTGGGAATGTAATCCAAGTGTTCTGAGTACTATACCCTAGTGCTCTGGGCTGGCCTCCGTATTCCTACTAGTCCCAGCTGCTTCCAGTGGTGGGGCTCAAACCCTTATCTCCTGCATGACAATGCAGAGCACTGTTCCCTAGGGTTTCAGACTGGCTTCCACAGCGCTCTCAGTCTCTGCTGCTCCCGGGAAGATGGGTGGCAATTTAACCTAGTTCTCCTGCATGGCAGAGCCCTCAGCTGTACATGAACACTAATATTACTGTCCTTAGGAACTTTCCATATGTTTTCCATTTCAGTAACACCAGGCTACAAAGTTGGGAAGAAACAGGAATATTTTATTGATGTTTATTTTAATGACATTAATACATTTCAAGGTGAAACAGCTACTGGAGCTTGTCATGTCAGGGCACTCTTTGACCTACAGTTGGTCCTCACATGAAGCAATGTTTATGTGATTTTGTTTGAACTTTCACAGACTGAAGGGAACATACTTAATATGCATTCTTTGCATCCATCTATTTTGTTTTCAGTCAATGTCATAGCAGTGGAATGTGGACACTCTGCTACCTCTCAACTATTTATGATAAGACTGAACGAAAATGCTAATCTCTCTCTCTCTTTTTTTTTTTATGACAATGACAAAATGAGGTGCTGCTCTTCTTATGTCTGATCAGTGGCTGCTCATATAGTCCAAGGTGCATGCGTGTGTAACAGTCCCCATCCCCAGGCCACCCCAGGTCATCAGCCGCTTTTGAATCCAGGACCTTCAGCCCTATACTGAGCGAGTTTAAGTAGTGACTCTGTTAGCTGGTAGCAGTAGCAGGCTTTTATCCTTCAGTAGGGCAGCCAAATTAGTGAGGGACACAGCACACCCTTTGACGGTGTCACATGTACAACTGTGTGCCTAATTTGCATGCACAATTACCTTGCTTGTGTACGTAAATTAGGTAGTTTGTGTATGCCAGGAACCAGAATTAGGTTTGGTATGTACAATCATCATAACTGCGTGCCCCACATATTAGGTACACAATTGTGCATGTGAAATTGAATCTCTAGGCCTATAACGTATAATATTTTTGCAGATGTTTCTAGCTTTTGTAGCCTACAGTTTTGTCAAATTTGCTTGGTAAGTTTAAGAAAACTGATCTGTTATCAGTGCACTTTGAGGATAATCAACTGAACTCAGAATAGGCATTAAAAAGAAAAACCTCACTAGGATCAGTTGGAAAGAGGACATTAACCAAAACCTGCACTGACTCTCAGAACCTACTTCTTGCTTTTAAAGCACATGGTCTTGCCCAAACTCCTTCCACAATCTGCGCTGATGACAGAGAGATTGTCAGAAGTAGGTGTTTGGAAGGGCAGAGGACCAACAGCATAAAACAACCTTTATTTTATGGTGTTGGAGTGATTTTAATGTTGGTGGAAAAGTGCCAGAGAAAATAGTCCTGCAGACTGAACTGTAGCCATTGTAGTAAGTATTTTATATTGTGGGAGCTCTCAAAGATCCCAATCCAGACCTGGCCCTGTTCTGCTGAGTGCTAGACAAACATATAAAAAAGGCAATCCCTGCCCTGAAGGGTTTATTGGTACAGCAAAGAAAGTGGCGGTGAAACCGACCCCGAATTCTTCTCTGCCATGTCCATTTGTGAATCACAGATATTATTACATTGAATAATATGGGAAAGTAAGAATGAAAAGAGAAGTCAAGGAAAGGACAGGAGAGGGCAGTGGTGGCACTTTCCCTGCAGCAGAAAAGGAGCTGAGATCAAACTGGAATCAGACACTACGCAGGGTGGTAGGATTTCTGAATAATCAGTGATTCCAAGGTTGACAACAAGCCGCTCCCCAGTAATAGCTATGATTCCATAGGGACAGTGAGCAGCTCCGTGTGCCAGGTACTCACCTCTTGCTGTCCCAGTCTGCTCAGTGGAGCCTGGCTTTTCCTATCTGTTAAACACACCATTTGCACTTCTCAAGTTACAAATGTTAGCAGCAGCGATTAACAACAATAGTGGAGAGTTTTCAGAGTAACAGCCGTGTTAGTCTGTATTCGCAAAAAGAAAAGGAGTACTTGTGGCACCTTAGAGACTAACCAATTTATTTGAGCATAAGCTTTCGTGAGCTACAGCTCACTTCATCGGAGAGTGTTGCCTCACGCTACAATGCAGAAAATATCAGGTCCCTGGCTTCCTCCTACTCTGCTTTTTTTGATGAGCTATTGGGAAGAAGATCAGAAGAATAGGAAACATTGAACATTAAGAAGGAAGTTAATAAAGGCCCCAAAGTGTTACTGGACTGGAGCTGAAGTAAGAGGGAAGTAGGATTAAGTAACAAACTTGTGGTGGGGAGGTGGGTGCTGGAGAGAGGGAAGTGGATTTAGGTGCAAAGCTTAGGGTCAGTTTGGATACATATTCAAAAGCTCAACTGCCTTATACATACTGTCCTTTCTTCTGGACTAAATTTTTAAAGGGGCCTCAGACTGGCACCCATTTGTGCAGCTGCCTGTGCCAGTCACACACATTATCACTTGTCAGCACAAATGCACATGCAAAAAACCATTTGCTTGTGCTCAATTTATCATTGTGAATGTATTCTTTCATCTGTGCACACAAGCAACCATGCACAGAGTGAGGCCATGGTTTGGAAATTTTAGTCCCTTAAATCAGCAACATTTAGCCAGAAATCTCTCAAGAATAGACACTGGTGAAATTTCTGGGATCCCCTCTTTCTGGTTAGCCTTTAATACTATGAGAAGAATCTATCTCAGATCTTCCCAGAACTTTCAAATCTGGACCTAGCTGAGAAAAGAAATTGCAGAGGCAAATGTCAATTAAGGCTGTTGTTAAATATTATTTGTATTTTGCTAGTGCCAAGGGGCCTAATTCAAGATTGGAGCCCTGTTGTGCTGCGTGCTATGCAAACACATGGTGAGAGATTGTCCCAGACCCAAAAAGCTTACAGTCTAAATTAAAAGTGCCAAACATTTCTGAGCTTTCCAAACTGGTCAGTGCAACTCAAGTTCTAAAAATGGTATGGATTTTGTTCTTGCCTAGAACTGTGTGAGAAAAAACACCAGTCACAGCAGAGCGAGACCCAGGGGAGGGAGCCAAGGACTAAAGAGGATTTCAGCTATTTTGCTGATTATTTGTTGGTTCTTTAAAACAGGCTTTTTTTTAAGCCTAGGAGGTGACTTGCTTAGTGGTTACTGGTTGCTCACTCCCTGGTCTTGATAAGAGTTCCCATGGGACATGCAGTTCTTTTCAGCTTCTCCTGTGTGAGTTTATCTGTGAACATCAGTACAAAGCAAAGGGGAAAGAGGCCAAGTAGGTTTGTTTAATCTCTGCTGTGACTAACAATGGTGTGCCGGGCTGGCTGCTTTATAGCACAACTTGGTACAAACAATCTGACGGGACCTTTGCAGGATCCTTGGAGGAGGCACGATGCTGATAATTGGCCAGACCAGCCAGTGATTTTAAGTGCAAGGCTCAAATAAGTTTTATTAGGACCAGGCTGTGACAGGTGCAGAGTTGTGTGCTATCCAGTTAACAGTGCTACAGACCTCCTTGGCTAGATAGCTACTGACACTGTGTACAGTTCCCCCTTCTTAAGCAGTGGCAGAGTTTTGAAAGGCCCAGTAGGAGCAAGAGTCTCCTCCCAAGGCTCTGTTCTATTCAGTTTCTTATGCCACCTTCATCACTGCAGTAGCCAAGCCCCTTTCAGTGGCCCATGAAGTGATGTAACTAACACCTGTCCTACAGCATCAGGAGTGGGACCCACTGTTCTGAGTGCAGGGGTGGGCCTGTATCTTATGGCAAGCAAAGACAGCTGTGCGCTCCAGAGTGGTGACTCTAACTGTCCTCGTCCAGGCTGTGGCACATTTCCATGGCATTTAAGAATCCTTATCTTTCATCCAAAGATTACAAAGCTGGTGAGGCAGTTTATCACACTGAACATGGTCACCGTGAGTTCCCCCATCTGTTTGTTGTACATACCTGCTGTGTCCCTCATACAGAGGGATTGTCTGCACTGAGGCTGGTACAGCTGCACACCTACAGCCTCTGTAATGCAGTAGCATGGACTCTTTCTACAGTGACGATAGGGATTTTTCCATCACTGTAGGTAATCCACGTCCCCGAGCAGCAGCTGGGTTGACAGAAGCATTCTTCTAGCTATGTTTGCCCTAGGTTAGGTTAGTATAGTAGGTACAGTGTTCAGGGATGTGCGTTTTTCATTCCCTTCAGCACCATAGGTATGCCAGCCTAATTTTTAAGTATAGACCAGGCCTAAGATTGTAAGCTCTTTGGGGCATGGGCCATCTTTTTGCATATGTACAATGCCTAGCACAATGGAGTTAGGATCTCTAGCGGCTACTACAGTACAAATAATAATGGTAGGTGGGCATTATTAATTCTATTTAAATGGGAAAACTAAGGCCCAGAGGGCTTAAACTGACTCATCCAGGATCAGGCAGGCAATTAGTGACTAAGGAGTTGGGAATAGAAGCTAAATCTCCTGGACCCTGTCCTGTGCTTTAACCACTGCAGTTCAACACTGCCTCTCCTCTTCTTCTGCAATCTCAGAAATGAAAGTGTCTGTGTAAGTGAAATGAAAATGTTGATTAGAAATGAAAGTGAAATGATAGTGTCTGTCTGTCAGGCCAGGGCAGCGAGACAGACAACTGCCCTCTCCTCCCAGATGCTTCAGTAAAGAAGTAAAAGGACTCAGGTGGTACAAATCTCTCCAATAGGGTCTATCCCCCTACCTCCCCCCCCATCCCCCACTGAACGACAGTTAAATCCTTGTTATTTCTAATAGGGATTTGAAGGACCCTGAAACCCAATCCCCCATGAGGACAGAACAGGTGGGTTAGGCTGCAGTAAGTGGTGTAACTATGTAGCCATGCAGAAAGAGATAAAATGCTCTACAGAATGAGGTCTAGTGCTGGTGGTTCCTGCAGCACTCAATGACCCATTTCTCTCACCCTAGTTACAGCACAGTCTCGCTGTGGGCTGGATTGTGACAGGCCCTTATGCAGGAGATGGTGGGGATAGCAGAAGGATCCTCTCCAGCCTTGTACGTTCCACATGAGAGCCTCCCAGAACGGCAGTCCCTATGCCAGGGTTACAAAGGCGATGCACTCCTGGGCGCAGAAGACTTCTGTGTAGATCGGGATCCAAGTGCTGATACCTGGGTTGGCTGGATGTCAGGAAAGTTGACACTGTGTTGCCAATTCTTGCCAGATATTTTGCTTTTCATGAAGTTCCAGCTCCTGGAGTCATGTGATTACAAGAATCATTTTTTTAATGTCTCTAGCCCTCATGGTTGCAGAGAAAAGCTTGAAAATGTGAACCCTAAAGGCTCAAACCCAGCTGGGGATGAACGGAGTAGAAAGTTTCTAGGCTGTGGATCAAAGAGTTTGTCCCAAGTGGGTACAGAATAGACAGCATTTGGGAGCCAGTGGCTCACATTTCTTATGCACAGGGGAGTTTTAATCTAATCAGATGCCCTTATGTAGCTGGCAGTAGCAATCTGTGCTGCCCAACTTAGAAGATGCACTTGGTGGTTCGCAGATCTGGTTGAAAAATGGGAAGACTTTTGCAAACTTTTTGCAAAAATTGTATCCCCGTTTGTGTTTTTAAAAAAAAAATAAAATTGAGATTCCAAATTTCTCAAACAGCTTTTGTGTTTAGTTACGTAGTCCCCTGCACATAAGGAATAATCAGATATCAGAAGTGGCTCACTTATTTCCTGCTTTCAGGATCGGTGCTTGGCCAGTGAGATTTGATGCTCCAATGCTTCTCTTGTTTTTCTCATTGCCTTAATATGTTGTCACTCAGTATGCTGCTGGGGAGCAGTATGGCCAGATTTCTTGGACAAGACAGATTGGGCCTGCTCCTGTACTTTGAATTCAGTTTGGATGAATTATTAATGAAAGCAGATGTTTGATTCTTTTTCCTTAACTATACTCCAGACTCTGTTTTGTTCACTCCAAACAGCAGGAGGGCTCGCTGGTCTAGCCACAAAATTGTGGCCTGGATTTCTCCTGAAGTTCAGGGCTTCTCAGATCCAAGTGTGGGTCTTGTTTTATGCAGAGAGTGAGTCACAAGATTAAGATATGGATCTGGATTTCGATTCCAGCTCCCACAAAACTTCTTGAGAATTCATAGCTGGGGTCTTGTTTCAGGACAACCTCCACTCTAGAAACAAGACTAGAATTCTAGTTTGAAATTATAATTAGTCAGGCAAGAAGTCTGAGGAGTCCTGGGATAGGGGCTGAGAATAGGAGTAATGAGGAGAGGGAAGGAAGCTAGAGGATGAGGTACAGAATCAGCAATGTTCCTTTATACAAAACTTCTTCTTTCTGCATGCCGTTCTCACCAGCTCTCCTCCCCAGTCAATGTGGGTCAGTGTTTTTATTTTTAAGTGTCATTGATTCATTGAAAAGGCACGATTATGAAATGTTGGAATCTTCCACCAGGAAGGGGAACCTCCCCCAGTGAGTGACTGTCTGAAATCCTGGACAGGGAAGGGGTTAATCCTTGTGCAGCTTACATCTGGGACTTGCCAGTAACCAGGAAACAGCACAGAATGTAGAAACTATGGGACCAGCTGCAGCCTGCTGGAATTCCATTCATTTGGGGAAAAGTGCCTGTGGTCTCCGGCTCTGACATCACTCCTTTGTGCGTCACATAGAGGAATGCCTCAGCCTTGTCTCTCTTTCTGTTTTTTTTTCTCTCTCTCCTTTCTGTCAGCTCAGTGACTGACTTAGATTTGTGAGCGCTGAAAAGCAGTGAGCAGTGTTTCATGTGCCACATGCTCAGTGATAACATGAGAGGACACCATGTTTCTAAAGCTAAACTCTCTCTTTATTAAGAACTATTGACAGGGGTGCAGCACCTGCAGCTAGTATTCTAGCCATGTGCACACAGACTGACTTCCTGGTGCCTTTTCCAAACTCTTGGCAACCTGTGCTGTTCCCTTTGAGTTCCATGCAAATTGCTACAAGCGGGGGCAGTTCGCACGCACACATGGCTTGGGCTCCTTGCGTCAGCGTCAATGTTAAGTAACTCCACTGAAGCGGATTGGGTTACACCCGTGTAAGACTTTTAGTATGAGAGGAGACCCAAGACCAGGAAGTGAAATATTTCTGTTGTTGACCTGAAGTAGCACAAAGTATGTCTGAAGAGGTAGCCCACTGTGCTGGACTCACATGAGGAAGCATGGTCCTACGGTTAAGGTACTGGATTGTGATTCTGAAGAGCTGGATTCAATTCCCAGCCCTGTCACAGGCTTCCTGTATTATCAACCTACCTCTGCTGTCTCCTTTGCTCTTTACACAACAGAACAATGTGAAGAAACCACATAGGCACAGCTGGGTCCTAAATAATTGTGTTCACTAAATATGTACAACATGCAAGGTCTGGCTACATACATATTGTGGCTCTGACTGGTTTCTGGCAACTTCTAAAACACAGGGAGCACCAGTAGAGGTCTCATAAGCTATTTACAGAGATACTACCCTATTCCTATACCCTACATTCTGTGCCTCAGTTTCTCCCGCTGTAAAATGGGGATAATAATACTTCCATTCTTCTGCCTTTAGTCTGTCTTGTCTGTTTATATAATAAGAAATACTGTCTTTTGTGCTATGTGTATGTCTACAGTACCTAGCACATTGGGCCCTGATCTCAACTGAAGTCTCTACTTGCAACTATGACACACAAAAATAATGAAAATGGATATTTCTCCCTGTTTTTGGTACATCTACAAAGTCCCTCAATTCATAGATTCATAGATACTAAGGTCAGAAGGGACCATTATGATCATCTAGTCTGATCTCCTGCACAATGCAGGCCACAGAATCTCACCCACCCACTCCTGCGAAAAACCTCACCTATGTTTGAGCTATTGAAGTCCTCAAATCGTGGTTTAAGGACTTCTAGGAGCAGAGAATCCTCCAGCAAGTGACCCGTGCCCCATGTTACAGAGGAAGGCGAAAAACCTCCAGGGCCTTTTCCAATCTGCCCTGGAGGAAAATTCCTTCCTGACCCCAAATATGGCGATCAGCTAAACCCTGAGCATATGGGCAAGATTCACCAGCCAAATACAACAGAAAATTCTTTCCTGGGTAACTCAAATCCCACCCCATCTAACATCCCATCACAGGCCATTAGGCCTATTTACCATGAATATTTAAAGATCAATTAATTACCAAAATCATGTTATCCCATCATACCATCTCCTCCATAAACTTATCTAGTTTAATCTTAAAGCCAGATAGATCTTTTTCCCCCACTGCTTCCCTTGGAAGGCTATTCCAAAACTTCACTCCTCTGATGGTTAGAAACCTTCGTCTAATTTCAAGTCTAAACTTCCTGGTGGCCAGTTTATATCCATTTGTTCTTGTGTCCACATTGGTACTGAGCTTAAATAATTCCTCTCCCTCTCCAGTATTTATCCCTCTGATATATTTATAGAGAGCAATCATATCTCCCCTCAACCTTCTTTTAGTTAGGCTAAACAAGTGAAGCTCCTTGAGTCTCCTTTCATAAGACAAGTTTTCCATTCCGCGGATCATCTTAGTAGCCCTTCTCTGTACCTGTTCCAGTTTGAATTCATCCTTCTTAAACGTGGGAGACCAGAACTGCACACAGTATTCCAGGTGAGGTCTCACCAGTGCCTTGTATAATGGTACTAAAACCTCCTTATCCCTACTGGAAATACCTCTCCTGATGCATCCCAAGACCGCATTAGGTTTTTTCACAGCCATATCACATTGGTGGCTCATAGTCATCCTATGATCAACCAATACTCCAAGGTCCTTCTCCTCCTCTGTTACTTCTAATTGATGCATCCCCAGCTTATAACTAAAATTCTTGTTGTTAATCCCTAAATGCATAACCTTACACTTCTCACTATTAAATTTCATCCTATTACTATTACTCCAGTTTACAAGGTCATCCAGATCCTCCTGTATGATATCCCGGTCCTTCTCTAAATTGGCAATACCTCCCAGCTTTGTATCATCCGCAAACTTTATTAGCACACTCCCACTTTTTGTGCCAAGGTCAGTAATAAAAAGATTAAATAAGATTGGTCCCAAAACTGATCCTTGAGAACTCCACTCCAGCCTGACAGTTCACCTTTCAGTAGGACCCGTTGTAGTCTTCCCTTTAACCAATTCCTTATCCACCTTTCAATGTTCATGTTGATCCCCATTTCCAATTCAACTAATAATTCCCCATGTGGCACAGTATCAAATGCCTTACTGAAATCTAGGTAAATTAGATCCACTGCGTTTACTTTGTCTAAAAAATCTGTTACTTTCTCAAAGGAGATCAAGTTGGTTTGGCACGATCTACCTTTTGTAAAACCAAGTTGTATTTTGTCCCATTTACCATTGACTTCAATGTCCTTAACTACTTTCTCCTTCAAAATTTTTTCCAAGACCTTGCATACTACAGATGTCAAACTAACAGGCCTGTAGTTACCCGGATCGCTTTTTTTCCCTTTCTTAAAAATAGGAACTATGCCCTGGTCTACACTAGGACTTCAGGTCGAATTTAGCAGCATTAAATCGATGTAAACCTGCACCCGTCCACACGATGAAGCCCTTTATTTCGACTTAAAGGGCTCTTAAAATCGATTTCCTTACTCCACCCCTGACAAGTGGATTAGCACTTAAATCGGCCTTGCCGGCTCGAATTTGGGGTACTGTGGACACAATTTGACGGTATTGGCCTCCAGGAGCTATCCCAGAGTGCTCCATTGTGACCGCTCTGGACAGCACTCTCAACTCAGATGCACTGGCCAGGTAGACAGGAAAAGAACCACGAACTTTTGAATCTCATTTCCTGTTTGGCCAATGTGGCAAGCTGCAGGTGACCATGCAGAGCTCATCAGCAGAGGTGACCATGATGGAGTCCCAGAATCGCAAAAGAGCTCCAGCATGGACCGAACGGGAGGTACGGGATCTGATCGCTGTATGGGGAGAGGAATCCGTGCTATCAGAACTCCGTTCCAGTTTTCGAAATGCCAAAACCTTTGTCAAAATCTCCCAGGGCATGAAGGACAGAGGCTATAACAGGGACCCGAAGCAGTGCCGCATGAAACTGAAGGAGCTGAGGCAAGCCTAGCAGAAAACCAGAGAGGCGAACGGCCGTTCCGGGTCAGAGCCCCAAACATGCCGCTTCTATGATGAGCTGCATGCCATTTTAGGGGGTTCAGCCACCACTACCCCAGCTGTGTTGTTTGACTCCTTCAATGGAGATGGAGGCAATATGGAAGCAGGTTTTGGGGATGAAGAAGATGATGATGAGGAGGAGGTTGTAGATAGCTCACAGCAAGCAAGCGGAGAAACCGGTTTTCCCGACAGCCAAGAACTGTTTCTCACCCTGGACCTGGAGCCAGTGTCCCCCGAACCCACCCAAGGCTGCCTCCTGGACCCAGCAGGCGGAGAAGGGACCTCCGGTGAGTGTACCTTTTAAAATACTATACATAGTTTAAAAGCAAGCATGTGAAAGGATTACTTTGCCCTGGCATTCGCGGCTCTCCTGGATGTACTCCCAAAGCCTTTGCAAAAGGTTTCTGGGGAGGGCAGCCTTATTGCGTCCTTCATGGTAGGACACTTTACCACTCCAGGCCAGTAACACATACTCGGGAATCATTGTACAACAAAGCATTGCAGTGTATGTTTGCTGGCGTTCAAACAACATCCGTTCTTTATCTCTCTGTGTTATCCTCAGGAGAGTGAGATATAATTCATGGTCACCTGGTTGAAATAGAGTGCTTTTCTTCAGGGGACACTCAGAGGAGCCCATTCCTGCTGGGCTGTTTGCCTGTGGCTAAACAGAAATGTTCCACGCTGTTAGCTACAGGGAGGGGGGAAGGTTGAGGGGGTAGCCACGTGGTGGGGGGAGGCAAAATGTGACCTTGTAATGAAAGCACATGTGCTATGTATGTAATGTTAACAGCAAGGTTTACCCTGAAAGAGTGTAACCACTGTTTTATAAAATGTGTCTTTTTAAATACCGCTGTCCCTTTTTTTTTCTCCACCAGCTGCATGTGTTTCAATGATCACAGGATCTTCTCCTTCCCAGAGTCTAGTGAAGCTTAGAAAGAAAAAAAAAAAAGCACTCGAGATGAAATGTTCTCCGAGCTCATGCTGTCCTCCCGCACTGACAGAGCACAGACGAATGCGTGGAGGCAAATAATGTCAGAGTGTAGGAAAGCACAAAATGACCAGGAGGAAAGGTGGCGGGCTGAAGAGAGTAAGTGGCGGGCTGAAAAGAGTAAGTGGTGGGCTGAAGACAGGGCTGAAGCTCAAATGTGGCGGCAGCGTGATGAGAGGAGGCAGGATTCAGTGCTGAGGCTGCTGGAGGACCAAACCAGTATGCTCCAGTGTATGGTTGAGTTGCAGCAAAGGCAGCTGGAGCACAGACTGCCACTACAGCCCCTGTGTAACCAACCACCCTCCTCCCCAAGTTCCATAGCCTTCACACCCAGACGCCCAAGAACGCGGTGGGGGGGCCACTGGCCAACCAGCCACTCCGCCACAGAGGATTGCCCCAAAAAAAGAAGGCTGGCATTCAATAAATTTTAAAGTTGTAAACTTTTAAAGTGCTGTGTGGCATTTTCCTTCCCTCCTCCACCACCCCTCCTGGGCTACCTTGGTAGTCATCCCCCTATTTGTGTGATGAATGAATAAAGAATGCATGAATGTGAAGCAACAATGACTTTACTGCCTCTGCAAGCGGTGATCGAAGGGAGGAGGGGAGGGTGGTTAGCTTACAGGGAAGTAGAGTGAACCAAGGGGCGGGGGGTTTCATCAAGGAGAAACAAACAGAACTTTCACACCGTAGCCTGCCAGTCATGAAACTGGTTTTCAAAGCTTCTCTGATGCGTACCGCGCCCTCCTGTGCTCTTCTAACCGCCCTGGTGTCTGGCTGCGCGTAACCAGCAGCCAGGCGATTTGCCTCAACCTCCCACCCCGCCATAAACGTCTCCCCCTTACTCTCACAGATATTGTGGAGCACACAGCAAGCAGTAATAACAGTGGGAATATTGGTTTCGCTGAGGTCTAAGCGAGTCAGTAAACTGCACCAGCGCACCTTTAAACGTCCAAATGCACATTCTACCACCATTCTGCACTTGCTCAGCCTGTAGTTGAACAGCTCCTGACTACTGTCCAGGCTGCCTGTGTACGGCTTCATGAGCCATGGCATTAAGGGATAGGCTGGGTCCCCAAGGATACATATAGGCATTTCAACATCCCCAACAGTTATTTTCTGGTCTGGGAATAAAGTCCCTTACTGCAGCTTTTGAAACAGACCAGAGTTCCTGAAGATGCGAGCGTCATGTATCTTTCCCGGCCATCCCACGTTGATGTTGGTGAAACGTCCCTTGTGATCCACCAGAGCTTGCAGCACTATTGAAAAGTACCCCTTGCGGTTTATGTACTTGGCGGCTTGGTGCTCCGGTGCCAAGATAGGGATATGGGTTCCGTCTATGGCCCCACCACAGTTAGGGAATCCCATTGCAGCAAAGCCATCCACTATGACCTGCACATTTCCCAGGGTCACTACCCTTGATATCAGCAGATCTTTGATTGCGTGGGCTACTTGCATCACAGCAGCCCCAACAGTAGATTTGCCCACTCCAAATTGATTCCCAACTAACCGGTAGCTGTCTGGCGTTGCAAGCTTCCACAGGGCTATCGCCACTCGGTTCTCAACTGTGAGGGCTGCTCTCATCTTGGTATTCATGCGCCTCAGGGCAGGGGAAAGCAAGTCACAAAGTTCCATGAAAGTGCCCTTACGCATGCGAAAGTTTCGCAGCCACTGGGAAGCGTCCCAGACCTGCAACACTATGCAGTCCCACCAGTCTGTGCTTGTTTCCCGAGCCCAGAATCGGCTTTCCACAGCATGAACCTGCCGCATTAGCACCATGATGCATGCATTGGCAGGGCCCATGCTTTCAGAGAAATCTGTGTCCATGTCCTGATCACTCACGTGACCACACTGACGTCGCCTCCTCGCCCAGTATCGCTTTGCCAGGTTCTGGTGCTGCATATACTGCTGGATAATGCGTGTGGTCTTTAATGTGCTCCTAATTGCCAAAGTGAGCTGAGTGGCCTCCATGCTTGCCTTGGTATGGCGTCCGCACAGAAAAAAGGCGCGGAACGATTGTCTGCCGTGGCTCTGACGCAGGGAGGGGCGACTGAGGACACGGCTTACAGGGTTGGCTTCAGGGAGCTAAAATCAACAAAGGGGATGGCTTTACATCAAGGAGTATTTCAGGCAGGACTTCACGGAGGGTTCCAATAAGAAATGGTGCACCTAAGTTATTGTTCTTATTGGAACAAGGAGGTTAGCCTGGCCTCTGATTGATACATGGCTAGATTTACCTCGCTGCACCTTCTCTGTGAGTGACTGCAGTGTGACCTAGAGGAATGAGTCCCCTAGACAGGGGAGGGGGGGAAGCAAATGAGTACAAAACAAATCTGGTCTATTTCTTGTTTTGATCCACTCCATCTATCTTTTACGTCTTTGGCTGGCAGCAGACGGTGCAGAAGGACTGTATGCCATCCACATCTCATGGCTGCTCGGCAGAAGATGGTACAGTACGACTGCTAGCCATCCTCATCTCTTGCCTGCCCGGCAGAAGATGGTACAGTACGACTGCTAGCAATCCGTATCGCCTGCCTGCTCACCATAAGACGGTTCAATAGGACTGACTGCAGGACTAAAGAGAATGACCTGGTCAAGTCACTCCAAAATTAGTCCCTGCGCCCATGTCTGCCCAGGCACTCTCAGCCGACGTGGCCAGGAGCACCTCGGACACGACGATGACGGCTACCAGTCGTATTGCACCGTCTGCTGCCAGAAGGCAATGGGTTGCTGCTACTGTGTAGCAATGCCATACCGCGTCTGCCAGCAGCCAGGAGACATACAGTGACAGTTACCTGAGCGGGCTCCATGCTTGCCGTGGTATGGCGTCTGCACAGGTAACTCAGGAAAAAAGGCACGAAACGATTGTCTGCCCTTGCTTTCACGGAGGGAGGGAGGGAGGGAAGGGGAGCCTGACGATATGTACCCAGAACCACCCGCGACAATGTTTTAGCCACATCAGGCATTGGAATCTCAACCCAGAATTCCAATGGGCAGCGGAGACTGCGGGAACTGTGGGATAGCTACCACAGTGCAACGCTCCGGAAGTCGACTCTAGCCTCGGTACTGTGGAAGCACTCTGCCGAGTTAACGCACTTAATGCACTTAGAGCATTTTCTGTGGGGGGACACACACTCGAATATATAAAACCGATTTCTAAAAAAACGACTTCTATAAATTCGACCTTATTCCATAGTGTAGACATACCCTAGTTAGCAATTCTCCAATCATACGGTACAACTCCTGAGTTTACAGATTCATTAAAAATTCTTGCTAATGGGCTTGCAATTTCGGGTGCCATTTCCTTTAATATTCTTGGATGAAGATTATCTGGGCCCCCCGATTTAGTCCCACTAAGCTGTTTGAGTTTCGCTTCTACCTCAGATATGGTAATATCTACCTCCATATCCTCATTCCCATTTGTCATGCTACCATTATCCCTAAGATCTTCTTTAGCCTTATTAAAGACTGAGGCAAAGTATTTGTTTAGCTATTGGGCCATGCCTAGATTATCCTTAACCTCCATTCCATCCTCAGTGTTTAGCGGTCCTACTTCTTTCTTTGTTTTCTTCTTATTTATATGGCTATAGAACCTTTTACTATGGGTTTTAATTCCCTTTGCAAGGGCCAACTCTCCTTGACTTTTAGACTCTCTCACTTTATCCCTACATGTTCTGACCTCAATAAGGTAGCTTTCCTTGCTGATCCCTCCCATCTTCCACTCCCTGTATGCTTTCTGCTTTTTCTTAATCACCTCTCTGAGGTGCTTGCTCATCCAGCTTGGTCTACAACTCCTGCCTATGAATTTTTTCCCCTTTCTTGGGATGCAGGCTTCTGATAGCTTCTGCAGCTTTGATTTAAAGTAATCCCAGGCCTCCTCTACCTTTAGATCCATAAATTCTTCAGTCTGATCCACCTCCCTAACTAATTTCCTTAATTTTTGAAAGTCAGCCCTTTTGAAATCAAAAACCCTAGTTGCAGATTTATTTTTGTTAATCCTTCCATTCAGTTTGAACTGAATTAGCTCATGATCACTTGAACCAAGATTATCCCCTACAACCATTTCTTCTATGAGGTTCTCACTACTCACCAAAACCACATCTAAAATGGCATCCCCTCTAGTCGGTTCAGCAACTACTTGATGAAGGAATCCATCAGCTATCGCATCTAGGAAAATCTGAGCCCTATTATTATTACTAGGACTCGTCCTCCAGTCTATATCTGGGAAGTTAAAGTCTCCCATGATCACACAGTTTCCATTAGTATTTACTTTATTAAAAACATTAAAAAGGGCTCTATCCATATCCAAATTAAATCCCGGCGGTCTATAGCACACCCCAAGCACTATCCCAGGGGAGGCTCTAATAGTTTTCTTCCCTGATGTGATTTTTGCCCAGACGGACTCTGTCTTATCCATTCCATCGCTTCTTATTTCTTTACATTCTACCTCATCATTGATATACAATGCTACTCCACCACCTTTACCTTTATTTCTGTCTTTCCTAAACAGCACATACCCTTCAATACCCGTACTCCAGTCATGACTACTATTCCACCATGTTTCTGTTATCCCTATAATATCTGGTTTCACTTCCTGCACCAGCAGCTCTAGTTCCTCCATTTTGTTACCTAGGCTCCTCGCATTGGTGTACAAACATCTTAATTTTTGCTGTTTGGCCTCACTCACATTCTATACCCTATTAGGCACGGTCATTCTACAACCAGTATAACCTATTAGACTGGTATCCACGCTGCCCTTCCTCCTTATATACATTCTCCTACCCTGAGCTGTAGCTCACGAAAGCTCATGCTCAAATAAATTGGTTAGTCTCTAAGGTGCCACAAGTACTCCTTTTCTTTTTGCGAATACAGACTAACACAGCTGTTACTCTGAAACCTTTCTTACTTTGTTTTCTTCCCTCTCAATGCTAAAATCCGGCTGGGAGATTACCTGGACATCTCCCAACCATCTCCCCCAAATTCCTAGTTTAAAGCTTTCTTAATCAGTTGTGCCAGCCTCCATCCTAGAAGACTATTTCCTTCCCTACTCAGATGAAGTCCATCCCGAGAGAACTGTCCTCTGTCCATGAATGCCTCCCAGTGGCCATACATCCCAAAGCCCTCCTTATAGCACCACTGCCTAAGCCATCTGTTGATAGTCATAATCTTCTCACACCTTTGCTGCCCTTCTCTAGGAACAGACAGAATCCCACTAAAGATTACCTGAGCCTCGATTTCCTTAAGCGTCTTCCCCAGCCTAGCATAGTCTCCCTTAATACTTTCCAGCGAGAATCTAGCCGTATCATTTGTTCCCATATGAAGGATAATTAGGAGATTCTTTCCTGCTCCCTTTAGGATCCTTTTCAACCTCAGGTCTACATCCCATATCTTAGCACCTGGAAGACAGCACACCCTTCTATTCTCTGGATCAGCTCTGGTTACAGGCCCGTCTATTCTTCTCAGTAAAGAGTCCCCGATCACATAGACCTGCCTTTTCCTGGTGACGGTGCTATTCTCCAGTCTATCCCCTGTTCCCTCTGGCTGCAAGTTCTTTCCATTCCTATTCTCCCTTGTAATCCTCTTCAACCCATCCTGTATCCTCCTGGGGCTCATATTTGGTGTAGTCTCCATTGACTCTTCCCCTTTTCCTATAGGACTAGCCGCTCTTCTCTTCTTCCTTGCCCTTCCACCTTCAGCGACTACCTGCTGAGCCCCTTCTTCATTTTCCAACTTTGCAAACCTGTTCTTGAGCTCTATTTCTCCTTCACTAGCTCGTCTTTTCCTCTGCTTGGTTCTTTTAGTCACATGCTTCCACTGACCACTTTCCTCACCCAGTCTCCCCTCAGAATTCCCCAGTCCTGCTTCTATCTGCAAGTCTGAGCTTTTCCCTTCAGATACCTCATGTCTTTGCTCCATAATCTGCTCAAACCCCTTCCTAAACTCAACCAGATTTTCCACCTGCATCTCCAAACCTTGGATCTTTTCCTCCATCAGCTCTATCAGACGGCATTTCATGCAGACAAAACTCTTACCAGGTACCCCCTCCAGGATCATTTACATACCGCAGCTTCCACATCCAGTCATCCTCATTGTGTCTTCCACTACATGGGTCACTCCCACTGCTGCCTCTGTATCTGTCATAGCCTTCCCACCTAAATCCTGTTAATCTAATTAAGTCTTAAGCATACTTTTGATTGAAGAACAGTGTGACAATTTGTGGAATCTGTTTTTGTACAGCTTATGAATTCTGGTTGATATGAAGTTGTTATGAAAATTGTTGTATTGTGGAATGCTCTGTGTGTATGTGGAATCCACTATTTGTTGACATAGGTGAAAGCACCTTGTCTCTTCCAGACTAGATACGAAGGAGAGTCATTAACCTTAATGACTATGTCCTGGATGGAACAATTGGTATGCTAAGGACTTGGAGGTTGAGTGGGGCTGGGAGAAGCTACTTCCCCTAGCTTATCTGCAGGGGGTTGGTGAAATGTAGAGTGGGAAAATGCCCAGCAAGAGATCAAAGGAATCAAGTGTTGACGGGGGACATGTAGGCTTGAGAGACTCATAGGAAGAGGATGCTTTGGGAAGGAGAGAGCAAGAGATGGACAGACTTTCATAGGGGAGGGTGCGATTTAACTGCAGGACCAACCAAGGTCAGAGAAGGCTAGCTGGGTTAGAGAAGGCTCCATGTTTCAGAAAAGAAGTCTTTGGCTGAAAGAGATGGATCCAGGGCAGCCTGGAGGATTCTGTCCATGCCCAGAGAACTCTCCAGAGTGGTGAGGAAACTGAGGCCTAAATCTATGTATCTCTTGTGCTTCTAAGTAAATAGCAATGATGTTTTACAGTCCTGTACTGAGTCTGTTTGCGTGTCCATTGGCTTTTGTTATTGCATGCCCCTGAAGAGGTGAAACTGTAAAGCCGACAGCTCACACCTTCAATGGGTTTCTGGGGAATGTGCAAGAGTGGCTGGGGAGGCTTGGGGGAGATAACACTAGTTTCAGGGCCCAGGCAGTTAGATGGGAGGTGGGTCCCCACTGCCAAGAAGGGTGTCAGA
Organism: Eretmochelys imbricata; assembly: GCF_965152235.1. Classification (NCBI taxonomy): domain Eukaryota; kingdom Metazoa; phylum Chordata; order Testudines; family Cheloniidae; genus Eretmochelys; species Eretmochelys imbricata. Next base: position 16,347,869 of record NC_135584.1, read on the forward strand.
TACAGGGTCTGCACTTGACTGCATGCCTACAGGCCCAAAGCCAGGGAGAGTGCCTAAACTTTGCCCAGCCCAACAACAACAACAAAAAGAAGATGAGGGATTCAGTGATTACATTCCTCGCAGCAGACTGGTGAGTGAGCTCAGCTATAGCTGGGACAATCAGCACCTAATCTGATCTAACTGAAAACTTCTATAATTGCTTGTTCTGAAAGGGTTTTTTTTTTTTTTTTTTTTTTAATTCTCCACAGTATCACAAGTTTCATGGGATATGCACGGCCACCAAGAGTAGGGGTGGCACCTTTCTAATGGCTGGTAACCGGACCCACAAGGCCCCACTCCTGCTCTGCCTCTTTCCCCTCTCCTCTCCCGCTCCACCCCGAGATTACAAAAAAAAAATTGACATCTGGGCTTGTCAAATGGCATGCAGACACACAAGCCGAAAACTGGATGGGTGGCAACTCTAGCCAAGAATCCCCCCATCCCACCTCCAGACTAATGGGGACAATGCATTGTTATTAGTATTCACTGGTTATTAACTGATTCTCAGCTAGGTGGGCATGAGCTGTGGTTTAGTAAACTGTGTCTCTAATCAGTTAATCATGGTAAAATGCTGCTGTGTGGATGGAGCCATCACGGGAAAAAGCTGTAGCCTGCAACAGTGTCAGAAACGAATGAAGGGAAAATGGCTTTTGCAGAATTTTGCATTGCCTGTCACTGAGCTAATTTTGGAATAGCCAGAATATTAGATGTCTGCAGTAGTACTCTGCCTTGATATGCAAATGTTAGCCAGAGACGTAATCTATAAGGTAGTTTTTATGCAGATTTTTTCTATACTTATTTAATCTCAGTTTTTCAGAGTGCCTTTCAAATTAGTTCAAAGATTCTCCCTTTCTTTACTTATGTATACACACACACACACATCTTTATCTATATAGAAATAGACCAGCGCATATGCCCATAGCCTCATCATCAGACCCTAGCCTCATTAGCAGACCCTAAGAAGGTTTCCATGCCTACAAAATCCCCAGTAGTGTGTGCACATAGATACGTGGATACACGTCTAGCCATGTGATTGTGCAAATCAGGGCCTTACGGACACCCACAGAGCTGCTGGGACAGCACAGCAATGGTCTGTGAAACGTGTATTTGACCTGTTCAGTGTTTGCCCCTCCAATATGGGTTAATGTGGTAGAAACAGCAGATCACAAAGCCTAGTGAGGAGAGCAGGGAAGGAAAGGCAAATACCAGCACAGCTTGGAATGTAGAACAATACCATCACGAATACTGTGGCACATAGGCTGGATTTTCAGGAAAGCCCAGCTCAGCATTCAGCATACATTCAACGTGCTGAGCTCTTGTGAAACTTTGTCCTTTAGTGGCAAAGTCTTAAGCAAGCTAACAGTGTTAAACTAATAAAATCATTAGACACCTTAGAACAACGGGATTAAGAAAGAACATTTTTTCAACCTAAGTGCTTAAAATCCTAAAGAAGTGGCCAGATTTTTAGGGATTTGGAACACCCACATCAGTCATTGAGTTGACTGAGAGCTGCTAGGTGCTTGGCCACTTATTTAGGTGCCTGCCATTAAGTACACAGAGCCTGAAGATGTTGGTCTTGGTTTTTAAGGTTTGTGAGCAAGTGGCTCCTCATTTCACTGGGCCTCTTTCTGGAGCAGGAGGAGGTGGGTTCTGTCCCTGCTCTTATCCTGAAATTCAAAATGACCTTGAGGGTGCAGCCCAAGGATAGCAGTGAGTTTCCTAAATGGCCATGAACTTCAGATGGGAGGTGGTTGGTAGGCTTTGTCTTTGCAAATCACTTTGGGAGCCTCAGTGGCTGCCCCAGACCTTAGACTACAGCTCAACTGGTGCAAATTGGCATAACTCCATTTGTGTCAATGGCATGGTACCAATTTACACCAGCTGAGGTTCTGGCCCTTGTTTTTAGGTGTCTGGCTTGAACCTCACTGTGAGAGGAAAAAATGAAAGCAACAGAAGAGAAGGGACCAAGTGCAGAAGGGGCGGCAGCTGTCAGTGTTTGTACAGCACCTACCACATTGGGGTCCTGATCTGTGACTAGGGCACCAACGTGCTACTGCAATAGAAATAATAAATAATAGTGATAACAAATGATAACGCTGTGCTGGGTTTGCCTCCCTAGTCACAGATTTTGCCACCTTCCACTGGATGGGGGTGCGCTATCCAAGGGATAAGCATTGTCATCATAGGAGCTAGAACTGGGGAAAAGACTCATTAGCTGTGCAACCTCAAGAACTGGGGTCCCAGGCATAACTACATAATTTGGGAGTCCAGAGTGTCTTCATAGCTGGTGTATGTTCTTAAATAGGCTATTTAAGGCAGATGGAACAGACACCTCCTACGTCTGCTGTCATCATTTAGCAGTGTAGCTTAAAAAAAAAGTCTTCACATTTATATACTGTTCCGTTCTGCCTCTCCTTGGAGCAGTATGAAGGAAGCCACAGCCAGTGGAAGAATGTCTTTAACGTCAATCAGGGGCTGATCAAAAGGCAGCCCCACCCTCTTTCTCACGGTTTGGATGTGTCATCTGGACAATAAACATTAGCCACAACTAGGATTTTTTTTATCAGCATTAATTAAGGGCTCATTTCTCCTTTTCTCCCTTCAAGATCTTTCCCTGTTTATCACTCTATTCATAATCCACTCATACAGGAAAAGCAAGGATTATTCCAGCCCCACAAGTCATCCAGATGCTTGTGATGTTTTCCTGCCTTCTATCCCATCCTCTCTCTCTCTGTCTCCCTCCCCCTCCCCCCTTCTGTCTTCTGCCAAAACTTCCCCCATGACAAACGGCTTTCACAGCTATAGCCCTGATGTTCCATTTGAAATTCCAACACAAACTTAGACCAGCATTATCCCTAGGGGCTACAGCTTACAGCGACTACATCATGTATGGCTAGCTCTGTGTATGAGATTTAGCGTTTAAGGAACTTTTGTGGATGTCCTGAAGTGTGCAGATGGCAAATGATTGAATGTATATTAATTCTCTGGAGCAACAGAACAAACTACTTACCAATTAGGGGTCAGTCCAGCAGTCATTACATGTACACGACTCCCATCAAAGTCAATGGGAGGACTGTAGGATCATGGGTTAACCTTCAGTTATTTTCAAACACAAACCTGCTGAGTTATTGCACTTGTTGTTAACACCCCAATCTGATGTGGCAACAGGATAGCCAATAAACCATTGGCCAAAAATGTTCAAGCTTGGGTGCCCAAAGTTAAGCATCTAAATAAAAGTGGTACTTATGCTCAAATAAATTTGTTAGTCTCTAAGGTGCCACAAGCTTTCGTGAGGCTTCCAAGTGGCTTAATTTTACAGTCAAGTAGGTGCTATAAGAACTCTGCTTGTGTTTGAAAACGAGTTGTGTTTATACAAGTAAAAGCTTTCTCTGGCATGTTGGGGGAAAAGGGGGTACCGGTTAGTCGAAAATTCTGGTTAACTAAGAGTTGAACTTACCAATGGAATACCAATTTTCAAAGAATTAGAATACTATAAAATGAATTAAGTATAAAATAGTATATAGCTACTCACTAATCCAGTAGTCGTACTGCACTGCAGAGTGGTAGGTTTCTTGAAGCACTTAGGTGTATACAGGTAAAGTAGGTTCTCTTATGACACTACATATCACACTACATATCACTACGGGCAGCGCATGGCATACACCCAGATCACTAAAAATACACTTAACACTAAAAATATACTGAACATAATTTAATCTTTATTTGGTGATTCAGCAGGCACTTCAGGATCTTGCAGTGCCTCAGGGTCATCATCAACAACATCAATTATCATTGTAGATGATGTAGAAGGTGTAGGAGATTGGGCTGAATCTGTACTGACCCTATGGCACAACCTGGACACTGCTTTTTTGGATAAATTTCTGATATCAGCTAGCTTACTTGTCTTCTGCCTCTTTTGCATAGAAGTAGAGTGCATAATATGCAATTGCATAACCTCCTGGGCAGTATACCATGGCAGCCTTTCTGCAAATTTAATTATTATATCAAAAGCCGAAGCAGCCTTTCCCCCAAGTTATTTTGTCCTCTTCACTAAAATCATCTTCTTCGCTATCTTTATCAGTGTCCTTTGACTTTTCAGGTTTCAAAACATTCTCTATTATTTCTGTATCAGTAACAGTATGTGTCACTTCAACCTCCTTGTCAGCTTCAACCCACTCTTCTATCTCACTTCCAGGAAGTTGGTTGATTGGGTGTGAAGGAGTATCCTTCACCATTTCAAGAATTTGTGGCAATGTATTTTTTTCTAACTCTTACTTTAAAGCCCTCAAATTCATCTTCATCAGAAGACATTTCTGCAAACACAGCACTAGGCCACCATTTTATCCAAACTCTCCTTAATGCACAAGCAACATTAAAAATTGCATCTTTTATGTTATAACGAGATTGAAAGTCCTGTTTAGTGCCTTCATGATTGATCAGTTTTCTCAGGAAATCTCTTCTGTGATAACATTTCATATTCTGGATGATGCCCTGGTCCAGAGGTTGAATCAATGAAGTAACACTGGCAGGCAGGAAGATGGTAAAAATATTACCAGACACTAAGTCTGATTCATAAGGGTGAGCTCTACAATTGTCGAGCAATAGAATAGCTTTGCTATCTTCAGGTAAGCCTATTTTTCTAAAATGTTCTTTCACTGCAGGTACAAAAACGGGATGAAACCAATCATAAAAAATTTCTTTGTCCATCCATGAATTACCTTGTGCTTTGTAAACAACAGGTAAATGTGCAAAACCTTTGAAAGCTCTAGGATGATTATATTTTCCAATCATCAAAAGTTTTATTTTATGCGAGCCTGCAGTATTAGCACGTAAGAACAGTCAGTCTGTCTTTATTCTGCTTGAAACCAGGAGCCCTAGATTCACTTGCACCTGCTAGGGTAGATTTTTGGCAAGCAGGGCCAAAATAGGCCAGTTTCATCAGCATTATAAATTTGTTTAGGGGATAAATCATGTTCAGCAATTAAATTTCTAAAAAATTCACAATATTTTTCTGCAGCTTCATAGTCAGCCAACTTTTGTTCACCAGATTCATCTAGCTTTCTAATGCCATGATGAAGTTTAAAACACGAAAGCCATCCATCAGAAAAAGCACATGGCTCAGTCAATTGCATTTGCTTATAAAATCTTTTGCCTTTTCAATGAGCATTGGGCCAGAGATAGGGGCAACCTCCATTTGTTTCAATGAAAACCATTCATATAAAACACCATCTAGCTGCTCTGATTTAGGCATATACAGAGTATGACATTGTTCAACAGCTTTATTTGACTCCCAACTAGCAAAAAATTTGAGCAATTGTCCTTTTTGAGCCTTGATATCGTATCTCGTGGTCAAGCCAACATTGTATTCTTGCATCAAAACACTCCTATTCTCGCCCTTTTCAAGACGTGTACAAATATATATTTTATGTTTTTATGTCAACACAACTCTCTTATGTTTCTCTCCTTTGCTTTTTTGCTGGTATTTTGGATACCATAATGGTAGGGTGGCATTGATATTTTACGTTAAACACAGGAGAATACACCAAGTAATAAACTGGCCAATCACAACGGCGGATACAAACAAAGAACAGCATTCGGCTCTTTTCAGTTAACTAGAGTGTAATCCAGCTCCACTCCGAAATATTCGGGTCCCGAATAGCTTTGGCATAGATTCCGGTTAGCTTCGGCGTTGGTCCCGGTTACTAGATTGAAGTTTTGTATTGGGAGATATCAAAAATGCCAGTTTCTAAAGTGCCAGATAACACAGTTTTTACTGTATTATCACTTCAAATATCTGTGCACAGTTCATATTGCTCCTTTGCCTCATCTTGTCCATTCAGTAGAAAGTGCTTGTCACTTTGCGCTGTTATTTATTAATATTAATAATTTGTCTTACAGTAGGAGGTAGAGGCCCTGACCAAGATCAGAGTGGAAACAAAGGCACATAGAAATGATGTGTTTAGCCCAAGGTCACCCAGCAGGTCAGGAGGGAGGCTTTTAAAATCCAAATAAATTAAATTAATGTCTATCATATTATTCCTGACATCAAAATAACGTTAAAAAAATCCTAACACAAACAGTTACCATGACATTTCAGACAAGGCTACAAAGGCTATAAGCAGGAGCTACTGGTGGTAATTGTGTGACACACATTTTGAAGCAAGTCCTAGAGGAATATAATGTAGCTGAATGATGACAAGTCAAGAATGAATGGTCTGTTGTGATCATGCAGTCACACTAGGTTAGGGTTATTCCCTGCATTTGTGCCAATTGTTTCTCCTTTGTTGTTTCTTAGGAGACTCTTAAAATGTCAAAACACAATAACAGGTTTCAGAGTAGCAGCCGTGTTAGTCTGTATCCGCAAAAAGAAAAGGAGTACTTGTGGCACCTTAGAGACTAACAAATTTATTAGAGCATAAGCTTTCGTGAGCTACAGCTCACTTTATCGGATGAAGTGAACTGTAGCTTATGAAAGCTTATGCTCTAATAAATTTGTTAGTCTCTAAGGTGCCACAAATACTCCTTTTCTTAAAACACAATAAGAAATAATAATAGCAAACAAGAAAAGCCAACCCTTTGTATTATGTGGAAAATAACAGATCTACACAAAGATCAGAGAGTATTCTGGGGAATAACATTTACAAATCTATGGCCCCTAAGTCCTATGGAGCAATCTGAGACCTGGTCCACACTTAAAACTTTTGCTGTCATAGCTATGTAGGTTTAGAGTCTGACAAATCCAAGCCCTCACTGACTTAGCCATTTTGGCAAAAGCTGTAGTGTAGATGCAGTTTATACCAGAAAAAAGTGCTTTTGTAGAGCTTATTTAGTTCAGGGAACTGGTATAAGCTATACTTTACTGGTATGTGATGTGTCTCTGCTAGGAGGGTTTGCCAGTGTAGCTATACTGTTAGTTGTTCTGGCAAATCCTTTCTAGTGTAGACAAGGCTTTATGGTATTTGCAGGAATAGCTGTAACATGCACCAGTAAGAGCTGCTGTTGCTATTGCAAGTAACTTCTGAGAGGGTGTTTGTATGCACTGGACACTGGACGAGGTGTTATGATAGCTTCTTAACAGGGGTCATTGTAGTCCAGTAGTATGCTCATGTATAGGGTAATACCAGGAACATAGAGAACTCTACTTTTAGGAAATGCTTGATGGGAGAGGACAATATATATATGGAGGAAGGAATAAAGACTGAATGTTGCACTGACTTGGCTCTCCTTTGTATATGAGGGTTTAAAGGTGTGTTGTTAGAACGTGTTAGCTAACATGTTCTAAACGTTTAGTTTAGACAAGGTATACAGCGTTTAGCGTGTGCTAAGCTGGTCAAATTAGGCGATGTCTACACTAAGGAAAAGGGTATTTTTTTTAACATGTTAGCTAGCCAAGTAAGCCCTAAGGGGAGCCTAGAATTTATTTCAACCACTACATTTGTTAAAACTATAGTTTACCTTGTCTGCACTAGGATTTTAACGTGTTAGCCAACATAAGTTAAAAATACATCTTTTTCCCCCTAGTGAAGACAAGATCTTAAAGGGGGGAGCCTAGGCTTTAATTTGACCAGTTTTGCATATATTGAAGCCTACGCTAACCTGTCTCCGCTGGGTTTTTTTAGACCTTGTGTACACTTGTGGCAGCATGTAGGGTACATGTAGCTACATGTGACAGTGGCAGTGAAAGGCAGGCTACATCCACACTTGCTGCGATGTGTAGCTACACGTGGCAGAGAGAGGCTCCAGCAGCAGGGAGGCACACTACGCTGCTGAAAATAGCGGTGTAGACATGGCCTTGTAAGATTTATACCTAGGGTTCAGGTGTGTAAGGCACTCTAGTCTATTCACCTAAGCAGTGCCTCACTGCTGACACTGCTATTTATACCTGTGTTAAATGGGCATGCAGCGTGTGTGCCCTACACGACCCCATAAATGTAGACTTATCCTAAATATGTTAGCTAATATGTTCCAACAACACATCTTTAAATCCTAGCCTAGACAAAGCCTGGGAAGAAAAACAAGTTCCTAAACCTGCAAGCAGGAGTACTCCCATTGAAGTCTCTGAAAAAAGGGCTTGGTTCTCTAAGGTGCGACCGGCCTCCAATGCACATTGACGTCACTGGTTGATGGGGGCACTCAGCACGTTATCAGACTAAATCCTGAAGCCACACATCGGATTCTATTCAGTCCATTCTCCGGGAGAGCTCTCATTGGCTTTATTGGGAGTTTTGCTTGAGTAAGGACTGAGTAAAAACAGTCAGGATTTGGCCCAGTCAGGGACGGTCCTAGACCAAATGGTGCCCCAGGCAAGGAGCATCTTTGCCCCCCCTCCATTTGTTTAACTTTTGATTTCCTTATTTTTATTGCATTTGTTGCATATTTCACAACTTTGATGCCTGAGTTGCATGTGTGATTTATCCTTGTCATATAAGATGATAAATTTGCATGCTGTAAACCTGTATTTATTCATGCCATATATAAGCAAATAAAAAAGAATTAGTTTCCTCTAAGCTTATAAAAGAATTTAATTTTAAGAAATACCTGAAATGTAGTAACATCAAGAAATTGAACTGGGCACCAACGTTGGATGGACCAGTATTAAATAGTGTTACAGTAGGTGACAGCCTTAGAGTGTTAACCCTAGACCTTTAGTTCAAAAGGTCACTTTTCTCACCCTTGCTGGTCTCTCACTTCACTTCAGTTTGTTCTTATAGCTCACTGATTGACCTGCAACACCCCTTATATACCCGTGAGGGCATGGCTGACAACGTTCTAGGAGGTTTGAGGAAAATGTAGTTCTCAGGAAGTCTGGAAGGTTCCATGAGATTCTACAAAGGTCCAGAATATTGTAGGAGGTTAGTGAAAAATGAATCCACGTGCGGAATACCTGAAACATGTTACTTAAAACATTCTATTTTCCTTTCTCTTGCTAACAAAAACGGCACCCCTGAGCCCGGCACGCCCAGGCCCGGCACCCCAGGCAGTTGCCTGGGTCACCTGCCCCTAAATCCAGCCCTAGGCCCGATGGGACTATTTCTGTGTATAAGGACTGCTCATGTGAGTAAGAGTTGCGGGATTGAGGCCTGAGGGCCTGATCCAGAGGCAGCTGATTTCTATGGGTTTTGGATCAGACACCAAAAGAAGAGCCTAGCTTTGAAGGGGATGCATTCAAAGAAAAACAAAGTCTTAAGGCATCATTCATGTCGCGCACTTAACCTTAAGAGTGAAACCACCAAATCCATCCCTGTGTGTGATCTAAACCAAGTTGGAATCCCAGCCTCCAGATACCAGGGAAACATGTCTGTGTTATTGTAACCACACTCATTCTCTGGTTGGTGGTTTTTCTAAATCCAGTCTGAGCATTATTATTGTTACTGGCCATTTCATTTATTTTTAATTTTCTGTTGTTTTGCTTTTAATTCCCCCTTGAATTTGAGTGGCTCTAATGAACTTTGGGAGCCTGTTGGCTTGGGTCTGGGAGAGCCAAGAGTACTTGGATAGATGTCTCCCTTGCTGAGCTGAGAAGACAGACAGACTGTGCTATTCATTAGAGCCTCAAAGCAGGAAAACAATAGTTAAACATTGTGCTTGCTGTTTGGTTGCTGGCTTCATGCCCACAAGACAGAGACACTGCAATGAGTGATGTGACTTTGCTTATTTTTACATACACTAAATTTAAGGCAAAATAAAATGTGAAGCTCTTCTCTAGATGCGTTTTGTGTTTACGACGGATATCCAGAAATACCATGGATGTATCAGTGCCCACATCTACAGGTATTTCACATTTATTAATTTTCAGATATCGGTAAGTGCCAAAAATGGTTTATTGGCAAACAAAGCCTCCACTACTCCCCCTTTTAACGCATGCCAGTTGGCTGTTTGCCACTAATTCTTTTCAAGTGCTCTGTGCCAAAGTCATCAGAGCCCAAGGAAAATGAGAGACTTAAAGGAGAGAGCTAAACTCAGCATTACAAATTCTACTTGGAAATTATTTTTAGCTAAATATTACTTTATTTAGGTTATACCAAGCTGATACACTCCCCTTCCCTGACATCCGCATGCTACAATAGTCCTTGAACACACCCTGAGCCAGGATATGCACGGCACAAGATACACCATCTTTGTAGCCAAAAACACACATTGTCCACCACACACACACACACACAAATGTACACAAGCATGTGGACACACAGTATTAGGGGTAGGGGAAATTTTCCAGGGCCCCATCGCTCCCACAGAGCCCATTTCCCTATTCACCTTGCTACCCAGCCTGCCTTCCTTGCTCTTTGGGGGGCATATGGGCAGGACAATAGCTGGTGAGATAGGGAGGCAGCATCAGAAAACAGCTGTAGCAGATGGATCTGAGCACTTCCTTCGGCTCACCCTGGTGTAACTCAACTAGATTTTCCTGAATTGAGGGGAATAGTCTTTTTATTTGTTCAATCTGAAGTTTCAATAGCGGCCTGTGTCTGAGGTATTGATATTGTCGGTATCTGTGCGTGTGTGTGAGAGAGAGCTTTGGTGTTCATGTGACTATACTTGCTTAGCAAGAGGAATTCAAAGAAAAGTGACAAAATGGCAACATTTTAAAATGCTTTACTGAAAAAAATGCCACAGAACATTTCACTTGCCCCTTCAAGAATTTCAGAGCTCTATTGTGTCAAGTCTGGAGACTGATTTCAGTCACTGACATGTAAATCGGAGGGATTTGGGTCTTTCAGTTATGGAGCCCCGACTGACAACCCAGTCGAAAAGGTTGTGCTGTGATTTCCTCTGAAAACAGAACTGAAACCCTTCTGCTCTTTGCTTTAATGACTGAGTTTAATTTGCAGACTTGGTTTGCAATGAAATGGTGTGCATGTGCCCACATGCACGCACACGCATGCTCAGGGTTACTGAGAAGGATGGGTGAACCTCTTGTAGTTAAAAGTTTTGCTGGCCTCTTCAATTCCTTGTATATCAACTTGCTTGGCAAATGCTACACCGTTTCTCTTTGCCCCCTGTAATTTATATCCTTATTTTCCCTGAGGGTGATTCAGTTTAAACATACGCACACGCACCAAATTAACAAACATATTCCTGGACCTAAGAGGAAGCATGTGTTATGGATTAGGGAGAGAAGCACACTTTGAAAGCTCAGCTGGCCCTGTACATGGTAACTATTCTGCATTAATTTTTCCATGAGATTGCCATTGTCTTCATCTCTGCTACTTTCCCAAGTCTGTCTCTCTCTCTCTCTCTCTCTCTCTTTTTCTGTCTGCGTCACTCTTTGTTCCATTTTTCATCCTCTTTGTCACTAGATGTTTTTCTCCTAGGTGCTAACTCCGTGGCTGCTCCAGGGTGCTCAGCACCGGCAGAGCTGGATTATTCTTTTGTAGGCCCCTGCCCGTGGACCATGGCCCCACCCCCACTCTGCTCTCACTCTGTCTTGAGGCCCCACCCACTGCTTGCAGAGAGGAGCACCCACCAGCAAAAACAAATGTCAGCGCTTGTGGTTTTTCTCCCTCCTAAGCCTTGTGTAAACTAGGGTTTGGAACCTAATGCGTGTTAACACCCTAGCGTATGGCTGTATTTTGAGCTGGAGGTGTAAACCCCCACTGTCTCGATCAGAGCTAGTGTGCTAATAATAGAAGTGTAGCTGTGGCAATGCAAGTGGTGGGAGGGGCTTGCTGTCCCAAGCATGTACCTGGTGTCTCAGACACGTATGTACTCAGGGTGTGTGTCCCGTCCTGCTGCTTGCGCTCTCTCAGCCATACTCAAATGCAAAGTGTAGACAAGGCAGTGGACCTTTAACACGTTAGACTGGTTGCGTTAAAGCCTAGGGCTTGTCTACACTGCCCCACTGTTTGGACTATGGGAGTGTAAATGGTAGTACCAAAGTGCTGCTTGGTAGACACCGTGTGCATGCTGCGGGGGCGAATGAAAAGGTTCCTACTCGCATTAATGTAGCCCTGTTTCAAGTCCCATAACCGAGAACGTGGAACCTTTGAGTTCACACCCGCAGCATCCATACGGGGGAGTTACAGCGCAGCACTGTGGTGTATGCTGCCATTCATACCCTTGTAGTCCGTATTACGGGGCAGTGTAGACATAGCCTAGGAAACCCCTTCCAAATCCCTAGATAAGCCCGTAGTTTCTCATACGTGGACTATTAACCCCACTCCATTTGAACTAAGCTATCCGCTTTTATATAGGTTCTTATACCACCCCTATTACCACAGCACTTGAGCACCTTTCAGTAGTGCATTAAGAGATCTGACTAATATCTGTTGTGTGGTTCATTCTGTCTCTCTTATCCTCTTCCCAGGGAGAGAATTGTTTGTGCAATGGAGTATTTTGGTTGCGTTTTTTTAGATTTTCTTAAATGTACCCACTGCTGTGTGTTTATGTTAGAGAAGGCGGGTTCAAGAAGCAGGTGGCAGTGAGGTTTGTGATGGTCTTAAGTTCCTGTAGGAGTTCATTGCACAGTCTCTGGCCAGTGCCAGAGAAAGCTCTGTCTCCTGCACGGATGAGCTTTACCTGAACTGGATATTTGAACCCTCGATATTTGGCTTGTTTAGCCTAACAATAAGAACTTTGAGGGGAGATATGATTCCTCTCTATAAATACATCAGTGGGATAAATACCAGGGTGGGAGAGGAGTTATTTAAGTTAAGCACCAGTGTGGACACAAGAACAAATGGATGTAAATTGGCGAGCGACACGTTTAGGCTCGAAATTAGGCAAAGGTTTCTAACCATCAGAAGAGCGAAGTTCTCGAACAGCCTTCCAAGCGGAGCTGTGGGGGCAAAAAATCTAACTGGCTTCAAGACTGAGCTTGATAAATTTATGGAGGGGATGGTATAATGGCATGTGGCCCATCAGTGACTGCCAGTAGCAAAAATCCCCAATGGCTGGAGATGGGACACTAGATGGGGAGGGCTCTGAGTTACTACAGTGAATTATTTCCTAGGTGTGTCTGTCTGGTGGGTCTTGTCCACATGTTCAGGGTCTAACTGATCACCATATTTGGAGTTGGGAAGGAATTTTTCCCCAGGTCAGATTGGCAGAGACCCTGGGGGTTTATCACAGTCTTCTGCAGCATGTGGCACAGGTCACTTGCAGGTTTAAACTAGTGTAAATGCTGAATTCTCTAATTCTAAGTCTTTAAAGTATGGTTTGAGAACTTCAGAAACTCAGCCAGAGGTTGTGGGCCTATTGCAGGAGTGGGTAAGTGAAGTTCTGTGGCCTGCACCGTGCAGGAGGTCAGACTAGATGATCATAATGGTCCCGTCTCGCCTTAAAATCCATGAGACTCTAGGGAAAAATGAATGTACCCTTCCCTAGTGTAAACACCTTGGAGAAGACAGAGAGAGGTGGGCAAAGATAAGCTGGGGGTTGGGAATGAGGGAGAGCGAGAAGGTCATTGATTTTATTTGCCCCTTTCCACACCCCAGGAGCTGAGTTTTCCTTCCCCCTTCCCCAATCCCAGCATGTTATAACTCTAGTGAAATCAAAGTGTTCAATAAGCAAGGAATTGGATAGGGGCTAAATTCTGTCCCTGTGTGTGTGTGTGTCTTCATATGTCTACAACTCCTTCTGGAGCTAATAGGAGATGTGCATGTGTAGCTAAGGTCAGAATTTGGCCCTTGGAGTGTAGCAACTGTTTGAATCAATTCAGTAGTCATTCTTGTATACTTGGCTGTAGCTCTCACACAGCCATACCCAGCACAACCTGGTTAATTGCATGAGGAACGTTTAGCTGGACACAGGGTTATCCTTGACTTAAAAACAAAAACAAAACAAAAAATCATGGAAATTTTTAATTTCCACTAAGAGTGTCCCCGGAGCTGGGCAGGTACAGTCTGTGGTGACTCTGAGTTGGGGCACGATGTATCTGAAGCCAACTCCAGTTTAGCCCCTTTGGAAGTTGGTGCTCAACTTCCCTTCGAAATTCCGTGGGTGCGGTTCAGCCATCGTGAGAAGAGGTGACTGAACAGCAGTGGACGAAAGGGCTGGGGGAGTGGTAGGGAAGAAGCCAGATAGACTCAGTAAGTGCTGAAACAGGCCAGAGGGAGAGAGGAAGGGTTGGAGAGGCCTCCAGGTTAAAAGCCAAAGATTTCCAGTCAAAAGCCAGGAAGGCTATACACATAAGTGAGTGGGTGGCTAGTGGAGGGCAGCCATGTGTTCAGAAGTCCTCGGATTCACTGCCCCACGTTAATACTAAACTTGTACTTTTTAATCCACAGCTGGCTAGGAAGGGAGGTTTTCAGTGTAAACAACAGTGGGATCTGAGTCTAAAAGCCAGACTGGAACCTCAAGCCACATGTCCGGTACTGTACTTGTTCTCACCAAACGTCAGCTGGAGGCAGATCTTTTTGATCATATTCTGCACGTTGTACTGTATTCTGATGATTCACTTCCTGCCGTTGCCCTTTTTGCTTGCTGCTGCTTCAGGACTGGATCCTGCAGCCCCAGCTGAAATGTTTGTGTGCACTGTGCTCCGTCCTGGCGCCTGCCTTAACGCAAGGGACGGCTGCTGTGTGTCTAAACTGCTGTGTCATACTCAGTTATTAATGACCAAAGAGCCACATGATAAAAAGTTCTGGGAAACTCAGGGCAGATTCCAGGAAAGGGGTCAACAAGTTCAGTAAACAGATTTTGTTAGAACTTGAACGGAGACCAAAAAAAGCTTCACTTGGATTCTTTTACTTTGTGAGCATTACTGAGTCTCAGAAGGTCTATGAATGGCAGAAAGAGCAAAGCATTTCTTCCAGAGGATCATCTTTTTTCCCCCAATTGATTTTTATGTCATTGCTAGTTTTCAAGGCTGTCCTTAACAATACTCCCTGGGAGCTTTATTCATTTGCATTCTTCAGTTAGTTTTGCTGTTTGCTGCTGAGCAGATGCAGTGTTCTATCCCAGAGGTGGCTGCTTTCTAGTTGTGGTTCAGTGTATGGAGGGTCAGATTCTGCACTCAGTTATCCTCGTGTAAATTCAGAATGCTAGATTTACACCAGTGTGTGTTACACAATGCTGAGCACATTGTTGACGTTTCACACATCATCATTGGTAACCTAATGTAGTGATAGAATATGGCCCATAATTTGTATCTGAGCTTGCTTAATTTATAAAAGCCCTTGGGGATCTTTCACAATACAAGATGCTATATACATTCAGGATGTTCCTGTTAGAATAGATTGGAAATTCTGTGTGTAGCAGTGCAGAAGAATCAGCATTTTTTGTTACCAACTGAGGGCCGTTTTGGTGTTGTGTATGAAAGGAGCTGGTTTAGTGTCAACAGACAGGTGGCCACATTGCAGTAGTAACCCATGGCAAGTGGCACTAATTGGCTGTATGTATTGGTAATGAGCCCAAGGATTGAATTGGCTGGTACTCAATAAAAATAATTTTTTCAGTAAATTGTTTCTCCTAAAGTAATTGATTTTACATTCACTCTTCTGCACTTTAATGAAGACCCAGCTACAGCTCTCTCTCATTGATCATGCTTTTCAGTGCTGTGCTGGCTTTTTCTTTTTACTCCAACACTCCCAGTTGCCTGGCACTGGATATGATATAACGTAATTGATCAATGTGCTGGTCCATTGGTTTGATGTGTTGAAAGAAAAGAGAAATTTGAACACATCTTCCTTTGAAAATGACCATTAAGATACCCAGCTAAGTATCATTAATATGTAAGTGTTGTTATGCCCATTTTAGAAATGGAGAAATGAAGGCATAGGGGTTAACGGCCCAAGCCAATTCCTACAGAAGTCAAAGGAAAAGCATCCACTGAGTTCAGTGGGAGCTGGATCAGGTTTTAAGTGACTTGCCCAAGATCACATGGCATATCAGTGGTAGGGCTGGAAATAGAACCCAGGTCCTCTGCCTCCTAGTCAGAGCACCTATCCACTGGCCCATATTTGCAAACTATTACAGAAGCCCAGTCCCCCCTTCTAATGTCTCTTTGCTTTTTACCATAGAGTGCTGCACCATGTGATAATGTGTAACAGTCTTTACATAGTTGGCATCTTCTATCCTCAGAGTCCAAAGTACTTCATAGACTTTAGTGATTGCCCTAAGTGTTGTCATTCCTTCCACTGGATTGCAGCTACTTCTGGAGAGAAACACAGCAAATCGTCAGCAGAACACAGCAGTTTTTTAGTGGGGGAAGTGAAGAATGTTGCATCTGTTTGAAACTAGTAGGGGAATTTTAGAAAGACAGAGTGGAATTACCCAGTCTGGAATCTGATTTCAGTACAGGCGTTAACTCTTGCAAAAGGAGCCACAGGATTTTTAAATGACCACACTGGTCAGGAGTTCAGTTTTGCATCTCATCCTCAGGACGGCATACCCAGCACCACAGTGCCTCCTACCACCATGCATGGGGATTGGCTCTCTCCTGACTCAAAGGGTCATCGCATTAACACCATTCTCAGCAGCACCTAGGTATAATCCTTGTGCTCAGAACTCAGCATTCTAAATGGGTGCTCCCAGGTTACCAGTGCAAACCTTTCCAAGGACCTCAGTTCAGCATAGCCAGCCTACTGAACACCCTTGGCCAAAGGCAACGTTCTTTAGCAGTTCCGTGGCATCAAGTATCAATAGTTCTGGTCTAATGCAGATTCATTGCAGATACTCTTCAGGTTTTGCAGTTCATGCCAGTATGGAAGATTCTTTAGTCTTTGTTTCATGCCAGAACTGCATATCGGCAAAGATCCTTCATCTCCACCTCACATTTACATACCACACAGGTTGCATCTAAGGGCTTGTCTATACAAAAACTTAGTGCACAGCAAGCTGGGATGTAAATCTACTCCACATCAATGTGCCCTGCAAGCAGTATCCATCTGGACTCTGCTGCCATGTGCTAGAAGTTCTCTAGTGCATATTAATGCACTAGACCAAAGGTAGGCTTGGAAGTATTCAGTTTCTATTGATAAATGCCAGTAAACATCGATTTCTCCATACAAACACAAACCACCTAAAATATTTCCATCAGTGAAAACTGAAATTTACAGATGGGCAAAGTTTAAAATATAAAAATAAAAAAAAGGCTACTTGAGAACTTTAAATGAGAATTTGATATAAGGTATATTTTGACATGCACTGTTGACGGCTTGTGTGTTAATGGTTATAAAGCTTTTCGTTTTTGACTCTGAACATCTACTGTCATTAAGTAATTATTCTCTGACACCCCCCCATTGTCTGACCTCCCTATAGTTTCCTGCAACTGTGAAAATTTAAATAAATAAAAATAGAAAAAATGCTTAGAAAAAACATCGAAATTATCTGTCAAAATTATTAAAAAAACAAAAATAAAAATTGAATTCTGCCAAGCCTAGTTACCGCACATTAGGGAGCTTTCAGTGGATGGCAGCAGGGTCCACATGGACAGTTAGAATACGGCAGGCTAGCGCATGGTAGATTTACACCCCAGCTTGATACAAAATAAATGTTTGTTTAGACAGAGCCTTTGAAACAATTTCCAAATTGTCTCATGAAAAATACAAGCTTCCCTGAACTGTTCAATTTTCTCTCACACACAACGGAAACAGACACATTCAGTCCTTCTTTAGAAGACGAGAACAACAAAAACAGAAAGAACAGAAGTTAATACCTTATAAATGGAGCTGGGCAAAAAAAGGTTGGCAAATGGTAAACTTGGTGAAAAATGATTTTTTCAGGCCACCAAAACTATTCACAAATTTGGGTTGAATTTGGTGAAAAGACTGGGGAAAAAACAGATTATTTCCCCCCCAGAAATATCTAAATGTTTTGAATTTTTGTTTCAAACCATCTAGTTTAAAAACCAAACAAATAAAAAAGCTGAAAAAATCCAAAAATTACCCAAAACTAAACAAAAATCTGAAAAAAAAATCATTTGGAGTTGAACTAATGTTTCTCTTGAAACTAATTTTCTTTTTTCAGTTTGTGTTTCAGTGAAGAAAAACGGGGGAGGAGGGGAAACTAGTTTCAGTTTGTACTTAAATTAATTTTATTTTTATTTTTTGGTTTGGTCCACGGAAATCTGTTTGTTCGAACAGCTTTACTTATGAAAATAGTGTCTGTCTGTCTGTCCATCCACTGTGGTAGGCTGCGCCGCACTGAACTGAACAGAAAATGACCACCCGTCTCAGCAGACAGCAGAGTCTTCAGATGTTTAAAGGTGTAGTACACTGTAAACAAAAGCATAAATTAAGGAACTATCTAAATACATCACACTCTTCACCTCCAAAACTTGAATTAAACTCTAACCAAACCGTTCTGGTGTTTTTTGGGGAAAAAAGACTGCTAGGTTCCAAGTTTCATCTGGCTCTTTAAGGGGAAGTGCCAAGATACCATGAGAGGCTGCTCTTGCTGGATTCCTGACTTGTCTGAAACAAGAAACAGCAGAGGTCCAGTGAGAGAGACCCTCATCTCTCAAGACCCCCAGCAAACACAAAGGGGCTGGAGATAGAACTAACTGGAAAATGGGGGCGAGGAAGCGGTGTTCCATGACAAATTTTCAAACAAAAACTCCAAAATTTGTGGCTGAAAGCTACTTTTTGGCCAAAACCAGTTTTCAATTAAATCTCAAAATTTCTGGTGAAAAGCGCGTACTTTTCAGAAACAAACAAACCCCCTTGTTTTTCCATTAAAAAAAGAAATCCGGTTCTTGGGAAAGTGAAGATCGTGGAATGAATTGCCTTGATTTGGTGCTATACTGAAAATAATATGCAGAAGTGATCCAAGCAACTGTGTCCTGTTTATATCTTGTGGTCTTATGAGTAACCATAGTGGAAAAAAACAGGAATGAAAAGATAACAATTACGATGAAATTAAATTAAATAAGCCGGTGACTCATTACAGGGCAATAAAAACAAAAACAAGATATTTTAGGGCTGAATAATGTCAGCAAAATTAAAAGAAATAACAAATCAGAAATGGCTAGATTAGTTTTGCTGTGTAAATTGTCGACCACAATGGGATGATTAAAATGAGGGAACTGAACATTCTGATATTCAATGAAAGGTGGATGAATTCAGAATGTGTTGTTCACAACATATCTACCATGCTCTGGGAAAAACACTGACTTCAGTAAAAAGAAAAGGAGGACTTGTGGCACCTTAGAGACTAACCAATTTACTTGAGCATAAGCTTTCGTGAGCTACAGCTCACTTCATCGGTGCATCCGATGAAGTGAGCTGTAGCTCACAAAAGCTTATGCTCAAATAAATTGGTTAGTCTCTAAGGTGCCACAAGTCCTCCTTTTCCTTTTGCGAATACAGACTAACACGGCTGTTACTCTGAAACTGACTTCAGTGAGACCCAAATTTGACACTAGATCCTTTGTAGGATCAAATTCTGCACCGATATAAATCAACACGGCTATGTACCAGTGTAACTGATGGGTGGTATTTAGCCTACAGTAATTCAGTGTTTTGCCCAAACAGGATTAAATCTACATATTACACTGGTTCTGGACCACAACACCTATACATTTGTCTGCGACCTAACTTTTTAACACAGAAACCTTTGCATGTCTACACTGGCAATGAACAGTGCTGCAACTTTCTCGCGGAGGGGTGTGAAAAAACACCCCCCTGAGTGCAGCAAGTCGCAGCGCTGTAAAGCGCCACTGTAAGCAGTGCCCCAGCGCTGGGAGCTGTGCCCCTTGTTGAGCTGGGGTTTTTTTAGCGTGTGGGAGAACTCTCGCCCAGAGCTGCGGCGCAAGCACACAAGGCACGTTGAAGCGCTGTAGACTAGTGTAGACTAGCCTTAGCTTTAAAAAGATTTTGCAGACCTCCCCAGTGTTTTGTTACAAATTCAGTGTTCACCCCATGGGCAGGGAAAGTAAATTAACGCTCATGAATCTTCTGAGCAAACCAGAGACCAGTTTTGTATGAACCAGCTGGGACAATCTGTGTTTGTGCGTTAAGATCATGTGAAATGTGACATGAAATTCATGGGCCTTGACTGAGCTTTGCTTGAGATTTTTGATCTCCTTTGCATTCAAGGGCTTGTCTACATGGGGACATTCAGGAAGATTAATCTGAATTAACTAAAGGTGTGAATTTAAAGTGGGTTAGTTAAACTGCATTAAACTGTTGTATGAATACTCTCATTCAGAATTAAAGTGACCTTAATTCAGTGTTTCTTCATTCACTTTTGAGCTAAGGACTTCTCTATTTGAACAATTAGTTCATGCAAGCTGGGGTGTGAATCTACCTGCCCCCCCCCCCCCGCCTCTTTGAAACAGCACAAGATCAAAGCACATTCTTCTTCTTCTTAGTCTATGCCCAACATGCCTCAGGTGGCACATGACCAGGATTCATCACCAACTTTGGTCCGCTGGTTAGAAACTGTAAATACACATTAGCAGATTCCACTCAGACAGTTAGTCCATGGCAGGCTAGTGTGGGATAGATTCATACCCCAGCTTGCTGTGAAGTAAATGTCCATGTAGACAAATCCTATACTGAACTGAATTAAGGACATTTTAATGCTGAATGAGATTATCCACATGGTGTAATGCAGTTTAACTAATCCACTTTACATTCACACCTTTAATTAAATCAGATTAATTTTCCTGAATGTTCCTGTGTAGACAAGCCCAAAATTTAAGGGGGTGGGGAACACAAGCCCAACCAGAACTGCTCAGAATTATTTGCACAAGCACCTCCTCAGAGAAAATGCCATTTTCCTCACCTTTTGTGCTTTGAAGCAGCTGTGGATTTCAGTTATTTCTTTTCTGTTGCAATTGTTCAACGTTTCCCTCCATACTTTCTAAAATAACAAACCCCAATCAACCCAGAACAGCATCCTTGCAGTGAACCAGGTATAATTAAAGCACTTTGAACCTTTCAGATACCCAATGTTGTCTGGGTTACAGAATTATTTCCAGCATGGTATGAAGCTGTTACCATCTGCTGGTTGTTGAACAAACCGAGGGCATGTCTACACTGGCAAAGTTACAGCGCTGACAGTTACAGTGCCGCTCAGAGAGTGCTGAAGGAAAACCGCTGTTGTGTGTTCACACTGACAGCTGCCTGCCCAATAGCGTGTTCACACTTGCGGCACTATTCGGAGCAGTGCACTCTGGGGCAGCTATCCCACAGAGCACCTCTTGCTCTTTTGCCACTAAGACTTGTGGGCAGGCGGAACGGGTCGCAGGGCGTCCTGGGTCCTGTCCCAATGCCCCGTGATGCATTGCGTCGCATCCCAGCAATCCCTGTGCTTCCGTCCACATTTGGCACCATCTTTCAACGGTTTGTGTACTGCACGCCACGCCCTGCCGTGCCCTGCCTCTTTCTGGGTGCAGGAATGGATCCCGAGCTGCTGACCAGTATGCTGTTTGCACTGACCAACATGTCACGAGTGGCAGTGGAGTTATTCCTTAAACTCCAAAGGCAAGAGGAGTGTGACATTGATCTCACCACACAAAGTAGCTATGACACGAGAATGCTTGTGGCATTCATGGAGGTGCTGACCACAGTGGAATGCTGCTTTTGGGCTCAGGAAACAAGCACTGAGTGGTGGGATCACATCGTGATGCATGTCTGGGATGACGAGCAGTGGCTGCAGAACTTTCGCATGAGGAAAACCACATTCATGGGACGGTGTGATGAGCTCACCCCAGTCCTGCGGCACAAGGACACAAGAATGAGAGCTGCCCTGTCACTGGAGAATGGCGTGGAGATTGCACTGTGGAAGCTGGCTACTCCAGACTGCTACCGGTCACTAACCAGTTCGGAGTGGGAAAGTCGACCGCTGGAGTCGTGTTGATGCAAGTGTGCAGGGCCATTAATCACATCCTGCTCCGAAAGACTGTGACTCTTGGCAACGTGCCTGAGATTGTGGATGGTTTTGCACAAATGGGCTTCCCTAACTGCGGAGGGGCGATAGATGGCATGCACATTCCAATTCTGGCACCAGACCACCTAGCCACTGAGTATGTTAATCGCAAGTGGTATTTTTCAACGGTTCTCCAGGTGCTTGTGGGTCACCGTGGGCATTTCACAAACATTAACGCAGGCTGTTCTGGAAAGGTGCATGACGCGCACACTTTTTGGAACACTGGCCTGTTCAAGAAGCTGCAAGCAGAGACTGTCTTCCCGGACCAGAAGATCACCATAGGGGAAGTCAAAATGCCCATTGTGATCCTGGGAGACCTCACCTACCCCTTAATGCTGTGGCTCATGAAGCCATACACAGGGCAACTTGACAGCAGCAAGGAGCAGTTCAACAACAGGCTTAGCCTGTATGGGAAGCTGGACATGGCCGATGACAATATCTTATGCTTATAGCTGTGTGCTGTACGCGCCATAATATTTGTGAAGGGAAGAGTGAAAGCTTCACTCAGGGTTGGACCACAGAAGCTCAGCGCCTGGAGGCTGAGTTTGAATAGTTGGAGACCAGGGCTATTAGAGGGGCACAGCGCAGGGCCATAAGGATCAGGGATGCTTTGAGGCAGCAGTTTGAAGCAGAAAGCCACTAATATTTGTTGCTAGGCTCAGGATTGCAGTGCTTGTAATGCTAGGAGGTGATTGGTGCACATGATGCAAGAAGGGGCCTTAACATAACTGTATGTTGCTTTCCAGTGCTCTTTTTGCTTTCACGTAATAGAATAAAGATTGCTTCCAAACAAACACAATTCTTTTATTGAAAGACAACAGCCAGAGGAGAGAAAAAATGAAAAAATCCATCAGCAGGGAGGGGGATGGGGGAATGGAAGGTCTCAAGAGGAAGAGGGGTCCCGGGACAGCTACAGGTTTGTGTATGTCCAGGGATCATACCCAATCTTCTCCTTTGGAATATGATGCAGCAGGTGCTGTACTTCAGCAGGGCCAAACTGCAGAGGGATGGGTGTTACGTGAAGTGGGTATGGGGAGTCCACACTGCTGGACTGTGACGGGGGAGGAGTGGAATGCTGCGGGTACAGACTGGAACCAGGAGGTTGATAAGTGTGTTGGCAGTTGGCGGGGAGGGGCGCGGGAGGCACATGGGAAAGAGTTTTGCGACAGTGGCTGCAGGGGAGGACGGGCACGGAGCTCTTCAGTTTGAAGAGCTAGTATCGCCTGGAGCGTGTCCGCTTGGCGCTCCATAACTGTTAAGAGCTGCTCCGTGGCTTCTTTCTGGTGTGCCACGTTCTCCTTTCGTTCCCTCTTCTCGCTGTCCCGCCACTCCTTCAATTCCTTTTTCTCGGTGGCAGAGTGCATCATAACCTCATGCATAAAGTCCTCCTTGGTTCTTCTTGGATTCTTTCTAATTCTTCACAACCATTCTGCCACCGAGAAGGGAGGCTGGCCTCCCAAGGTCATCTCTGTGAAGTTTAAATCCAACATTTTACAGAAGCAGTATTGTTTGCAATACTTTAAAAGCTTTAAAACACAGCTAGTACTCACACATCTGACACTAACTGGCTGACCCCAGGCAAGTGCACACAAGCCACAAGACCCCCAAAATGGTGAGTAGCCGCAGAAGCAGAGTAAATCGCTATTCCTGGACCCTGCTGTACACTGGGCACATGGCTCTTGGGCACTTGGGGAGAGCCAGCACTGTAGGGGGGGCCTGATAATGATTCCTGTCCCAACACTTTCCACACGAGGTGATCATTATGCAAGATATCTCACTGCTGAGGGTGAGCAGGAAATCATGGGAGGGTCTTCTCCAAGCCTGTGGCTTCCTCCCTGGCCCCTATGCAGCCAGCCTGTGTGCAGTTATGGTGTTGTTCCCCCGCAGCTCCTTCACTTTGACCCTGCACTGCAATGTGTCCCGGTCATGGCCCCTGTCTATCATGCATCTAGAAATCGGTCCGTAGGTGTCATAATTCCGGCTGGAGGACAGCTGGGACTGCACAGCCTTCTCTCCCCAAATGGCGATGAGGTCCAGCAACTCGGCATTGCTCCAAGCGGGGGATTGCCTGGTGCGTGGAGCAGGCCTGGCCACCTGGAAAGATGCGCTGAGACCACTGCACGCATCCCCAAGCAAAGAGAAAGGGGACTTTCAAATTTGCAAAGGAATGTCTGGGGTGGGGCTGACGGTTGGTCACCTGAGGGCAGGGCAGTAGAGTTCAAACAGATGACCAGAGAGGTGAGAACAGGCATTGTGGGACACCTCCTGGAGGCCAATCACAGCTCTGTAATCACCACAGTGTCTACACTGGCCCGCAGCGCTGTAACCCCGGCGCAGAAAGCTGCACGCTTCTCGTCGAGGTGGGTTTTTAGAGCACTGCGTCTGCGCACTAAGTGGCTTGGCAGCGTGTGCACCTCGGGAGTCACAGCGCTCAACACTGCTTTACCGCACACAAACTTGCCAGTGTGGACAGGGCCTGTATGCCTGTATATATAATGAGGTAGTGGTGGTCTCCATTCTAGAGACAGGTCCAAACTCTGAACTTCAGATCCAAGTTTAAATGTAAGTGGGTGGTAATAGGATTTTGGAATTCCCATTCACATGGAATCTATTAAGCAACAATCGATCTGCTTAATTTTGTTTAGAGGTGCAATTGCTATCTCTGTAATTGGTGCAAAATACATCTAACAAGCAAGGTGATAGGTAATGAGGTCCTGCACCACTGTTATTTAGCAGTGCGTTAAGTCATAACTAAAATTAATATGATCATCCACTCATCACAGCATGCATTTGTGACACTTGGGAATCTCTGTCGAGGAGATGACTGATATTGGAATAGCATTTAGGTTACTGCAAGTTACGACTGAGCTATGTTGGCAGGGCTGTGTGGGAAAGCTCACATTGTTCCTGGCTGTAATATACATGATTGTAGGCAGGGCTCATAATCTCTCATTCCTATTTGCTGTATACAATTCCTTCTTTCCTCTTCCTTCCACTTTATTCCTTCACATAGGTTTGGTGTAACTGCTTGTGACTAAAGCCAGTCTACACTTCAGACCTATATCAGTATAGCTACATCACTCCAGGGTGTGAAAAATCCACACCCCTGAGCGATGTAATTCTACTGACTTAACACACCCTGCCCCTCTGGTGTAGACAGAGCAAAAATGACGGGAGAGCTGCTCCTGTCAGCATAGCTACTGCCTCTTGGGGAAGTGGGTTAACTATGCTGACAAGCACAGACACTGACTTTCTAAAGTGCTGGGGGGTGCTCAACCCCCCATCTCTGCCCCAGGCCAAGCCCCACTCCATCCCTTCCCCCAGGCCCCACCCTTGCCATGCCTCTTCCCGCCCAGTTCTGCCCCTCCCCCGAGTGTGCCACATCCTCGCTCCCCCCCACTCCCCCCCCCCCGCAGAGCCTAAACAGCTGATCATAGCAGGCAGGAGGCGCTGGGGGGGGTGGGGGATGTGCTGATCCACGGGGCCCGCCAGTGGGCAGGAGGCGCTGCTGGGGGGTACTCAGCACCCACCATTTTCCCTGTGAGTGCTCCAGCCCTGGATCACCCATGGAGCAGCGCCTATGCTGACTGAGAAGCTCTCTCTGTGTAGGAGCATCTTCACTAAAGCACTACAGCAGCGCAGCTGCATTTAATACGCGAAGACCAGCCCTAAGAAAACAAAGGTTTGGAAGAATTTGTTGCATGGTGGAAACGTACCATATAAATAAGCTACCTAGAATTTGCAAAGCAAAACTACAAGGGTAGATTTTCTTTTGGGGCCTCCCAGTCTACATCCTTTTAAATATAGAGATGGACTCAAGCTGCAAAATTCAAATTTAAAGATCACAAAGTCTGGGGATGCTTGGATAGGAAGTTAATCACTGAATGAGATCTCTCTCTCTCTCTTTCGCCAAACATTTCCAACATGCCCTCCACGGAAGCCCATGACAGATCAGAAGATAGGGGTCAAGCCTTTATAATGTGAGCACCTCTAGGGTTTGAACCAGAGATTAACACAATGTGAACTGGCTCTTTGGACAGTTTTACAGGTGTTGGTGAGGGGCTCCCTACTCCTTCTGCTTCCATGCATAAAAGAGACTGGCCTGATCTGCTCTCAAAACTTTAGAAATGGTGAGGAATTTCATCCTATTTTGTTCTGAGTTAGTACTGCTGTCCAAGGATCTCAAAGCACCATAGAAACATCCATGAACAAACTAACCCTCCTAGCACATCAGAAGTAGCAATGTTATCCCCATTTATGAAGACAAGGGAAAGTGAGGTGCAGAGCAGTTAAGTGACTTCCCCTTGGTCACACAGAGACCCTGTATCAGAATAAGTAACAGAATACAAATCTCCTGCTTGCCAGTCCTGTTTAGCCATGGGACCATCCCTCCTCTGACAGATACTGATTTCTAGTGTGTGTATTGTTTTTGTGCACAGATGGTAAATCCTTCCGCAGGATGAACAGCCTGAAGAGGGAACAGCTGCAGATGTCTCTTTGACAAGCTCCTTGCCTGGCACTGTCTGTGTGGAAGATTTCTACATGTCAGATACATGACACTGTTCCAAGCCTAGATTGTGTGCTGCTGTTTACAGCTCAGTTCCCTGGAAGTCAAAGCACTTCACACAACTGGTCTTTCAATTCCTGAAGGGACATGGCTTACGAATGTTTAACCTTCTCTCAGTCAGGCTTCTAAGGCTATCCACTATGTGGCTGTTCTTTGCTACCATTTGCATGTATTGAGTGTGTTCTGCCTGGATCAATCATCCACTGCCAGGTGGCTAACACTGGGCTGGACGAATCTCCCCTTCTCTTATTCAGCCATCCATTTCAAAGCTCCCAGGTTTTCAACCACGTTCCTTACAGAACAACTTTCAAAGCCCGTTCACCGCTAGGCTGGATTGTGCCTAAATGATACCATGTGATGCAATACAGAAAGGCTGGTGGTGGATTGGCATCAATGGACTTTCTTTTAGAGAAGGAGGTGTCTCTTCAGCAAAGATAGCTTGTATTAAACCTTGCCTTGCCTCTGGTAATCGCAATCCCCACAGCCAGCTGAGGAATGGTCACAACGTTCACTCAGACGACATGAATAGATTTGTACTCAGTGTGCCACTTTTTTGCTCCTGCCTCAAAAGGCCAGTTTGCATGGTCCACACTGTTCCTGTGGTGCTGATGAAGATGCCCTGAGCTTTGTACATGTGTTGTGAAGTGCTGACCTGGATCAGCAGGCCATCCCCACATAGGGTGACCAGATAGCAAGTGTGAAAAATCAGGACGGGGTGGCAAGTAATAGGAGTCTACAAAGGCAAAGCCCCTAGTATTGACATTCCCAGTTAATAATGGGTCGTCTGGTCACCCTACCTCCACAGCAGATGCCAACAACTAAGCTGACAAGCCAGGTCACTGTCTATCCTTCAGAGGGGTCACTCAGGGCTATTGTGTGTGTGGCAAAATGTGCCACATCTTTCTAAATGATAACCCAGGGGATGTAGCTCCATGTAGCCATGATTTCCTTAGGCCTGCTTTGGGTTGTGTCCCAGGTTGTTGTTGTCATTTATTTAGAGCTGGTGATATACTCAGCGCCATACAAGACACACAAACTAGATCCAGTCCCTTCTGTGAAGAGATTACAATCTAAAAGATGGAACAGAGAAAAGATGGAAACAGGATGCACTGAGGAGTCCAGAGCAGACAGTAAACGGGAGGTGTTTACTGGGAGGTTATTGGGAACACCCGTCAGAGCACTGAGGTGCAAACTAGAAGCTGCAGCACTCCTAGCATGCAGGAGGCTTAGTATAAACAGATTATCAGGGCCAGCCTCCTCTCTGGTTGTTCCAAAGTCCTGGCTGGGGATCTGGAAGGGCTGTCGCCAGGACTTGGCACATGGCACAGCGGATAGGATTGCAGGCTGTCACAAGATGGAGAGCATCTGACAGAAGAGAGAGAATGTTCTAATAGGACTTCCAGTCTCTGGCTTCTGTGATCCTAAAGGAAACTAACTGTCCTGCATCAGGCAGAACATGTCATGTTTGGAGTATGAGTAGCCTCCGAATGGAATGCAAAGGGCAAGCACGAGGGAGACAAAAATACCCAGCAGGCAGGGAGATGAAACAGTGGCACCAGGGGGATGCCTGGGTCTCGAGGAACTGAGGGAAAGATGTCTGTGACCTGGGTGAATTGACAGAGAATCTCCTCAGATAGGTGAACTGAGGACATTGGGCAACAGAGTGAAATATCTCCTGCTGTGATTCCACTGTGACTAGGGAACTGCTGGGAATGTGAGACTGTGTGGGGAGAAGAGAACATCTTAGGCCTAGCCTACGCTAGAAAAGGTTTGCTGGCATAGCTGTACTGGGACATACAGCGTGGCAAACCTGGAGTGTGGATGAGACTTATACCAAGAAAAAACATGCTTCCATGGGTATAGTTCCCTGAACAAAATAAAGTACATTGGCAAAAGCACTTTTATTCCGGTATAACTGTGTCTACACTAGGGCTTTTATCAGCATAGAAAGGTCATAAAAATCATAACCCTAAAGGATATTACTGCCAAAAGGTTTAAGTGTAGACCTGGCCTTAGAGTGAGAGCAAATATTCCTGAGCCCTGTATAATGCAGGGGTGTCAGAGAAACCCCCAATGAACTCCCAGTCATTTCTCAATGGCCCCTGGGGAGCCAGAGTAGTTTGTGACAGAACTAACTTTTGTTTCCTGCAAGGAGGGAGGGGAAGAAGCTGCAGGCGCACATCAAGTGGTTTTTAAGCAGCTAGCCCCTGCCAAGGGAAGATAAGGGGAAATTAATTAGCTACTCTGGAAACAACTCCATTTCTTGTTAAATTGCCTCAGCTTTGTGCCTAGTTAAAGCGCATCCTTGCTTTGAATGCCTTGTTTCCGTTCCATGTCGATATTCTGGTGTAAAACTAATTTGCTGAGGCTTTGCTAATGTCCCTGCCAGAGGAGCTTCTATATGTCTTATCTCTATTTACTTGGAAACATCAGAACCAAGCTTCCCACCCACCCCTTCTCCCTTCCAAATTATTTTCAGCATCACTCCCTATCCATCCCAGAAAGTCACCTCTGATATGGTGAAACATCTTAGTGAGAGTTTAACAAAAATTAAGGGATAATGTCCTCTGCTCATGTTGCACAATTAGCTCACAGGCACTGCCAGCTGGTAACCCCGGGTGCATTTCCAAAGGTATGGCAATCAGCATGCTGCAATGTCTCTAGCATGATAAAGCAGCACAAGAGTAGAGATTCATCAGAACCTTCTCTGTAACATTAGTGCCAACTGAGCTCACACCCGTGTGGCTTAAGCAGGATCACCTCTGAGCTTTACTGGTTGTATCTGAGCTGGGTGTCCATGCAGCACCAATTAAACCCCCAAGTCCCAGCGAGCATGGGGTTTATCTGGGGTGGATTTCTGGGGTCGAGCTCTTCTTTGGGTCTTCCAAGCTCCAATCAGGAATCTGGAGAAGGCATGGCAACCCCTTTCTCAGCTGAGGCAGCTGCAGGTTTTGCAAACTGGTAGGACAAGCCTTGCTGCAGCTGGCTGCTTGTTTGTGTTTCATTTGAGATACTGTTCAAGATCCAGATTATCAGATGGATTAAATCCGTGCCAATGTCTGGCTACTGTAAAGATCTATCCCTTTAAGCCTGCTGTATCAATTCCTTATCATTACATGAGTGTAATACAAGGATTGCCCACAAGCCCCAGTTAGGATTGGGATTCCTTTGTATGGAGTGCTGGACATATACTTGGTAAGAGACAGTCCCTCCTCCAGTCTAGACAACCGTTCTAAACTGACTACAGTACTGATAGGATCTGTCACCTTGGAGCTGGAGCTGTAATAGGAACTGATTTGAAGTCCGCTTTTTGTTTAATCTCTTCACAAAAGTGGAAGTGGTCTTTGTTTTGATGCACTGAGAAACTGCAGTGGGAAGAAAAGGATCTGCTGGTGAAGCCCCATCTAATGATGTGCAACAGGCAGGACTATTGTACGGAGACCCCAGATCCAAATACCTAAAGGCTTGTGGTCTCAGAACCTTGTTGCTGTGGCTGGCTGTCAAACTTTTAACCCATGATCTTACAACTAAAGGGCTGCCCAGCTCTCCTCAGGTTTGCCCACTTTGCCTATGAATCCTCCATATTTCTCCCCCTTCATTCCTTCCCTCCTTAAAGGCCCCATCCATGCTGGGCTGTCTCCACAGCTTGCTGTGTTTGACTGAAGGAGGTTACTTGAGAGCTAAAGGGCTGATCCTTCTGTCTCTTCAGGGGCTGAGCAAGAAGGCTCCTAGGATAATAATGTGGGTGATCCCCTCCCCCAAGGCTGAGCCCAATGCTCCTTTGTCAGATGAAGTGCTCTCTCCCAGGAGTTGAGCACAATGCCCCTCCTAGATAAGGATGCAGGGTCCTCCATCCCCAGGGATTGAATGCTCTGTCTGCAACAGAATGAGGACAGAGAGCCCCTCCCGCCTGTAAGGATGGAGGATGCTCCCCCACCCCCACCCTGTCAAATGCACTGCCTCTCCCTTTTTCCATTTACTTGTAGACACTTAGTCACCACCAGCCTATCCCATTAGTCACAAGCCCAGATGTAATCAGAGGCATTATGCCCAACACCCCAAAAATTCCTTGTGTTTCATTCTCTCCTTGAAATCAACACATGGTTGGTTAGTGAGCTGTAGCTCACGGAAGCTTATGCTCAAATAAATTGGTTAGTCTCTAAGGTGCCACAAGTACTCCTTTTCTTTTTGGTTTTATTAAAGGCTTTCCTGATTGTCCTGTTAAATCTCATTTAATTAAAAATTAATTTGTAATCACAAACTCTTGGCTGATGTTAAAAGAGAATGTGACAACTCTGGAATCACAGCTCACTTCCCAGGAGTCTCAATGCAACATGGTGCCAATGCCACCCTTTGAAAGTAGGACTCGGACTGCAACAAGCAAATGGCTAATGGGCAAGGATCTGTCTTTCTTGCTGCGGCTGTCCTGTGGTGCTGCTCCCAGTCTTGGCCAGTAGGGGCCACTGCAGATGCTGGCAAAGAGAGGTTAAGGAGACGTTACAAAGTGTGGAATATTCACAGGCAAAGATTGAAACATGAGCATGAAATGCCACTTGCAATTGAATCGTTCACTTTTCTCAGCCTCTCATTAATACACACATAAAATCGAAACAAAAATGAGAAGTATGACAAAAAGGAGTAAGGTTTGCAAAGAGATTGGCAAACATTTAGTTAAACCACACACCACCTTTGTGAAGGTGTTACCCTTCTTTTACAGATGGAGAGATTGAGGCAAAGGGAGGTGAACTAGCTTCCCCAATGATAACACTGTGAGTTACTGGCAGAACCCAGGAATACTGGCTGCCATTCACCCTGCAGTAAGCACTAGACACACTCCCTCTCAGGAACAGAACCCGCCCGTACTGTTTGTTTCCAGTTTCCTTCTCTAACAGACCACATGGCTCAACAACTGAGCTGTTTTCTCTTTCATTGTTTTAATGATCAGTGAAGTGGCTGCCCTCTAGCCAAACAATAATATTGATACTTGAATTATTATATCTTTGTGTTACCTTGGCATCCAGAGGTGCCAATCGAGAAGAGTTATCTGTTTATATTGTAAAGACACAGTGCAGGAGGGGAAACAGAGGTGACGTATTTCAGAGTGGTAGCCGTGTTAGTCTGTATCAGCAAAAAGAACGAGGAGTACTTGTAGTTTGCCCAGAATCATACAGCAGCTCACTGGCAAAGTCAGGAACAGATCCAGATCCAGATCACCTGAGTCAATACTCAATCCACTAGATAACACTGTTCCCTTAGTGCATCAGGTCAAATGTATTTATTCACAAGTTATAATGACAAATTACAAATTTAAGATTTTTTTTTGCAAGCTTCATATTTGAGCTATTTAGACTAGGTGGGCTGCTGTATGGTGTCCCAGCACGGTATAGCAGAGACCCATATGTTGCACTATTAGATGAAGTCACCTGTCCCATCAGCACTTGGATGGAAAGTCAAAATATTTCCCCTTTTAGGGGTAGTGGGCGAAGAAGGGGCTGAAAAAACACTCCTTTACATCTTAATTCTGACAGTCTACGGCCATGTCTACACTACTAAATTATGTTAACCCAAGTTACATCGGCATACAGCCGCCACAATTATTACATTGCTTGTGCGGTCATGTGCATAGTTGGTTCCTTGAGTTGGCGGTATGCATCCTCACCAGGAGCACTTGTATCGATGCAGAATGCAGTGCACCAGGGGGTAAGTATCCCGCTGTGCAACTCACCACATTCCAGTGTAGGGTCTCTTGGGAAGTTCTTGCGATGCCTGGTGGAGTCGAAATGAGTCACGCTGGGGTGACTGGGAGCATGGGGTCAACTTCCCATAATGCAGTCTTCTCCAGCCCATAATTTTATCTGCATCCCATAATTTTTGCGCCTTTATTTCAAAATTCCACAAACCCGTGTGTCCTTCCTTGCTGTCTGCTGTCTCTGACAGAAGCCTGGAGTCTGCACAGCTCTGCACTATTGTCATGAGTATTGCAAGCACAGGGTGCATGATCCCGCAGTATTTGCAGAGCCACAAGAGGAGCCGTGGGGAACATGATGATTTCTTGGAGGCTAGCTTGCTGTGGGACATAGAAAGAAACAATTCAAGGTTATTGGTGGTGTTCCAGAGCAGCTGGAGATTGTGGAGCACTGGCTCTGAGTCTGAAAAACAAGCACTGACTGGTGGGATTCACTGTCACGCAGGTTTGGGATAATGAGCAGCGGCTGCAGAACTTCTGGATGTGCAAGGCCACATTCCTGGATCTGTGTTCCGAGTTCGCCCCAGCCCTCTGGCGCAGGGACATCAAAATGAGAGCCATACTGACAGTTGAGAAGCAAGAGGCAATTGAATGGTGGCAACTTGCAACACCAGTTTGCTACTGGTCAGTCAGGAATCAATTTGAAGTCAGGAAATCCAATGCAAGGGCTGTTGTCATGCAAGTGTGCAGGACCATTAATCACCTCCTGCTATGCAGGACTGTGACTCTGGGCAATGTGCAGAACATAGTGGATGGTTTTTCAGCAATGGGCTTCTCAAACTGCGGTGTAGGATAGATGGCACACAGATCCCTATTTTGGCACCAGACCACCTTGCCATAGAGTACATCAACAGAAAGGGCTATTCTTCTATGGTTATGCACGTGCTGGTGGATCATTGGCGATGCTATACCGACATCAATGTGGGCTGGTCAGGGAAGGTTCATGACACACGCATCTTTAAGAACATAGGACTGTTCAGAAAGCTGCAAGCAGGGACTTTGTTTCCTGACCAGTGGGTTATCATTGGGAATGTTGAAATGCCAATAGTGATTCTGGGCAACCCAACCTACCCCTTGCTCCCCTGGCTCACGAAGCCATACACCGGCCACCTTGACAGCATCAAGGTGATTTCAACTACAGGCTCAGAAGGTGCAGAATGACAGTTGGTCGTTTGAAGAGACACTTGTGTTGTTTACTTACAAGAATGAGCCTCAGTGAGAAAAATACCTAATGATTACCTGCTGTGTCCTGAATAATGACAATGAAGCAAAGGGGAAAAAGTTTCCGTCGAGGTGAGGGCAGGGATGGAGCGGCTGTCTGCTGAATTTGAATAGCCAAGTATGAGGGCTGTTAGAATAGCTCAGCGCAGAGGTCTCTGGCTCAGGGAGGCTTTTAAAGAACATTTTAAAAGTGAGCCAGAATAGTATGTGTTGCTGTAGTGTGCTCTACCTGGCCTTACTGTTTTATGGTCTAGTTTGAATCTTATAATGATTTCTGTGTGTGTAGGAATATAACTTTGTCAGTGCACCAATTAATATTATCTGGGAGTGGTGATATAGGTGCCGTGACATAGTGAATTAACAGGAAACAAGCAGGTCTGGCACCCCCCCAAGCACATGTTGTGAAGTAGTTAAGACAAATTTGGTCCAAAAAATAGAATTTTATTTTGTAACATGAACCAGGCACTTAATTTATTACATTTTAAATGTTTTTTTTTTTAAGGGAACAGAACTTAAGAAGGGGAAAGAATACACACTTCCATTTCAGGTACACATATGCTGACCGGTGAAAGCTGCTGTTAGTGTATGAGAAAAGAAAAGGAGTACTTGTGGCACCTTAGAGACTAACCAATTTATTTGAGCATGAGCTTTCGTGAGCTACAGCTCACTTCACCGGATGCATACCGTGGAAACTGCAGCAGACATTATATACACACAGAGATCATGAAACAATTCTGCTGCAGTTTCCACGGTATGCATCCGATGAAGTGAGCTGTAGCTCATGAAAGCTCATGCTCAAATAAATTGGTTAGTCTCTAAGGTGCCACAAGTCCTCCTTTTCTTTTCTCATACACTAACAGCAGCTTTCACCGGTCAGCGTATGTGTACCTGAAATGGAAGGAGGTATTGTTTCATGATCTCTGTGTGTATATAATGTCTGCTGCATTTTCCACGGTATGCATCCGATGAAGTGAGCTGTAGCTCACGAAAGCTCATGCTCAAATAAATTGGTTAGTCTCTAAGGTGCCACAAGTACTCCTTTTCTTTTTGCGAATACAGACTAATACGGCTGTTACTCTGAAACCTGTCATTAGTGTATGAGAAGCTCTGATTATCTTTAATTCCCCCCCACAGCCCCATTTCTGAGGGGAGTGGTGAGGGAGTGCACTGACCCCTGTTGCCACATGGAATGTTGAGGGACGTCCTGAGATTGAGTTCTCTGTGGGCCACAGCTCGAGGCGAGCACAGGTTTGCTGAGCCTGCAGGTCTGCAGCATCTCTGTTTGAAGCCTGAGAAACACAAGCATCTCCTGCTGCACATCCCTCTCCTTGTCCTTCGCCTTTCTCCTCTCCCCTTTCTCCTCTATGCTGTCTGCAAGGGTGATCCTCTGGATCCTGTGCTCATTCTCTGATGGAGCACTGGCTTGCAGGATCTCGTGGAACATGTCATCCCATGTCCTCTTCCTTCTCCTCATCTTATCTGGCTCAAGTGTTCTGTGGCTGTGGAGGGGGAGACCCTCAAGGCCACAGTGCCAGCAGCTGAACATACAACACACAGAGGTACTAGAGTCAGCGTATTCATGACAGAAATCAACACTTAGGATACTGAACTCACTCCACTCAATCCATACAAGTTGTAAGCACTACATTCTCACTTCTCCTGGGGATTGACACAGCATGGCGCTGCTCACAGCACCAGTCATGGTGAATATGGCCCTCTGGGAGGTTCGAGGAATGAGGGGGAATAGCTCGCTTGCATGATTCTAGTAATATATGGCAATGGAACTGAATACTGGCACTGTTTTCCACAGGGGACAGTGATTTTATCTGATGTCTCACTCCTGAGGGTAACAGAGGCAGAGAGAGCACAGCTGCTGCTGGTGGCATCCTGATGCCGCCAGGGTCTGTACACTGCTAGCCTGGGTACTGCAATGGTGCCTACTGAAGTAATCACTGAGTGGCATGGGAAAGTGCCCTACCGCGGTGGAAGAAATAAGGCAGCCCTCCCCAGAAACCTTTGGCAGCGGATTGCAGAGTACCTCCATGAAAGTTTCATTGAGATCTCTTTGGATTCATGGGACATCTGTGTGCACATAAACAAACAACTCTGCATGGCTCCCTCTGCCTAACTCTAGAGGACAATGAAAAGCTGATAGCAACTCTACCTCTCTCAGTTGTTCCACTGCCTATCCAGCACAAGTAAAAATGAGTAAATCAACAGATGTGTTCTGCTACATTTGGGGTGCCATCCTGGTAATTTCAAAGTAAGCTGCATACTTACCCTTCCCCTGCATCAAACTCACCTGTGCTTGACTGGCTGGACTGTGGTGGAGTCAAAAACAGGTCCTGACTTGCTGCACAGCTGGATCCCACGGTCGCCTGTCCCCGATACTCTTCCTCTTCCTTGTCCACCTCCTCCTCCTTGCTTTTCATGGCAAGGTCCTGTGACTCGGGCTCCTCGGAAATATCCACAGTGTTCTTGGGGGTGGAGGTGTGGTCTCTGCTGAGGATGGCTTGCAGATCTTTGTAAGACTAGTGGGTCTGCAGCTCAGCATCAGATTGATTGTTGACCTCCTTGGCCTTCTGGTGTGCCTCCTTGCCTTTCCTGCTTGTAGCCTTTCTCCTGCATCCCCCAAGCAATCTGCTCATAGATGTCCACGTTTCTACAGCTGGTCCATAGCTGTGGCCGCACAGCCGCTTCTCCTCACAGGCCCAGGAGATCCAATATCTCCTGTCTACTCTGTGCAGGAGCACGTCTGGAGTGCGTAGCTAGCACGGTCAGCTGGGCAGTTACACTCAGCAATGGAGAGCTGCTAGGTGTGCTCACCACGCCAGGCAACCAGGAAAAAAGAATTTAAAAAATTCACAGGGCTTTAAAGGGGAGGGATGGCTTCCTGTCAACTAACCCCAGGCAGCAGAGTTCACAATGGTGACCGGAGCGGCCAGGGTGGGGCATT
Source organism: Eretmochelys imbricata (assembly GCF_965152235.1). Lineage (NCBI taxonomy): Eukaryota > Metazoa > Chordata > Testudines > Cheloniidae > Eretmochelys > Eretmochelys imbricata. Next base: position 16,384,211 of record NC_135584.1, read on the forward strand.
GTGGGACAGCTCCTGGAGGCCAGTAACAGTCATCCTAAGCAATGCAGTGTCCACACTGTCACTGCATTGGCTTAACAACATCGACTGTGACTCTACGCCGCTTGGGGAGGCGGTGTTTGAAGTCGGCATGGTGGGGCACTTATCAACATTGGCAGGAGCCAAATTTAAGTGAAGACACATCCATAGCTAGGTTGACGTACGTATGGATGTCGACAGCTGTGCTGCTGCAGCACTTCAGCGTAGACACTACTTACGCCAACAGCAGGGTCGCCATAGGTAATGGCAGGGTTGCCATAGGTAATCCACCTCCCCAAGAGGAGGTAGCTAGGTGATAGAAGAATTCTTCCATCAACATACCACTGTCTACACGGGGACATAGGTTGACTTAACACCACCAGGGGTGTAGATTTTTCACACCCCTGACCAACGTAGATAAACCGACCTAATTTTCTAGTGTAGCCCAGGATTCAGTCTTGGCTTTTCAAAGAACTAATCTGCTGTTATGCTCTGATTTTAATAGAAGTCATATTCATTCATATATCCTTGGTGTGCTTTCCTTTATGGTGTTTCGCATGTTAGAGAAACAATAATGAACTCTCTTGTTCAATATTATTCCTTCAGCTCCCATCACATGGCTACCAGCCAGCACAGTACCTCTATTGTTGGGCTGTGTCATGCTCACACAAGTCCCATGTCCCTACAGGGCTCTGGTGTGGGAGAGCAAGGAGAGATTGTGTTTTGTCCTATCAGAGGCTCTGATTGGCTGGTGGCATAATATATTTATACAAAGGACAATGAGGACTGTAAACTTGTCAGATGGAGACAGAATTAAGTGCAAAGAATCTGCTTTCTTGAAAACAATGGCAATAAAGACCCATTCTCACCTCCTATATAGAAGGGTCCTCCCTACAATAAAATTTTGAGGCAGCATCAGAATCAAGCCCACAAACCCTGCCTCCACCAGTGCAGCCCAAACGTTGCATGCATACACTCTTGTGCAGTACCCTTGTGCGAGGCCCCTCACTGGGCAAGAGTAAAGAGGTTTTTACCCAAGCAATGCTCTTTTCCTGGAGTTAGCTCTGCAGTGAGTTAATCAGCAGGTTTCTACACGGGCAATCCCAGTGCTTTGAGCTGTACCAAACTCCCTTTTATCCAATATGCCTTTGAGTCCTTCAGACTAATAATAGCAACATTATTAGTATAATACCTGACTGTCTGAAACTCTGGTTTTATGAAGGCTTTGGGGTCCTCTGGCATTTTTTATAAAGTCAACTCTGTAAGTGATTCAGTGAACAGGGCACTGAATGGGGACTCAAAAAACCCACCTAGGCTTTATTCCCAGCTCTTCCAGCAAGCTGCTGCATGACCATAAATGTCTGACTTTGTGCCTCTGTTTCCCCTGCCTTTACTTGTGTAATCTGTTTAGCTTGTGAGCCCTTTAGAGCAGGAGCTCTCTCTTACTGTGTGTATAGCACAGAGCATGAATTAGATTGGGACTTCTAGGTGCTACTGTAAAATGGTGGGATGGAGAAAATCAGGACATATGTAGATATTTACTCAGAACATTTATGATATACATATAGGCCCTGATCCTGAAAACAGTTACTCCTGTTCTTAACTTTATGCATGGGAGAAGTCCTGTGGAAATCAATAGGACTCCTCCCACAGGTAGACTATGGACATGCACTACTGGCTGTAGGATTGGAGCCCTAGTTAGTACCAATGATTTTGGAGTAATAAATGTTTGAGGCACCTGTCCTGCAAGTATTTATGCATATGCGTGTCTTTACCCCTATGAATAATCCCATTGATGTCGCATGTTTAAGATTAAGCATGTACTTAAATCTTTGTAGGATCAGGGCCCTAGACTGTAAGCCCTCTGGGACACGGGGTGTTTTCCTATTACTTGCCTGCACATTGCCTACCACAATGGGGGCTTTGATCACTGATTGGGGCCCCAGGTGCTACTGGAATACAAATAATAATAATGAGTAGGAGGCTGTGAGGCTCAGTGAAGAATCTTCTTGCCTTTGCTCCCGAAGCCTGTATTTCATACCTGCTGCCAAGCCTTAGCACTCAAACCCCATACATAGAGAGAGATAAATGTTTTTTTCTCACCAGTTTCATCAAACTAAAACTATTTTGTGGTTCCACTTTATAAACTCGCCACAGAAACCAATTATTGCTGGCGAAGAGCTAACCACCGCTGGCATACGTGAAAACTTGGCACACCTCCGGTTCTGTATGCAGCGCTGAGCCTGGAATGCAGTAACAGGGGAGCAGTGCTGAAGTGCTTTCCATTATATTCCAAAAGGGTATCTGCCCAGGGGGATGTTAAAGGTCCTGTGATTTTTTTTTTTTATTTTTTTTTTAACAAACAGGAAATAAATCCCAGCATCCTTGTCAACAATCGCTCTCTGGACAACCCTGATCCTAATGTCCAAGGCTGCCTGGAAGTTACTGCTGAACACATAAATGACTGATGTGTTTGCCAGTGTATTCAGTGCATTTAACTGCACTGACATGCATTTAGTATGGAAGCCACTACCTAAAATCCAATGCTAGTCTATTTCTCCTACCAAGATTTTCATAAGCAACTACTGATTCTGGGTTATTCAGATTTTGGATTCTTAACTTGTGACACCTAAAAGAGCTTGATTTTCAGAGGCTGGGTGATCAGCAACTTCTACAAATCAAACCCCTTTGAGGTTTCTCAAGCTGGGCACCCAAAATCATTAGTCACTTTTGAAAATTGTAGCCTAATTTAGTTGCCAGGTTTTTCTTTGTTTGTTTTAAATAAGCCCAGAAAGCCAGAAGTAATAAGAGATGGAGGAATCCCAGCGGCAGTGATTTGAATTTGCTTTGCAAATCCAGACCGGAGATAGTTCTGATGGATCCTGATTGCATGTATCAGAACCCACTTCCTCCCCTCACGCCCCCCCCTCAGTTTCCAGGGGTGGCAGAGAAATCGGGTAAATGGTTCTGTTTCTGCCCATCTGAATAAATTAAAACGTTCCATTTTCTTCATTAAAGAATTGGCAAGTGGATTGTTCTGGCACCTTTTCCCTGCTTCTGTCACCTCCAGAAAAGCTCTTACCCAATACCAGGCACTATTTGAGGAAGCAGAGATTAAGTAAGAGGCAGCAGCCGGGGACATATGATGCTGCATTTAGAAACTGCCTCTCTGGTTGACAGCAACTCCCGTAAATGACTCCTATGTACGGTGGGAGCATCGGATCCCTCCCTCTCTGAAGTTCCCTTGCAAACGCTTGCACCATTCACTTTTTGTGTCTATGTTGCTTCTTGCGTAACAGCAGGGGAATGGAGAGGAGGAAGGAAGAGGCTGGGCAGTGAGATCTGGGGGTGGGGTTGACTAAGGTATCTAAGTAAGTGACAGGAGACCCTCTTCGCAGCTTGTGCAACCAATGTGTGTGCCAAGAGATCACAGTGCTTGGGCTCTGGATGGAAGCAGCTTTCCTGTTAGCTACATGCCGTGAGAAAGAAAGGAGAAGTGAAGCCCCTTTGGTAACAGGAAGACATTGAGGAGAAGGCAACGCCCAGCACAGGCTACACAGATCCTGCCCCTTCCCCTCGTTGGATACACCTTCTGCGTTGCGTGTCTCTGTCTGTCACAAAGAGCTCGCTGTCATCCACCATGCAGCTAATGACTGGTATCTTTGTCTCAAGTGAGGCAATCTCAAGATGCGTTCTTGTGTGCCTTACCCAGCAGTCCAAGGGCAGTTCTAGAGACCAGTTTCTCAACCGTGGTGCAGCTATTATTTTTTTAATGAGTCTAATAAAGTAATAAGTAAGTTCATGGCAGGAGATAAAGAGGCAGGCAGGGCCCACTCTGAATCTTTATTCCCATTGCATCAAAGATGGCCTGAATTTAGTGCAAGGGAAAGGTGCTGCTTAGCCAGGTTGCATCTGAAGAAGTGGTGTTTTACCCATGAAAGCTTATGCCCTAATAAATCTGTGAGTCTTTAAGGTGCCACCAGACTCCTTGTCGTTTTTGTGGATACAGACTAACACGGCTACCCCCTGATGCTTAGCCAGGGAGTCTGAAGCCCACAGAACAGATATGACCCATCCAGCCACATGGCAAGTTTCTGCCCCATCAGTGTGCCTCCTCCCTGATCTTAAGGGATTGCATCTAGGGATGAGGGAATAGTTTAGGGCTTGATCCATTGCCCACTGTGATATTTCCATTGACTTCAGTGGGCACTGGATCAGGCCCCTAGTCTTTGATCTCTGCTGTCAGCAAGGATGCCAGTTACTGCCAGCGGAGCTGCTGGATGTAGTGATGTGTAATGTTCATTCCCTAGGGAATGGATGGAGACCAGCAAATGCTTGTCATATGTGCCACTGAACAGCCGTCATGGGGGAAAACTTGTTGTCTACCAAATGCAGGCATGTTTCTGAAAATCTGCCTGTGTGCCTGCAATTGGATGTGCAAAATGTCCATCCAATTTTCACACAGAATTTGTGCTCATTGCTGAAATTGTGCTTGTGAATGGATAAATAAATGCATTTGTGTATTCAATGGCCCGATATGTAGTCATTATCATATTTTTGGCACACACTTTTAGGGACCCTAAGGTCTATGACTATTAGGCCCAAAATATTCCATCCCTTCACTAGTTTATGATGTACCACAATGAGGTTTAAAGTGGACTTGCTCAACATTTTGGGGATAAGACTGCAGGGCTGACATTGAGACAAAAAATGGCAAACCTCATTGTCACTTTTGTCAGCTTTCTAGATGTTTCCTCAAGTCTTCTAAATTCAGCAATTCTCCTCTGTTTAACATGCACTTATGAGCCTCCTTTGGTATCTAATTGTCATTGAAAGAGGCGATCTCCTGATCTCCAGGCCTGAAGTAGCACCCCTGTCATTTATGGAGCAGACTGGGATGTCTTGCTTAAGCTAATGCTGTGTATGTGTGTGTCTGTTTGTTGTATATGTTCTGAAAGGGGCATGGCCTGAAATCAACTCATCAGCTGCTGAGCAGACCCCTGCAACACAGGGCACCTTCAGCTCCCATTTGAGCGGGTGAGTGTTGAGAGCACTCAGACTCTCACAGAAGTACTCAGATGTTGCAGGCTTGAGCTCCAAAAAGCTGATTCCATTGCTGTGACTGGACAATATATAACATTCCCAGTTAGCCCATGGTTGCACCAGGCACATTATTATTATTTATTAATTTGTGTTACCATAGTGCACGTTTTCACAATATATGAAGTACAGGTTGTTTCTGAATATGTTGGCGCCAGCATTACGATGCAACTGAGTCAAACATACAGACCCAGTGGCTGGATTTTTTGCAGAAGTCTTGGCTAATTTTTAGACCATTAGTAACATGTAGCTGTAGAAGATAAGATAATGAACAGGGCAATCAAACCTCATGCTGCAGGGTGCAAAGAGTTCATCTGCCCATCTTAAGAAAGAATTCTTTTCCCCATGTACAGGTTGCACAATGACAGAGGTGCATTACTGAGGGGGCATTTGAAGTGGCAGGTGTGGGTCACTGCAGGAAGCAGGATATCAGACTTGACAGACCCGTGGTTTGACCCTGACGAGAATGGCAAATACTTTGCTCCTGTATTTTATAAAAGGAAATTATATAACTATTCTGCAAACAGCAGACTCTCCCCTGGTTTAAATCGCCACCAAGAGTATCAAGGGATAAATCATGGTCTAGTAGTTTATAGCACAAGATAGTAGCCTGCATTCTGTTTCCAGCTCTCTGTGCCTCAGTTTCACCATTTGTAAACAGCATGCCAACATTTTTATGGCTGACTTAGAACAACGCTTCCTCAGCTCTCGTCCCCTAACGCCCCTACTCTACTTGCGCTACATTGATGACATCTTTATCATCTGGACCCATGGGAAAGCGGCCCTTGAGGGATTCCATCAGGATTTCAACAATTTCCACCCCACCATCAACCTCAGCCTGGACCAGTCCACACAAGAGATCCACTTTCTGGACACTACAGTGCAAATAAGCGATGGTCACATAAACATCACCCTATACTGGAAACCTACTGACCGCTGTACTTACCTACATGCATCCAGCTTTCATCCAGACAACATCACACGATCCATTGCCCACAGCCAAGCTCTAAGATACAACCGCATTTGCTCCAACCCCTCAGACAGAGACAAACACCTACAGGATCTCTATCAAGCGTTCTTACAGCTACAATACCCACCTGGTGAAGTGAAGAAACAGATTGACAGAGCCAGAAGGGTATCCAGAAGTCACCTACTACAGGACAGGCCCAACAAAGAAAGTAACAGAACGCCACTAGCCATCACCTTCAGCCCCCAACTAAATCCTCTCCCGCACATCATCAAGGATCTACAACAGAGGTGGGCAAACTATGGCCTATGGGCCACATCCGGCCCGTGGAACCGTCCTGCCCAGTCCCTGAGCTCCTGGCCAGGGAGGCCAGCCCCCGGCCCCTCCCCTGCTGTCCCCCCTCCTCCGCAGCCTGAGCGCGCCACGCTGCCAGCGCTCTGGCCTGCCGCTCTTGCTGGAGAGCGCGGCAGCATGGCGGGCTCTGGCATGGTAAGGGGACAGGGATAGGGGGGCCCTGGGGCAGCAGTCAGGGGACAGGGAGCAGGGGGCAGTTGGATGGGTCGGGGGTTCTGGGGGGGCATTCAGGGGACAGGGAGCAGGGGGCGGTTGGATGGGGTGGAGGTTTTGGGGGGGGCAGTCAGGGGATGGGGAATGGGGGGGGGTTGGATAGGGCGTGGGAGTCCCAGGGGGCCTGTCAGGGGTGTGGATAGGGGTTGGGGCAGTCACTGGACAGGGAGAAGAGGGGTTTGGATGGGGGGTAGGGTCCCAGGGGGCAGTTAGGGGCAGGGTTCCCAGGAGGGGGCACTCAGGGGACAAGGAGCGGGGGGGTTGGATGGGTCAGGTATTCTGAGGGGGGCAGTCGGGGGCGGGAAGTGGGAGGGGGCAGATAGGGGGCAGGGGCCAGGCTGTTTAGGGAGGCACAGCCTTCCCTACCCGGCCCTCCATATAGTTTTGCAACCCTGATGTGGCCCTCGGGCCAAAAAGTTTGCCCACCCCTGATCTACAACCTATTCTGAAGGACAACCCCTCACTCTCACAGACCTTGGGAGACAGGCCAGTCCTCGCTTACAGACAGCCCCCAACCTGAAGCCAATCCTCACCAGCAACTTCACACCACACAACAAAAACACTAACCCAGGAACCTATCCCTGCAACAAACCCCGTTGCCAGCTCTGTCCGCATATCTATTCAAGCAACACCATCATAGGACCTAACCACATCAGCTACACCATCAGGGGCTCGTTCACCTGAACATCTACCAATGTGATATATGCCATCATGTGCCAGCAATGCCCCTCTGCCATGTACATTGGCCAAACCGGACAGTCTCTATTCAAAAGAATAAATGGACACAAATCAGATGTCAAGAATTATAACATTCAAAAACAAGTCGGAGAACACTTCAATCTCCCCAGACACTCAATAACTGACTTAGAAGCGGCAATTATTCAACAAAAAAACTTCAGAACCAGACTCCAATGAGAAACCTCAGAACTGGAATTAATTTGCAAACTGGACACCATCAAATTAGGCCTGAATAAAGACTGGGAGTGGATCGGTCACTACAAAAACTAATTTCCCCCTATTGATTTCCCCCTACTGTTACTCACTCCTTGTCAACTGTTTGAAATGGCCCACCCTGATTACATTGGCCTCATTACCACTACAAAAGTGATTTTTTCTCCCTTGGTATTCTACTGTTGAGAATAGCCCACTTCCATTTTAATTGAATTGTCTTGTTAGCACTGACCCCCTACCCCCCCCCCCACTTGGTAAGGCAACTCCCATCTTTTCATGTACTGTGTGTATTTATACCTGCCTACTGTATTTTCCACTCCATGCATCTGATGAAGTGGGTTTTAGCTCACGAAATTTGTTAGTCTCTAAGCTGCCACAAGTACTCCTCGTTGTTTATACTGTTCTTGTTAGTTTTGCAGAGGTGTTTTGAAGCATAATTAATGTTTGTAAAACACTTTGAGATTTTCAGATGAGAGGCACTAGAGAAGGACAAAGGTGGTAGTAGTATTATGAACATGAATGCTTAATAGTAGGATGAACATGGGTCAACCATAACAGTTAAAAGAGGGGAGCTTTTCCTCAGCAGTCTTTGGAGGATCAGGCCATCTGGTGGAACAGTAGTCTTTTCATTTTCGCCTCCTTAAACATAACATTGGGAGTCAGTTTCAGAGTCAGGCAAAACTAAACAATCATGGGTAGGAGTGAAAAGTACAGAAAGCTCTTTGCTATATTTCCCACTCAGTCTTTAAGCATTTTGCCTCTTAATATGTGTGTGCTTATTAGCTGGAGATGGGAATTAACATGCATAATTGTGAGATATTTCTGTAGAGAGTAAAAATAATGCCATCTACCTTTGAAATAATTTTACCAGACAGAAGGCGAAGGTGTATTTTGCAAAATTAGACCCTATTTGGTCATGTTTTGGGTCAGTTCTTTTAAAGCAGCCACCATCCAGACTCTGCATTTGTGTCTACAATTTTTTGTACATGCAAACCCCACATTTGTGCACACAAATCCAAGCCCATATTTTCAGCATAGTGCATACACAAGGGTTTAGACATTTGTTTACACTGCTCCCAGTTTTGCTTGCAATCCAGTAATAGCCCACCTAAGTCACTAGATAGCCAAATTACTAGATATGCAAGTGCACACCATTACTCCATTTGCACATGACATTGCAGTAATTGCACATGCAAATTAGATACACAAATGCATGCATATAGTTCTGAAAATGTGGGCCTACATTTTTATGTGCAAGAGAATATACAAATGTGAGGTTTGCCCACATAAAGATGCATGTGAACTTTACGGTTGCTGTGTACGTTTACCTTCAGTCTAGGAGTCAATATATGTCAGTCTGATTTGGGAAACACTCCTTGAAAATCAGGACTAATTTTTTCTATTGCCCATTAACCATGCTAGGATTAGGTGAACAATCCACAACAAACAATTTATTAGGTGCTTTTAACCCTTTTCCTCTTCACAAACTGAGTTGGACTGTGGAATCTCACAGTGCTCCTACGCAGGCTCTGCCACCTGTCAAACTACTCACCCAATTTTTCACTAATTAGTTCCCTATTCAGAATGACTTAATGAATGGATTTCAGCCTCTCTCTGGATCACCTGTGAATTCATCATCCTGAGTACTGTACTCCTCTGAATATTGGATATTCAATAACTGAGCAGTGTGACTGGTCATCTATATCATATTGTATTGTTTCGGTTCATAGATCTGATGACCTAACCTTAAATGATTTCCCCTTCTGCACAAAAAGAATTTTGTTTCAGCGATTTGTTTTGTGTCTAAACAAATCTCAGGCCCAAAATTTCCTTTCCACTATCAAAACTTTGTTTATGAAAAACAAATAGAAAGTGCAGCAAGCATAGTCAAAGCAAAGTCTCATTCAGAAGTTGTGCAAAATATCGGAATAAAGTTTCTTTGACATCTCCGAGCTCTAAGCCATTCCATGGCTGGACATGGGTGACTCACTCCATGAGAGCAGCAGGTTGCTGTTGAAGGTATTTACTGGACAAGGCCATACATGCCAGATCAGCAGGGATATTACAAGTGTTAAGACGTTGTTTTGTTTTTGAAAGTCGGGACTCAAAGCAGCTGGGGAAAGCTATGCAGTTCCAAGTTCCTGCTTGCAATGTAGGTCAATTGAATGCAAAAGTGAAAGCAAATGTAGATCTTCAGGTTCCCACATCAAAAAGTGATTCAGGTAGGGGGATGGGGAGGTTCAGTCTGCAGGAGGGTGGAAACCAAGACTCATGTGTCACTAGCATTTTGGGGCAGAAATGTGAGTGGCTTGTTTGTGTGTGTCTGAGCCAGTGCTTGAGTGGCTGGGTGTATGCATGAGTGTGTGAAGGTAATGACTGTGCATATATATGGATGAAGAGAGTTACTCGTGAGCAAATGTGTGGTGTGAGACTGAGTGTGTGGGGCTGTGGTGTGTATGTTTGCAAATGGCTGTTTGTGTGTCTGTGAGGTACAGGAGCCAGAGGCCACGCATGGCGGGGGAGGGAGCAGGAGAGTCACATGCATCCCCAGATTGCTCAGCCACATGGTGCAGCAGGGCCCCAGCTGGGCTGGCAAGCTGTGAGCTGCTCTGGGCAGGGAGAGGTGGAGGCATGAGGAACAGCTGGAAGCTGCAGGGAGGGGCTACTCCTTTCCAGAGGCGAAGACTGCCCAGGGGCTGAGGGGGAGACGAGCTCTTCCAGGGCAGTGCCCCCCACACACCCCAACATCAGAAGGCACAGCTCGTCTCTGATGCGAGCGGCTGCGTTTATGAGCATTTGGAAGGGGTGTCTGTGTGTGAGGGTCTGTGTGCTTGGATTACTGAACTCCACAGAGAGTTTTGCACTGAGATTTGGATTTAACCTCTGAAATTAGAAGCAGTGCTACCTCCACTGTACCAGGCAAGAAGAGCTGTGGTAGCACGTGGGCCCTCATACTTTGTGGTGCTGTCTGTGATGTAACAGAGCTGTCCTGTTCAAGAGCCCGTGGAAGGACAGCAACAACAGGGCCCGTAAGGCTTCAGGTGTCACTAAAGTTCAAAACTTGGATCTCCTCCCTGGGCTGCCTCTTTCCTTGTGATTGCTCCGGTGATGTGCGCTCCCCCCACCCCCTTAATGTTCAGCCTGGTGGGGCAAAGAGCTCCAATGCACTGCTGATCTTCAGCTCCATTCTCAGGGGGGGTGGGGGAGATAGACTCCAATGACATCTCTTCCCTTCCACTCCCCAGCCAGTGCCAGTGAGTCCGAGCTCCCTGCTTTCTTCCTGGGCCGGCCTTGCTGGGTCTGATGACGTGTGACATTTCCTTGCACTTCTCCCACTGGAAACAGTGTGGCAGCAGCTCCCAAAAACTAAAGCTTCCAGAGTTGGCCAGGCCCCAGGGATCAGATTACAGGGAGTTACTTGAACAGCTTTAATTATGTGATGCAGCTTCAGTTACCAACAGACATAATTGCAGTAACAGTAAGAAGCTTGAACAGTCAGAGTCATGTGTTTCTGGTTACAAGAAGCTGAGTAGTGCTGGGGCGAGGGAAATCCCCTCAAAAGACCACTGTGAGGTTCTGCGCACTGCACTCACTGCGGCTGGGCTTTTCCTGTGTGTGAAGGAGCTTGTCACTGGAGCAGGCTCAGTGCTGACACGCTGCCTGGGGCGGAGCTGCACAGCGGTAAAGCCAGTTCGGCAGTGTTCCTCTGCTCTGACCAAACAACTTCTGACAGAGGAGCAGCGCCTGCTTTAACTCCTTCACTGCTGCCCGGTTACTGCACAGCAGAGTTCATGCGGTGACTTCGGCTGAACTCCCCCATAGGCCACAAGTAAAGCTGAGAGCCGTGGGTTTACCCTTGTCCCCCCCAGTGGGTGCAACCAACTGGCCTCCGTGTCCTGGGATTGGCACACAAGGGGGGGCTGCAGTGCAGATCTGCACTGGCAGGCCTCTGCAGGTGGAGTCCAGGACTGGAACAGTAAGGAGGGGGGTGGGCGAGGCTTGCCACTGGCAAAGCTGGGTGGAGGCCTGGACTGAGGATCCACAAGAGAGGTGCACTAGCCTAGCTGGGGCTGAGGAAGGGCTGAAATAGCAGAGGACACTGAGGTGCAGTAGCTAAGCTGCGCACGAGGAGCCGAGGGCTGCTGTAGGGATGGATTGCATTGCACTGAGTGGAAGTTCGCACTACTGAGCACACAGTGCTTGCCTGCCCCACAAAAATTCAGTGGGCCTCCCAGTTTCCTGAGGATTAAAGTTACCTGGAAAATTAATTTAGAGAAAAGTCTCTTCTCCTGTGGCAGAGTGTAATTCCCTCAGTGCTCCTGGGGCCACAGCAGCGGAGGAATGGGGTGTCTGAAATCTCATGTGACCCCAGGACACCCTGAATGTCAGAGCGTTCTTGCCATTAAGCCAGGGAAGTGGATCTTATTTCAAATTGCTTGTAGGCCTGTGTAAAGTGCTATTAAAAATTCCTGAGGGGGAGACTAGAGAATCTTTATTAAGAAGCTCAGTTCAACTGCATGGGCAGGAGGGAATGAACTCCAGTTCAGTCCAGTTCTATATGTACTCCATACACACAACTCCCCTAGTGGGGTCACAAGGGGCAATGTACTGAACCACTGAAATAAGCAGGAGGCATTACACCAGCAGAGCAAACTGTCATTAGCTGATCGCTGATTCCAGGAATTTAGGCAGGACATTGATACCTAGTGAATTCTGATGGAGGATTTCTGCCTTTCAGAATACTAAAAGCTATCAGAATATATTATGGACTCAGACATCATTAGCCAAAGTTATTTTTTTTTAAATAAGTTGGCTTTGAATTCCACAAAATGATTTAAAAATGTGAATCTCCTAGACTGGTCCTCAGCTGGCTTCAGTGTTGAAGTCCACGGACTACACCAGCTGAAGAGCTGGCCCTGGGTGTTAGACTATGTTACACTGGTGTCACTTCAAACGATTCCAGCAACTTTTTTTTTCTTTTTTAATGATTATTAAACAATTGGAGGAGCCAGGCCTACAGTTTTCAGTATCTCAGGCAAGAGTGGAACGTGTGACCAGCAATTGCCATATGGGACTGGACCGCATATCCAAAAGCGGCCAATACCAAATGCTTCTGGGGAATGTTCAAGAAACCCCATAATGGGATTTACCTGCCTATAAGGGAAGTTTCTTCCAAGCTCTCGAGCTGTGCCCTGAAGCAGAAGAGTTTAAAGCTCTTATACATTTTTAATCCTCTCTACTGTCATTAAGGATGTTCCCATTACTTATATACATTTGTCTAATGTTGAATCCTATCAAGCTCTGGGCCTCAGTACTATCTCCTGGAAGATAGATCAGGCCAGTTTGAGAGTTACAGTCCATATTGGACCCTCAAAGCTGCAGGCTGTTGCTTGCATTACTTGGACTCAAGGCAAGCCCCAATCAAAATTGACTGATGATGGGTTATGGAAGTTTTCCCTTCTGCTGTAGTTTGATAGTTCCAATCTGATCAACATCAACAGGGACAAATAGACTCTGGCATCAAGCAACAGTTTTGTGACTAGCGTGACTGAGTTTGTGGTCTCAGTCCAGTTGCTCACAGAGATGGATGCAAATATAGCACTTGCCCATGGTTGGGAGCTAACTCTGAAACCACAAACTGTGGGGAGGGGAAGGTGTGAGACCATTACAAGGAAAGTGGATGTAATTCTCTCCCATCTCCCACCACCCATCAGATGCCTGTGAGGTGCATGTGATATCTATATGGACAGCTGAGACCAGTGTCATACAGTCCCCATGATTCAACCACTTCCTAACACCGGGGTTGTGTAAGCGAAATCATACGTTGCAGTGAGTGGCAATAATCTGCTGCAGCAGTGACTCAAACAAGAAAGCGACTTGGACGTGACCTAGGAAACAGAACCTGCCGTACCAGCGAGCCCCCCTAGAATTACTGAATGCCGCTCCGCACTCAGTTAATGACTGAGACCTCATGGATTTTTAACAAAGACAAGGCCTAATCTTGGTGTGTTTGAGGGGGTGGGGGGGAAGCGACATTGGTGCATCTGAGCCTCATCCATATGAGTAGCTTTTGATGTTGCCTGCGCCGTTGCAATCCCTTAGCACACGTGTAACACGAATAACACACAAAAGTCCATGCAATGGTGCAACAGTGTGCACAGAGCCTTTGTGCTTGTGCTTTAGCGAGCAAGGCTAAGAGCCACGTCCTCTGCCACCGTGTCCCCTCTGCACTGTTGCAGTGTCAGGTGCACAGCAAGAGCTGTGATTTCGGCTGCAACAGTGCAATTAGTCCTTCAAGTGCAATCCCACAATGCTCCTACCTGACGACAGTTATAGGCCGTGCCACCTGTCAGGTCAAACACCCACTGGGTGCACACAGGTCTGACTGCAGCCGAGCTTGCTTGGCCTCTATCCCGGCCTGCTACCATGCAAGGTCATGAGGCAGTACAGCTAATGGAAAGGAGAAGGAGGGAGGCTCCTCAGGCATGGCTACACACCCCTGGAGTTTCCCTTTGCATGACTGAACCTCATGCCTCGTGGTGGAGTGGGGAGCAAAGGATCAAATGGCCATTTGCACTCACCACTACAGGAGCGGTAACAGTCCCATTGTGCTCGGCTGTGTTCACACAACCGCTGGGGATGGCGCTGAGAGTGCAGGGAGTTTATTGGGCAGGAGGAACAAAACTGCCAAGAGCCTGGTCTTGGTGGTACTGCTGTGAATCCGGAGAGACGCCGCTGACTTCCTTGTCACAGCCCAGAATTTGCCCCTTGTCTTGGCACTGGACACTCGTGAGCACTGTGTGGTGTTTTATTTTCAGTCAGACAATGGGGAGAGTAAGAAGGAAAAGCAGCCACAGCAAGGGGCAGGAATGAGCACAAGCCCTTGTAACCACAATCACAGCTAGAGCTGGGAGAATGGTACAGCCCAGCAGGGCACATACCCACCATTGGGCAGCTAGGCGCAATCCATGTGGGTATCACAAGCCCACTAGTGGTATCACCCAGCAAGGCATCCTATTGTTTTATTCAGACAATAATATATTTAAGGAACCTTTCAGCGTCCTTTTTCAGGTGGTGGTGTCCGTTCCTTTGGGCGCCGTGCTAGCAGAGCTTGGCCAGAGCCAGGACCCACCCACTCCTGTCCCCTCATGCACCAATAGTGCTGGGAGAAGAGCCCTGAAGGGAACTCAATCTGTGCCTGTTACACAGGTGTCGTATCTGGAACAGTTACGCTTGTTCCCTCCAGCATCCCTGGAGGCGTTATCACTGCCCATTATGCGGGCAAAACACCTCCAGCTGCCACTGCTTGGGGAATGTGGTACCTCCTCCTTCCCTGAGCATGGTTCCAGCTCCTGGAGCTATCTCTGAGCCTCTAGTATTTACTGCTCTGCAGTAAATGCCATTCTGGGCTATCTCCTATTCTACGTACTATAAAATACTTGGGGCCAGATTCTTCTGTCTCCTATTTTAAGATACCCATAGATATCTTGGGCCATCAAACCACAAGACGGTATTTCCCTCAAATCAGATTGGGAGTGAGTTTGGGTTTTATTTGTTTTTGTTTTTGCCTTCTTCTGCTGTGTGTGGGTGCGGTTCACTATATACTGGGTATATCTCACTTGGGATTCAGCTTTTCCCCCGTCCTCTGGCCCGGGGCAGCAGCTCTTGGGCTGGCTCAGGCTTTGGTCCCCCGTCCTGGGGTCGTGTAGAAGAGAGTCCCTGTGCAATGAAGTTTGAGAAACCCTGGACTAGATGATCTGATGGTCCCTTCTGGCCTTAAACTGTATGACTTCTATGATGGAGACGTTTCCTCAAAAAACCCATCCTGTCCCAGGTGCCCAGACTCTGAACCATGGTCCTGTCACGAACAAGGAGAATCTCAGGCCATTCACAGCCCTGAAATTTGATTCCGTAGCAAGACCCTAAAAGGTGAGTTTCATGTGGTTTGGGGCTTTGCTGCAAACATTTAACCTTGCTCCCATGTTTATATTTTGGGGGTGTGCCAGGGGTGGCACCCCAAAAACACCACTAAATATGAAACCCTCTTTCCCCCTCTCCCGTGCCATTGTGTTGTTTTGTGTCTGACTTTTTCTTGTTCCGTTTTTTTTTTCTTTCTTCTGTTTAGCTTAAAAATATGTTGTTGTCATTTTCACAAGGCATGACCCAGCCTGAGGCCCTCTCACTTCTTTGTTTCGCTCTGGACTGGGGCCATGATTTCCCCTTTCCGGCACTGCTCTGCTCTCCCAGTCTTGGCTTCAGGCGTCTCAAATGAGAGGATGTTGCCGGCTGGATTTGGTTGCGCAGCTCACCTTCTTGAAAGCTGTTTGTTTTAGCTCTGGAGACACCGATAACTGATTTGTCCCCATCTTCCTTCTTTGCTGCCCTGTCAACACCCTGGATTGTGACCTTTAGGCCCACCAGCCGATACACTGCTTTACCCCAAAACAGCACCAAATTCCTTGCTTGTTTATGTTTCTTTTTTAACTTGTTTTTCAGGTAGTTCCTACCCTTCATGCTCTGGCATTGCCCAGACTGTTAGACAAACAAATACTTGGGAGGGAGGGAGAACAAGAGGCCTCAACCCAGCCTGGGAACTTGCCCTCACAGTTTGTGTGCACATCGTTTGTGGGCAGAGAGCGGGTGGGATTTTCTGAAGTGCCTGAGAGAGTTAGGTACCCAGTCCCATTGACTCTCCACAGGAGTTGGGCACCTAACTTCTTTGGGCATTTTGGACCAGGCCACTCCTAGTTTGAATGTGTGCCTGTCTTGTCACCCACAGATAGTGACAGACCCTTTTTGAGAAAACCTGGCCCTTTGCCATCCCCAGAAATGGCAGGAAAATGGGGACTCTCAATCTTGGGGCAAACTTTGCTTTTGGAAACCTGGCAAAATGTCATGGCAGTGTCCAGCTTTGTGAAATTGATCCTGCCTTGCAGCTCTGCACAGAGCACCAGGGGGACAGAGCATGGTGCACTGTGTCTAATGCCTGCAGTTTCCTCCCCCTGTTTGTGCAGAGCAGGTGAAATTCACTGGGATTCTTTTATTGGTGCTTTATTATTGCTGAAATTATAGGACGCTGGTGGAATTCCAACTCTTTTGGGAGAAGTCATGTAGCAAGCAACAGAATATGATAAACTCCCTGTAGGTTTTTTGAAGTATCTTCTAGAATTGAATAGGAAATTATGTCTGGGATTTCCAGAGGAGCCTAAGGCTATGTCCACACTACAGTCAGAGGTGTGATTGCAACTCAGGCAGGCATACCTGTGCTAGCTTTAATTTAGCTAGAAGTAGCAGTGATGATGAACCAGCATGGACCCCAGTGTGGGCCATACAAGCTGTGACAAAGTGGGAATGTTCTTAATGTTTTCTCCGAATACTGTGTGGGTGCCTCAGTTTCCCCTATGCCTTTCTTAAATATCTAGGTGGTGGGATAAGGGGGTGTGATTGTTGCAGAGCCGTAGAGGGCCAGTGTGATGCTATCTGCACAGAGAATGGCCGACACCCTGTCTCCAGGCAACTGATGGCCTGGGCCCCTCCCCTGCAAAGGTGCCAACTGAAGGTGTTGGGAACAAAGGGATCAGGTGGCCTCCTGGCCCCGGGAAAGAGACAGAGGCCAGAGGAGCGGGCTGGAGGGGGCTTCAGTTTAGAGCTGGCTAGGGAAATGGAGGGAGGCCCAGAACCAGGTTCCAGGCTCCCTAGCCTCCCCCCCCTCCCCCCCCCGATGGACCTGACTGAGGCGTCCTGTTCTCTGTACCTACAAGCTCTGTTTTAAACTGTGTTCCTGTCATCTAATAAACCTTCTGTTTTACTGGCTGGCTGAGAGTCACGTCTGACTGCGGAGTTGGGGTGCAGGGACCTCTGGCTTCCCCAGGAGCCCCGCCTGTGCGGACTCTCTGTGGGAAGCGCATGGTGTGGAAAGGGGATGCTGAATGCTCCAAGGTCAGGCCCAGGAAGGTCGAAGCTGTGTAAGCTTCTTGTCCTGGAGACAGTCTGCTCACAGAGAGGAGGCTCCCCCACAGTCCTGACTGGCTTCGTATGGAGTAGTTCCAGAGCATCGCCCGGTGACTCCGTGACACAAGCCCACCTGGAACCCTGGGTATGTACTTGTGTTGCTAGCCCACACTAAATTCCATGCTGCTATCTCTTCACTGCTATTTTTAGCTATGCTAGCTAGATCAAAGATAGCCTGGGTATTGCCAAGATCATGACCGGGACATGAGTGGTTGGACCTAATGGTTGGAGCCATGGGGGGTGGCTAGGCCTGGAGGTTAAAGGGAGTGAAGCAGAGCTGGAGTCAAGAATCAGGACCATGGGACACCCAGAAAGTGCAATCAATCAGACAGCCCCTGCCAGGATCAGCTGTGTCCAGTGTGTTGCTAGGAGACCGAGCCTGATGCAGCTGGCTCCCTCACAGGTATACCTACCTGAGTTGCAATCACACCGTTGTGGTGATGACATACCCTAGGTGAGTTGGGCCTCGCATCCCACTGAAATACAATTGAAATAGGGCATCAAACTCCCCTAGACTTAGGGTGACCAGACAGCAAGCATGAAAAATTGGGACAGGGGGTGGGGGATAATAGGCGCCAATATAAAACAAAGCCCCAAATATCGGGACCGTCCCTATAAAATCGGGACATCTCATCACCCTACCTAGACTCCTTTGCAAATAGAAGCCTACATCCCTATAGAAAAGATATCTTCCTCTGCTAAATTCTTTAGGTCCTTAGGGCCATTTCTATAGAGCCCTCCTGGTCTCATCCCTGTTACATTTTGTAGGAGTGGTTCATAAGGGACTGAAGATATTCATAAATGCCAGATGGCTTGGTAGTATGGGTACTTGTATGTGGAGGCCCTGGACCCTTGATTTAAAAGCAGATTGAGTCTAGAGTCTGAGAAGCATCCCCTATATTAGGATGTGATGGCATGAGCTCACTTCCTAGTCACTGGCCATTGAACTGGGAGCATTTGAGTAGTTCCCGGAACTGCTTGAAGTGAGAGAAGGGGAGATTATAATGTATTCCTCTCCTCCCATTCCACCTGAAATGCCATAAGACTTTAGCTGGCTTTACAGACACAGCTTTCCAGAGTCTCTGACGCTTGTTCCAGCCTAGGCAGTGTGCCCATGTTGGAAAGGCAGCGAGGAGGACTTAGTGGTATAACGACCTCCTTGTAGCTGGGCCCAGCCAGGGTTTGGCACAGCCCCCAGAGTGGGCGGTGCTAGCTGGCGAGAGAGTATGACTGATTCAGCACATCCTCAACAGCCCCCCACTAGAGGGGCTCCTGTGGAACCTCTTGCCTCAGCCTAAAACTGCTTCCTCCCACTAGGAACATTCAGGAAGGGGGGGAGGGGGCAGGTAATGGCAACATTACTGTCCCTTGCAGTGAGTCCCCGTGAGAAAAAGAAATCCTTTTTTACACAATGTGTAATTAAACTGTGGAACTCATTGCCGCGAGAAGCTGCTGAGGCCAAGCACTCAGCAAGATTCAACAGGGATTGTATATGTATAGGGATAACAAGAATATCTGGAGTTAATAGTTAATTGCTAACTAAAGGGTTTGGGAAGAGATCTAAAATCTCGGGCTCCCAGGTTTTAAACTAATCTCCACCTATTAGAGATCGGGGGCAGATTATCTCACATCTGCCTGCTGTGGGGTTCTTGTATCATCCTCTGAAGCATCTGGTGCTGGCCACTGTTGGAGACGGGAGGCTGGACTAGATGGACCTTGGGCTTGAATCAGTGTGGCAATTCATCTGTGCCTATGAGATCTAGAGGTCTAGGATGGGACACGGAGCCATGAATCATTTCCTGTCCATTGACACTGCTTTGATTTCACTTCTGCATGTGGATATTTAGTAGCTCTTTGGTTGGTCTCCACCCAACAGATCATGCTCCTTGCTCCTCAGGCTAGCGCTGGCCTTGATGGTGATGTAGAGTGGATTGGAAAGAAGGGAGGCTGGCTGCACAGATAGATACTGGGGTCTTTAACTGAGATGGAATGAAAGCTGAAAAGCAGACACAGAAATGCAGTACTGGACATACCTGTGGGAAATGGCTGGGAAGATTTTTAAAAAACTCCTGGAAACCTCTTGTGCTAAGAGAGACTGAGTTTCTTTTCAAAGCAGTTTTTCATGTTAGCAGAATGTTCTGTCTCAACAAATAGAGCAGGGAGGGGCTTTTGGCTGAGCTATACAGATGGGTAACATCTGGCCTCTGGAGAGAATCTGAGCGATGGCTCATTGGTTGGATTTTTATTCTATGAGGGAAGAGCACTCGT
Organism: Eretmochelys imbricata; assembly: GCF_965152235.1. Classification (NCBI taxonomy): domain Eukaryota; kingdom Metazoa; phylum Chordata; order Testudines; family Cheloniidae; genus Eretmochelys; species Eretmochelys imbricata. The sequence goes on from NC_135584.1 coordinate 16,404,090, forward strand.
GCTATGGCCACCTTTAGCCAAAGATCTGTGCTGGTTTAGACTCAGTAGTGGAAAGCTCTCCACCATGGCAGGGAGCTTGCAGTGGCAGAAGTAGATGGTAGCAAAGTCTACCAAGCCATCCGGTAGGGACCTGAAATGCTGTTACCTTTATACCCTGTTCTGCTGATGACACAAGTGCATTCTCTGGGTAATTTGCCTACCCAGATTCATTCGAGCCACAGGCACATACCTACAGGCACTGCAGACATTAGCTAACTCCTGGGTCATAGAACTCATAACCTTCAGCTCTAGTGTAACACACGTCTCTGTCCGCTAAGCAAAAGAAGCAGCCAGCTCAACCTGGAAAGGGAACCTGCATTCACAGCTGAGTAGCTCTGGCATACTCCACCCAGCCCCGTGAAGGAAAGGGTTGTGCCCCCATGCGTGAGCCATGGAGGAAAGTAACATGCCCCCAAGGGGGTATGGGCCCCCAATGTGGTAGAAATGAGGCTGACTATCAGACCCCACCCCAAGATTGAGATACAAGGACAGCAAGCACTGCCAGCCATTCTCTGGCACCGGGGCTCAAAGGATGCTGCTCAGGGAAACCACGCAGGGGTGGGACACAATCCTTTTGGCACCAGGTTTACGTGAATAGTATTTCTCAGGCAGCTGTGCTGAGAGAGGTGAGGCTGACTCTTCCAGAAAGATTGTAATCCTTGTATTGCTAAGAAGACCCACAAGATCTAGGGTGACTTAGAGCCTGGATAAACACATTCGTGCTAACAAGGCTCAAGTTAGGCACTAAAAATAGTGGCATGGGTGTTGCAGCTCCAGCAGCAAGTCAGGCTAGACACCCAAACTCAGGCCTAGGGAGTCGGGTGGATTTGAGCTCCGGTCACTAGCCCAAGCCTCCACCAGAGCCGCAGCGTCCACACAGGTATTTTTAGCATGCTAGCTTGACCCCCATGAGCATGAGTTCGTGTACCTGGACTTGAAGGCTTGCTCCCAGCTGTAGTGTAGACATACCCTTCTGGGCTGTGTTTAAATCAGCATTGCTGTCCTCTGATCCTGGGGCCAGTTAGTCCCTAGAATAAACCTGAGCAGTCCTATGGGGTCATTCCAGCATCCAGAAATGAGCTTGGTGTAGGAAAACCCCAGCCACATTTCCCTTTCCCTGGCCACAGACCTCCCTCCCCTTTTGTGGTCTGAGAGAGCCCTGGTCTGCTGACCTCATGGGTGTGTTGTAAGGTCCCCGTGGTTCTCAGGCTTTTGCCTATGTGGAGCACATGTGAGGAATGCATTTGAGCTCAGTGCTGCAGGGTGGGGAGGGGCGGCTTCTTTATTCACCCTCTTCTTGGTTAACGTATGCTGTGGTTTTATAAATTCCCGTACATGTGCTCAGACTGTGGGCAGACCACAGTGTTAGGAAAACAAATCCTGGAGGCTGATTCCTCTGCTTTCCCCATCCTCTCTACCTAACTCTGGATAGACATCCAGCATGCTGCCCTGGAAGAGCAAGGGGTGGGGGGGTTGTGATGCAACCCCCCAGAAAAATATAGAAAAGGGTAAATCCATTCCCTGGCTGGAATGTTACTGAAAGTTGAGAACCAAGGAACAGTTAAAGGTCATTTTAGCTGGGGAAGGGGAATTTCCCGGACTCTCCCCTATAAATAAATGATGAGTTTAAGTGCAGCGTGCAGTATGTGTATTATCTGGAGTTTATCGCTCTCTCCTTCCCTCTCCTCCCAAATCCTTAGATTAGTTGATCTGATTTGCATGCGTCTCTTCCTCATGCTCAGAGCATTCATCAGCAGTTGTGGTCTCTTTGTCTCTTGTTAGCTTTGCATGTGGTTGGTGTGCTGATTCCTTGTAACCTGCAGCCATGCACCTTGATCGGACACCACATAATGTAATACTTGGGGAGTCTGGGGACAGAGAGTCCATGATACAAGAGGGGGTAGGGATGGTATACACTTAGCACCTGGTGAACAGCTCCTCACCTCCTTGCCTCTCCTGCCAATAACGTTTGTGGTTTCATTGTTTTGTTCTGGCAAAGCTCCAGGGGTATAAAATAAACATAGGCCAGGGAGCTGGCAGATAGCATGGATGGTCAAGGACAGAGGTTGGCTGTGTCTTTATTTATTTTGTCTGCTGAAGGATGACGATTTTGTCCCTCTTTTCCAAGCCAACCACCACTAAGCTGACCTACTCTCCAAGTCCTGATTGCATCATGCGTCCAGGAAAGCTGATGTTTAAAGTATTCTGTTGCCAGTGAGCATTTGACAGGAAGTTGTCCATCATGAAATTCAGTGTTGCTGAAGGTCATTTCCAGCTGCTTTTGTGACCTGCTTTAATAGATGAATGTCAGTGAAAGGGTGCAACCCCAGACAGAGGCTAATCTGACAGCTGCATGTTTGTACAGTGCCCAGCACAATGGAGCCTCACCTGGTTGAGTCCTTTAGCCACTACTGTAATATATAAATGTCAAATAATACTTATAATAATAGCACCTACTAATAGGATACAAAGGTGTTTGTGTATAGAGGGGCCTGATTTTTCAAACGCTCCTGATCAGAATGAGAGAGATACTGGGAACATAACCTGCTACAGTGCGGTCAGAGGAGATAGCCCAGTGATGGCTTATTATCCCAAGTGAACAGTGCATCTCAGGCCCTGTAGGTGTTTTTGTCCTAAAACGATGGTTCTCATTCTTTTCCATACTGGGAACCCCTTTCTCCATATTAAAACCCACAGGGGTTCCCCTTCTATCTAGCCATGCTCTCCTTTCAGTTAGCAATCTGAAAAGGACGCACTGGTCATTATTGAGAACCCTGTTCTAATGTGTTCTCTGTGACTAGCTGAGTCCCCCCCGTCCCCCCTCCCCCCCGCCACTTATCTCTGAATTCTCTAGCTGCAGAGGTCCCGTTCTAAAAGCGATAGTAGATTCCTGGATCCTTCTCTCAAGTCTTTGGACCCATAGAACTCCTGATCCTAGTGACTTCAGCAGCACCTTCAGCCTCGTCTTCTGGACAAGCAGAGGTGGATGATCATCATTCAAGCCCTTGATGTATGACAGTGGCAGTTTCAGGAGCCTCAGCCTGAACACACTGAATTGTAAGAGTTTTTCCATGCTGCCCGGAGACCAACAAGTACATAAGCATTATGAGCCCAAAGTGCAAACCACTGCCCCATGAGAGTTGGTCTGTGGATTTCAGTGAGTGTCAGATCAGGCCCTAAGCAATGGGAATCTGCTCTGTTTATTCTGAATCTCACTACAGAGCTCTCTTTGTGTCAGTGCAGCTCAGGAAGGTGGGATTCTAGCTGCATATTTCTAAAGTCTTTTTGCTGAACACAGTGCAGAAGGTCACACTCCTGCCATTGCATCAAAAATGGGCTCATTAGAGGAGTAACTGGGGTGAAATTCCATGGTTTGTTATACCAGAGGTCAGACTAGCTGATCTCATAGATTCCTTCTGGCCTTAAAATCTCCAAATCTGTGAAAATCTACAGCAGAGAAAAAAAGATACATGGTGCGTGGATACAAATGAAGGCCCCCTCCTGTTGCCTGCTCGGCGACTGGCAGGATTGGGCCCCACTATAAAAAAAGGTTTTAGTTTTTAAGTATTGAATAAACGGAAACAATTCTGGGCTGTGCTGTATCTCGGGAACTGGGACTGCAATTTTCCAGCAGGAATAAGCAATTGAAAAAGACCAGACAAGGGACTGATGGGAAAAATGAGCACCGATACCCTTTTTTTGGATTTTTCTTTTTTTTATTCCTCTAAGAGCCTAGTTGTTTGTGCAGACAGCCAGTGTGGCTATTTGATCCTCTGGACTCGGTGGCGGTTTTGCTCCCTTTCTGCAGTGTCACTCCTTTGTATTTACACACATGACTGCTTTGTGCGTTTTCAAAGATTACTCTCCCTTTTCAAATAGAAAGCAGTGACTGAATAAACATGGAGCATTGTCTTCAAGAAGGGCCTGGGGCTCCATGCGTGTTTCTTGTAAAAGTTAAAGCTATTGTGGTCTTTTCCGCAGGTGAAAGATAACTTACGCTGAGGTCTCAAAGCCTCTTTTATGGGGCTAGGCCTCTGAGGAAATGGAAATGTTGGTCAGTCACGTGCTCTCTCTCTCTTTTGATTACCCTTGTCCTGTGAGTGCTTGGCATGGAAACCTTACTGAATGGGGATCAAGTCCCTCTAGTGAGTGGGGTGGAACCTGCATTAAGATTGTATTTGCTTGTGTCTGTTCTCTAAAGCCATCCCTTGAAACTTTAATACCTAAGGCTAGGCACCTAAGTCTACATTGGGGCACCCTAAAGAAGTGGCCTGATTTGCAGCTGGGGAACCATTGAAAGACTTGCCAGAAACAGACAGGAGTGGAGGAGCTTCATCACTGCCCTAAACGCCAGAGGCATAATAGAAACATGATGATGATGATCTCATGTGGAGAGTGGTGGGTGCCCAGCACATCTGAATAGTAGGCTCCCTGCTAACCTAGGACACATGTGAAGCTGGCAGCAAAGTTTTCAATGCCAGAGGCGGAGCGGCTGGTCTGCTCTTGGCGCCTGGTTCTCAATACAGCGACCTTCTCCTTAGATAACTGTCCAGGTGACAGCAAGACCTGTAGGGAAAAGCTGAGTACTGCATACTAAGAAGTCCTTCCCATCGGCTGGAGGGAAAGGGGCTTTCAAGGAATTATTCTGGGCTATTTTTCTTTGTAATAACTAGTGTGAGGATATTAGTAATAAACTGCTTGGTGAAGTGAAGTAAGTCCATGCCTGCCAAAAAACCATGTGGCAAGTGGCTTGTTACACTGTAGCCAAATGCTGTAGCGTGCAATGTTACTTTACTTGAGACTGTAGATAAATCCAATCAAAAACTGGCTTGACAACTAAGGAGCAGGTTACTCCAGCTGTCTCCTTTCTCAGGTGCTAGTAGTGACAGGTGAATGACACACACAGCCATTTAAAGCAGAGCTGGTTGGATATTTTTGGACAGAACCCTATTCTGTTGGAAAATGCCGATTCGCCAGTGTTGAAACATTCTGTGAGAACATGTCAATGTTGAGGAAATTCCCATGGAAGCCAGGCTGGTTTCTGATGGAGCACCACCTGAAAAGCAGAACCAGCCTTATTTTTCTGTCAGCTCACCTCTTTGGCTTCTTCCAGGCTGACAGGGAGCCAAGAGCTTGGAAGTCTTGGGAGTCCTACTCCCAGGCTTGCAGATCCTCAGCAGACTCCCAGGGCTCCCAAATCCCCGGCTCTGGGACAGCCTGCTAGGTGGACTGGCTCCTAGGGCTGCCAAGGTCCCCAGATCTAGGGCAGCCCACCAGGCAAGCCCTGGCTCCCAGGCTCCTCATAAGAATGGCCACACTGGGTCAGACCAATGGTCCATCTAGCTCAGTATCCTGTCTTCTGACAGTGGCCAATGCCAGGTGCTTCAGAGGGAATGAACAGAACAGGGCACTTATTGCATGATCCATCCCCTGTCTTCCAATCCCAGCTTCTGGCAGGCTAAGGTTTGTGGACACCCACAGCATGGGGATGGATCCCTGACCATCTTGGCTAATAGCCATTGATGGACCTACCCTCCATAAACTTATCTAATTATTTTTTGCACCCAGTTATACTTTTGGCTTCACAACATCCTCTAGCAAGGAGTTTCACAGGTTGACTGTGCATTGTGTGAAGAAATACTCAGCAGCTCACTTGACAGGTTTACCAGGACCCCCTGCTCTCCTGAACTCAAGTATCCCTTGAGTTTCAGGTAGCTGTTTCCCCAGCTGGCTGGTTCCCCTTGGATTTGGGTGGCTGGCTCCCAGCTCCCTGCCTGGGCTGCTCTCCTGGTGAGCAGATGAGTGAGCTGCCCAGCTCCCTGGCTTCTGGCCAGGTGGCCAACCAGCCATTCTGTGAAAAATTCAGAGAATGACTTTTTCCCCAAAAAAATCTTGGAATTATTCATAGAACGGAAAATCCGGTTCCAGCTCAGCTCTAATTCCAAGTAAACCATGTTGATCCTTTCAAGACTGCAAACTTGACCAGTGGGATATTTCACCAAAATAACCTTTATCAGATGGCGGAGGAGTGTCTTCCTGGTTGCAGTGACCTTATGATGTAATGTGGCACCCAGAAAAGGCATCATTTGGAAAAGGCAACTTTCTCACACTTGGAAATATCTCATAGAGTTTCTGTATCATAAACCACAATGAGGGGGCAACAGTGCTCGCACAGATGAAATTCCCATAATTTACACCACCTTGGTTGATTCATCAGGAGTGGAACAATTTCTGTGAAAGACTCTAATAAGGAAGCCAGGTGTCAGGGAAATGCAAGCTATTGTCACATCATACATGTCAGTTTCAGGTTCATGGACATTGCCTGATGGAGACCCCTGGAGACCCAAGTCCTCTGATTACTAGATGAGTAGGCATAGCATAGGCAGGAGGAGTATAAGCTTTCCCACAACCCCCTCACAATGTACCGCAACTTCTAGCCCAATGAGGCCACCTCCTTGGTGCCAGAGGAGTTCAGTCTATGGCCTCGCTGCTGAGACCACTGGCGGTGCAAGCAGCCTTGTCATTTCTTAGGGTTCTGGAATGGGATCCAGCTCATTTCACTCATTCACCAGATGGTGACGTTACTGACCTGGGTTGGGTTTTAAGGAACAGTCAGGTGGTGGAAGGTTCCGTGAATCACTACCAATGCATCAGTGAGCCCATGTCTGAGACTTTTTTATTAACTAGATAGGGCTATACAAACCTGAAACTCTCAGATGCTAGAGAGCTTTCAGAGAGTGGGAGCTGCGTGGCTCTAGCTTTTACTAAGCAAACACTTTTAATGACTTGTCTTAATAGGTTTCAGAGTAACAGCCGTGTTAGTCTGTATTCGCAAAAAGAAAAGGAGTACTTGTGGCACCTTAGAGACTAACCAATTTATTTGAGCATAAGCTTTCGTGAGCTACAGCTCACTTCATTGGATGCATACTGTGGAAAGTGTAGAAGATCTTTTATACACACAAAGCATGAAAAAATACCTCCCCCCACCCCACTCTCCTGCTGGCAATAGCTTATCTAAAGTGATCACTCTCCTTACAATGTGTATGATAATGAAGTACTTGCCCCATAACCTCAGCCGTGCGGAACACAATGCCATCCACAGCCTCAGAAACAACTCTGACATCATAATCAAAAAGGCTGACAAAGGAGGTGCTGTTGTCATCATGAATAGGTTGGAATATGAACAAGAGGCTGCTCAGCAGCTCTCCAACACCACTTTCTACAAGCCATTACCCTCTGATTCCACTGAGAGTTACCAAAAGAAACTACAGCATTTGCTCAAGAAACTGCCTGAAAAAGCACAAGATCAAATCCGCACAGACACACCCCTGGAACACCGACCTGGGATATTCTATCTACTACCCAAGATCCATAAACCTGGAAATCCTGGGCGCCCCATCATCTCAAGCATTGGCACCCTGACAGCAGGATTGTCTGGCTCTGTAGACTCCCTCCTCAGGCCCTACGCTACCAGCACTCCCAGCTATCTTCGAGACACCACTGACTTCCTGAGGAAACTACAATCCACCGGTGATCTTCCTGATAACACCATCCTGGCCACTATGGATGTAGAAGCCCTCTACACCAACATTCCACACAAAGATGGACTACAAGCCGTCAAGAACACTATCCCCGATAATGTCACGGCTAACCTGGTGGCTGAACTTTGTGACTTTGTCCTTACCCATAACTATTTTACATTTGGGGACAATGTATACCTTCAGATCAGCGGCACTGCTATGGGTACCCGCATGGCCCCACAGTATGCCAACATTTTTATGGCTGACTTAGAAAAACGCTTCCTCAGCTCTCGTCCCCTAACGCCCTTACTCTACTTGCGCTATATTGATGACATCTTCATCATCTGGACCCATGGAAAAGAAGCCCTTGAGGAATTCCACCATGATTTCAACAATTTCCATCCCACCATCAACCTCAGCCTGGTCCAGTCCACACAAGAGATCCACTTCCTGGACACTACAGTGCTAATAAACGATGGTCACATAAACACCACCCTATATCGGAAACCTACTGACCGCTATTCCTACCTACATGCCTCCAGCTTTCACCCTGACCACACCACACGATCCATCGTCTACAGCCAAGCTCTGCGATACAACCGCATTTGCTCCAACCCCTCAGACAGAGACAAACACCTACAAGATCTCTATCAAGCATTCTTATAACTACAATACCCACCTGCGGAAGTGAAGAAACAGATTGATAGAGCCAGAAGAGTTCCCAGAAGTCACCTACTACAGGACAGGCCTAACAAAGAAAATAACAGAACGCCACTAGCCGTCACCTTCAGCCCCCAACTAAAACCCCTCCAACACATTATTAAGGATCTACAACCTATCCTGAAGGATGACCCAACACTCTCACAAATCCTGGGAGACAGGCCAGTCCTTGCCTACAGACAGCCCCCCAACATGAAGCAAATACTCACCAGCAACCACATACCACACAACAGAACCACTAACCCAGGAACTTATCCTTGCAACAAAGCCCGTTGCCAACTGTGCCCACATATCTATTCAGGGGACACCATCACAGGGCCTAATAACATCAGCCACACTATCAGAGGCTCGTTCAGCTGCACATCCACCAATGTGATATATGCCATCATGTGCCAGCAATGCCCCTCTGCCATGTACATTGGTCAAACTGGACAGACTCTACGTAAAAGAATAAATGGACAGAAATCAGATGTCAAGAATTATAACATTCATAAACCAGTCGGAGAACACTTCAATCTCTCTGATCACGCGATTACAGACATGAAAGTTGCAATTCTTCAACAAAAAAACTTCAAATCCAGACTCCAGCGAGAAACTGTTGAATTGGAATTCATTTGCAAATTGGATACAATTAATTTAGGCTTGAATAGAGACTGGGAGTGGCTAAGTCATTATGCAAGGTAACCTATTTCCCCTTGTTTTTTCATAAGCCCCCCCCCCCCCCCCCCGCCCCCAGATGTTCTTGTTAAACCCTGGATTTGTGCTGGAAATGGCCCACCTTGATTATCATACACATTGTAAGGAGAGTGGTCACTTTAGATAAGCTATTACCAGCAGGAGAGTGGGTTTGTGGGGGGGGGGGGGGTGAGAAAACCTGGATTTGTGCTGGAAATGGCCCAACTTGATTATCATACACATTGTAAGGAGAGTGATCACTTTAGATAAGCTATTGCCAGCAGGAGAGTGGGGTGGGGGGAGGTATTTTTTCATGCTTTGTGTGTATAAAAGATCTTCTACACTTTCCACAGTATGCATCCGATGAAGTGAGCTGTAGCTCACGAAAGCTTATGCTCAAATAAATTGGTTAGTCGCTAAGGTGCCACAAGTACTCCTTTTCTTTTTGTCTTAATAGGAAAGTCCGGTGGTGGCTATTGAACTCTGGAATGTGCTGTAGGGAGGCATTGGGAGATTAGAGTGTTTGGCTAATCAAATAAATCTGCTTCACATTGCACTGGGGCTCACTCTGCCCTAGATTCACAACCAGAACTCTCATTGCCCTGATAGGGAGTTGCATGTGTGAACTGACCCTTGGTTTGCTGAGCTTCCCTGCAGGGCGGGCTCTACCAGGACAACACTCTACTTCTCAGGGACAGAGCTGTAAAAAGCATTCTGGTGACACTGACCTGCAAATAACAGAGGTGTTTGCTAGTGCTGAATTCTCCCGCCATTACTGGAAATGAGAGCTGAGCTTTCTGCTTCTGCAGGGACCCAATCACTCTCAAATTCGCAGTGGTTGGGAAACCCTATCTTTGTATTTATGGTTGGTTTTTGTTTTGTCAGCAGTGAAAAGGGGCTATAAATTCTACTGTAAACAACAAATTGGGAAGCTCCTCCCTGGCTGCGTATATCGACCCTCACAGCTTTCACACAGGGGACATGTCAGCAGCAGCTCTAGTAACGCTCTTGGGAGCTGTTATTGGCTAATGCAGATTAAAGCAGCCTTGAGGTTGTTCTTTCTTGTGCCAGGGGCCAGATTGGTCCTGGTTAGTCCCAAGATCAGGGTGAGGGGGTCAGAAAGATGCCATTAACCACCTTTGCTCCCCCTTGGCTCTTGCACTAAGTTCAGCTTGACCAGACCCAGAGGATCAGAGTCCAGACATGCAGAAGTATTTTAAACACCAAAACATGCAGAACTTCTAACCCCCATGCACATCCCTGTGGGACAATGTCTTTTAAAAAGCAGCCCTCTGCCGTCTTTTACTACAGCTACCAACTGACTCCTTATCACTATCATTCTATCAACATGAAACTGATCAGGAAAAAAAAAAGTACTCAACTCATACTCCTCGTTGTTATCTAAGCCACATCCAATCTGCTTTCTGCCTGGGGAGATATGCAACAAACTGCAGTAACTGTCTGTCAGAAGGTGAAAGAATACAGCCAGGGGACAACTGTACAAATAACTAGCAGGTCAAAGCCTCATAGTAATGAGAATGCCTCTATACATAGGGTCCTACCAAATTTGCAACCATGAAGAATGCATCACGGACCGTGAAATCTGGTCTCCCCCCGTGAAATCTGGTCTTTTGTGTGCTTTTCCCCGACACAATACAGATTTTGCAGTGGAGACCAGCATTTCTCAAACTGGGGGTCCTGACCCAAAAGGGAGTTGCAGGGAGATTGCACGCTGCATTCAGAGTTGGGAGGCCGGAGAGTGGCAGCTGGTGACTGAGGGCCCAGCTCTGCAGGCAGGAGCGCAGAAGTAAGGGTGACAATACCACACCGTGCCATCCTTACTTCTGCGCTGCTGCTGGTGGTGGTTCTGCCTTCAGAGCTGGGCTCCCGGCCAGCAGCCGCCGCTCTCCAGCTGCCCAGCTCTGAAGGCAGCGCCGCCACCAGCAGCAGCAGGGCAGCAGGGCAGCAGCAGGGCCCTCCCCAATAACCTTGTGACCCCCCCCACAACTTCTTTTTGGGTCAGGGCCCCTATAATTACAACTCTGTGAAATTTCAGATTTAAATAACTGAAATAATGTAATTTACAATTTTAAAAATCTTACAACGGTGAAATTGACCAAAATGGATGGTGAATTTCGTAGGGCCCTATCTATGTGAAAATCAGCCCTTTTGCTAGTGTTCCTGGCTTCTCTCAAAGCTTCTTACTCACTGGAAAGTTTGTCATTAAAACCATTACATGAAAATAAGAGAGCATACAATGAAGTGAAGCAAGATGTTTCTTCATAATGAGAAAACCTTAAACCCTGTAACTGTATTTTGCAGGCGTGTCTCATGCATGCACCAGGGCACAATGGTTTCAGACACTTTTTATTTGTCAAATAAAGGTTGTTTATTTGATTTTGCTCACAATTTCCCTTCATTGTTAGTAATTAAAATCTTGAATGACTTTTACTGAGGAGCTCAGATACTCCAGTACTGGGGCCATATAAAGACTTAGATACAGAGAGAAAGAGTATGATTGATAGATCGATAGCTAGAGAGGTTGATGGATGGATACTTGTGAAAAAAGTTAATAATTTTTAATATTTTAAATTACACTAGATTGCTACCGGCCACTCAAGATACGCTGCATCCGTGTTCTCAACACTAAGCCTTCAGTCTCCCCCTGGCGCCTCCTCTTGGGAGAGATCATGATCTCCAGAGAGAGGCCAGCCTGGTGCAGCACAAGGTGAAACAGAGGATGGTAACACACCTGTGCCATCCCCAGCTGTGGGGAAGGAAGGACTCAGGTATAACTTGGCATAAGAGGGAAAATATGCATCATATCCCACTCTCCTGAATGGTGGGGAGGGTAACAGTATCCCATGTGCCTACCCCCAAGGCATTTTTGACTAGCTGAAACAGATGGCACAAATTCTCTCCCGCATCCCTTCCCCCTGACCCTGAGGTTGCTTTAAACCTCTGCAATCTGCTTACCAGTGTTAATCTGATTATATTATTGCATTAAGCATATTGTTTGAAGAACATGCAGGTCCTGTTAGCTGGAATATGTAGTGTGCTTTGCACACTAGATACAGTAATGAATTTGGAAACTGGTGCATTTCAATAATCTATTTACAAAGAGGGTAAGGACCTATCAGGTAGACCTATCAGGTAGACCTATCAGGAGCATCAATTTAGACTGAATATGTTCAGAGTAATCTTCCCTTCCTAGATTATGAAATTAACTAGTTCCTGTCCACTTGGGTTTGAGGGCTGCCCTAGAAAACCACAATGAGTGTTTGAAAAGGAAGGATGAAGAAGGATGGTCTTGTGGTTTTGGCACCAGCCTGCAAGCTGGGACTTCTGGTGCTGGAATCTTTCCTGGTCGTGACATCTTTTTCCTGGGTCTGCCACAGACTCAGTGTTACCTTGGGTAAGTCACAAATCTTCAGAAAACAAGAGGCTCATTTATTTGCCTACTTTGCATATTTAATTACTACTGTTTCATTTTCAGTCCCAGCAATCTGTGATCACAAAAGGCAGGTTACACATCTAACTGCGTGTGAAATTACAGTGTCTGAATGTGCTGATGTGTATCTTCAATTTTCTGAATACTTAGGCCTTGCTAATCTCTCTCTGCCTCAGTTTCTGTATCTATAAAGTGAAGATAATGACACTTACTTACAGCCCGGGAGGGGCAGGTGAGAAGCTAAATCCAGTAATGTTTTACCAGGATTTGAGCTCCCTGAATGCAAGGTGCTCCGGGAGAGTAGTGTATTATTATTATGAAGTCTTGTGCACTTTTTATACATGGTAAGTAAGGACTCCAGCTTTATTGTACTTGATACAAATCTATGATCAAGTGGCCAGTCAGCCAGCCGAAGCCTGCTCAGATGATGCTGTGTGTTTCTGAATCTTGAGGATGAATACTGAACAGGTTATCAGGACACAGCTCAGTACTGTAGGTGGTAAATCTGGTGATTTGTCCCATCTCCTCCTCCCACCAAAAGAGACCCAGGCCAAATCCTGATCACTTTACTCACGAGTAACCTCACTGCAGTCCAGGTGTGAGTAAAGCATGCGAGATTCAACCCTAAATGTAAAGTTTCAGAGTAGCAGCCGTGTTAGTCTGTATTCGCAATAAGAAAAGGAGTACTTGTGGCACCTTAGAGACTAACAAATTTATTTGAGCATAAGCTTTCGTGAGCTACAGCTCACTTCATCAGATACATTCAGTGGAAAATACAGTGGGGATATTTATATACACAGAGAACATGAAACAATGGGTGTTACCATACACATGTAAGGAGAGTGTGTTAAGATGAGCTAATACCAGCAGGAGAGCTTATGCTCAAATAAATTTGTTAGTCTCTAAGGTACCACAAGTCCTCCTTTTCTTTTTCCTAAATGTAAAAAGATCCAGGAGGCGCTTACCTATTAAAAGAAATAATTGGAAAAATTACAGAAACTGATCACAGGCATTGACCAGGTTTCAGTCAGGAAATATGTTGATGTGAAAACAGCAACCACAGAATCTATCTGACTCTTACCCACCCTTCCTTCCCATGTACTGAGGACCTCTCTCTCTCTCTCTCTCTCTCTCTCTCTCTTTCTCTCTCTCTCTCTCTCTCTGAGATGTATTTTAATATATACTTACTGAGAAAATAATTGCCTCTATAAATTTCCGGGTGGTGATTGCTTTAAGAGCTTGTATAGGCAGGAGAAGAAGAAAGTCAGACAGACATAGAGATGAAAGACATACAGAAAGGGGAGATCTTCAAGGTGAAAGACTTGGCTGTTGAGAAACTAGAGGATGCTGAATTCCAAATCTTTCTGGAGCTGCTGCTTTTCAACCCTGACAGCATCAATAACAAGGCTCTGTGGGGTATTCTACACAGCATTTCCATGCGAGTGCGAGAGAGCCTCCCAGCCTGTGTTGGGACTCATGCTAACACTCTAAAAATAGCTGTGTAGACAGTGCTTTGAAGTTGTGGTTTGGGCTCTGAACCTAGGGAGGGGGTGGGCTGCAGAGGCTTTGCTCCAGCCCAAACATGAGTTCTTCAAACCCATGTGTGTTGATCCCTTTGGGAGGCTTGCTTCCAATGGCTCCAAAATGTTGTGGAAACATACAAGGGTCTAAATTTGAAACAAGGACTGTGGAAGAGCTCTCAGTTGAGTTCCATGGTTTGTGGCAGGTAAGGCTAAGAAGCAATTTTTTTGTTGGCATACTGATCAAGACTTCCGGGAGACATTGGGGGATTATTGTATATTAAAGGAAGGCAACAACAGAGGAAATCACTTGTATTGGTTACATATAGTGATCTCAATAGGAGTTTTGCCTTAAGAAGGATGGTTGGAATTGGTGTGGTATGTTCCTAATGAGAGATACAGCCAAGGCATAGGGGAGATGCAGCATGCAGTACACGAAGAGGACAGGGCATGGCCCTGGGAATCAGAAGATGTGGATTCTCCTGCTAGCTCTGCCACTGAAAAATGCGGGTGGTGCATATGGACCAGTCTGTGCCTTTGTAAGGCACTCTGAGCTCCACAGATGGCAATAAGTATAAAAGCCTTCTGACTATAGAGGAGGACTATCTGTAGCACAATATGTGCGTCCAGATGTGTTTGGAACCATAGCTTGGGGTAGGAGGGGGAAGATAGTGATTCCATACTAGAAGTTAGAGCAACATTTACTAAACAAAACCACAAACTTTTGAATTTAAATGGTTGTTTCTAGATGGGCCTTTTACTTTATTTTTTCTCACTGTCTCTTTAGTTACATAATTATTTTCCTTCTTTATATCACAAAAACTCACCAACTGGATGCAGGAATGCCTATGTGTCGGTGCTGGGGATATTTAGATTTCACAAACACTCAAATTTACACAAACTGTCTCCTCGTAAATCACTGTTTGACAAGAAATTTTCAGCCTGCGTAACAACCAGTAACATTCACTTGGACTGGCTAGCTGCGTACTTACTTCCCTTCTAGTGGTTAAGTTAGTGGTTGGTTTGCCTCTGTAATACAGCCATGGGAAGCACATCTTAGCAGCGTGTTACTTGAAAATCCCATATAATTGTTAAAGGTTTTTCCTCTTATTCAGTATTATGAAACCTTTGTGGGAAGCTACTGACTTCTGCCAAATGCTGCAGGGTGGCTCATGTATTAATAATAATAGCAGTCTATGGTATATGTAGCACCTTTTCTTCAAAGACCTTAGGGCTCTAGAGACAGAAATGAAAGAAACATCACGACCACTCAGTGAGCTAGCTAGGTATGTGGTGTTATCACCATTCTACAGATGGAGAAACAATGACTCAAGGTTGTGAAATCCTGGCCTCATTGAAGCTGATGACAAAGCTCCCTTTGACTTCAGAACAACCAAGGTTTCATCCAGAGAGTCTAAGGCCCTGATCCTACAAAGACCCATGCACATGCATAATGTCATCCATAAGCACTATTTATGGATTAATTTGTATTGCAGTAATGTCCCGTGGCACAAATCAGGATCAGTATCCTATTATGACAGGTTTTAGAGTGGTAGCCATGTTAGTCTGTATCAGCAAAAACAACGAGAAGTCCTTGTGGCACCTTAGAGACTAACAGATTTATTTGGGCATAAGCTTTCATGGGCTAGAACCCACTTCATCAGATGCATGGAGTGGAAAACACAGGAACAGGTATAAATACATGAAAAGATGTGAATTGCCTTACCAAATGTGAGGTTAGTCTAATGAGACAATTCAATTGACTGCAGGATCCCCAGGGAGGAAAAATAACTTTTGAAGTGGTAATGAGAGTGGCCTGAAATGGGTATCCTGCTATCTATTGAATTGTTTCCTTAGACTAACCTCACACTTGGTAAGGCAATTCACATCTTTTCATGTATTTATACCTGCTCCCGTATTTTCCACTCCATGCATCTGATGAAGTGGGTTCTAACCCACTTATGCCCATATAAATCTGTTAGTCTCTAAGGTGCCACAAGGATGCCTTGTTGTTTTGTCCTATTATGCTTGGCACAATATAAATATATGGGAAGACACATCCCTGTCCTGAAGAGCTTATACAGGCTAAGGGTGTTGTATCACTTTAACGATAGAAACTGATGAAGTTAAAGCTGAGCTCCGCTTTAGTGTGGCACAGTTATATTGGTGCCAAGGTACTTATATCACTGTAGCTTACTTTAGTATGTTGATTTAAGCCTTGCTCCCCTCCCACCCGAGCATGCCGCGTCCCCGCTCGTCTGCCTACCTCCCAGCGCTTCCTGCTGCCAAACAGCTGTTTGGCGGCACTTAGGACTTTCCAGGAGGGATGGGGGAGGAGTGGGGACACGGCGTGCTCAGGGGAGGAGGCGGAGAAGAGGCGGGGCTGGGGTGGGGATTTGGGGAAGGCATTGGAATAGGGGCAGGGAGGGGGCAGAGTTGGGGCGGGGACTTTGGGGAAGGGGTTGGAATGGGGGCGGGAAAGGGGTGGGAAGAGGCGGGGCACAGGCAGGGCCTCATGGAAGGGATGGAGTGGGGGTGGGGGCAGGAGCAGTGTGGGGGCGTGGGCGGGGGGGCTTTATCCGAAGTAATTCTAAAAGTAAATGCATGTTTTGTCATTTGAGTGAGATGCATTACTGAGTGTTTATATTTTATTAAAACCCCTCGTCACATTACAGTTTGAAAAAAGTGAATACACTGACTTTTAATAGCATACTATATTACTCTTCATTTTTTTCATTTTTGACTATACTTTTGTATCATTGTATGAAAAGATTTCAGTGATGCGGCCCTCGGGCCAATGTACTAGTCCTCATGTGGCCGTCATGGTGATTTGAGTTTGAGATCCCTGGTATAGATTATTCCCTTTCCTGCATGGGAATAGCTCTAGCAATAAAAAGCACTTTTATACCAGTATAAGTGCATCCGCACAAGGGGTGGCAGGCAGTATGGTCACTGAACTGGTATAGTTAAAGCAGGACAACTTTTGCATGCAGACAATGCCATAGTTAAAGTGGTAGAAGAACTGTGTGTCAGCACCCCCATGAAACTGCTTACATTTATCATGCTGGGACAGTCCCTCTAACCAAAGGAGGAGGCTGCATACAAACTGCCTGCATCCCAGCCCTGGTCCTGAGAACCTTCCACTTCTGAAATCACACCAAGATTTTGGGGCAGCTGAGGTGAAGAAAAAAACAATTAGGATTAGGTGCTAAACTGTCATATTCCAGCTTTAATTAGGTCTTCCTCAAATCGGCTCTGACTTGAGTTAGGATCTCTTTGCATGGGTTCTTTGAGACTATGCCGGCGCTCTGAGCTTGTGTGGTGCTGTGTAGCTTGGAAACACTGCCTGGTCAGTGGAAACTCCCGCAGAGAGCAGTGTTAGGTGCTGCTTGAGCTTCAGCAATGAAGCAGGGGCCAAGTTAACAAACCAACCTGCCCCCCAGGTTTGTAAGGGAATATTTATTAGCGTTTATTGTGAAAGGAATGCCCAGAAAACCCCAAGAGGTGAAAGGTCGTGATCAGCTGCCCATACCTTTTGTATCATTTACACACAGTCACTGCAAAAGCAAACAAACAAGATACAACTGGCTTTCCCAAGGTGATTGTGGATGTTGGTTCAAAGAAGCCCAGTGCCCTGGCTGTAAACAAATGTTAAAATATATCAACTGGAAAATTAAACGGATTGATGCAAAGAGCCCTGTGTAAATAAAGGATTAATGGGAGGAGGAGCTGCAGGCAGGGTGCACAGCTCAGTACCTCTGGAATGTGTGTGCGGCAGGACATGGGTGACTGTATGCTCTGTGTGTGTGTGTGTGTGTGTGTGTGTGTGTGTGCCCAGAAGTGTATTCATACATGGATATGAGTGAGCGTATGTATACGCGAGAATGAATGCTTACGGGCATGTGTGAGCCTGCTGCATTGATAACCTGTCTGTGAGTGTACAGCTTACGTGTGGGTGTATAAACGCGTACGTCCGTGTATGTGCCTGTCTGTGTATGCCTTGTGCTACATACACATGTCTGTACATGCATGTACCTGTGTGCGTACGCTCTGTGGATAAACGTGAGTGTGTATATGTTTGTGGGCACATATCTTAATGGGTCTGTGCACGCACAGTGTTCGTGAGTGCATGGGGAATTGTGTGTGCATATGGGAGTGTGTGACTCTGTGTGTGCACATGTGTATGCATATGTGCACAGATATAGGATGTCAATCCATGACTATGTGCTGGACCATTGTCTGCAGACCAGTAGCAAAATAACGATGAGAATGCTGAATGAAAAGCCTGTGCAAATCCCAGCTTTTGACATGAGTGGATGAGTTGAATGTGACAGCAGGGGCTTGCTCCGTTCTGTCTATTGAAACTTCATCTGCCTTTACCTAACTCCCTGCATAAGTGCAAGGTGGCAATTTTGATTCCATCCACATTGGATTCACTTTATCTGGTCTAATACAAAATTGAATGATCTTCTTTGGATACAATTAACCCTGAGGACTTTAGTTGAGGATATGTCTTTCCTGCACTGTTTATAAGAGCCCTGTTTACAGAAACTCATTGGCTCAAAGACACAGGGCAGGCAATCCCAGAGTGGGAAGAAGGCGGGTGCTGATTCCAATTGGAAATGAAAGCATGCACAATTGGAGCACCTTCTGATATAGTCAGCGACATCTGAGATGTGTGCATGGAAAATTCTCAAGCTTCATGAGAGTTGCAAACATACAGTAACTCCTCACTTAACGTTGTAGTTATGTTCCTGAAAAATGCAACTTTAAGTGAAACGATGTTAAATGAATCCAATTTTCCCATAAGATTTAATGTAAATGCTGGGGTTAGGTTCCAAGGAAATTTGGGGGGGGGCAGACAAAAGGCATTATATACTATACAGTACTGTACTGTGGTTGGGAAGTGCCCCTGGCTTACCCCACACAGGCACAGCCTGCTGCAGGCAAGGACGAAAGGAAGCACCTTCGCAGCAGCAGTGGCAGCTTATTCGGAGAAGAACAGGCGCTGACTTTGTCGGGGGATGCTCCAGTCCTGCCTCTTCCTGTCCCCGCTCCACTCCAGGCTCACCTCTTCCCACCCCCACTCCACCTCCTCTCCGGAGCACACCGCATCCCCGCTCCTTCCCCCCCGCCCCCCGAAAGTCCTAAGCACCACCGAACAGCTGTTTGGTGGCACTTAGGACTTTCTGGGAGGGAGGGGGAGGAGTGAAGACACGGCATTTCCCCGCTCTTCCCCCTCCCTCCCAGAAAGTCCTAAGCGCGAATCGCTGGGAGGGAGGGGAAGGAGTGGAGATACGGCGCTTCCCTGCTCTTCCCCCTCCCTCCCAGAGCTTCCCTGCTGCCAAACAGCTGTTTGGCGGTGGGGGAAGCGCTGGGAGGGAGGGGGAGGAGGCGGAGAAGAGGAACTTGTGCAATGTTCCCTTGTAAAGTCACTGCTCTTCCACAAAATCTTACAAGCAGTGGACAGAGCAGGCAGCCAAACGACGTTATAAGGGAGCATTGCACAACTTTAAACGACCATGTTCCCTAATTGAGCAGCGACATAACTTTGAAACAACATTAAGCGGGAGGACGTTAAGTGAGGAGTTACTGTACAAACAATGACTGAGCCCTGAAGGGGTTTGATACTTTTTAAACAGTCTCATGTCTCAACTCATCCATCTCTCATCATATAACTCATTGCGTAATTGTAATGCCCTGGATATTCTCTCCCTTTTGACACCTTCCTCATGTCTGTTTGCTGCTTAGACAGCTAAAGAAAATCTTACCTTTAAATACAGTTAATTTTAAAAGCAGAACCCTCCCTGTGGCTGGCAAAACTGCTCTCCTCTTTGGACAGTGCTGTGTTACATCTGAGTGTTCTTTTATCCAGGCTTGGCAATGCCCTATTGTACTCGAGCAGTGTTCTGGGTGTTTGGACCTTGCTGAGTCCAGGAAATGGTGGGTTGTAGTATCCAGTTATTGTGTTGTACCCAATAAGCGCTGTGCTGTCTGGAATTATATAAATGGAACCTAATAAATGACTCTGATGTGCAGTATCTCTCGTATATAATTTAATTACATCATAACTTGGTTAATCTCTTGCCTGACTATTAAAGCATGCCAATTATTGTTTAATATTGTTCAGTATTATTGATCTGGCCATAACAGTATGAGTTCAGACTGGTTTCCGGATAGGGCCTGATTCTAAAACAAGGTAGATTCATGACTATATGTGCAAAAATGCATGTGCAACTTGTTGCCCAAGTTGCGTGCACAATGACCATGACTGCATGTGCAGAGCAAGGAGCTGTGCACACTAATTACCCAATGTGTATGAACGGTTGCATGCACAAATTAAGTGCACTTTTGCACTCATGTTATTGTGGGCCTCACTCATACAGTTGCCTGTTTATTTAGTGACCCCAGTTGGCATAAGAAGTTCCCGACTGTCAGCTCTGAAGGTTGAAGTCTTTTATTTGCTGAGAGGACAGACACTGTACAAGCACATGCTGCTATACAGTATACCTCCCAACTGACCTGAAGGGACAAGTTCGGGGGGCAGAGTGGAGTTCATTCTCCATGACGTATTCAGACTCTGACATCTCATCAACAAGGGGACTGATTAGTGTTGAGTACCGTGATGGCTTAGTGATAGGATCATGTGTCCCTAAGGAACAGACAGTGTCTATCTCTAAACCGTTTAGTATCTGTTACGGTATGTGCTCTGTGGTAGGTGGCTACAGCCCGCACTGGCAGAGGGATGTCCTAGGTGACCTGTTAGACCATTTTCATCTCTGTCTCCTGATGTGTGCTCTAAGCCACTCCCGTACGTTATTCGAGCTGTTTACCTGCTACCTTTAGCCTGCATTTTGTTCAGTTCTCTCATGACATTTATTGCTCCTCTATTCTAACATAGTCAGTACTTTTCCTCTCTCTGGCTGGAAGGGCTTTGTTCATACTAACAACTCGCTCGCTCTTGACCTGGCCTGTCACAAAACACAGCACGGTAGCCAAAGTAAAATGAAATCATAGGGTTTTTTTTCCCATGCTAATAATTATTCCCTGGACAGCTGTGTGTTCCATGTGCACCCTGTTCATTGAATAGCCTCTTCTGTTTGTAGGTAACATGCATTGTTTTTCATCTCAAGATGATGCACCTTTGTACTGAGGTCACTTTGGATGCCTGCTTACCCCATCTGTCTACAGGCTGACATAGGTGATCATCCCTAGAGACTTTTTATTTTCCTTTTGTAAGTGGTGAAGCGTTAATGTATATATATTTAAAGATTTGAAGATAAGCCCTGTGTTGGTCTGAATTCTTCTTCAGATCTTCATCTTGTTCTTTTCTAAGCTGCAACCCACAGGGGGTTAGCTCAGGCCCTTAATGACCCCCTTTTTACGTGTCACTGTCACATGTAAATCTCAGAGCAGTGTTTTCCTAATGGGACATAAACCCAAGGTTCCAATCACCTGTGGTTATTGAAAGATCCCATGGCACTTTTTGTTAGCCTCAGTGCACTGCCCCAATGCCAGCTCAGGTAATTTCCTAACTACCTAAAATCCTGCCTGCAGTTTCAGTTTGGTACAAAGTATTCTTCAATTCCTCTCCTAGAGTGTTGTGTGAATTCGCTGTGTATTATGAAACAACGGTTCCGCCACTGACGTGGCTGCATTTCAGTGGTGGATAGGATGTGCTGTGCATGTGTTGCTGTAAAGCGATTTGGGATCCACTGAGATGAAATCCCCCTCTAAAACTGTAAAGTATCATTATTTACTTTGGCCACTTTTCCCTTCTCTTCCCCCCTGAAATAGACGTTATCATTGTCCTTCTCTTTCTTTCTATTTTCCTTTGTGTATTTTAAAGACATTCAATTTATTCAGAAAATAATATGTCCAGAATTTGAATGATTGGACAGCCGTAGAAATATTTTCTCTGTTAGCTAACTCAAGTGCAGGATATCTTCATAGGGCACAGTTGTATTTGTGCAGAACTCCTGATGACAGTCTGTTCTCGTAACCCCAGACTGATTCTGTTCAGGAGCTGTGAATGTGTTGTCTCAGAAACGTCGCACCAACAGCCCTGACCTTCTGCTTTTGGCCCCAAGATTCAAATCAAACCTGGAATCAAGAATGCAGGGATCTCGGGTGCTAGTGTAACGCCAACGGACCCCAGTCATTGGCGAGCAGGACTGAACCTGGGATCTCTGGAGCTTAGTGTATGATCCTCTACTGCATGAGCTAAAAGCCACATCGCTCTTAGCGAAGGCTGTAGCAGACTCATTAATCTCTAAATAGTTTCAGTGCCCCTAGAGGGGACAGAACAACACACACCTCCTGGGTGTGTGGGTTACACCAGCAGGGTAATGGGCTAGGGTGTGCAATCACAAAATGACCTCCCACGTCCATCTGGGATAAGATGGCAGAAGGCGGTTATTTGCCTGGGAGAAGGATGGAGCTGCATAGTCTCTCCACCCTGGAGGTCAAGCCTAAGGTTTGCAGCAAGTCAGTAATTTGGGGTGGTTGGTGGAGCAATTGTGTTCGCCACTGGAGCTTGCAGCAATTACTCGCCCCTCGCTAGGGCAAAACTCCCACTGACCTTTGTCTGTTAGTGACTGGTCTCGAAGGAAGTCTTGCATGAGTAAGGAGTGAGTGAGGAAGGCTAAACCAGGGCCTCTGGCTGACTATGGGCTATACTGCGTCTCTTCAGCCCTTGCCCACAGTTGTGCAGGCGAGCTGCGGCCTGCGGAGCTTCCTGAGACTGTTCCTCTGGCTGACACAATGGGCCTCATTCTCCTCATGCTTAGGACAGTTTTATGCCTATGTAATTCCATTGACTTCAGTGGAGTTACTCTCCTGCAGTGGCAAGCGTGCACTCCCCACCATGCTAACCCAGCTCCCCTGGCTAGTACATAGGGTGTGCATGGCCCATCCCGGCTATCTTTGGTCGAGCTCCTGCTCCGGCCAGCATCTTCCACAGGGAAATGACTTTTCTCAGGGAGTGGAAGGATCAGGATTGTGATTAGCCCTTGCACAGGGACAAAGGGGAACTTCTTATACCTTCCGTTCCACTAGCAAACCTGCTCAGGCCTCATCCTAGCTGTCTAATCATCCCCAGTTTCTTACTCCGGAGTGCAGCGATGGTGCCTATCTGTCATTTGTCCCTATGCAGGCACCCTCCTCTCTGCTTGTCACTGGCATTACACTTACACCTGCATGCTAGGAACACACAGACATTAAATGACAAAGAAATTCCACCAGCCCAGTTCAGTGGGGGCAGCCTGAACTGTGAGGCCCAGGCCATGGATCCAGGAGGGGCAAGGTGTGTTGTGGTGTTGACACACACTGTCCTAGGGGTAGGGTTTGCCTTTTGTCTCCTCACCACACCGTGTCGGGTGAGTCATGGGACAGTGCTGCAGGTGACAATTGTGAAAGAAGCCAGCGAGGGAAGATAATGCGAGAATAGAAGTCATTCCAAAGAGGCAAGCAGCAGACAAGTTGCCTGTGGCTGGGAATGTGAAAGAAAGACACCCTCATAGGAGGTGCACTTGCTGCTTGGACTTGTCAAGCAATGACTCCAGTTCCAGGTTACTCAGTTCACCAGCAAAAAGATGTTTTTCTCTCACTGCCAGCCCTGCAAACTTTCCCTGGGCTCTGCAAGCCAAGCTCTGCCCTTTCTGTCTCACACAATGTGATGCTTACCAGGGGCACCCAGGGTTGTGAGGCACCTCACCACCCCTGTGCCTGCCATGGGGCAGTTCCCAGCACCATCAGCCTAGGGCAACACAAGCCCTGCCTCCCAGGTCTCCACAGCCTTTTTAAGGATCGGCACACTCCAAACCCCCTCTCCCCCCAGCAATCTGAGCGTTCCCTGGGAGTACCCTGCACCTGTTCCACTGGACACAGACAGAATTCACAAATCTGCTACTCCCAAAGCTTCCCAGTCACACCTCAGGATCAGGGCCAGAGATTGGAGAAGAAGCAAGTAGATGGAAGTATTGGAAACAAAGGGTTACATATGACACACATTCTAGTATTGCTCACTAGTGTTTTTCCACGAGGTAGGTGGTGGTCTGTCCCAATGTCATGACACAAGCCATGCTCTCAGCTTGTCCCCTCAGTAAAGGATGCACGGTGTAGCTCTGTGTGCACTTTTATAGTCCAAAAATGTATTGTCCTCACCTGCAAACAGGGCTCCCTCCTGCTGGTTTACTTGTTCCTGTAAATTCCCCCTCTTGAAGATCTCACAATCCCTCCATTAGCATTCAGCTCAGACTGTAAATGGCCGTCCATTGTGAACCATACAACACAATACTCCATTTACATGTAGCCAGCCCTCTGGATAAAGATCTCTTGCGTGAAAGAAACCTGTTTCTCACCTTCTGGTTACCAGCCCCAAGTCACAGACCTTAAGAGTATAATTTCAGTATATATACATAATTCCTTACATATTATCTGTACGTGCATTTTGCAATGACTATGGGAACCAGCATGACACAGGCTTTCAGTGGAAACCTTACAAGACACTCTTTGGCAAACTAGTATGTAGATACCAGAAGCAGGAGATCCCTGAACCCTTATGCACCCATGTACCTGCTGCCAGTTGGCACCCAGAAGTCCCTGGGTCACACACATACTATCACAATGAATACAGATTCTGCAACCAGAATTTAGTGAACACATCTGTGGATTAAGTACAAACCAGAATAGAATCCAGCACTGCCTCCCAGAGCTGTGTCGGCTCTGTAGAAATAGCAAGTAGCAGAGGGGTACATGCTTCAGTAAGGTCAGCAGATCTAAGCAACCACAGAGGGTGGATCCTTGAGTAGGATGATCCCATGTTTACCCTAACTATCCACGTTTCTGACCATAACTGCACTTTTAAACAGGCTGAAGAAACATGATCCCAGTTTGCACAGGTCAGACCAAAGCTGCTCAGTATAGTCACAGTATTCTCGTCCTTTTGCTTCGGCATGAGTTTGATCTGAGAAGTCCTTAAAAGACCATGTCCACACTACAGACTTCTGTTGCTATAGCGATGTCAGTCAGGGGTGTGAAGAGGTGTGATCCCTGACCAACAGAGTTATGCCATCAAAAGCCCCTACTGTAGATGCAGTTATACCATCAAAAGTTTAGTTTTGCTGGTATAAGCTGTGTCCGCACTAGATGCGCTTTGCCAGTGCAGTGTACCCAGCTGGGCCCAATAGTATCTGAATCACATGCAGTGGGTTTGTTTGTGAAATGAACACCCAGAAGTGGCTTTGCCTGTCCATTGTAGTCAAGAAAAAGGCACCTGGTGAATGGAATAATTTATTACTATCTTGTATATCAGTTTCTCACTATCAAAGTCTGGCCTAGCAGTTTATTTACTGACTCTGACCATGATCTAATGCTGAGAGTGTTTAGATACCACGGTGATAGGCACCTCAGAAATGCCTAAGGCATAAATAAACAGAACACAATTGTATTGAGTGAAATGTGCAGAACTGCCTGGCCCCGTCACAAATAACCTGGGTAAACAATAGCGATCTTTGTACTTGGGCTGTAGGCGTGTTGTCAAGGTGAATGAGACCTGGCAGAGGCCTCCATTGTCTCCTTTCCTACAACTCATTAAGATTTAGTTGTGTTATCATCAATGAGTGTAATAACCAGAGCTCTGATAATGTCACAAGGCCATCCCATTGCCACTGATTCATGTAACAGAGATTATGTTAGTCATCACAAGGATCTTCTCAGCTGTTGCCTCTTGTAGGTGTAGGAGCTGGGGGTAGCCTCTTGAGTTTAGACTGTACAGTGGGGAACCCAGTGCTGGTGTTGCACATTTCCATGAAATTCTATTATTCCTTTATCTGTCACTTTCCCCTCCTCCCTTTTGTTGATTTGCTGGTGACACCCTTGCTTAATGCACAGCATCAACACCCACTCACAGAGGCTGGGTTGCAATAGGACTGGAGGCGGCGTTCTTTCAGAGTCCTTGCCAACAGGGATTGCAGCATGATGTGAGTCAGCCAGCCTGCATTATGGATACCTAGAACAGGGCTGCTGAAAACACTTACCTGATTTCCCCCACATTCACGTCAGCATGGTAGAGTCAAACGCATCCCTGGATTCAGTGGCGTGCCACCAGACCTTGCTCCAACCCATAGACTTTCCCAATAACCCTTTGTCCTTCTGTAGCACCTTTCATCAGCGGGTCTTAAGGCACTTATTCATCACTGATACATTAATTTTTCAAAGACCCTGTGAAGGCAGTAAGTGTTATTCCCTGATTTACAGAAAAATGAAGTGACGTAACAAATCAGTGGCAGAGTCGGGAACATGATACCCAGCCGGCTGGCTACTCTACTGTTTGGGAGCACACACCCAACAATTCCCAGTTGCAGAAACATTAGCTGATATCTCATTGCAATGTTTTATAAAGCCCCACTCCACCACTCGCACCTGAAGCAGGCTGCAGGGGAGCTGTGGTTACTTAGGGCTTATACACACTACCATTTATGTCAGCATAATTTATGTCATTCAGGGGTGTGAATAGGTCACCCCCTTGAGCGACGTAAGTAACACTGACCTAAGCACCGGTGTGGACAGTGCTATGAAGGCAGGAGAGTTTTTCCCGCCAACACAGCTACCACCTCTTGCCAAGGTGGTTTTCCGGCAGCACAGAGCATCTTCACCAGATGCACTAGAGTGGCGCAGCTGCACTGCTGTCACGCTTCTAGTGTAGACAAGTCTTAATACTTTGGGGCCTGCTCTTTAGCCTACTGACCTCAATAGCAAAAGCCCCAACCAAGCATGTCCTTCTCTGGAACTCACTTTTGGAGTCCTGCTATCATTGGTCACATAGAGACTTTACTCTTCTACTTGTTACATATACATCCCTGAATAAAATCCTTTGTAGAATCCTATGATATATGTTGGAAAACTACATTTAGAGAAGACATTATATTTGCTTTTACCATATAGTGGAAAGGTTTTAGTAGGACTCCTAAATACTTCAGTTTGCTAGACTCTACTTTAGATCCTGGCTGCTGCTCCAGTGTGCGTAATTTCTGCATACAGTAATATATAATATGGTTGTATGTACTTAAATCTCTCCTCCTAGTGTCTCCCTCAGCACAGTGTAATGTACTGGATGCCTTGAAATGCAACAGACCTCTCTGGAGTTGAAACAGGAGTAGAAAACTCAGGACATTCTAGGCAAGAAGTGACTCTCCACTTTACAAAAGGAGGTGACCAAGCTTCATGGAGCAGCTCTGCCTTCAGGGCTGGAGTTCTCTCAGGGACAGCCATTAGATGGCCTTTGGATTTCTGAATATAAGCTTTTTCTGTCTGCTACAGTAGAACCTCAGAGTTCGGAACACCTTGGGAATAGAGGTTGTTCGTAACTGTGAAATGTTTTTAACTCAGAACAAAACCTTATAGTTGTTCTTTCAAAAGTTTACAACTGAACATTGACTTAATACAGCTTTGAAACTGTACTATGCAGAAGAAAAATGCTACTTTCCCTTTATTTTTACATTTAACACAGTACTGTACTGTATTTGGTTTTTGGGTGGTTTTTTTCTGTCTTTGCTGCTGCCTGATTGTGTACTTCCAGTTCTAAATGAGGTGTGGGGTTGACTGGTCAATTCGTAATCTAGTGTCCATAATCTAGTAATCTGAGGTTCTACTGTATTTAAGAAAAGCAAATGGTCATATTCCTGTATTTCTAGGAAACTGGCTCCTTGTCAGATTGGGCTCTTGGCTAGATAATGGTTATACTGAAATTGGTCTTCTAAGCTGTGATGAAAGGCACCTTGGTTCCTCATCCTGACAGAGGTGTTTCCCTCCACACTCATGAAAGATCAGAGCAGGTGTTCTCAGACTTTCATACTGTGACCCCATCTTTGAGCTGGTTGGTTGCTTTGTGAACGTCTCCTCTTCAATCCGCAATTGCAAACTGTCCCTGTAGCCACTGTGATTGTGAAACCCACACACCTTCTGGGTGTGGTGTTCTGTTCCATCTAGTGGCACCGAGATCACTTAGAGTGAGTTAAATGAATCTGCTCTACAGCCTTAGCTAAGAGCCAGGTGGCTTTTAGTTCATGCAGTAGAGGTTCATGCACTAAGCTCCAGAGGTCCCCGGTTCAATCCCGCCTGCCGATGACTGGGGTCTGTTGGCGTTACAATTGCTCAATATTAATGTGATTGAGCAAGGAAACAAGGAGGAGGAAGAGCCATATGACCAGCCAGCTGTCCAGGGACCCCTCCCAAAAAAAGTTTCCATGATCTCCCCAGTAATCTCCCCCATTCTTTGAGAATGGCAATGCTAGTATGTGGGAACTGTCAGTCTGTATCATTAGGGTTTTAGAACTGCAGCATAGGTAAAGATCTATGCAAAGGTGTTAGCAAAACTGCTGGAGTCAGAAATAGTCATAATGGTACTAGAGCCCTTACAGCCCGATTTGTGAGAGGGAAGAAATCAATGTAAGATAGGGAAGAACTTTTTTATATTCAGCAGGCCTCTTGCTGCTATGTCTCTGGATTCAGAGAAGACACGGAACAGGATCGCATGGAAAGATCTAGGTCATGTATTAAAACTATATTTTGTCTCAGAAACAATTAATGGCCTAAGATTGTTACAGCCTCTCCCAAACCCAGATCTACAGGGCACACTACAAATGGT
This sequence comes from Eretmochelys imbricata, assembly GCF_965152235.1. Lineage (NCBI taxonomy): Eukaryota > Metazoa > Chordata > Testudines > Cheloniidae > Eretmochelys > Eretmochelys imbricata. The sequence goes on from NC_135584.1 coordinate 16,432,662, forward strand.
TTTTCACTGCCAGACCCTTTTCTCAAGTGGGATGAATCAGTTCCTATTCCGATACTTCTGGAAGCTCTAGAAACAGCCCAACAGCTCTTTGAGCCCACTCCTGTCTAGCTCCACCAGTGAAAATTGGACCATCCCTAAGACTTTATCTGACAGGATGTCTGAATAAAGGCACATACACAGATCTGTGCTGCACGAAAAGTAACCTTTCATCCATCCATCTGGAATGGCTCTGGGCCCTCTATTAGCCACCAGTTCTTTATGTGACGAATCCAGCAGCATTGTCTGTCTTTGAATGACTTTGACTTTCACCAGTTTATTCCTTATTTGATATTATTCATTAAATGGTTGCTATGAACATACTTCACTCTCTGGATCACCCACTAGCTATACGCAGCAGCTATTGCTTCAAGTGTTTGCTTGGTCACCAAGTCACATGGCATTGTGCCTGCTTCCTGAGTGGATGACTCCCAACAAGCTTTCATGATGTCTGCATGAACACTGCTGGGAGGAGTATATGTCGGCAAGAGTATTTGTGGAACTTGCCTTTTCTGTGAATTTTCTAACGAGTGTGAGTTGTTCTGCAAAGTTAAACTAATTTAGTTAATTCAGGGAGTCAGGGTTAAATCGGAACAGAAATAGGACATGTGAGTGGGGAGCTGGGACTAATTTTGTGAGAGGACATTTCAGACTGCTGACTCTTGAGTGTTTGAAATGTCCAGTGTGCACTGCTGATTCTCTCCAATGCCTCCTTCCCTAACTTTTGTATGTGAAAACTTAGGGAAAGTTCCTTAATAAGCCAGTTTGATGCTTGCTAAGTATGTCAGGCTTGTGTGCCAAGTCAGCTTAATTACAGACCACTGGGAATGTTAACAGTGACAAGAGAAAAAGAAAAAAAAATTTCAGGGGATGTGCCACGCTTCTGAGTGGTGGCAGACTGATAGTGCTGGTGGCTATTTAGCCTCAAGATGGAGATGACGTGACCCGGACTGGAGCTGGTGACTGTATCCCTGAGTCGTACATTTGCCTTCCCACATGCCTGAATCACTCCGAATCCCAGAAAAGCCAATGAGATCTAATTCCAACCACACAAGTCAGCTCTGTACATGGACTTAGATACCTCTAGATGGAGGATGCCATGTGGGAGGTGGAATGAGGCAACAGGGGCAAGGGAGAGGAAGGCTAGGCTGGGCGGGGCTGCATTGACTCATTATTTTACAGCAGATTGAGGAGATGTACATCTTGCATGCATCTGGCTGCCTGATTGTTCTAATATTAAAGCCCGTCATCAGACCCCTTCGTCAAGCCTGAATCCATGCCCTCTCTTTCTCACCCAGCTGGGCTCTGAACTTCTCTCCTGACATAAGCAAAACCTAGAGGGAAAAGCCAACCACAGCAATAGAATAGACCAGGCATATGCAGGCAGAACTCAAGTGACTCTAACAGAGCTACACTTGCTTAAACCAATAGTGTCTTTTGTTTTCTTTTTCTGTATGGGCGTGACCCAACTCCTGCTAAAGTCAGGGCATGAAAGCTAGGCCTACCCTTTCAACCAGCCCTACTCCAATTGGGAATGCCCAGACTTGTAAATTTCCCCATTGTGCCAAAAATAAATTATGTTCAAATTAGTGCCTGAGTTCAGACCAAATGTTGTTTCACTGACACCTGTTGCCAGTGTATGAAGACTAAACCACATGAAAAAGGAAGAACTGAGTGAGTAGTAATTAGCCTTTCCCTCTAGGTCATCTGCTCACATATAGTGTAGTTGGGTAGGGATCCGGTCACTGTTTGGTGGCCCATTTGAGAGGAGTGTGGTGGGCCTCAGTTCCATCAACAGATGTCCACATTGCACAAAGGACCATGAGAAGCAGTCAGGACAGAGCTGCAAAGGACTTGGAAGGCATGGACAAGAAGGTTAAGAAAGAGGAAACTCTGGGTGCCAGCCTGGGAAGATAGTGGCATTATCAACAGAGATGGAGAAAGCAAAGCTTAGGAGGAAAGGTGTTGAGTTCAGTCTTAGTGAGGTTGAGCTTGCATTGTCAGTGAGCCATCGGGGAGGAGGTGGTAGGCTTAGAGGAACAGGACAGAAAGAGGCAGGACAAGTGTGGAGAAATAGATTTATGAGTCATCAGCATATTCGTGTGAGTAGATAGTTCACCCAGGGATAAGGTGACGAGTAAGAAGGGGAGGGGACTACAGCTACAGGGAGAACAGGGAGGAGAAGCAGGAGGACCTACTAAAGGAGATGTTGAGTGGGTGGATGGAAAGGTAGGTGGAGGAGCAAGAGAGTACAGAGATGAGGGAGGTGGCTGCATTTCTGTGTGGGTGATGTGAGCCCTAAGTATCCCTTCCTCTGTGTGTGCAGGGGCGGTTAATTAACTGATATCTATAAAGGGCTTTGAGATGGCTGGATGAAAAGTGCTGTAGAATCCAATAATAAACAAAATACTAAATGATATCCCTTAATGATACATACACTCCCTGTTCTTGATTTCTCTGGGATTATGGCAGCTTTAAAGCAGATTAGATTTAGTCTTGGAAAAATCTCATCAGTGTTTGCTTAGTATATCTATGACCAAATGGACAGAGACCAACAATAGGGCATTAGGATTTAGAGCACTGGATGCAATGTAACCAGCAGCTCTTCAAAGTGTTATTTCATTTACTGGGAATCTGTTTTCATTTCCTTTTATTAACTGTGAATTCAGTCAGAGGGAGAGTTCATGGCTCAGATCCTCAGTTGGTATTAAATTGGCCCTAGACACCCCTCTCCCACACAGGAACACAAAAGACGTAAAGTACTACTTGTCTTTGTTTTGTTTTGACAGAGGTGTGGTTTGGGATGATGCTGGGTGTATACAGGGCGTGTTGATGTTGGGCCTTTTGGGTGAGTCTGTCCGGAGGCTGAATAAGACTGCCTGAAGTCCTCGCTCTACCCAGATTGTCTAGATATGGAAGGGATATGTAGAGATTTCTTCTTAATAAAGATTATTATTAATTATGAATATGACTATTTCATTTCAAAGCTACCCGCACAGCTAATGAATTGCAATATTTCCCACTTGCCCACACTGCTCAGTATCCCACAGTGTCATATGGCAATGGGATGGAAAAGGGACAATACTACACACAAGAGAAAGCTCAAGCTGTGACAGCACTCAAGAGCCACCAGTGCCCCCATGGCTCAAAGCAGCTGCTTTTAAATAAAATGAAATGAGAGGGGGAAATGGTTGTGCAAAGGCCACACCCTGCCATTTTCTCATGAATTGTAGGCTGGTGCCCTGTCTTGTGTTTGACTGTCTTAGCTTATTTAACGCCTAAACTCTTCGGGGCAGGGAATGTGTCTTATCTATTTTGCAAAGCGACCAGTCTTTTATGATACTATATAAATATTTTGTTGCGATAACACGAACATCAATTAGGGCTGTGAGAGCCCTGTGACTTTAGTTCATGAACTGAGCCCTGCAGTTTGGGATGTAAGGGCTGGAAAGGAACAAGACCCTGCAGGTTCACTTGGGAATTCAAGTCTGACAAGTTTAAACCACCAAGCTTTGTTCTGCCAGGTTGCCCCTCTTTTACCCCTCCTGTCCCGTGCCCTGCCTTCCCAGTCCCTGCCCCCTATTTTATCCTTTCTGTATCTGTTGGGAATGGGGGTGTCCTCTGGGTTGTTAAGGGAGCAGCCATTTGCTGTCTGGGTGGATATGAGAGAGAGGGGTGAAACTCACTGAACTTTCATGAAAGTAAGCTGAGGGTCATAAGACATTGGGCACCAGACCCAAGGCTCAGCTTGAGTGGGTCTGAGGACAGCTGAACCGCAAGTGTTAAGGATAGCACCTTGTCAGGGCAAACCAGTAACACTATCCCTTCTTCTCCTTCACTAAGAGTATCTCTGTATAGCTAGACAGCTGTATAGCAGCTTCGGCAAGAGACAGGATGTCAGGAACCCTGGTTTCTAGTCGTGCCTCTCCCATGTGCTTGGGCAAAGCACTTCACCTCTCTATACCTGCTTTCCCACGTGGGGAAAGGGACCAGTAACAATGACCCACCTTTCTAGAGTGCGTTGAGATCTGTAGGTGAGATGCAACCATCTAAGTACTACTAAGAACTCCTGTAAAGCTGATGATGATAATGCACATTAGCTGATGTTATTCATGACAGCAACAGACGTCAGAAAACTAAGTCTGTCTTCAGAACATGTAGCCAGGACCCTGTGTCTGACAGAGATGGGAACGGGAAATGATGCTGAATGACAGGAGAAGGAGAAATGTCCCCCTCTCCCAGAGACGAGAAACACCCTAGGAAAACCCGAGTGACCGTGAGAGGAACGGTGCCATTGGGAGATCACTTTGCAAAGTGTCTGCCCTGCTCATGTCCAAGTTGCTGTGTGACACTGAGGCACCATATACATTAGCTGAAGGAAGTCTGGTGGTCAGAGCTCAGCCCTGGGGTCCAGGCTCTCCTGAGCTCTGATCCCAATTCCCACACTGAGTCTCAGTCTGTGTTAATCTCCTTCTGCCTCATCTTCCCCCATCTTTAAAGTGTGCGTAACAGCTACCTCACAGGGCACTATCATTAATTAGATGATGTTTGAGAAGTGCTTTGAAGATTAAAAGCCCTGTATAAATGGTGGGTATTATTCCTGCTTAGCTGAGTACCTGCATAGCCATAGGCAGGGTGTGTCCACAGGAGGCAGTGCTGTAGGCTGAGATTTTATGGTTAGGTGCCTTATAGAAAATATGTGATATGTAAATGCTCTGGGAGCCACCTCCCCCACTCCTCCCCTGTGGAAGAGATCAGGGATCAGATTCCCCCGAACCCCCTTCCCAATGGAAGGGACCACAGTGGCCAGCTCCCCACTCCTTCCCCACGGAAGGGACCCGGGGTCATCTCCTTCCTCCTTCCCCATGGAAGGGACCAGGGATCAGCTCCCCTCTCCTCCTCCTCCACTGATGGAAAAGACAATAGAGCTCTGGTGGTGATGAGGCAACCTAAAGCACCTACACCCCATTGTGGAGGTATTGAGATTAGGGCCCCTCTCACGGCCATCTGCTTTCAAACCAAACAGCTGTAGTGAAGCTGATGGGGTGAAAGTGAAGTCCTGTCCTGTCCCTGCTGCTACCAGAGAGCATGGGGAGCACAGACTGAGCAGGACAGCATCACTCATAGGGGCCTACATTGCCAGAAAAAGGTGTGCCTGTTTGCATGTGCAAAGACTGTAACTGCATGTACAAGTGCTATCACTGCCCGAGCAAACAACCAGTTTATCATGCAGCTGGTCATTCGTGTGTACGCCTCATGGCCGCACATACATTCATGAATTACACACACACACTTTAGGCAGCAAAGGCAGACACATCTGTGCGTGCCCATTTGCACATCCATTTTAATGAAAATGTGTACTCTAGGATTTTTTCCCTGGGAGATCTGGTATTTAATATCCACCTGACTAGCCAGGAAGATAAGTGTTTTTATAATTAGGTTAATGATGTTTTTAGTGACAGACTGCCACATTTGACAGAATCCCATTTGTAGAGCCTCACTCACAGACAGGCTTACATGATAGCACATGTGTGTGTCTCTGCAGCAGCCAGCATAAAAATCACCATTCTCCAAACTGAGCAGGGAAGTCATCTGTATTGCACTCTTGCCCCAATTTAATATGGAGAGGCCCTTCTCATCATAAAACCTGCCATGTATCCTGGCCCCCTGTTTCAGTGGACTGAGCACAGGACTGGGAGCCAATAGCACTGTCACTGACATGCTGAGAGACTTAAACCTCCCTGTGCCTCAGTTTACCCATCTGTTAAAAGAAGATAATAACCCACTTCACTGGAATGTTGTGATGATTTTTTAATGTTGGTGAAGTGCTTTGAAGATGAAGAGTGCTGTTCAAGGGCTAAGGATAATAATTACCTCAGACTTGTGATGAGATGCTAGCAGTTACTTAACAAATCAATGGGGAGGGATTTGGCCATCGCTGAACAGATCCTTCCAGTCTTATCTGTATTATTATTTTTTTAAACCAGATCTTTCTTTCTATGGGGAACTTGCCCACAGAACAGACAAGCAGCACATGGTATACACGATACTCCAGGGATGGCAATTAGCCATAATACCTTTGCTAATTTCAGTCCCTGCCCAGCCCATGAAACTCACCTCACCCAGAACTTGTTTCAACTTCTCCAGCTGCTCTTGGCATGTGCTGAGATTTCATAAAGTTGATGCCATCAACTCCCACACACGGGAAGAGATATACAGAGAGAAAATCCGCACACAAGAGGTAAATTATGGAGAGAAGAGGCATTTGCACAGAAGAGCACGAATGTGAGTGTTAAACTTTCCCCCAATGGCTATTAATTGCTCAAACTGAGACACCAAGGGACATGCAACCCAGGAATGATTCTGAGAATCTCTTACGATGCACAGTTCAAGGAAGATGCGTGATGTTTTAGAGATTGTACCTCCAATCATGTCCTTCTTTTTGAGATACAAAAACACCACGCTTCACAAACATTCCTATTTTTCAGGCTTCAGCTCAATTTCAAGAGGACGCCACATGGAATTGTTTGTTAGGGCCTTTAAATTTGTGCTCTCACTTGTCTGTGTGTGTAGAACCTTCCTCACAACTACAGATGAATGGGGGCCTGTATGTGCAAATGCAACTTGATTTGCAGGTACGGACTCCTATTTCAAATCCAGGTCTGGTGTGGGATTTTCCATAGCAATCAACGTTGGCCTAACTCTCTTCCCCCTGAAGTCGGTACTTCAATGGGAGCACGCTGATGAATTTTGAAAATCCAACCCCACCAGCCAAAATATAAGCGGGCAAAAATGTAAAGGCCAGGTTGAGAGCACTTTAAGCATGTGGCCCGTATTGTCTCAGGTAAAGAGCAGGTACTCTAGTTAGCTACATTAACATGCATATAGCTCCATTGATTGCCGTGGGATTACTTCTGTTTTAACATTGTCAGAAAGATCAGAATGAGGCCCAGGCTTTCCCTTTTGCAACCACACAAACCCCTCTTCCCCCATCAGAGATGTCAGAGAGAAAACAGCTCTGCGGATGATAGAATCTGTCCCATTCGTTGTGTCTCAAACCAGCTGCAGGATTCAGTCTTGGCTGACTTGCCAGCACCACGCTTGTATTTAGATTTAGATGGTTTCAGCAGCTGCTCACCGTCACCATGAAGAGACGGTACTTCTCACATAGGTTGTGATCCTGCAAACCCTCATGGGGTGTGCTGCACGTTGTTGTTCTCCAGCACACGCACGAGTGGCAATGGCAACAAAGTGCTAGGCGTAGCCTTCTGCACTGAGCAGGAAGGAGTCTCAAACGCCTCTCCTCATTCACTCTCAAGAACACACAGCAAAATAATGGGTGGGATGTGGACACAGAATGGATGGATCTCAGGAATCAGGGCTTCAGTGCTCATGAGCCACTTAGCTATGTGCTCCTTTCGCAGGCGTCATTCCTGCTACTAGCCAAAAGTAGTTTGGCAGCTGTATGTGGTATTCAATAATCATGCTGGGCTGTGAGGTGCTTGAAAGAGATCCTGTTTAGCCAGTGACACCACCCTACAGATTGAAGGCAGCAACAGGGTGGAAGCAAGTCCCCCACCAACAGCAATAATGCAAACGAGGAGTGGGAAACTGGGTTGAAGACCAGCACATGTGAAGGACCATTAGGCCTAAGCGGCTGCAACGGGCTGGTGGAAAAGGCCATGTCCCTAAGGTGAGCTATGTGCTAATAACCTCTAGCTCCATCAAGTCAGCAAACAATGGCACAAAAGACACAACAACAAAAATTGTTCAGAGGAAACATGTAGCAACCTGCATGGAACTTTGAGGGAAGAGCACAGGTTGCAGGAGGGGAGAGTTTGGAGGTGACACCAGGAACTCAGTCTGTGTGCACATGGTTGGAATACTAGCTGCAGTTGCAGCATCTCTGTAAATAGTTTTCTTTAAAAGTGCCAGTTTAGTTTTACAAGAGGACTCCATCCTCTCATGTTATTACCCAGCTTGCAGTACATGTAACAACCTTGAATACTCTGCCTACTGTGGCAAGGTACCTTCTCTGTCTCACCAGCCGCAGCTTGTTTTTAGCCTTGGTGAGACGGGCTTGGCTTCTAGGCTGCACAGGAGCAGTCCATTCCCTCTCTCAGCCAGTCTCTTGGGCTTGTTTTTCTTCCCTTTTGAGAGGGAATGCAGCCTCCCCTCCTGGTGAGGCTTGCTGTCTTGCTACTCCTAGCCGACTAGCAGCTGGACTCCTTTTTTTTTCTCCCCCCCCCCCCGCTCCCAAAAAGGGAGGGTTTAAAAAGGTCTCAGACAGCCCTTAGTTGGAATCAGCTGATCCTACTTGATCTCAGGTAACTCCCTCCCAGCTGATCCTAATTGATTCTCTGGTAACCCCTTCTCAGCTGAACCTGATTGATAGGGAGGAGGGCCTTTTAACCTTCTGGGACTGTTTTCTACCCCCCACCTTGCAGCTGTTTGTCCTGAGTTTATCACACTACACATAGTGCAGGATCGAGCTCCTAGTGTGATTAGTAAATTGTAATTCACTATTTGCTACCCGCTCCAGCTCATGGACTGCAAAAGTGGAGTGGATGATATATATTTCTTGGGGACTGAATGGTAGCATTGCCGGTTTATTAACTGTTCACCCCATGCACAGATGCCTTTAAAAGAGCAAGGACTCCGTTTATTTTGGGGTTTATCAGACCTTAAATTTCCTTTTCACTTTACATTTCGTTGTTTTAAAATCATGAAATGAAAGCAGCAGATCTTTACAGGTGGCTTGTTTATTCCATGAATACAATTACCATTTGCATTTATTAATTTTCTAGCAAAACTGGTATTATCAGTTGCTCAAGAGTGTAAATACCATCACAGATTTAATTGGATACCACACCAGCTATGAATCTGGGTAATACAGTGCACCAGACACTTTGTTGATAATAAATGTCTTATTAATTCTGCAGGCCCTCATTTGGGGTTGAAAAGCCCATGGCCTGATTTTTGGAGGTGTGGAGCACCTTCAGCTCCCATTTGTTAAGAGTTCTTCTCTGGGACAGCACTGAAGAACCATAGGACCAACTTTACATGTATACAAACTTAATATGGGAGGTTTGTTGCATGCTAAGTGTGCCTATCTTTCAAAAGTTCTTAAGGTGAATAACATGTTGTGCTACAAGAAACTCATGCTGCAGACCATGAGCAAGCTGCATTCATGGCTCTAAGCTGATTTCCACCCTGAACATCTTGAAGTCTGATCTTACAAATGTCTCAGTCTTGGAGGAAGGCAAGACCATGGGAATCTCTATTGCTGCAGTAAGAATCAGACAACTGACCATAACAACCATCTATAAACCTCCAAACTTGAATGACCAAAACCCACATTACTATCTTTTCTCCTCTCAGTAGTATATCTTGGTGCCTTTAATAACCTCCCCTCACAATGAGACTGTAGTAGAAATGAGCAACTGTAGTTGGTGAGCAACTCACAGATTGGGCCTCATTCACAGATGTCCACTTTCCTTTTAACATTTCACGTATCCAGCCCAGACCTTTGCTTTCTGATGAAAGACAATAGTGGTGGTCCACTGTAAGCTGGCAGCTGGAGACAGAAGCAAAGAGTTTGAGAAGAGTAGTGATCCAGCAAAAGCACAAATACAGTCATTGAGCTCTGCCCATCTGAAGAGATGGAATGAGACAGCGGAGGGCTTGATTTCACTCATTCCAGTTGCATAGCCTGGGCTCTCCTCTGTAAGCTTGGAGTCACTGACCCAGTAAGACACCATCAGTCAAAGTGACAGCTATTGTCAGTACAGGTAACTCAAAGACCAAAACTGACAAGCTGATGAGACAGAAGGTTCAGAAAGAACCCTTTCTAACCATCATCTGACAAAGACCTGCCGCTTCACAGCTATCATCTCCATATACTATACAAGACCCACATGGCCACTAAAAGTACTGCTGGCAATGATGGCTTTTATCCCAAATTCCATAAGAACTTGGGAGCAAAGGGACAAGCATGGTTGCCAGATCTATTCACTGCCGTACATTCAATGGGGAGATCCCAAAAAGCTGGCGTGAGGAAATAGTTATTGCCCTCCTCAAACATGGGAAACCACCAAATGACTAGCTATCGCCCAATATCACACAACTTGCAAGTTGAAGAGTGAATGGAGAGGATCCTACTGGACCATTTTAACCTTATTTTTAAGGCCATCCTCCGAAGGAACAGCCTGGTTTTAGATTGGGATGAAGCTGCTGCAACCAAGGTCTTGCCATTACTGGTCACATTGAGGCTAGCCATCTAATTGCCAAATGAGAAATGCTACTTCAGACTTGGCCATTTCACCCTGTTTCTTTTTGCTCCTTCTTACCCCAAATCCATCTCAGAGCTCTTGATTTCTTTGGCCAAGTCTGCTGTCATTTTAAACTCTCCTATAGCCCTATCTGAATGAGAATGGAGATCTTTGGTGTGTAGGCCTTGTTCTGGTCTTTTGCAAAAAATGAACTTCATCTTGGCCAAGTATAAATTTGGGGCACCCAAAGTGACCACGCTTGTTTCCTGGGTGGCAGATGGGTGAGTGTCTGCATGTGGGCAGTTCCGAATAATGAATAAAGAGCTAAATGCAGGTAGACTTGGTGATCTTATCCATAACAAGCAAAAATACTGTGACTGTGGAACATGAGGACATAGTGTTGTGACCCTGAGTTGCCCAATGACTCCGTGTCATGAAGAGGAGCTCTTGGAGTTTTCCAACAATAACCATTGTGCTACTTCAGTGGAATTTTCTAATGCTCTGATAATGTCTCCTCCCATTACCAGCAAAAACCACATCACAGCTTGAAAGCTTTATTATTTATTATTTACTTACATCTTATAACAGAGGAAGAATTTAGATCAAGTCAGCAGGACCTGATGAAATTCACCCTAGGGTAGTTAAGGAACTAGCTGCAGCAATCTCGAAACCATTAGCGATGATCTTCAAGAATTCATGGAGGACAACGGGTGAGGTCCCAGAGGACCAGAGAAGGGAAAATAGAGTACCTATCTTTAAAAGGGGAAACAAAGAGGACCTGGAGAAACCAGCCAGCCTAACTTTGATAACTGGAAAGATACTGGCACAAATTATTAAATAAACAATTTGAAAACACCCAGAAGATAATACAGTGATAAGTAATAGCCAAGATGGATTTGTCAAGAACAAATCATGTCAAACCAGCCTAATTTCCTTCTTTGACAATTTACTGGCCTAGTGGATGGAAGGAAGCAGTAGAGGTGACATATCTTGATTTTAGTCAGGCTTTTAACACAGTCCCGTAAACTCGGGAAATGTGTTCTAGATGAAATTACTATAAGGTGAGTATACAACTGGTTGAAAGACTGACAATGGCTTGCTGTCAGATTGGGAGGTTGTATCTAGTGAGGCCCTGCAGGGGTCTGTCCAGGGTCCGGTATTGTTCAACGTTTTCCTTAATGACTTGGATAATGGAGTGAAGAATATACTTGTAAAATCTGCATTTAGCACCAAACTGGAAGGGGCTGCAAGCACTTCGGAGGACAGCATTAGAATCCAAAATGACTTTGACAAATTGGATAATTGGTCTGAAATCAGCAAGATGCAATGCAGTAAAGACAATTGCAACGTACTACTTGTATGAAGGAAAAAATCAAATGCACAGCTGCAATATGGGGAATAACTGGCTAGATGGTAGTATTGCTGAAAAGGATCTGGGGGTTATAGTGGATCGTCAGCAATGTGATGCAGTCACAAAAAAGGCTAATTCATTCTGGAGTGTATTAACTGGAGTGTTGCATGTAAGACACAGGAGGTAATTGTCCTGATCTACTTGGCATTGGTGAGGCCCCAGCTGGAACACTGTGTCCAATTCTGGGCATTGCATTTTAGGAAAGATGTGGAAAATTGGAGAGAATCCAGAGGAGAGCAACAAAAATGATAAGTTTAGAAAACCTGACAGTTTTGAGAAAAGAAGACTGAGGGACGACCTGATAACAGTCTTCAGATATGTTAAGGGCTGTGTGACAAAGGTCTGTCCTTGCCTCCGTGGGTCCCGCGTTTCCTGGTGGATTTCACTAGCCTCAGAGCTCACTGTGACCCTCCACGTAACCCTTCTTTCTCTAGAGACAAGGGTCACAGTCTACTGAGCCATTTTCATCATAAGCCAGCGAGGGAGGTGAGGAGAAGTTATCCTTCCTTGCACAGTCTCTGTTGTCTCCCAGTCTCAGTGATTAATCAGGGGTCAAAGGTGTGGGGGGGAGCCCGGGCCCACCCTCTACTCCGGGCTCCAGCCCAGGGACCCTAATAGTATCAGCTATGGTAGCTGACCTTTTAGAAACATGACATGTACAATTCCCTGGGCTACTTCCCCCCACAGGAGCCCTCACTTCCTCAAGCTCCACTTCACCCTTACCTCAGGGCTTCCTTCCTTGTGCCTGATATGGTGTGTACTGCTCAGCCTCTCCAACAGCACAACTTCCTCCCACAGCTCCTGACGTGCACCCCCACCTGACTGACTGGGAGGCTTTTAACTAGTTTCAGGCAGCCCCTGATTGGCTTCAGGTATCCCAATCAACCTAGCATTCTCCCTGCCTTCTGGAAAGTTCTTAATTGGCCCCAGGTGTCTTAATTGACCTGGAGCAGCTTCCATTTCACTTAACCTGGTACCAGGGATTTGTTTAGCCTGGTAAGTTTCTCTGTTGGCTGCTCGTGTCCATCTGCCTACTAGGGAGGTCTTCTGGCCCTGGGTCAGGATCCGGGTTCCCAAGGCCTTCGCAGCCTTCCTCTCTTTTTTTGTCTTCTGGGTCTTTCAGGGGGCTGAGAACAGATCCTGAGAAATCTCAGCGAACATTGGGGGTTGACATTCCCCCGGTGATGAGTCGCTGTCCTCAGGGTCCCCACCTTCCTCCAGCCTCTCCGGGGGGAGTAAATTATCAAACCCTGGATAGTCCCTCCCAATGACTACAGGATATGGAAGTTTAGGAACTACGCCCACGGTCACCTCAATGGGGTTTCCCTGAACCTCTATCTCCACTGGGATGGTGGGGTAATGGCTCACGGCCCCATGCACGCACGTCACTGCTACGCGTTTGGCTTGTAGCAGCTGACTGTTTTTTACCAGCTTACCTGATATGAGGGTGATCGCACTCCCAGAGTCCACAAGCGCTGTAGTCTCTGCTCCATTTATCCTCACTGGCCTGGTGTAATTATGCGGGGCTAATGCGACCCCCGCGAGGTGGATAAGGGAACATGGGACCTCCCAATCCCCCAAGTTACATTGCATAGGCTCCTCAGTGCTGGGACACTGTGCTGCTATGTGTCCCCACTCCCCACATGCATAACATCTATAATTGCTTTTAATCACTCCCCTATCCTGGGGGTCAGGGGGTTTAGTCACAGGGTTCCCCCCCCTCAGGCCAATCCCTTCTTTCTGGGGGTCCCCCCTTCTTCCACCTAGGACTCCCCAGGGGTTTGGCTGCCCAACATTCCTGGGTCGGGGTCGGGTACTTGCTTCGAAAGGGGCCTTCCTTAGGTAGTCGGGTCAGTTCCCTGGCTGTCATCTGTCTTTCTACCAGTGTGATCATCTCGTCATACGTGGACGGATCGTTCTGGCCTACCCATTTGCGGAGATGTGGCAGTCCCCACATGTAATGGTCGATGACCAGGGTCTCCAAAATCTCCTCCGGCCTGCACACCTCGGGCTGTAACCACTTCTGTGCGAGGTGTATGAGGTCGAATAGCTGGGACCTCGGGGTTTTGTTCTCCTGGTATTTCCACTCATGGAACTTCTGGACCCTTACCGCTGCCGTTACCCCGATCGTGCTAGGATCTCTGCCTTCAGATGGGTATAGTCAGTGGCATCCGTGGCAGGCAAGTCAAAGCAGGCCTTCTAGGCCTCTCCACACAAAAAAGGGGCGAGAATGCTGGCCCACCGCTCCTGGGGCCACGCCGCACGCTGAGCAGTCCTTTCGAATGAGAGGAGATATGCGTCTACGTCATCTCCTGACGTCAACTTTGGCAGACAACCAGTGGCCCTCAGGATTCGCGTCCTGTCAGACCCCCGGGCCTGGGTGGTGAGGATCTTCAGCTAGTCCACCGCCTCTCTCAAGAGGGCACGATCTTGAGTCGCCTGGCTCATCAATAATTGATTGGTTTCCTGCTGTAGCTGCATAGACTCCTGTTGTGCCATTGCCTGAACCCGGGTGGCCTCCTGCTGGGCTGCCATGGCTTGTACCAGAGCTCTTACCACCTCCTCCATTGTGGTACAAAGCAAACAAACCAAAACCAAAAAAAAAAAAAGAAAAATCCAAAACCCCAGTGCACTTTTTTTTTTAAACCTCTTTCTTCCGCCACGCTGTAAACGAAGTCCCACTCCTGACACCAGTTGTGACAAAACTCTGTCCTTGCCTCAGTTGGTCCCGCATTTCCTGGCAGATTTCACTAGCCTCAGAGGCTCACTGTGACCCTCCACGTAGCCCTTCCTTCTCTAGAGACAAGGGTCACAGTCTACTGAGCCATTTTCATCATAAGCCAGCGAGGGAGGTGAGGAGAAGTTATCCTTCCTTGCACAGTCTCTGTTGTCTCCCAGTCTCAGTGATTAATCAGGGGTCAAAGGTGTGGGGGGGAGCCCGGGCCCACCCTCTACTCCGGGCTCCAGCCCAGGGACCCTAATAGTATCAGCTATGGTAGCTGACCTTTTAGAAACATGACATGTACAATTCCCTGGGCTACTTCCCCCACAGCAGCCCTCACTTCCTCAAGCTCCACTTCACCCTTACCTCAGGGCTTCCTTCCTTGTGCCTGATATGGTGTGTACTACTCAGGCTCTCCAACAGCACAACTTCCTCCCACAGCTCCTGACATGCACCCCCACCTGACTGACTGGGAGGCTTTTAACTAGTTTCAGGCAGCTCCTGATTGGCTTCAGGTGTCCCAATCAACCTAGCCTTCTCCCTGCCTTCTGGAAAGTTCTTAATTGGCCCCAGCTGTCTTAATTGACCTGGAGCAGCTTCCATTTCACTTAACCTGGTACCAGGGATTTGTTTAGCCTGGAGCTAATATATCTATCTCCCACTACTTTTCTATAGCCATCTGGCCTTGCCCCGTCACGGCTGTTATAAACAAGACTAAAAGCATCTAGGTGCCCAGTAGGTATTAGGCACTTACGTACTTCGGAAAATTTCACTAGGCACCTATCTTCATTTTTAGGTCTCAATACTCTGTGCCTCAGATTACTGACCTGTGACATGGGCATAATAACTTAGGCTGAAATTGGTGGGTATGTACTCAGCATGGCTCAGCTGTGTCTCCTCTGCCACTATCTGTGCTACCATGGCTACACTGCTATTTATTTGTGCGTTAGCTCAGTGAGAGCTAGCACAAGTATGTATACATGAGCAGGCAAGGCCAGAT
Source organism: Eretmochelys imbricata (assembly GCF_965152235.1). Taxonomy (NCBI): domain Eukaryota; kingdom Metazoa; phylum Chordata; order Testudines; family Cheloniidae; genus Eretmochelys; species Eretmochelys imbricata. Next base: position 16,448,102 of record NC_135584.1, read on the forward strand.
TTCCCATTAGGCACAGTGGGCACATGTGGAGGGGTGCTGGCGTTCTAGGAGCGCCTTACCTCTCTAAAGCTGTGGGCAACACAAAGGTCAGCGGTAGGCAGCTGAAGATGCTGTGCCTAGGGGCACGTGAGGTGTAAATCTGGCTCTGTGAGCAGGGGAATCAACCCCCTAGCCTGTAGTGTAGACGTAGCCTTACTTTCATCATAGAGATGTTGTGTTGAGACTTCATTAATTAAAGCATTGCAAATTGCCTGATCTCTAATGAAGGGCACTATATTTGTGCAATCTATTCTGAATTATTACATAACAATAATTAATACTTTACTTTGCAATAGAACTTTTACTTTCCTATTGTAGATTTACCTTGCAATAGAATTCTCCGGAAACACCCCCAGCAAAATGATGAAGCTGAGACATGCAGGAAATGTTACCCTTGCTCTGAAGCAAGAGAATGACCGGCTTTGATCAAATCTGGTCTCTTTCACTGAACACCTGAGAGAAAAATTTCCTAGGCCTGGAATCAATTTTGTACCGGACGAGATACCATTGTGATTGTGGCTTAAAAACACCCGGATAGAGTGGAACAGAAACCATAACCCCACTGACAAATAGATTAAAATTAATAGTACCCTTAGTTTGTAGGCAGTCCAACAACTGACATTGGATCCCACCCTGCAAACATGCATGACTTTACCCACATGAGGTGTCCCACATGAGCATCTCCATTGACTTCAACAGTTCAGTCAGGCTACTCACATGAGCACAGTCACTCACATGTGTAGATGCTTGCTTTTGTTCAATGCTGCAAGGGCTGAGCACCATTAACTTCCACCTGGCCTCCCTGAGAGTTGACAGTGCTCAGCACTTCATTGGTTCAAGCTCATCAGCACCCATTCAGCAAAGTATTTAAGCATGTGCTTAACAGTAAATCAGTGGGATTTTGGCACACGCGTTAGTGCTTTGCTGAATCAGGGTCATAGTGAATAACTTTGTGCACCTGCAACGTGGGGTTTAATGTGTGCTTTCAATGAGTATTTGCAATGAATTTAGAGCTTTCAGTGATAATATTAAGTGACGAATAAAACTGCTGCTGACAGTTTTCTCTGATGCTATTAAAATGTAGGGCTGGTTTCACAGGGTGGCACTGGTCCTTTTAGAGACACCAAGGCCAATGCAGCCGGGACTGCCCAGCTGACCCCATTGAGGTTTAAAAAGGGATTTCTGGGCCTAGAGAAGAGAGAACCTAGGTGAGTCAGCTCTGAAAGTCAGTCAGGAAAGGGGCAGAGAGAGCAGACCTGGGACTCTCACTGCTTGCTCTCTGGGAAAAAGGAGACAGGCCAGCAGCCAAGAGACCTGGGTAGTGGGAGAGGGAGCAATAGGGAATCCCCTGGGGGTGGGTGCAAGGCACTGTCAGACTCCCCTGGGAAGGGAGGCAGTGGGACCCTGCTGGGGAAAAACGCCTCTGGGGAGTAACAGTGCTCAGTGAGGAGAGCATGGAAGATTCCTGCAGGAAGCCCTGAAGCAGGAAGGACTGAGAGGTTAAGGGGAAAACCCCCTGGGAGCTGTAGCCCAGGGTGGCCCGAGGAACTGGTTTTGTTAATTTTGCCTGTGTAGGGAAAATAAAACAGCCTGGAAGGATACTCTGGGTGTGGCAGTGGGCCCTTTGTGAGCTAGGGAGCAGGCCAGCTTATTACAGTCAGGTTGTGCAATCTTGACTCAGGGTGGTGAGTTCTTACTCACATGAGGAGTCAGGCCTATTGACTTCAGTAGGACTGCTCATGAGAGTGAGTGCTCACCAATGTGAGTAAGGGGCCTGTGATGTTTGCTACGTAACAGCCAGAGTACGAATCCCTTACTCAAACTGGTGAGCAGGAGTAAACTTAAATGGGATGGATCTTGTGGCCGTACATTATTATCAAGGTTTATTATTTTGCACCTACAGGCCGACCAGATCAAAGCCCCATTGTGCTAGGTGCTGTGCAAATATACAGTGAATGATAATCCCTGTCCCAAAGAGCCAGTCCCTTTTGAAAATGTTCATTTTCTCTGCTGTTGGACAATACAACCTTAGAGCACACGCTTATTCAAATCAGGGTGTCTCAGAACTGATGACCACATCATCCCCCAAATTATTATTATTAATTCATTTGACTTTGTTTTCATTAGCTAGAAACTTCAACGTGGATTCACACTGCCTGAGTGAAACTAAAATCAGAAGACACGACATTAGGAACGGAGCTAAAATAAAGGCTATCATACAGTAAATCAATGCAAGGCAAACTGGACGTCTGCTAGCATTGTAGTGTAACATTCCTCACCACCTCTCTGCAGTGTGGAGAGCTGTGAGCTGACATTTTGCAAATGGCCCAAAGAATGTGAAATGTAAATGTTTAGAAAAGAGTTTTTCTTGCCAAATTCAAACTGAAACAGCAGCTTCTAATAGAAACGTTTTCAGAAATCGCATTCTGCTGCCAGCTTTTGAGATCAACGCTATTTAAATTAAATTGGAGCCTTCACATTCCTGACGCTCTGTGGCTGCCTGTTATTTGCCAACAATTGCTGGATTAATATAATGGGAAGCTTAAAATATGAACTGCAACTGTATAAAATGTTGCCGAAATGTCATGCAGATGAGTGATCAATCACCTGCCAGGCATTCAAATTCGTGAAGACACAGAACTAGAGTAAATATGGAATGAAGAGAATCATTGTTGCTAATGATTAGGTATTATTTCTATAGTGCCACAAGTATGCATGGTGCTTTCCCTCTCCAGAGCAGCTTGCAGTCTAATTGAGACACAACTCAGCAGCACATGACAATAAATGAATGAGTCCACCTTGACCATCCTCTGACTCTGGAGATCCCATTCAGTAGATAGATGCATGGATGTGATGTAATTGATAAAATAAGCTGATAAATAGCCATCTTAGATCTATATTTGCTAAGGCCCTGCCTGACCCCATGTAACCTCTTCCACATATTAATATGACCCGGAGGAGTCTTTATTCAGTCTTCATGTATGCTTCCAGACCTCCCCCTTTGTTGCATAGTGAGAAAACCAAGTCTCCCAAAGTTCCTGTGATTTGTGGACCATGATTATGCATCTATTTTGACAAGGGCTTTGAAACAACCAAAGAAGAGTCTGACCCCAGATAATCTACTCACACTCCTCCAACCCCAGGTTTTACATCAAACCCAACTCTTGCTGGGACAGGACATCGGGAATTTAGGGGAAGACTTTCATAGGCACAAAGGGTGGTTTTAGCACCTAACTCTTGTGACCCAGTAACTTCTTGGTGCCAACTTGGGGAGGGTACATAGGGTTTTACAGAGATCCCCTGGGTCAGATATTTACATAATAGTTCACTAAAGGGGAGGAGGGGCACATGAGGTCTCTACCATGAGCCAGTAGCCTGCTTGTCAACATAATCATTGCAAAATGTATGGACAGATAATATTAAAGAAGTTTAGTATCTATACTGAAAATGATGTTATTAAGGATTTGGGATTATGGCAGGTCACCAGGAAGTGATGAGAGGAAAGTCAGAGGAAGAAACCATCAGCCAGGGGTGTCCTGTTTATGAATAAGGATTGTTCTGATATATCTAGGGGTACTAAGAGACACTCTGGATCCTTCACTGAGGAGGCAAACTAACAGCATGTTGTGTCTCTTGAAAGAGGGGTCACAGCCCTGGCTGTAAAGCACTGGTGAGCAATACTTTATTAGATATGAAAGTAAAGTAAGTCTAGACTCTAGAATGCATGTTTTTATTTTATATGTAACCATTTGTTTCCAAAACTTCTCTTACTATTACTTTGAATCTCTATTCTTTGTTAAACCTCTTCTTGATTTCACTATAAGTGCTGTGTGTTAAGGGGGTGGAGCAGTGATGAGAGCTGGAGCTGGTAAGATGGGGTGTACGGTGTCTTTGGAGGAAGCAGATTTGTAAGTGACCAGTGGACCAGGGGCTGGACACTCCATGGGGATGCTCAGAGGCTTTTCTTTAACCTGTAAAGAGACCGTGGGGCCTGCCTAGGCCTAGAGGGGCACACTTCTGTTGCTCCTGGCTGTTGGAGTTGGGGAATTGACCCCCAGCAGGCACAGCCAAGGCTTCCTCGCAGTAAGGGCAGGTGGTAGCGAGGTGCCTCTTAACCCTGGGGCAGCGTCACAATTCCTAACTTAGTGGGAGCTGGGCACCACAACTGCCCTCTGGGCCTTGGAAAATCTCCCCCTTAGTCACTCCTGTGTGGATACCCATGCAGTGCAGACATAGTCAGTAACACTCATTGTTTTGTAGCCAGCATTGCCTACCACAAGCTTTCAAAAATCATGAATCAGACTCCCAAAAATCTCAAGACTACCTTAAAAATCATGAGGGTTTTTTGAAAAAGTGGTATATTTGGGGTTCTTTTTATTTGCCGTTTGGCTTCTGAGCCTTTGGGGTGCACGCAGGTCACATTAGAGTGAGTCCGGCTGGTTTATGTTCCTGCATTCACACCATAGTACTTAAGAAGAAGTGTGCCAGTTATTCTGAGATCAGCTGGATGTTCCCATGAGGCTTGTAATGAAAAGCAAGAAGGAGAAACTCTACGCCATCAAGCTAGGGAGATGTCCATTCAAGCTAACACAGGAGCCCATGATTGAATGCATAGAACAAAAATCTCTGCCTTGCTTCTTACTCTCTACAGGAGCTAATTTCTCCTCATGATGGAGAAGCCAGTCTTGGATTTAACTGTGTCAAAGAAAGAGAGGCAGAGAAGAGGAGTGGGCATGGATTGGGCACCAAGCAGAGAAAGTAAAGGAGGGAACCCCAGAACAGCAGCCGAGAGGGCAGAGAAAGGGAGGATTTGAGCCCAGTCCTGCTACCATTGAAATCAATGGGAGTTTTGCCACTGACCACAATGGAAGCAGGACTGGGTCCCATGTTGCTTTATTCTGAATGAGTGTAACTACAAATTACAAATAAAGAATTAAAATGAAAAGGTTGAGGCAGGAAGCTGGCTTCCTTCCAGAGAGAGTCAAGAGCCAGCAAAAGGCGGGGCACCTGTGCCTGCCAATCCCAGCCAAGCTGTCTCCTAGGTAGAGTCTTCACTCCCAGAATCCTGCTGGGGCCCTTTTTGCTCCCATCTCCCCTATCTCACAGCCCTCCTTTCCCTCCTTTGAATTCTAGGGCCACTCTTTTCCCTTCCCTTCATCTGATCCAAAACCCATTGAAGTCACTAGGAGTCTTTCCAGCGACTTCAGGGGATTTTGGATCAGGAGCAGAGGAGAGATGGGATAATTATCTGGTTTGTAATTTATTTCATTGACAAATTGGGGCATTCTGCCAGTATTCTTATTTAGGCTTGAGGTAGCCTCTGAATGAATAGATACAGTGAAGACTTAAAAAGGCTACAGGGCAACCAGGAAAGTTTACAGGAGTCATCCCAAGTCACCCAGCTAAGCTGGTGACAGGGTTAGGAATAGAACCCAGGAATTCTGACTTCTAATGCTTTCACCACTAGATCCTGTAAACTCTCATAAATTAATGGAGGCTTGTGCAAAGAGTGACATCCAACAGAGACAAGCTTAGCAAGCCTCTACTAGCTTGGCAGGGGATGTGCAGGATGGAAAGGGGAGGCTGAGAAGGTGCGGGAGAGAAGAATCAGGCAGTTCATTTCAAGAGGGTTGCCCCCCCCCCTTTTTTTTTCTTCCTCTTTGTGGTTGTTTGTGAAATGCTGGAAGAGAACGTTACACTGTGCAGATAATGTTCTGAGGAAACCCTCCTGCAGGCCCTTGCTCAACAGGCACCAAATGTCCCAACCAAAGAGCTGGACATAAGAGTGTAAGGCAGACGCTGAGGCCTACATTTTTAGCTGAGCTAAGGCCCGTCCTCCCTTTTGCACTCACAATGGGATGCAGCCCCAGAACCTCAGCGCTGGCACCTCCAACTCCCTCTTCTGTGCCCCCTCCACCCTAATTCAAATGCAGGTGCAAAATTACTGATTCCAGTTGCACGGGCCTAATCAGCAGCCATGAAATGGAAGCTGCCTTCTGAGCACTTGGCCCTTGCTTTCCTGGGAGTTTGTGTTTGTTTCTCCTCCTGGGCTGTTTTCTCCCCTCTGCCACTTGCAGCTTCAGAAATGGGCCTGGACCAAAATCTCAGCCTCTGTAATAGCCCTGAATCCAGATCCAGCCTTCACATCTGGGTTTTTGTGTCTAGCATGGCCCAAACCAAAACCCTGGAGCCCAACACCCTATATTGTTAGATCTTCATGGCTCTGGGCTATTTTTAGACATCTGGATAAATCACATAGAGCTAAAACCTGTCCTCGCCTCTGAGGCCTGGTAGAATGATTCAACAGGGTGGCAGGGTCAGAAATAGAACCCAGGAGTCCTGACTTCCATTTCCCTGTTTTCACCAGTAGATCATGCAAACTTGGGCAAATACCCAAGACTAGCTGTTCCAGATTGATGCAGGCAGAGTGAGAGCATGATTCCGGCCATATTTCAGCAAAGCTAATAGGCAGCAGCTGCTCCATTTAGAAATAATTAAGTACAGAGCTAACCACTGAGAAATTAACTCAGATTGCTTCTGTGGTTAAAAGTTGATGTGTTTCATTGGGGAAGGGGATATTACAGTGACCCTGGACTATATCTTTTCATGCTAACCTAACATGTTGCTTTCCTCTTCCGACCTTTACTTCCTCCAAATATCCACACTACCACCTGTTTTGTAGGGGCTGCCATGGAGAAAAACTGGGAGGCCCAGATTTTCTCTGGTGCTGAGATATACTCAGTGCATGATAGGGGAGCAAGTTTTGTCTCCTTAATTCTCATATTGCGTCCATGTTGGCCCCAGCCCATTAATGGAAATTAGAGCAGTTTAGGGGCTGCTCTAACACCACGGGACTATATGCAAGTTGGGAATTGAGATAGTGCAGGCATGCTCTACTCTTTCCCCTCCATATACGCAACAAACCCCCACACCCCACTAAGCCAGGATGGGAGGAATCAGCCAGTGTCAGAGCTGCTCATGTCACTCCCAAGCCAGGGAAATTCCCAGCTGGCCAATAGGGCTACTTTCTACCACCATGCACCACCTGAGCAGCACAAAGTGACTAGAACAGCAGAGAATCTGGGCCACTACATGTAAGGCCCAAACCTGTTTACTATTGAGAGCAGCCCCATTGCAGGCAACAAGACTATTGAAGGGACTAAACATTCCATCTGGGGGAGAGAGTTTACAGATCAGCTTGTAAAAATGAAAGTCTACAACATAATGAAGAAAAGGGGGAAGCCTTCAAGGGAAACGTGTAAATTAGGAGAATTTTTTTTTAAACTGAACAAACCACAATTATTTTGCTGGCTAATATTGTGAAGACATGATAGGACACACAGCTTCCTGCCAGGACCTGGCCTGCTCCAAAATTATTTTGTGCATTAATCATGTGGGTTAGATGAAGAAGATTAGGGCTGAGTGAGCTGGTTCAGATAAAAGAAGAAGAAGATGCAAGCAAGGAAGCTTTCACCCAAAAGGTCTACCCAAATTTTCTGAACTTTGAAAAAAGGTAACTTTTCTTTCTTGTTTGTTTATTTTGTAATTAAGATTTAATTTAAAGGTGTAGTTATTTAATTAGCTAGGGCGAGTCCAGAGCTTTGAAAGAGTAAAATGCTCTTCCTAAGTGCAAGCTACTGTTATCATTGCAAACAGAGAAACACATATTTCAATTTCACAAAGGTCTAGTTGTGCGCCTGTCCTGAACTGCCCACTAGTCTTGCTTTGTTTTAAACTTTCTTTTTTTATTCTTTCCGGGGTAAATAACAATACCTAATATCTCCAGCTACAACAAGTTTCTACATATCTTTGGTTTTTACACAGTTGGCATGGAACATTCAGTTGTTGACTTCCTGGTAAGGACTCTAACACAGAACTGTCAATTTAACAGGTTATTTAGCCAATGGTTCTCAAAAAATTACATACATAAAATTAGGTTCCTAAATCTCAATTTGGATGCCAAACTAAATGGTCTGATTTTTGAAAGCCAATGGACACGAGCTGCTGGCTGCTCAGCCCGTTTGAAAATCAGGCTACTTTCTTCAGAGCCTAAACATGAACTATTTTTAGGCACCTATTTCTGAACTGTTGCCTTAGTGTGTTACACTCTCTGGCCTTGACTTTCAAAGGCATTTGGCATGCAATATGAAAGAGCAAATACAGACACAGTTACAATGACTATGCAAAAAACTTGGTAACTGCATGGGCAAATGTCAGTTGGATGCATAAGTGTCTATTTGCATGTGCAAATACCTGATTTGTACATACAATAGTAGTAGCCGTGGGCCTGATTGTCCACTGCCTTGTGCTGTTATTAACAGTTATACAAAGTGGGAGCAAAATCTTACCAGATCAGAAAGGCAGTGTTTTTACACACACTTTGCACTCATATATATGACTATGCAATATATAAGGCAGTGGCGAATCAGGCTCTGTGTCCAAATTAGGTGTGTAATTGCACACATTTCATATGTGCACTAGCATACATATCTTGGTTAAAAATCAGGCATTCAAAATCACAGTCTATAAAGGTTAGACAACACTTAAATTTACAATGAAGCTGAAGTGAAACATCCAATGATGGACACTTTCAGGTGAACAAGACAACAGTCGCAGAAACATGACCATATAAAGAGGCAGCATAATAGACAAACAGAGGCTGGGCAAGACTCGCATAGAGAAACACACAGAAGGGTAAAGTGTACATCACTGAAGATTACAAGATCATGATGTACACTCTCCAGAGAACTGTGTTCATCAGTTTCATTCTGGTGTGCCCCTGCAATTCTTGATTCTGGAAGGGTGAGAAGTGGAGGCACTAAAATCCCATGAGAGGTACTATTGGTCCAGAATTTCTAACCCAGCTGGAATCTGGATATATTACAAATTTAATGAGAAAGGCAGCTCTGGAGTGAGATTTCCATCTTGATTTATAAACCAAAGAGGCTTGGATTAACATTTGAACTTTTTTGTTGCTTATCCAGATAAAACCACAAAATCGTCTGAAAGCTTCATCCGTCACTAGTTAAGACCTAGAATTATTTATCTGTGTTTTGTTTTTGTACCTAGCAGTCTTTGCTTAAGTGGAACTCAAGTGGTGCATAGTCCTGTTGCAAGCCCCCTGGGCTGGGGAGAATGTCACCCACAGAGAAATACCTGGGCTAATGAACTATACCCTTCATGTTAGCTGTTTTGATCTTGTCACATTTAAGAGACAGCAGCATGTCAGTTTGGCCCAAAATTTAGGTTTTCCGCAAATAACCTTCTACATCACCTAACAGCACTTGGAAAACTCCCAGGGCTATTTTTTAAATTCCAATTAAAAATAATTGTTAAAAAGCAAATAAATTCTCCCCGCCCCCCCCCCCCAACATGTGCAACCCACACATTTCAGCATGCATGCCAGTGCATAAGAGTTGGATTGTAAAACTGCCCATAAACAATAGTGACACTGACAGGTCTATTTTCATTCTTCTTCTCCTTCCTCCTCCTGGAAAATTCATAAATATTAACAAACACTGCACTTCCCTGTTTTTTCTGTTTGTTTCATCTACTTAATTATAGAGCAAGAAAATGCCTTTTTTCTGCTTAGTGAAGCAATTCAAATCCTGGATATTTTTAATGTAATAATTTGTCAGGCTTATATTTATTAATACAAAAGACTTCTTGTATCTTTTATGAACTGTTGTTCATATCCACACATCAGTACAAGGAGAATATTTTGCTTTCAGTCTGTATCTGTACAATAACATTCAGTTCTCTTCTCTTCTCTTCTCTTTAGCCATTTATATATATGCGTTTGCACTCTGATGCACTCACATACCAGGAACTACAAATGTGGTATTATCTGGACAGGTGAGGTGCCATTCAAATAATGAATATGCTGCCAAAGCAATTCAGATCAAAAGATGGGTTTTCAATACAATTAAAAAGTAAGTCTTTTAAAGCAGTTTTAACAATAGAATTTGCAGTATATAGATTAACTTGTGTCAGTTGCTCTATGATGACTGGCTAAATTAGTTATACATCTAATCTTATCTAGCTATCTACTTGTCTGTCTGTTTGTTTTTCAGCATTTCAGTGCCCATCACCATAATATCTAGGTGCCACCACAAGATTAAGAAACTCTGGCATCACCTTCCCCAACACAATCAGTTCAAAGGGCATCAGCAGAGTATTTTGTACTGGGGAAGGTTGGAAGAGAGTTAAGGGAGAAAGAGGGAAAGGGGAAGGAGATTAGTGGACAGAGACACATTGTTTATGCCCATCCTGATGTGGGCTGCTTAGCTAGTGCTGAAATATAAAAACCTCACATTATGTCTCTGATTCTGATGAAATTTCCCTCATGTGGCCCTTGTATCCCTCACACTGGATCCCATTCAGTTGGGCTGGCATGTATGGTCTCAGTACATGAAATGGCACAGAATGGGGAGTCTGAAAGACATACACTAGCTGTCCCCCACACTGAAAATGCTTGCTCCTAGTTACCCGAGACTCAGAGCACTGCATTCATGTTTTAGTTCTACCTTACGCACAGCCTCGGAGATAAGTGCACTTGAAGAAATAATGAGTACTTGTTCAGATGCGTGTAAAGCTGCACGAGACCCCCTGAATCAAAAAAGCTGACTTTATGCTATAAGGGACTGATCCTGCTCCCACTGAAGTTGATCACTTGTAATACCACTGAAAAGAAAAGGAGTACTTGTGGCACCTTAGAGACTAACAAATTTATTTGAGCATAAGCTTTCTCTGAATGAAAGCTTATGCTCAAATAAATTTGTTGGTCTCTAAGGTGCCACAAGTACTCCTTTTCTTTTTGCCAATACAGACTAACATGGCTGCTACTCTGAAACCTGTAATACCACTGATTGCCATGGAAGGAGACTCAGTTTGATCAGTGGGATTTGCAGGATGCAAATGAAATGTCAGCTGTAGTCTACCCATTGACAAGGCCTGCTGCTGGCCATTTAAGCAAAGGCACTGGATAGGTGACAGGTTATCAGAAGCATGTTCTTCCACCCCAGCAAGTATTAGGCTCAATCCTGGAGGCTCTGTTCCTGAAAGCATGAATGGGCCCATTATTTGGTACCTTAATGGTCTTGTGCCCTTTTTTTACTTTTGCCTTCACACTGGAGAATAAGTGGCAACAAAGTGAGAAGAAAAGGACGAGAGTTTGGAACCTCGCGACAACATGTGGGAGTAAGTGATTAACCAAAGCTCTAGAGTAACTCTGCTATCATCAGAGTCTGGTTTTATGGGTATGGCCTCCAGATGTTTCTCTCCACTTAATTAAAGAGACAGATAAGTATCTAGGTGGAGTGTGCAGATACATTCAGAATGAGTTAGCAGCTAAGGCTGGTTCACTGTGCCTATTGTTAAAGCCAAGACATAATATCAGATTAATGCATTATATGTGCTTATTATAATACTATGTCATCATTATGTGACATGTTATAATTAAAGCCGGAGTTGGAAACAAAACTATTTGGCTTGGGATATGTTGCCTTTATGACTTTCATGGTTATGGTTTCCACCTTCTTTTAACCTCTTACAAACCACATAATAGGTATCTCTAACTGTACACACACACACAGGGCCAGATGCTAATCTCAGTTGCACCAATGTAAATAAGATCACAATATGATCTATAGCCCTGCCAAAGCCTGTGCTCTTGACTAGCAGATGGGCAAATGCAGTGCTCTAAGGGTTAAAGTAATAATGAGGATGGGCATTAGACGAAGTGAGAGCACATGTAAACTGCCTCTTCCATCCATCTCTTTAGTTCTGCTGTTCACATCTGTGCATGGCTCTGTACAATTCCTGATCTCTCTGTAGGGGAGGGAACAACTGAGGACAGTTTTACCCTAGGTTTGTCCTTCATGGCAGTTTCTATGTGGGGGGAAAAAACTGACAACTAGACTGGATTGTGGATGTGTCTCTTGGGAAGCTGATGCTCACAACTGCAAATATGCAAAATGGGTGTGAGATTCCATGTGTCATTTTGATAAGCAATTACCATGACTATAGTTTGAGTAACTGCATATGCAAATGTGTCTAATTTGTTATTTGCATATGCGAGCATTGTAATTTCAAGCACAAAATTCATTCAGTCATGTGCCTAACATGTCTGAAAATTAGGCCTTTTGTAACATTTGGGTGGCCAGCATATGCCAGCAATGCCCTTCACCCCAAAACCCACAGAGCTAAAAACAGCCAGTGTCATGGCAAATCCATCAGTAGTTCTTGTGGGCACTCCGGTGGGTATAGGAAAGAGTTAAGAATGTCCCAGGGCAATATGATACAGTGTTGAATCTTTACTCTGCTGTTGTTTAGCAATAACATTAATAAATATTTTGCAAGACCCTTACATAGTCCCACTGATATCTAGCAAACACTGCCTTCAGTAACTGGGCTAAGAGGGTGGTTGTTTTTGTGGGGTTCTTTGTTTTTTTGTTTTTTTAATTTTAGGGTATGACTAGCCCTGGCATTGAAGTTTAATTGCTAAAAGACAACTGCTTCCACAAATATCTAGGAACAATGTCCCACTATCTCGATGCAATCAGTTGTCCCACAATCAGTCAAGAGGAGTTTCTTTTGATGATGTTATGCTTGTAACTTGATATCCTGATTCCTAGTTTACAGGGGTGACATTTCAGTGAGAAGCCATATTGATTCAGTCCCTGCAGCTTGCTTGTGCAATTTCAGTTCAGCTCAGTGAAATTAAACTCTTAATAAAGAAAAAAGAAGTTGTTGTGGTGTGTTGTTTTGACCTTCAGGAGGAGTCCACCCAGTGGTTCCCTTAACCCACCCAGCAATATTGTTAATCTATCCAACTATACTCTTAGCCCACCAGAAGAATCTGTCCTATCTCGGGGCCTCTCCTTCTGCCCCTCCACCTCCACGAACATGATACAGTTCTGTGGTGACCTAGAATCCTATTTTCGACATCTCCGACTCAAGGAATATTTCCAACACACCTCTGAAGAACATAATAACCCACAGAGACCTTCCTACCAAGACTACAAAAGAAGAATTCTGTGTGGACTCCTCCTGAAGATCAAAACAACAAACTGGACTTCTACATAGAGTGCTTCTGCCGACGTGCAAAGGCTGAAATTGTGGAAAAGCAGCATCACTTGCCCCATAACCTCAGCTGTGCAGAACACAATGCCATCCACAGGCCTCAGAAACAACTCTGACATCATAATCAAAAAGGCTGACGAAGTGTTGTTGTCATCATGAATAGGTCGGAATATGAACAAGAGGCTGCTCGGCAGCTCTCCAACACCACTTTCTACAAGACATTACCCTCTGATCCCACTGAGAGTTACCAAAAGAAACTACACCATTTGCTCAAGAAACTCCTTGAAAAAGAACAAGAACAAATCTGCACAGACACACCCCTGGAACCCCGACCTGGGGTATTCTATCTGCTACCCAAGATCCATAAACCTGGAACTCCTGGGCGCCCCATCATCTCAGGCATTGGCACCCTGACAGCAGGATTGTCTGGCTCTGTAGACTCCTTCCTCAGGCCCTACGCTACCAGCACTCCCAGCTACCTTCGAGACACCACTGACTTCCTGAGGAAACTTCAATCCATCGGTGATCTTCCTGAAAACACCTGGCCACTATAGATATAGAAGCCCTCTACACCAACATTCCACACAAAGATGGACCACAAGCCGTCAGGATAATGTCACAGCAAACCTGGTGGCTGAACTTTGTGACTTTGTCCTCACCCACAACTATTTCACATTTGGGGACAATGTATACCTTCAAATCAGTGGCACTGCTATGGGTACCCGCATGGCCTCCACAGTATGCCAACATTTTTATGGCTGACTTAGACCAATGCTTCCTCAGCTCTTGTCCCCTAACGCCCCTACTCTACTTGCACTACATTGATGACATCTTCATCATCTGGACCCATGGAAAAGAAGCCCTTGAGGAATTCCACCATGATTTCAACAATTTCCATCCCACCATCAACCTCAGCCTGCACCAGTCCACACAAAAGATCCACTTCCTGGACACTATGGTGCTAATAAGCGATGGTCACATAAACCCATCCTATACCGGAAACCTACTAACCACTATTCCTACCTATATGCCTCCAGCTTTCAGCCAGACCACACCACACGATCCATTGTCTACAGCCAAGCTCTACGATACAACTGCATTTGCTCCAACCCCTCAGACAGAGACAAACACCTACAAGATCTCTATCAAGCATTCTTATAACTACAATACCCACCTGCTGAAGTGAAGAAACAGATTGACAGAGCCAGAAGAGTACCCAGAAGTCACCTACTACAGAACAGGCCCAACAAAGAAAATAACAGAACACCACTAGCCATCACCTTCAGCCCCCAACTAAAACCTCTCCAACGCATCATCAAGGATCTACAATCTATCCTGAAGGATGACCCATCACTCTCACAGATCTTGGGAGACAGGCCAGTCCTTGCTTACAGACAGCCCCCCAACCTGAAGCAAATACTCACCAGCAACCACACACCACACAAAGAACCACTAAGCCAGGAACCTATCCTTGCAACAAAGCCCGTTGCCAACTGTGGCCACGTATCTATTCAGGGGACACCATCATAGGGCCTAATCATATCAGAGGCTCATTCACCTGCACATCTACCAATGTGATATATGCCATCATGTGCCAGCAATGCCCCTCTGCCATGTACATTGGTCAAACTGGACAGTCTCTACGTAAAACAATAAATGGACACACATCAGATGACAAGAATTATAACATTCAAAAACCAGTTGGAGAACACTTCAATCTCTCTGGTCACTCGATTACAGACCTAAAAGTTGCAATTCTTCAACAAAAAAACTTCAGAAACAGACTCCAACGAGAGACTGCTGAATTGGAATTAATTTGCAAACTGGATACAATTAACTTAGGCTTGAATAGAGACTGGGAGTGGATGGGTCATTACACAAAGTAAAACTATTTCCCCATGTTTATTTCCCCCCCCCCCACTGTTCCTCAGACGTTCTTGTCAACTGCTGGAAATGGCCCACCTTGATTATCACTACAAAAGGTTCCCCCCCCACCCCCGCTCCCCTGCTGGTAATAGCTCACCTTAAGTGATCACTCTCCTTACAGTGTGTATGGTAACACCCATTGTTTCATGTTCTCTATGTATATAAATCTCCCCACAGTATTTTCCACTGAATGCATCCGATGAAATGAGCTGTGGCTCACGAAAGCTTATGCTCAAATAAATATGTTAGTCTCTAAGGTGCCACAAGTCCTCCTTTTCATTTTGCGGATACAGACTAACATGGCTGCCACTCTGAAACCTGTCATTAATAAAGAAAGTTACTTATTTGTTTCTATTTCACCTGGTGCTTGAAAATGTGCTGTCTTATCATAGATGAAATTTCCTCCTTGTGCAGATGCCCAAAACAAGGCCCATGCACCGATTATATTTCCCTTAGGCCATCAGCATAGCACTTATATGAGCAAAAAGAAAAGGAGTACTTGTGGCACCTTAGAGACTAACTAATTTATTTGAGCATGAGCTTTCGTGAGCTACAGCTCACTTGGTTAGTCTCTAAGGTGCCACAAGTACACCTTTTCTTTTTGCGAATACAGACTAACACGGCTGTTACTCTGAAACCTGTCACTTATATGGGGCGTCTGTAGTACAACTGATTGGAAACATATTCTTTTCCCCACAAAACTTTTCATTCGAAAAGAAAAAATGGATGGGGATAGGGGAGAGAAATAACTAAAAAGTTTTGGGGTTTCTGATGAAAAGTCAGAATTTTCTTTGGGAAAGCAGAACATTTTCTGGGGAGAATTTCCTGATGTCAAAAACCCAATTTTCCATCAAAAAGGGGTTTCAATAGAAATGTTGAGGCCTGGTGTAGTCAGTGGTGCATTGGCCCTTGAGCTGGTCCTCTGCACAGGAGAGAATTTCATGTGCGATCCATGCTTTACTCATGTGAATACGTCGGTGGACTTGATCCTGCTCCCATTAAGACTGCTTCCACTGAAGTCAATGACCTGCTCTTGCTGCCATTTAAATCAGTGGGGCTACTCACATGAGTAAGGGAGAATGAATTTGGCATCACATGGATGCATTAGAAGACAATGTGTTCCTTCCAATTGCACTTCATTTTCTGCTCTGCAAAATATTTAATAATATAAAACACGGCATTTGCCCAGCTAATTTCTTGGAGCATTAAACCAGCTTTCCCTTGCCATGTACCTCTTAAAGCTGCATATGCTGAACTGCATTCAAACATTATTGCCCCATATTGTTTGATGAGTCAACAGAATTACATGGCTAGTTTATTACCATGACACACTGTCACTGCACAATGTGTTATTAGGTACTTAATAAAACTGCGCCAATTCTCACCAACATGCGGAATGTCAGGCAGTATGGGGAGGAGAATTTGAAGGGAAAATTCCGAGGAGTCAGTAGAACTAGATTATCATAGATTTCAAAAATCCAGGGAAAGAAGAGTCAGAGTTCAGCTTTGAGGGTCATTTCAAAGCACATTTTACAAATTAGGTTTGTTAAAACAACAGCCTGTTCCAGCTAAGCCATTGTCTGAAATCAAACTACATCTATGAAGTTAGAAATCACTCGGAATGAAAGCCCACCCAGTGCAGGGAACTAGCACAAGGTCTTAGCTCTCAATATAGGGCTTTAGTAGGATGTACGTAATTCCTAGGCCTTGCTGACCCTCGGTAAGTACTGACTGCTTTAAAGCACATTGTCTATATTTACAATTTTAATCTACAACGTTAATTTTAAAAATTGCAAATTTATTTTTAGCCAGAGGAATTGATGTTGCCGACTCTCATGATCTTGTGATGCTTGGAGTTTTTCCTGGAATTGTATGAACCTGTGAGAATCTCAGCTTTGATTTAAAAAAAGAGTAAGTTTCTAGTCCTCATGGTTGTGGGGAACTGCTCAAAACACCATCAGGCTAATGAAAAGATCCCAGAGTTATTGTTTATTAACATTTTATGATTTTTAAGCCAATCTCATGATTTTGGCAAGTCTGACTCATGGGGTTAGCAGTACAGGTCATGCTGCTGGTGGGGTTTTGTGCATTATGAAATGGTTTTGACATGGGAAGGTGATTCATTTTTTTCCCCATTTGTTCCAGCCTCTCTCCACTTCCTCAGTGAAGTTACTATGTGCCCCGTTGTCAATGACAAATCCTTCACTGGGTAAATCCCACTTCGAGGCAGATTAGTGTTGCAAAGACCAGACACACCTCTAGCTCACTTGGAGATGAGCAGCAGCAGCTTAACAAAAAAGGGTAAAATCCTGCCCTGTGTGGTGGGGCTGGATGATGGGAAAGGAGAAAGAGGGTACAAGGAGATAGTCCCCATCTCCATCCCCAGCAAGTGCGGCTAGGGAAGCACTCCCTCATGGCTAGAGCCCTACCAAATTCACAGTCCATTTGGGTCCATTTCACAGTCATAAGACTTTAAAAATTGTAAATTTAATGATTTCGGCTATATAAATCTGAAACGTCAGGGTGGTGTTATGGTAGGGGTCCACAAAAGGAGTTGTGGGGGGGTCACCAGGTTACTGTGGTGGGAGGGGCAGTTTGCAGTACGGCTACCCTTACTTCTGCGCTGGTGCGGCTGGTGGCAGCACCGCCTTCAGAGCTGGGTGGCTGGAGAGTGGCGGCTGCTGGCCGGGAGCCCAGCTCCGAAGGCAGCGTAGAAGTAAGGGTGGCAATACCATGACCCGCCTCCCCTCGACCCCTGCAACATTCTTTTGGGTCAGGGTCCCCCAATATGAGAAACGCTGATCTCCCCCCTGAAATCTGTATGGTGTCGGGTAAAAGCACACAAAAGACCAGATTTCACGGGGGGAAAACAGATTTCACGGACTTTGAGGCTTTTTTAATGGCCATGAATTCGGTAGGGCCCTAATCATGGCAATTTAGTGAGCTGGTGTTGGTGTTGTCCCCAGTGAATGCTTTACAATGTGACCTTTTTATCAAACAAACAAAAGAACTCTGGTTTATAGTCAGCACGCTAACCTTTAGAATGTGAACTCAGTGTGAACAGATGCAAGGATGTCCAACTGCGTCTGTTGACAGCCTGAAACAATAGTTCTAAGAAATGCAAATTTACCCCTTTTCTGGCCTGAAACAGCAGCTCTGAGAGGTGCAAATTGCGCCTGTTCATCTCAGAACATGTTGATTCTGAAGCTTGACAGTGAGCATTTAGATGCCAACTTCAACTTCGTTAGGTATTTCACTGTCTACTGTGCATCGTACCTCGTTTTGGCCTCCCAAGTGGGGTGGAGCCTGGGTTGTGGGTGGAACCTGGGAGAGTACCACCACTATGGTTTCAAGTCTGACCACTGCCTTGAGTACTAACTGGATAATATGATTAGCGTATCTATAGGCCTTCCATGACCACAAGTGGACTTTGTCTGTTGACTTCTTATTGACTGGACACTCCCCAGCCCCAATGCACATGTGATGTGATGGCAGCCCCTGCTGACGGGCACATACGCTCATTTTGGAGCAGCAGAATGATGTATTTCCCCGGCGGCCCATGCAGTGTCGAGATGGTACAAGGCTCCAGTGCTGCATTGGCACGCTCTGCTACCCCCCTTTGTAAGGTTTGTAAAAGCTGGAGTTTGCCCTGAACCGTCGTCTTTTTTTGTTTGTGTTTGTTTAAATCCAGACATTTTCACTGTGTTCACAATAATAAAGTGAATCTAGGGCCAATAAAACGTGCCTAACTGACAGGCCTGAAGACTGATCAGAACAGGTAGGACAGCAATGCAAGCATCCCCCACCTAGCCTCACCCTTCCGCACTAGTGGGCCTCAACCCTGCCCTGGAGGGGCCACCTGGAGGGCTGAGAAGGGAGTTCCCTCTCCACGTGCAATAAAAAGGCTGAATGCTACAGTAAACAAGTCAGTCTTATGGCTGCTTGCTAGCTGATGAGCCCGATAATAAAGTGCTCAGAGGGCTTGCACAGAAGAGCACCTGCTGCTGCTGTGAAAACTGCATGGCGCTGAAGGTGCGAACAACACAGCAGCCAGTTGCTGTGGTTTTGCCTTTAAGAACGTGGCACAAAAGACTGGAGCAGCAGTGGGGCATCACGTCGGAAGGAGGTTGGGGCTGGGCTTTCTATTGAGGAAAACGCCCTGCCAGTTCAGCTCAGCTCATGCTCTCTCTGTTCCCTTCTGCCACAAACAGCTCTCTGCCCCTTCTCTTCATTCTCCCTGGGCCTGGAACAGCCTCCCCGGCCCCGTGGGGTCATTTAGCCTCGCTTCCGTCTTCTAAACCCTCCTTAAAACCCAGGTCTATTGGCCAACCCCCTTTCAGAGCTCACCCCTGTCCCTGCCCTCTCGCCACACTACTGTGGGCCTGATTGTGTCCCCCTTGCTTGTGTTGAATGCTACCTCACAAGCAGTTCCACTGAAATCAGTGGGGTCACTTCTAGGGGAAGGTACAACTTGGCATGGCACGACTGGGCTCTATCTAGTAACAACAAAAAAGAGCTAGCAAGAGGTTAGATGGTGTCCCGAGGACACAGATTCTAGTAAAGGGGCAGCATGCTGTTGCACTGCCCCAAGAGTGTTTCTTTCACTCTGTGGCCTTGGGCAACTCACTCCATCTCTCCAGCTGTAAAATGGGAATAATTAGACCTGCCCATCTGCATAAGGTGCTTTGAGAGCCATGGACGAAAAGCCCTACAGAATGCTAATTGTTGTTATTACCTTACCTGTACAGCCTCATGCTTATGGTGCTGTAGAAATATAATCATGCTTTTCAGGAATTACTGGCAACAATTAGACTGGCCATTGCATGCTGCTGCCTGCACCGCTGCCACTCTCTGCACCTGCTTTATCCATTGCCTTCCAAGCCGCAGAAGTGCATAGATCATGGCACCAGGTCTTGCTGATCTAGAATGGATTATTGCTTAGGAAGCCTCTGATTCCTGGCCAGGTTCTAACACTCTGCTCTGAAATATCAGCTTGCCCAGCCCTTGCCAGCACACATGATAAAGGGCTCTCCTTACACCATTGACAGTAAATCAGGATTCCTTTTGGCCCATGTGAGTGCAAGTTGATCTACAACATCTCACTTAACACCTTTCTGAGCATCCAGTTCCTATGTTACATTTCCCTCCCTGCTGCCTATGCATAACCAACTGCCACATCACAGCAGTAGCCAACAGGCTTGTCAGCTGCATGTGAAAATCTAAAGGCCCCAATTCAACAAAGCATATAAGCACATGGTAGCCTTTAACCACGTGTTTACATTCACTTCTGTTCAGCAAAGCACTTAAGCATATGTTTAACTTTATTATAGAATCATAGGCCTGGAAGGGACCTTGAGAGGTCATCTAGTCCAGTCTTCTGCACTTGTGGCAGGACTAAGTATTATCTAGCGCAGGGGTTCTCAAACTGGGGGTCGGGACCTCTCAGGGGGTCACGAGGTTATTACATGGGGGGTCGCAAGCTGCCAGCCTCCATCCCAAACCCTGCTTTGCCTCCAGCATTTATAATGCTGGCAAGTATATTAAAAAGTATTTTTAATTTATAAGTGGGGTCACACTCAGAGACGTGCTGTGTGAAAGGGGTCACCAGTACAAAAGTTTGAGAACCACTAATCTAGACCATCCCTGACAGGTGTTTTGTCTAACCTGCTTTTAAAAATCTCCAATGATGGAGTTTCCACCACCTCCCTAGGCAATTTATTCCAGCATTTAACCACCCTGACAGTTAGGAAGTTTTTCCTAATGTCCAGCCTAAACCTCCCTTGCTGCAGTTTAAGCCCATTGCTTCTTGTCCTATCCTCAGAGATTAAGTACAACAATTCTTCTCCCTCCCCCTTGTAACAACCGTTTATGTATTTGAAAACTGTTATCATGTCCCCTCTCAGTCTTCTCTTCGCCAGCATAAACAAATCCAATTTTTTCAATCTTCCCTCATAGATCATGTCTTCTAGACTTTTAATAATTTTTGTTGTTCTTCTCTGGACTTTCTCCAGTTTGTTCACATCTTTCCTGAAATGTGGCGCACAGAACTAGACCCAATACTCCAGTTGAGGCCTAATCAACGCAGAGTAGAGCGGAAGAATTACTTCTCATGTCTTGCTTACAAGACTCCTGCTAATACATCCCTGAATTATGTTACCTTTTTTTTGCAACAATGTTACACTGTTGACTCATATTTAGCTGGTGGTCCATTATGACCCCCCATATCCCTTTCCGCATTACTCCTTCCTAGGCAGTCATTTCCCATTTTGTATGTGTGCAACTCATTGTTCCTTCCTAAGTGGAGTACTCTGCATTTGTCCTTATTGAATTTCATCCCATTTACTTCAGACCATTTCTCCAGTTTGTCCAATTTGTCATGGGCTTACATATTTTATTGAACCGGGGTCCAATGCTGGTTGCCGAGGTTAGGGTGACCAGATGTCCCAATTTTATAGGGACAGTCCCGATTTTGGGGGCTTTTTCTTATATAGGCACCTATTACCGTCCACCCCGTCTCGATTTTTTACACTTGCTATCTGGTCCACCTAGCCAGGCCAACTGGAGGAAGATAGCATCTGATTCGCTCCCCAGCTGTGATTTGCGTTCATCCCCTGGATAGTACAAAATGGTGCTTCCTCCCCTCTTTGCACAGAGAGCCTGCGAAATTACCCTATCCTCAGACAGCTCCACATTCCTCCTCTTGATTGATTGTGTGTATGCTAGGTGCTGTACAAACAGAGGACACTATCACTTCCCCAAAGACTATACAATCACAGGCCTCGATATGGCAAAGATTTATGCATCTGCTTATCTCTACTTTCATGAATAGTCCCACTGAAGCCAATAAGACTGCTTGGGTGCATAAAATTAAGCATGTCTTTGTGGGATCAGGTCTAAAACGATGGTGGATAGATAAAAAAAACACTAGACAAACAGGATCCAGTTCAAAATTCCCCTCCCTGCTTCCAAAACCCTCCAGCTGAATTCTCTGACCTAGGTTACGTCTAGTGCGGTGTCCTTTCTCATAGGTGTAGCAGCCCTCTCTCCATCCTTCCAAACTATTGGTGCAAGAGCCTTCTTCTCTGCAGCTCCTGCCATCCCAAACAGCTGCCCCTGTACCTTTCCAGTGCAATGGCTCACCATCAGTTTTCATCTCTCTCCCTTTTCCCCCTTTTATAGCACCTTCCATTTGAGGCTCTCAGATGCTTTACAATCTTTAATAATTTATCCACTCAATAGCCTGACGAGGAAGAATAAATCTTATTTTTCTCCATTTTACAAATAGGGAAACACAGATGAAGCACAATTAATTTTTCAGAAAACTGCATGTATCGTATGTACAAAAATGTACATACTTTTGTGTGCTTATTTAACCATGATTTATGAGTAGTCATGGTACACACAAATGACTGGTTAGATCTGTATCAGAGGAGTAGCTGTGTTAGTCTGTATCCACAAAAACAATGAGGAGTCTGGTGGCACCTTAAAGACTAACAGATTTATTTGGGCATAAGTTTTTGTGGGTAAAAAACCCCAGTTCTTCAGATGCATGGAGTGAAAATTACAGATATGGGCATAAATATACTGGCACATGAAGAGAAGGGAGTTACCTCACAAGTGGAGAACCAGTGATGACCAGGCCAATTCAGTCAGGGTGGATGTGATCCACTCCCAATAATTGATGAGGAGGTGTCAATACCAAGAGAGGGAAAATTACTTTTGTAGTGAGCCAGCCACTCCCAGGCCCTATTCAAGCCCAAATTAATGGTGTTAAGTTTGCAAATGAATTGTAGCTCTGCAGTTTCTCTTTGAAGTCTGTTTTTGAAGTGTTTTTGTTGAAGGATGGCTACTTTTAAATCTATTATTGAATGCCCAGGGTGATTGAAGTGCTCTCCTACTGGCTTTTGTATGTTACCACTCCTGATATCTGATTTGGGTCCATTATTCTTCTACGTAGAGACTGTCCGGTTTGGCCAATGCACATTGCTGGTTAGATATGAAACAGGTCGTTTGCACCTGCCATTACTGCCACTGCATTCACAATTGGAGCTACGCATATGTGCATACATCTTCCTGTAAATATAGGCCTAACAAACTTCTAAGTCATAGTTAATCAGTGGCAGAGCCAGGCCTAGAACCTCCGCCTTCTGATTCACAGGCCTATGCCTAACCACATCATTCATCCCCATTCCTCTTCATTTTTCTCCCTGTCTTACATTGTTAATTATTTAACTTTGCACTGCTGTTGTTATTTGGCTCTCTAAGTGTCTGGGAATACAGTGTGTCTGATGGACACTGTGTACATACACAGCTGTAGTGTTAGTCTTTTGTCTTCCATTCTGGTTTCTCAGAACTAGGGGCCTGATGCAGCACGTGTTTAACTTTAAGCACAGAAGTATTCACTGCCACCATGGCTTATTAGCAATAGCTGAAGTGGCAGGCATAGTTGTAGGAAAGATATCTTCATTGAGCATGCGGAGAGGCCTGTCTTTACAGGTTGAGGCGCTAGAGTTTTAAGTGTAAGAGGACTGGGCCAGCTTGCACTCTTGGGCCCCCTGGTACCAACTGCTAGACGAAGTCCCTCTTGAAACGTGACCTTCTTTCTTTAGTTCCATTAATTATTCTATAGTGAGCTGTTCCCTCGACTTCATTGTGACTACTCAGGTGCTTACAGTTAAGCCTGTATTAAGGACCTTGCTGAATCATGTTCTAGATTAGCTTTCTGTCTTTTTGTTTTCTAAAAAGCCCATAAGGACATAGACAGCCAATATTTCACCAACCTGAATAAGACACCTAGACAATTAGGAGTGGAGCAAATCAGTGTCAGAAACATCCACCCCCAGAACGATTGTCTATGGCAGACGCTGGGGAACTTAGCGAAACAACTTTTCTATTAGCTGGCCAGCAGTGCTTTTCCCCTCTGCCTGTTGAATGAGCTCCAGGCACTTTCTCTTGTTCCTGTGATTCCCTTTCTGATTTACTTCAGCCAAGTAATTGTTTCATCATGTTGCACAGAAATATTTTCCCAGTGCATCACTGTGACATTCATTTCTGAAACCAATGCTCCTCGGCTCACTGATACATAACATAAATCATGCTCCCTGAGCTTCTGCAGACCCAGATCACAGGCAGCCCAGCATAGGAGGGAGCGGTCGGTAGGTTATAAACCAGAGGGATTTTTACTTTATTTTTAGAGTCCTATTTACTGTATCAGTAATTTGGAGGCATCGTTGATGAAATACCTACCACAGGCTTCATTATCTGCTGTTGCAATATACTAGTAAGCCAAAGTATTTATAGAAAATAAACAAGCCATGATGGTGCTGGTTTTAAAGGGGGGGACAGAAACCATTAAGCTCTGTTGGCCCTATCAATGACTTTATTTCCTCACTTCACTCTGATTGGCTCAGTGTGCAGACTTCTTCTATGTTAGAGCCAATCAGAAACAGGTCTGTTCACAAAAAGTCAGTGTTTTTAAAGAGCACTGCATACAGGGAATATGTTGGATTTATAAAGGCTATTTTTTTTAACTGTATTAATTGCATGAAATTACAACATGGGACCTAAGTAAAACCCCAGGTGCAAACACCCCTGAATTTTGAGGAAGTACTTTGATACCAGGGTGACTGACAGGGGCCTTCAAAATATCACAGACAGGAGATGAAGGAACAGGACAGGATGACCAAGACCACCATGTGGATCAAAATGTGTATCTAGATTCTGTCCCTTTAATGGGCTGAGCAAAACCGGATCTAAACACTCCAAACTTTGGGGAAGTTGAAAGCAGATGAAGATCAGAACATTTTGGCTCTCAATTGGTGAAATTGGTGGCAGCCAATTGAAGGTCTGGGTCCAAATTCAGCTCTGGGGTAAACGGAGGCACCTCCATTTGTGTCAGTGATATCATTTATATCCGAGAAGAATTTTACCCCTCCTGTCTCAGAATATAATCACCCACTTTTCTAGGGGGGAACAGAAGCTTCCATAAAATAGAAAACAGTTGAGCAGGCAGGTGGTAACAGTTTCCAAAAGGCACTTTGGTTGTGAATGAATCACACTGATGGAGAGTCAGAATTAGGATGAACTCAGCGGTTTCACTTCACAGAAACTCATGAATACATTTCCTTTGGCTTTGGTCCATGTAGTATTACACCCCCTAATATTATCTTTTGAGCTTCAGGTTCAAACATATCCAGAAATTCAATGTGAAACTCGATTGCCGCTTCACCGAGTTTTGCATCAGGACCATATGGAACCATGGATTTCACATGAGTTTGATGCCAATCTAAAATGGAATCTATGTGTTTACATAGGGCCCCAGTCACTATAGCAACCTGGTGCTCATCCACCCAGTCTGGATTGAAATGGAGCCCAATTCTACCTGAGAGACTCAAGAACCTCAGGAAACATTTTGGGAGATATTATCTGAATTTGTTCCAATGCCAAGGGAATTTGCATGGCTTCGCATTCTATACAAACACTTCCCATGGCTCTAGTTATGAAGTATCTTTGGAGCTCAGCAAATAATTTGCAAAAGAAAATTTATAGCCAAATAGAGCCTCTTTTCCTATTCAGGGACTATCTGCCAACGGAGATACAATTTTCTCAAATATATTTTCTGTTTAACCTTGCCAACATATTTTATTTAACTTTTTTTTTTTTATGGACTGATCACAAATATTCAAAACTTGAGCTGATTTGTTCAGTTGTGATTGGTCATTTAAGTTTGTGGTGTTGTTTTTGTTCCCTGATTGGGTAAGTATTTTCAGCCCAAATACTTGTGGTTCTGTGTGAATTTAACTCTACTTTCCATTCACATTGGTTCCTGCAAATTTGAAACACACCAATTTGTGCTGATAAAACTGTCTCTCAAATATTTGCACAAAGCAAACATAAAAGGGTGCAAACAGGATTCATTTAAAAATTCATAGGATTTTGTTTGCATTATTTCATCCAGCTCTAATGTTTAGGAGGACTTATATATAGCAAAAGACGTTAGGGCCCAAACTGTCACTGTCCTCTACATGTTGTGTAGTCATATCATGTCAAACTGGATGCAAATCCTACCCTTTTGATTTATTCATGTTCTACACTTACTTTGTATTTATGTGACTGACTGCACAAGGTGCAGGGAGATAATTGGACCCTGAAGTTTAAAATATAAACATAAGTGATGAGGTATAATCTGGCTTCCAATTTTTTTTTCAGTTTCTTAAAGCAGATATTATTTTGAGTTGCAGTATCCTTCCTTCTAATTCAGAACTACTGCGATTGCTAGGGTAAATCTCAGTCATCAAAACTCAGTTATACTGCCTCATTTATAGTTTCCCTGGGCTGTTTTTTAGATATTTGATGGCTATCACATGATTTCAAGAAGACAAACCTGTTATTAAATTAATATACGACTGACCCTTCCAATAATCCTTTTGTGCATGTTTGTAATTTGTAAGATTGAGTTTATTAGCGTGACACAGGAAAAAATGAATGCAGACACAAACAAGAGTAATTTTTAACAATAACTCCTACTGCTGCAAATTCCAGGGGTAACTAATGGAAGGCAATGCGAGTTAAGCATCTTTAGAACGTGAAGCGACAGCACATAACATCAGCAATGCAGAAAACTATTGCTAAAATATCGGTGACACGCAGATACCAAGGTGACAAGTGTAGTACAAGGTAGACAGATTGACAGATAACTTGCTTAAAAGTTAGAACTTGTTAATATTTTTAGTTATGTTCATTTAAACAATACATTTTGAGGAATGGATTTTCTGTTGTGGAATTAAATACCACTGAATCCAAACGGTATAGCATGGGGGGGTCTCAACCTTTTTCTCTCTGAGGCCCCCCGCAACATACTATAAAAACTCTACGGTCCACCTGTGCCACAACAGCTGTTTTTCTGCATATAAAAGACAAGGCCAGAGTTAGGGCGTAGCAGGCAGGGCAACTACATGGGCCCCATGCCACGTGGGGCCCCGCGAACCTAAGTTACTCAGGCTTCAGCTTCAGCCTGGGTTGGGCAGGGCTCAGGGCCCCAGGCTTCAGCCCCATGCGTTGGGGCTTCAGCTTTCTGCCCGGGGCCCCAGCAAATCTAATGCTGGCCCTGCGTGGCAGACACCATGAAACCTTCTTGGGGGCCCTGGACCCCTGTTGAGAACCACTGGTGTAGTAGATTCAGAAGTGGAATGTAGAGCCTTTTAAAAACAGAATGTATATGGCAGGGATTTGATGTTCTCATGAGGAATATTTTATTTCTAAAGACGGGGAAATTCTGCTATCTCCTACCCCAGCAAAACCCCATTGGGTCAGCAAGCATGAGCTGGTAGAAATCAAAAATCAGTGTTAACGATAACTTGGGGGGGAAAGGACTGAAATCTGAATGGTACACACATATTTCAAAGGAGACAAAATTGTGTTCATGGGTCTCATCCTGATCCTTTACTTTAATGGGAATTTTGCTTGCATATAGACTCCTCGATCACACCCCAAAATATATCTGGCTCCTCAATGAGCATCCTCAACATAGAGAAGCAGAAGAGACAGAGCAAAGTGACAAGTGAGGTGCATGAGACTCTGTTTTCAATCACCAGGGGCTCTATTAATGGGACTCTAGATCAATATTTGAGAATGAGCTAGATTTGGACAGGGATGGTCCCCATTTCTCTGCTGTGATCATACTTCAATGAATTGCACAGATTGCTTTGTTTATTTCATTTTTGTTTCTGTTTCCCCCCAGATAACAGTCCCTGCATATTTTATACTAGGAAATCTTTTAATTGTGAGGTATTTTTTCTGAAGACTAATATTCCATGACCCATACACACCTAAAAACATTGCAAAGCTGCTCAACTGTAAGGTAGGTGGCTGGATAAAACATACAAAACCAGGGATTCATGAATTCTTATCCTGGCTTTGACACAGATGCCCTCTGAGGCCTTTGGCAAATCACAACATTTTGCTTCAGTTTTTTATCTGTAAACTAGGGGTAGTAATACCTACCTCACCAAAGCTCAGTGTTGCACTGATACATTCCATCTGAGTTACACATGGTCCAAATTAAGGGAGGCATTAGATTCTGTAGCAATAATCCAAGTAGTCTTTATATCAATCTGCATAAGTGCTGGAAATAGGGGTGCAGGGGGGTGCTTCCACACCCCCTGACTTGAAGTGGTTTCCATTATATACAGTGTTTACAGTTTGATTCAATGGGTCTCAGCACCCTCACAATAAAAATTGTTCCAACCAGTACCCCTGTCATCTGTCTTGATTACAGCTGTATGGGTCCCAGTTAAATTATAGCAATTCCAGGCTTAAAGGCAACGGGTTAGCCCATCCATCATCTCTGGTGCAACTCCACTGCTGGAATTTGGCCCACTGATTTATAATGTTATTTTAAACAAATATTAGGATCTTTAATATGTCTTCTCTTTCAATTCCATTCCCCCTCACATCTGCCCTCCACACAAAGATTTGGATGGAAATTTTGTCCTTTATAAATGAAATAAGAAATGTTCCTGGGGATATTTCCAGCCCTTCATTCAGCAACTCTAAAGCCAGCAGTCCTCCCATGTAACTCAGAACTATCACAAGTTTGATAACAAATGGGCCTTCACTGCAGAGAAGAGAATAGGATCTAAATATTAGGATAAGTTTTGTAACTAGAAGAACAGTTCAACAGTGGAACCAGTGGTAATGGGAGATTGTGGAAATCACCATCACTAGGTAGATTCAAGGCAAGACCTTACATCCATCCAGTCTGCAAGAAGCTAACCTGCCACAGTGCAGGAGGGTTGACTAGATAACCCAAAAAAGCCTGATTCTAGGGGCTCAGAAAAGCCCCTTAATTACTTTGTAAAAACTGCAAAGCAAAAGGGAAATACAGCTGCACTGAATCTAATCCCACACTCCTTACTCTTGCATAGCTCCTAGTGAGGGCTATGGGGGATTTTCATGAACAGAGAGTTACTTGATCAACTCCACTATAGACTCTAGGAGTTTTCCCTGCCTGAGGAAGATGTGATCATTGTGACTGAAAATTAAAAACAACTCCCTCATTAAACCACATATTTCGTGAGTAAAATCAGTATCAACAAACACCAAATGTAAGGCTGCTCTACATCCACTCCCAATCACTGTCCTTTACAGTAAAATATATAACAGGCAGCAAGTTCAAACCCACACCCTTAAAGAAGCAGAACCTTTGTGCCCTACTGGAAAGCACAGTATAGAGGGGTTAAGGAAATTCTTTCCTGTAGTTTTCGACATCTGGATTTAGAAGATGGATGTGCTTAGAGTACGCCTAGTATGCTGGAAAATGCTGAATAAGACCTGAACATGTACCCAACTCCCTGCACGTAATCAGCTCTAGACTCTCGTAACATTTTACAGGCACATACACAAGAGCAAACTATAGAGAGCCATGACATATGCAACTCACAGGCCTTGACAAATCCCACATAGTACAGCTGCTGGCAGAGCCTCTATTATCTTTGTCACAAAGATCTTACGGCTCCGTACATACATTCTCCTATACCCAACTTTTTACCCTAAACCACTACCACCACCGCACACCCACCTTTCAAAAACTCAGCTGTATCAGCAGCTTCTTTTAGAAACACGTTTTTAAAAGAAGGCTCAGTAGGAAATTATAGAGTTGTTCACACATTTCTCACTGGGCCTAGTTATGTGAAAGAGAGGTCCCTCATTGCTGGCCCAGCCGCCATCCAACACAAAAAATTCCATGTTATCACTATTCATTGCTGTAAACCATAGATGTCAGAAATGCTGAGTCACAAAACTGAGCGGATACAAAAACTTGAACTTTAAAGAAAGACTCCCACCTCATTTCAAGCTTCCTCATCTACTTTTTCTTTTCCCCACCCTCTCCAACACTTTAACCTTGTCCCTCACTTGAAGGGACTTTGTCAAACATTTTTCATGGTTTGGATGGCACATTTGGGTCTTGTCCTGTTGAGAGTTATGAATGTTGCAAAAATCCCAAGCAGTATTTAACTCGAGGAATTAGAGGAAATTCAGTGAGGCAGCAAGGGGGAACTGGCTGAGGCTCCTACAGCTGCTCTTCTCTGGTTCTCTCCCGGTTTTTTTGCTGAGTCACAGAGAAAGTCAAAAGGCCAACAGAAAGCCCTGATTCCTGACACAGCCAGATCTCGCTGGCATTTCAACTGATTTCATTCTGGCTTTAAAGTGCCTTTAAAATAAAACAAATTTCCTTTTTTTCCTAGCCATAAAGTTTATTAAAATTGTTCATTAATGCTTCAAATGTAGCAAGAACGTTTATAGATCCCAAAATATACATATGTGTTTTTCTTATAGAAATAGATTATTCTTTATAATAAAAAAAAACCGCAGGAACATCTTTAACAGATTACTCAATCCATGACTGACAGTTACACGAGATTGCATCATGTGTACACAGCATTCCCAGCCATGTTTAAAGGATTGCATCACTCTCGGCTTTTTCTCTCCCTCTCTCGCTCTGTTTTAAATAACACGAACATTCAACAAACTCTGCAGAGAGACCGCTTCGGGGAAAGGGGGGGCTCGGTGGGACTGTAACATAAAAAACCAACATTACCATCGGCAACTGTCATTCCGCCACAAGGTGCCGAGGACCCTCCTAGGACAAACAGGCTGCGGCGGAAGTTTCTTCCACCAAATTGCAAACGAAAGCCGACCAAAAAACAAACAAACAAACAAACCAAAACCCAAGCTTGAGTCTCTCCCCATTTCTTCCCCCGCCCCGATCCAATCTGTCCTCATAGTGGAGGGAAAAAGCAGCCACCAGATTCCCCCCCCACATCCTCCTTCCCCAAATTCAAGCCCTTTCTCCCCCTCCCAACCCCAACCACTGCGGCTGTAGCAGTGTCCAACGCTGGGGCTAGCAGTGGCCAGATGTGGCCAGCAGGGGCTCGGGCAGCTGTTTGAACAAGTTCCGGAGGGTGCTCAGCTCCCGGGAGAGCTGCTCCACTTTCTTTTGCAGCCGCTCGTTCTCGGCGGTCAGTTCCAAGACTTTGTGCTGCGTCTCCAGGTTGCGCAGTTTGGCTTTGTCCCGGCTCTTGCGCACCGCGATGTTGTTCCTCTCCCGGCGGATCTTGTACTCGTCGCTGTGCTTGTCCACGCTCTTCTTGGACTTGTTCTTGCCCCCGGGGGCCCCGGCGTAGCCCCCGCCGCCGGACTTGGAGGAATCGGACGGGTTGGGGGTGCCGGGGGGGCTGGAAGAGGACGAGGTGGACAGGTTGCCGCTGCTGCCGCTGGGCACCGATTGGTAACCGAGGTAGGAGCGCATGGTGCTGCCGTAGGGGGAGGACATGCCCCCCGGCCCCGCGCCGCCGTCTTCCTTGCGGGGCCCTTTGCAGGAGTCCAGGGACTCGAAGACCGGCTCCACTTTGGTCTCCACGATCTGGGGCGGGAAGCAGGTCAGCAGCCCCCCCGGCTTGTGGCCCTGGCCGCCGCCCGGGTGGCAGAGCCTGGGCAGGCTGATGTAGGTGTAGTCGGGCTTCTTGCTGCCGCCTTTATAGTCCTCGGCGAAGAGGTCGGAGAGGAAATCTTGGCTGCTGCTGCTGCAGGGAGGCTCAAAGTTGCCCCCTGCTGCTGCCGCCGCTGCAGGAGGAGGCGGCGGCGGCTGCTGGGATGCTAAGGGGTCCAGGTAAGAGCTGATGTCGATGGCTCTCTCGTGGTCCCCGACGGTGAGCTCGGTCATGGAGCGGCCCCCTGCCGCCCGCGGCTTCGGCTTGCTCAGAGCAGCCAGATAGTCCGTCTCGTAATAGAAATTAGCCACTTCCATGGATTTAAAGGCAGGCGGCTGGATGGGGAGGCATGCTGGGTCCCAGGCCACCAGGCGTTGCATGAAAGCAAAGGGGGGGGGTGCAGGGAGGAGGAGACGCCGCAGGGGGGGCCCCCCAGCCGCAGGATCAAGCTGCCAAAGGTGACGTGGGGGGCCTGCAACTCCTGCTTCAGTCTCTGGTGCTGGGTCCGGCTTCCCAGCTGCGCTGCCCACCTGGGCTGGCTCAGATCCGGCGGCGGCGGCTGCTGCTTCTCCTCCGGACCATCTGGTTCTAGGTCCCGAGTCCTAAAGTCTCTGACTTAGGAAAGTTCCTTTGCTGTTATTTATAGGGGCGGTGGATCCCATGGCAACAGGAACGTCACTGGCTGGCTGCCTGCCACCTGGTGCACACTTTGTACAGTTGTAATTGTAAACTACCGCCTCTAGCTCCGCGGGGGGCACTTGGTGTGTGTGACTCTGACCTAGTCATTCATAAGAAAAAACAGGGCTGGCTTCGGAGCGGAGGGGACTTATTCGCACCGTCATTAAGGGGAGGGAAAGATTTGGGCCGGAGAAAGGGATCGCAGCCTTCTCCTGGCTTCTCTCTAGCTGTTGTCAAATCTCCAGGAGATGTCACTGGGCGGTAATCAACCCTGGTGTGACCCTAGGGCATGGACACAAATGCACACACAGTGGGACACTGCATCTGCCCGTATACTAGTATGGGCTTAAACCCTTGAGTCTCTCCCCTGCCTGATCCAATCTGGCCTCATAGAGGAGGAAAAAGCAGCCATCAGATCCACCCCTGTCCTTCTTCCCCACATTCCAGCCCTTTTCTTCTCCCTCCCCAACCCAAACCACTCCGGCTTTAGCAGTGTCCAGCTGTGAGGACAGCAAGTGGCCAGATGTGGCTAATAGAGGCCAGTGTGGGCTGGATCCATTGCCTCTGAGGCTTGTGTTGTCTGTAGATTTCATCTGTAGATCTCAAAGTGTTGTGCAAAGGTGGGTGAGTGTCAGTATTCTCACTGTACATATTAAGGCACAGAGGTTAAGTGATTTGCCCAAGGTAGCTCTTCAAGTCAGGGGTAAAGCCAGGCAGAGTTGTCCCATGGGTATGGTGAATCGGGGCAACCGCTCCGGGCCCCATGCTTTGATAGGCCCGCAGGGCAATGCGATTGGCTGGTGTAGTCGGTCACGTAAGTGACAGGTCAGTCCCAGAAGTGATGGATTCGTCACTTCTACCCTGGGCCCACACACCCCTAGAGATGGCTCTGGAGCCAGGAATAGAAGCCAGATCTTAATACCAATCCAATGTCCTATGAATTTTATCACACTGGCAGGCAAAATTGTCCCATACAGATGCACTCAGAACCAGGTTGTCACAGTGGGTGTAAAGAGCATACTGTGTTGGCCTCGAACCAGGGTAACGCACTGCCTCAGAAGACCCTCTCTGTATCTGGCCATGATTAGAAGTGCCAGGCAAATCCAAAACTCCCCTCCCCACCTCTGTGTGCAGGGCTGATGGCCTTAAAGTTTGGCCTGGCATGTTTGCCTTATATGGTATGTTGCAATTGTCAGGGTACACAAGTGATATGGAGTTTGTGCTCTGGGAGTTGTATTTAAAATGAATAGAAAAAAGTGAGATATATATACGTAAAGGCATGGGATGCAATGATTTATTAATTTATTAAGTAGAATTGACTTGCAGGGGCTATGGTAAATTTGGGAAGTAAGAATAAATTCTTATGTCCATTTTAATTAAAGACACCCACCTTGGGAATCAGACTTATGTTTTCCCTTTTAGTCCCACATTTACCTGTTTACAAGCTGGTGATTCATGCTCAGAATAAAAGACATCAATTTAAAACAAAACATATAATTAAAGGAAGTAGGAGTGTCCTTCGTTTCAGTAAAGAAGACCCAGCACCGCAGAGAAAATGACACTGCCTCATAGAATAATGTGAAGCAATCCTGCGGTGTGGGAAATATCGCAACGTTAAGCCAGAGGAACAGGTATTGCATTATACGATTCAAACAGTCAACTGTTCATGAATGTTCAAACCTCAGACTTTGAAAAGAGGAAGAATTCAAAAATCGGCCTATGAAGCATCCTTTCTTTCTTTCTTTCTTTCTTTCTTTCTTTCTTTCTTTCTTTCTTTCTTTCTTTCTTTCTTTCTTTCTTTAAAAGTTTTAAACTTCAGTAGCAAATGTACACTGTACAGGATTTGTACACTTCAAATATTTCTGTCTTTATGTAGCAGTCTTTGGTGAATTACATTTGTTAATAAGGACATTTAGTTGTGGAGCTGGTCTTGGACAAAGAATTCTGGATCCATATCTGGATCTGAATGTTGTGGCTTGAGCCTACGTCTCTAGATCCAAATATCTCTACAGAATGCAAATATTGGTAAGTTGCAGTGAGCCAGGGCTTGCTCTTATGGCTATTTACACTCCCATTCTGTGTCTTCATCCTCCTAAAGAATTTTTGCTCTGGAAAGCTGCTCTATGTAGGTGTTGAGATATAGACATTCCTATTAAATGGAGCGGAGCTCTGGTTCTTTCTCCAAGAAGAAATTGAGCGTAGCAGCACTTTTTATTAAGGCTGATCCAAAATTTTCTGTCAAAACATTTTGACAATTGAGTTATCGACAACATGACATTTTTTGCAGAAAGTGTCTGCTTTTCTAGAATATTTTTGTTGTTGAGGGAGGCCTGAATTTTGTTCTGTTTTGTTTTTGTTCAAAGCATTTCATTTTCTCAAAAAAAAAAAATGAATTTTTCCATGGAAAAATTCCCCAATTTCCAACTGGCTCTATTTCTAATGCAATAAAACACAAATTCTTACTGCTTTGCTTGAACAAGAAGAAAGATGCAAACAGTGAAAGAGTGAACCAAAATTAATGTAAAAGGAAAAAGGCAAAGATAACAGCCTAGTCAGATCTGTTTTACAGAGATCAATCTTGCAGCTTTCCCATCATGTCTTGGATTCTGCTCCCCGATTCACAACTCCCCTGTAGCATCACAGTGGCAACCTGTTTCCCAATATGCTCTTTTCCCAGACTCAGACCTATGGCAAAGCATTGCAGATGCTCTCCCACTTGGAGACTTGCTCTGTCCTCTTTTTCAGTGGTTCCAGGATCTCCAATTCTGCACCCACCTCTTTCTACAGTCCAGAAAGAGTTGGTGTCAGCTTTGGGCAGAGGACATTGGTATAATGCCAACAGATCAAAGAGTGAAGTGTTCATAAGAAGATCTGCCTCCTGAAATTATACTATTAGCTGCTCTCTAGTCAGACTGCATTTGGATAAAAACTGCAAATACTTCCCACTGCAAATTGTTAGCATGTTGTTTATTATTTGTATTGCAATTAGTCACGAGAGATCTCAGCAAGGTCAGGGCTCCATTGTGCTTGGCACTGTACAGACATATAGTCAGAGATGGGTTCAGTCGCAAAAAGTTGCAATATCAAAGACAAGACATAATTTCAAACAAACAGGAGGAGAGAGGGGAGAAGGAGGGGCAGGAATAAATTCTTACCACAATTTGGAGATGTAATAAGCCGATCAGTAGCAAGTAACATTAACTTGCCACCTGCCTAAATATTATCAGCGAGGTGGGTTTTGTAGGCAGCATGAAAGAGGTGAGTTAAGGGGGCATTTGAAGGAAGAGAAGGTAATGGCTGTATGGATTCTATAGGTGAGTTTTTTCTATGCATATTGTGCAGCATGGGAGAAAGTGCAAAGGTGCTTCTGAAAAAACCTGGTGGATGGGAGGTAGGTAGGTAGGTAAGCTTTTCTGGTAAGGCTAGCTGGAGGATCATTGTAACAAAGGCTGCTACACACTGAACTAAAATGTAAGTGTATCTTTATCGTATTTGGATACAGTGCACCATGTTCAGTCTGTTTTGTCCCGGACTCTAGCCCTTGCTCCTTCCACATGCACACGGGTCCTTAGTTATGTACACATACCTCTCCACTAACATTGCTTTAAATCACACACCTACAGCGGAATGTTTTGCACTTATAACCTGCCACATTACAAACATAGCATGTGTCTAACTTCCTGCTTCAGGGGCTGGTCAATACCTGAAGCTGAGGGAGTTGGATCCCATTCCCACTTATCCTCCCTCGATCCTTATCCTAATCTTCATATACAAATCTACAAATTATTATTATTGGTCATAAATTAAATTATTATTATTATTGGGCATAACATTCCCTTCCCCTTTCAAAACCCAGCTACAATATTTAACTTTGTAGTCTCCTGCAGCAGTGAGTTTCACAGTCTGACTGCACACTGAAGTTGCCCTCATTCAACTCTCTCATTATAGAGCATGGATCAGTGATTGGTTGCCAACCCCTTCTCTCCCTTGTGAACTGGTGACACTTAAGTATTCTCTAGCCTCCCCCCTCCCCCGCTTATTTTCTGCTAACCTCTGACCTGGCACACCCAGCCTCTGCAGTGTTAGATTGCTCAATCACAGCGTTATCTGTCTGCATGTTGCTCTTTGCCCTACAGTGTGCTGAAGAAATGATACCTGGACTCTATAGCCTGTGGGACAACATGACCAAAATACCTTCTTTTACCAGATGGCTCTGAAAAATTTCCAGTGAAACTCCAGGGTCAAATCAGCTGCTCTCTGGCCTCTGTGGAATCAAAAAAGAGAGAGCACAAACGCACAGATGGAAGGGGCCAGCTACCAATGATGAGTCAAATCATTCAGTCTTCACTCCTACTATATCACAGGCAAAGCTTCTGTTGATGTCTATGGGAGTGTCAGGTGCTCAGCACCTCTCAGGATGTAGCCCAATGGCAATTTTGCTTCAATGAGGACTGCAGGATTTGACCTGATTGTTTATGTTTTATTACTGAAAGAGATTTAATTGCTTGCCAAAGACAATCCTCGAGAAGTCCCAGCTCAATATTATTTTAGAGGTTATGATC
Organism: Eretmochelys imbricata; assembly: GCF_965152235.1. Classification (NCBI taxonomy): domain Eukaryota; kingdom Metazoa; phylum Chordata; order Testudines; family Cheloniidae; genus Eretmochelys; species Eretmochelys imbricata. Next base: position 16,484,880 of record NC_135584.1, read on the forward strand.
TTGACAGTTATACCCATCTGATGTCACTCCGGCTCAGGCAATTGTCATCTTTCCTTTGGTCTCCTAAACTGGCGAATTTCTCATAGATCCTGGAAAATGAAGACAGTGTGATATTGACACTCCTCTCTGTTTTATGCCGGTTCTGAAATGATCCAATCAGATGAAATGGGAAGCTGATATCAATGGGAAACCACTATAAGTATCACTTCCTGGTATCAATGGACTCTGGCAGTGATTTATTTGGGAAATTCCTATAGCAGGAAAGCCACGCAAAGGCCTTGAAGTTCCTGATCCAGGTAGATAGTACATCACTATTGATGCTGGAAGTAATAACACAAAGCATGAAAAACTATATAGAGCATGGCAGAGGGAGAGGAAAAGGGAAGGGAATCCATTCCTTGGCTGAAAAGTCACAGAACATTAATAGTTGGAGATTTTACCCAGTTTTCCCATTACAAACAAATAGCTGAGCTGTGGGTGAAGCTGGTGTGCTATCCTCTGGCCTTTGCAATTCATTTTTTTTCACCTGAAAATTGAGGGCCAGGTTCTCAACAGCTGTTGGCTTCTGCTGAATGCAGCAGAGAGGGTGGGCTGCCAGGGAGCTAGTTATGACTATTTGATTCTCTGTCCCAGCAGGTTAGAGCAGCCTTCAGACTGTTCTAACTGGTGTCAGCTGGCAACTGTTGCTTATGGACTATACACCAACTGGAGCTAGCCAGAGCATATTGTGCTGCAGCCGACCCTTTCCTGGACATGACCTTCCCCATCCCCAATACACCCCCTGCACTGGGCTTTGAGGAGGGAAGTGTAAGAGCTGCCTATATTGGTTCTACACCCTCTGGAGCCTCCCCCATGCTTGGGATATCCCCAGCTAGGGAGCTGGGGGCTCTCTCCGCTCTCTTTGTGCCACACAGACAGAGGCCTCAGAGATGGTACAAATGAGTGGAATGAGCCAGAGAAAGTGGCCTCCAAGTTCTAGCACTTGCACGTCTTGACCAGCGAACAACTATGTCTGCCATCATGTTCACCTTCACATCACAATAACCATGAAAAGCCGATGTCGGATGAAGTCGGATGAAATTCTCTTACACTTCCAATACTCACCTCTCAGCACAGCTGCATAAGGAAGAGAAAAGTGACCATATATAGCTGGTGCCATCCTACTGAATGATACAATACCATGATGATTGGGTGGTTTATAAAGCTAGATAGATCGGATAATCCTTTTTAGATCCTTTGTAATCTCTTTGGGGTAGGGACATTCTCAGTGTTGTGCCTTACGCAGAGCTGAGCACATTGTCGGTGCTTTCACAGTTGATGATAATAGACAGCTACAGAGGGCTAGATAAAGTACTTTAAAAGGATGCTGTCAAGGCATTCTACAACGTGTTTAAAATCCTGTTGTGTTGGCAATGTTTATAATAAATAATTCACACACACAGAGGCTAGAAGCTGAAATCTGTTGTTTTTTTTTTAACTGAATTTTTTACTCTTCACTTTATGTGCAAACTGGTTTGGTACTGATCAGGACTGACAGAATGGAGCTGTCATTTTTAAAGAGCCATATATAGATCTGAAATACATATAAAGAATTATATGGACTTTGACAACTGAGAGAAAAAGTAAGTTTTGGGCTAAAAAATTACAATTTTCTGCTGAAATTCATTCCCTCATGAAAGTGTGTGCAACTTCAATTGAAGCCCAGAGAAGTTGCCTCTTACTTACTCCAAGACTGATTTTGTTCCCCACAGGTCTAGCATCCTTGGCAGTGCCTTATATATAGGTGTTCAGGGAGTATGACCATTCTTACTTACATCAGACACAGACTTCTATTCATAATTCCTGACGTCACGCAAGATATGTCCTTTTTACTGAAATGTATGCCTTTTATACCGTTGTATACATATAATGAGGGGGTTTTTTTTTACCCAGAAGAGGTTGGTTTCCAGTTAATATGCGTGCTGTGATTGGGTGGAAGCTGAAAAATCTTCTTGGAGCAGAATCACATTAAGCACTAACAAAGTCATTGCATTGACTCCACACCTTTAGTTGATTCACCTTAACATTCCTCACTGTCCCTGTGTAAACAAGCCCTTAGTGAATTTCAGGGTTCAGGGAGCTGGTTTTTTTCACTGCTGCTTGTGCTTTTAAAGTGCAGTGGCTGAGCTCATACTGCCACCTAATGACTAGCTGCAGAAAGAACATTTATGACTAAATTTTTCAAAAGGGCTAAGGCCCTGCCTCCATTTGGACTCATGAAATATGTGTGTGAATATTGGTGCTAGCAAAATGAATCACGGATGTACATTTTGTAGACACAAAATGTGCCTTCAAAAAGGATGGCGGGATTTTCTGAAATTGCAGTCCTTATTTAGCACTTCAAAGTGCAGTACACGCTTTAACTCATTGACTTTATATAGCTAATTTTCCTAGAAATCTTGTGGATGGTAAATAAACCCAACAGCCACTTTGCCTGACATACACCTTAAGGCAAATTAAATCCGAATATCACATGCTGTGTGGGGTGCTTTATTAAAATGGGACATTTTGAGGAGAGGAATCTATTCAAAAGAAGAAACTCCATGGGCATGAGTTGAAGGAGCTTTTATTTTATCTGTATTTATCTGTATTTTAGCCTGTGTGCCATTACTCTTCAGAGCAACATTCATGTTTTGAGCTAGGGTACCAGAATTTTGTCCAAATAATAGCAGCTTGTCAGGAGCCCAAGGGCCATGCCTCCTCTTTAAAATGGATGTATGTCCTACATAGACTACAGATACCAGCATTTGGTTCTTCACCTTGAACCAAATGGAAGGCTGAGATTATGAAGGTGGAAGATGGATGCCAGGCACTGCACTGTCCACCAGCTGCACAGTCTACCACATTCATGAAGTGAGCATGCCACTTGGCAAACTTATGAAAAGCCAAAGGGTGAAATCCTGGCCCCATTGAAATCTGTTTTTCCATTGTTGTCAATAGAATCAGAACTGCACCCAAAATCATTACCCTGGAGAACATCCGTTCGGATTCAAGCAGGCCAGTCTTGCCCCTGGGATCATCAGATATATTTGTGTCAAGTGAATGCAAAGTGGGTGTTAAATCTGCCAGATCAGAATGGCGGAAGTTTCAAGCACTTTGCCCAGTGGTAAATGACACACAGTGCAAGGCAATGGAGCATCAGGCCTGTATCCGTAGGGGGGAATCTACATGGGAGGGCTTCACAAAAGAAGCGAGTTTTAAGGAGGGATGTGAAGGCAGAGTGGGAGGGCATTTGGGGCCTGGGTAGTGGGAGGCTATTGCAAGCTTAGCAGCTAGGGTGAGACAATGATTACAGGAAGATATATATAACCAAAGCTAGGAGAATATCTCAAAGGCGTTTCCATAAGAAATATTTTCTCCATTTGACTCCCTGTTGGTGTTTGTTTTACAGGACTGCTCGAGCAAATCAGCTTAATGGTGGGAATGTTTGTGGGAAGAGTGAATTTGAAGTGACTGACCATTATAGAATATTTTGGGGAAATGGATTTCAAACTTGTCATTGTGAGTATTTGTGCCCGAAATTCTAAGAGTTCTTCTTCACGTATGTATCAGTGTGGATCCTGCTGCAGGTTTGCATGCACCTCAGGCACGCAAAATTGGATTCCTTGGAAGACCAGTGTCCGTTGGGGCCACACCTGCACTCTTTGCCTCCTCAAGGGCATAAATGGCAAAGTGGCGGCAACATTCCCTCAGGTCCCTCTTACTGCCGGTGGCAGCAAGGTGGAACCTGGTGACTGCCTGGTTTACTTACTAGTCCTTAGGTTTAGCTAATTTTCTTCAGACCCTTCATAAAATCACAAGAACTTTTCTGATTCTCTGCCATATGATCACTGTGAATGATCGTCAACCCATCAGGACTATTTATAGTCAGGCCCCCCATACAGGGCTTCTCAACATGGGCAGATTTGAAACCTGCAAGCTTCAAGCTCTGCCCATCCCGTGATGAGCTGGTTGCATTGAAAGATGGACACAGCAGGAACCTCTTCTGTTTAGGAAAGTCCCACGTACTGAGCAGACGCTCTGTGTACTTTCATTTTCCACAAGAAGGTGTGTGTTGTGGGATATGCAGCTGAAGCTTTATCTCCTGGAGCAATCTTTGAAGGGCTCCTCAGACCCTGGGGCAATGAACTCCAGGGTCCAGACAGCAGACAAGCCAGCTTTATTCAGTACGCCATCTAGCAGGTAAGTGACTCTGAAGTGTTGACCCACCAAGGAAGGTGGAATGGAAACTCCCTAACAAGGGGTACAGCCTACTGAAATTCCCTGATACCAGGGATAAGAACTATGAATCTGGGAGTCAGCTCAAAGGCCCCATGTGAGGTTGACAGAGTACTGTTTATAAGACATGTGGTTTACTTTGGAAGGTGTGGGGACTATATATGACCCAGCACCAAACTTCGACCCTGACAGTGATGGAGTGCACATGTCTAGGGCTGCTGAGCCACTTGTCAGCAGGCACATGCATGACGTTGCTTGCCAGACTTCATCTGAGGCCCTTGCAATTGTGGCTGAAGTCTGTGTACTTCCTGTCAAAGTATCCCCTGGCCAAAAGAGTCAGGCTTCTGCCTCAGGTCCTACAACACCTCTGAAACTGGGTCTCTGGGCTCTAGCACTCCTGTTTCCCACACCATGAGCTCCGCCTGGCAAATCCAACTGAGGTGGACACCTGGTCAGAGACTTTTACGCTTTGCAGGGACCAGTGCACCTCAGTGAGTTTTTGCAGTGACACTTGGCAGCTGTTTCAAAACACAGTAGGTTTAATTAGCCCACTGGAATGCAGCATCATAAAGTCCTTGCATTGAGAGGCAAAGGTTAAAACACAGTGCATATTGGACAAGCCAGAACTTCCTTGAGCCATGCTGCTATCAAGAAAACATCTTGGTTTCCTCTCTCGGTCTCTGTCCCTTTGTCTCCCAGTCCTAGGTGAGCCCACATGTCTGCCCAAGGGCCAGCTCTTATCCTAGCCTCCTGTTACCTCTTGGTCCATTGTTCTCCTCCATGTTGAGTTCACATGTTCTGTCTGCCAGAATTTCTTACGGATAAGTGTCAATTGTTCAGTTGGTTCTGGAACCTTCATTCACCTGGGTTGATTTCAGCCAGACCTTTAACGACTTGCTCATACCACAACAGACAGTTATCTGACACAAACACCTCATGTCAACTGATCTGCCCCAAGAGCAGCTTTTTAACCCTTTACACTCTGTGCATAGCAATGCAATACACAGAGGGAAATCGAGGCATGTATAGGAATCATAGAACTATTACCAAAATTCCCCATTTGTCACAAGGTTTGATATAGTAAACATGGAGACTTCAAGAGCCCTAATTAATTCCAAAACCAGAGATAATGATTACCTAAAAATCCATCTATTAATTGTTTTTGGTGGGTCTTTGTCCATTTCCCAGTGCAAATCACATCACAAGACCCAACATTACAACTGGTACTTGTCACCAGTCACAGAGGCCATTGGGCCAAGTATTGAATGGGCCATGGAGACTAAACTCCCCTTTCACCACTAGAGGCTATTCCAGTGGTTCTCAGACTTTTGTACTGGTGACCCCTTTCACACAGCAAGCCTCTGAATGTGACCCCCCCTTATAAATTAAAAACACTTTTAAAATATTTAACCCTATTATAAATGCTGGAGGCAAAGCGGGCCATGGGGTGGAGGCTGACAGCTCGTGACCCCCCACATTATAACCTTGTGACCCCCCTGAGGGGTCATGACCCCCAGTTTGAGAACCACTGGGCTATTCCTCGGGTCAGGTTTGAGGTGAATTGCTGGGGCAGTGTGTCTGGGAAGTGGGCACTGTTAGCACCTGTTCTGTAGTCATCTTGTGGATAAATAGAGGACTTTGGTCTCTGGGCTATCAATCACCACCTTCCTCCAGCACTGAAATGGAGGCTTTTCTATTATAAACCAAACAAGGGCCTAATCCTGCTGTCATTTGAGTTAATAGCAACTCACCCCTTGGCTCTAGTGGGAACCTCTGGGATCAGTCCCAAACAAAAAACAAGTCAGAACTCTGTCCCTAAGTATAATTCATCAGATATCATTATGAAACATGCAAAAACAACAAAAAAAAGTCTTTTAGGGAGGGGGCCTTGTATTATTAAGAAGTTAAAGGTGCCTTCAACTTAAAATAATGTAATTCTCAACACTGGGATCCAGCAATGAAAAACTGAAGTAAGTCTTGTTGTGGGGCCCAATCGTGCAAGGTGCTAAGTACCCATGGGGAAAGCTGAGGGTCCTTAGCTTGCGCTGATTCACTGTGTTGCAGGATTGAACAGCCACCACAACCTGTGTGAGAATCTGTATAAGATGCAACCTTACCAAAACACACTTGAGAATCTGAATTTATTTCTAACACATACAACACTTTTCCTGTTTAGAATGAGCTTTATAGCACATCAGATCAGTCCTTGAGAACTCATATTCATGTGCTAGGTAACCACCAAGTATGTGTGAATCACTCTTTGGACTAAAGAAAAGGAGTACTTGTGGCACCTTAGAGACTAACCAATTTATTTGAGCATGAGCTTTCGTGAGCTACAGCTCAAAGCTCATGCTCAAATAAATTGGTTAGTCTCTAAGGTGCCACAAGTACTCCTTTTCTTTTTGCGAATACAGACTAACACGGCTGTTACTTTGAACTCTTTGGACTGTCATAGACCAAGTGCACCACAAGATGGAGTTGCAGTGGATGTTGTCACTGGTAATAATGAGGGTGGTACAGCTGTGCACGAAGCTCTGGTTTTGAGCGTAAGAGGTGATTTTTGTCTTTGGCTGTGAGGTTGTTTCCCCCTTAGAAGATCTGGCCCCAGAGCGGTACCTAAACATTTTAGCACCCGGGGCAAGCAGTTGTATCTGCGCCCCTTAGAGGTGATGCATAGTGGGGACACATGGGATCACATGCCCACCCCCAGATTTCTGCCTATTTATCAGAGGTTTTCAAACTGTGGGGCTCACCACCTGCCAGGAGCCGGCAGATCAGAAGCTAGTGGGAGCTTCCGAGCCCTGTGGTTCTCCGTGCTGTGGGAGCCAGGGCGCTGGCTGGCTGCCTGGCAGCCCTCCCTGCCCTGCTCCCCAAGCCAGCTGCCTTTGCACAGCCGGGCGCTTGTAGTGTAGTAAAGTGCTCTCGGTAGTAATGAGCTACTTACGGTGTACTGAGCATGCTCAGGTTTCAGAGTAGCAGCCGTGTTAGTCTGTACCTGCAAAAAGAACAGGAGTACTTGTGGCACCTTAGAGACTAACAAATTTAATGGTCTCTAAGGTGCCACAAGTACTCCTGTTCTTTTTGAGCATGCTCCGTTCATCTGCTGAAGCCACTGCCCTTCACCCTGCCCTTATTAGCCATAGGATTCTGTGGACTGCTTTTGACAGAGGTTAAAAAGTGGCAAAGGGGGCGAATCGGAGCAAGGTGGGTGGCCAGGGTCTGAGCAGGGGGTGGAAATTTACTGGTCAGGGGGGTCAAGCAGCTGGAGGCAGCATTAGGAGAGGGGCTAAAGGGCAAAATCAGGAATGAGGGGGGGAGGAGGTAGAGTTAAGCCCAGGAGTCAGGCGCTGGCAGAGGGCAAAACCCGGCACAGGCAAGGGCACAGTGGGTAACAGTTACCTCAGTGGGACCGAGACACCAGTGTTTGCAAAAATGGTGGGGGGCAAAGGGGCTTTTTTTATTTCCACTCTCACAGACAGCACCTCTCAGCATCGGCTTCCCAGGGCTGGGTTCTTAAAGGCACAGGCATCCCAATGCCTAGTCAATGCAACTCCTCTTGGTCTGATCTAACCTACTGAGGCTATGTCTACACTACAAAGTTAAAAGCGCTGCTGCGGGTGCCAGTCCTCCTGGTAATCCACCTCGACCAGGGGATTAGCTCTGAGCACTGGGAGCCGAGCCTGTCCACACTAGCGCTTTAAAGCACTCAACCTTGCTGCGCTCGTGGGGGTGGGGGTGTGATTTTTCATACCCCTGAGCCAGCAAGTTAGAGCGCTTTAACTTGCCAGTGTAGATAATCCCTGAGACTTAATTCAGTGACACATTTTACATATATCCCTTCAGAAACAAAGAATCCCTTATCACTGTATCTGCATGCATAGAGTCTCCTAGCAGTTTCCCAAGTTGTCTTATGTGCTACTGGGATTCCCTGAATTTTTAAATTTAATTTTTTCTTCTCATTTTAGAGCTGACTGAATTTCTGGCCTAGTTTCAAAACTTTGTTTTGAGTCAATCCACCGATGGCGGTTGCATTTTTGCAACTGTTATTTTGCCTCTCAGTCTAGCCCTTAGTGTTTTTCCACATGCCATTGTGTACAACTTGATTCTCAAATATTCAATAAAGGCAGTATACTATCTCCTATAATGTCTTTCTCCCTGGAAAAAAGTCTGTTCTAATTTTTGCAGAAAATTAGAACTGCCATCGTGGGTCAGACCAATAGTCCGCCTAATGTAGTATCCTGTCTTGTGACAGTGTCTTGTGACAGTGGCCAGGTGCTTTTAAGGGAATGATCAGACCAGGCAATGACTCAGTGAACCATCCCATTGTCCACTCCCAGCATCTGGCACTCAAAGGATTATTTAGGGACATGCAGAGCATGGGCCTGCATCCCTGATTATCTTGGCTAATCCAAGATATGTCAGCATAGAGTCACTATGGTTACTATGTCTACCCAACCTTCTAAACCCACCTTGCCTCAGTGGCTACTGCCAGTCATCATCTAGCCCCCACTCACTGGGGCAGAGTGCAGTCTGTCATGGCCACTCATCATTGGCAAGGGGTTAGGACCTGCTGCCTTTGCCTATCCCCGGGCTGCCCTCTGCAGCCCCAGTACTTTTTCATAGGCCTTCATCAAGGCCTGCAGCCTGGGGGTTTACCAGGCTGGAGCTCCCCAGCACTGCTCCACTTCAGGTACTGTACTCCCCTTCCCACTCCAGGGCTAGAGTGAGACTTCTCCAGCTTCTGGCCCACAGCCCTCTTATCAGGGCCAGTTGGGCCCTAATTGAGCTGGCCACAGCTGTGGCTGCTTCCCCCAGTCAGCCTAGCTTGGCTGCTTTTAACCCCCTGCTTATCAGAGTGGGGAAGCCGCCCCACTACAGGCACAGACACAACTTTTTTTGTATAGTGATGTGCCCCGTGAGGGTTAATGTGTTTACATTAGGTATGTTGGCACCAAGAAGAAAGCCAAGGAAAGTGTGGGCCCCTTACTGAATGAGGGAGGCGACCTAGTGACAGAGGATGTGGAAAAAGCTAATGTACTCAATGCTTTTTTTGCCTCTGTCTTCACAAACAAGGTCAGCTCCCAGACTGCTGCACTGGGCAGCACAGTATGGGGAGGAGGTGACCAGCCCTCTGTGGAGAAAGAAGTGATTTGGGACTATTTAGAAAAGCTGGACAAGCACAAGTCCATGGGGTCGGATGCGCTGCGTCTGAGGGAGCTAAAGGAGTTGGCGGATGTGATTGCAGAGCCATTGGCCATTATCTTTGAAAACTCATGGTGATCGGGGGAGGTCCCAGATGACTGGAAAAAGGCTAATGTAGTGCCCATCCTTAAAAAAGGGAAGAAGGAGAATCCAGGGAACTACAGGCCAGTGAGCTTCACCTCAGTCCCTGGAAAAATCATGGAGCAGGTCCTCAAGGAATCAAATCTGAAGCACTTAGAGGAGAGGAAAGTGATCAGGAACAGTCAGCATGGATTCACCAAGGACAAGTCATGCCTGACTAACCTAATTGCCTTCTATGACAAGATAACTGGCTCTGTGGATGAAGGGAAAGCAGTGGACGTGTTATTCCTTGACTTTAGCAGAACTTTTTATATGGTCTTCCACATTATTCTTGCCAGCAAGTTAAAGACGTATTGGCTGGATGAATGGACTATAAGGTGGATAGAAAGCTGGCTACATCATCGGGCTCAACGGGTAGTGATCAATGGCTCCATGTCTAGTTGGCAGCCGGTATCAAGTGGAGTGCCCCAAGGGTCGGTCTTGCGGATGGTTTTGTTCAATATCTTCATTAATGATCTGGAGGATGGCGTGAACTGCACCCTCAGCAAGTTTGCAGATGACACTAAACTGGGAGGAGAGGTAGATATGCTGGAGGGTAGGGATAGGATACAGAGGGACCTAGACAAATTAGAGGATTGGGCCAAAAGAAATCTAATGAGGTTCAACAAAGACAGGTGCGGAGTCCTGCACTTAGGATGAAAGAATCCCATGCACTGCTACAGACTAGGGACCAAATGGCTAGGCAGCAGTTCTGCAGAAAAAGACCTAGGGGTTACAGTGGATGAGAAGCTGATATGAGTCAACAGTGTGCCCTTGTTGCCAAGAAGGCTAACGGCATTTGGGCTGTATAAGTCAGGGCATTGCCAGCAGACCAAGGGACGTGATCATTCCCCACTATTTGACATTGGTGAGGCCTCATCTGGAGTACTGTGTCCAGTTTTAGGCCCCACACTACAACAAGAATGTGGAAAAATTGGAAAGAGTCCAGCAGAGGGCAACAAAAATGATTAGGGGGCTGGAGCACATGGCTTATGAGGAGAGGCTGAGGGAACTGGGATTGTTTAGTCTGCAGAAGAGAAGAATGAGGGGGGATTTGATAGCTGCTTTCAACTACCTGAAAGGGGGTTCCAAAGAGGATGGATCTAGACTGTTCTCAGTGGTAGCAGATGACAGAACAAGGAGTAATGGTCTCAAGTTGCAGTGCAGAAGATTTAGGTTGGATATGAGGAAAAACTTTTTTCCTAGGAGGGTGGTGAAGCACTGGAATGGGTTACCTAGGGAGGTGGTGGAATCTCCTTCCTTAGTGGTTTTTAAGGTCAGGCTTGATGAAGGCCTGGCTGGGATGATTTAGTTGGGGATTGGTCCTAGTTTGAGCAGGGGTTGGACTAGATGACCTCCTGAGGTCCCTTCCAACCCTGATATTCTACAATTCAATGATTAGATTCCAGGGCCTTGTACCATCCAGAAACATATGCAGCAGCGACAGGTCCTACTTTGCTAAAAAAGGACATCTGATGTAGCTAATTGCTACAGATAGCAGTCTCACATACCTCCAGTGTGAGAAACTGCTATCTGCAGAAATTAGCTTCATCAGATTGCAGTGTTACAGGTCGCACATCCCTGCAGATTGCACTTTGTAGTGTGTGTGTGTGTGTGTGTGTGTGTGTGTGTGTGTGTGTGTGTGTGTGTGTGTGTGTGTGTGTGTGTGTGAAAATGCTATCTGTAGGACCGGGCTACCTGCAGCAGTGACAGGTCCTACTTTGCTAAAAAAGGATATCTGATGTAGCTAATTCAAGCAGTCTCACATGTAAAACCAAACTGATAGCTTTCTTTAACAGTGTAACAAGCCTTGTGGATGGAGGGGGAAGCGGTTGACATGATCTATCTTGCCTTTAGTAAGGCTTTTGATACTGTCTCCCATGACCTTCTCATAAACAAACTATGGAAATGCAACCTAGATGGAGCTAAAATAAGATGGGTGCAAAACTAGTTGGAAAACAGTTCCGAGAGTAGTTATCAGTGATTCACAGGCTGAAAGGGCTGAGTCAGGCTGAAAGGGCATAATGAGGGGGGTTCTCCAGGGATCAGTTCTGGATACGTTTCTATTCAAAATCTTAATTAATGATTGAGATAATGGCATAGAGAGTACAATTATAAAGTTTGAGAACGATAACAAGCTGCACGCATACAAAATGGGAAATGACTTCCTAGGAAGGAGTACTGCGGAAAGGGATCTGGGGGTCATAGTGGACCACAAGCTGAATACGAGTACCGTGGAAAGGGATCTAGGGGTCCTAGTGGACCACAAGCTGAATATGAATGAACAATGTAATGCTGCTGCAAAAAATCAGATCACTCTGGGATGTCTGCTCTACTCTTCGCTGATTAGGCCTCAACAGGAGTATTATGTCCAGTGCTGGGCACCACATTTCAGGAAAGATGTGGACAAATTGGAGAGAGTCCAGAGAAGAAAAAAAATTGAGGCCTAGACAACATGACCTATGAGGGAAGTAGCATCTTTTTACAAAAGCTGTTTCTTACAGTCTACACATTTAAATAACTGCTACAGATAGCAGATTTCTACACATAGCAATTTCACATACACTACAGTGCAAGAAACTGCTACCCGTAGGCATTTGCTACATCAGGTAGCCATTTACTACAATAGCAGTTTCTTACAATCCATTGTGTGTCAATAACTGCTACCAGTAGCACATTCCTATGCGGAGCAGTTTAATACACTACACTGGCCAGCGACACTCCCTAGATCCAGCCCCTGCCCATGAAGCCTGGCTGCCATAAGATACTTCCCGAGGTGTGCCCTGCTGTACTCATCCCCCTTGGGCACGTGCCTCTCAGCTCCCCGGCCATCTGGTCACAGCCTGGAGACCTACCATTGCAGCTGTGTAGCTCTCCCCACACCCCCTGCGTGCAGAGCAGAACCGCCCCTTGCTCCCCTTGGCTGCCCTGCCCCAGCCCCATGGCTTCCGGGCTCTTGGTCACACAACCCGAACTCTGAGCTTGGCCATGTGAGCCCAGTGCCCAGCCCAGGCACTGGAGGCAGTTGGCTGCTGGCAGGGTGGACTTGCTCCTGTCAGCTCCGGAAACCAAAGCTGTGAGAACAGAGCAACCCCTAGGGTTGCCATATTTCAAGTTCCCAAATAGAGGATACTGCCGGGGAGAGGGGGAGGAGGAGCCAGGCAGGCACTTGAAGGGTTTCAGAGGGGTGTCTGTGTACTGGGGGGGGGGTTATTTGGGGCATAGGTGCCGACTCCATGGGTGCTCCGGGCCTGGAGCACCCACGGGGAAAAATTGGTGGGTGCTCTGCACCCACCAGCAGGTCCCCAACCCGCCCCCACATCCCAGCTCACCTCCGCCTCTGCTCCGCCTCCTCCCCTGAGCGCGCTGCTGCGTCCTGCTTCTCCCCACTCCCTCCCAGCACTTGCGCCATAAAACAGCTGTTTTGAGGCGCAAGCGTTGGGAGGGAGGGGGAGGAGGAGGAATGCAGCATGCTTGGGAAGAGGTGGGGCCTGGGTGGGGATTTGGGGAGGGGTCCAATAGGGACAGGGAGGGGCAGAGTTGGGGCGGGGCAGGGGGCGGGCATGAGCACCCACCAGCGCCAAGGAAAGTTGGCACCTGTGATTTGGGGAGTGCTGGAGGGGATATTTGGATGGCACCTGAGGGTGTACCTGCGGCAGGGATACCGACTGGAGGTGGGCTGCCAGTGCTGGGAAGGATGGGCCGGCTTAACAGGGGAGCCCCAGATGCTGCTGCAGAGGGGACACTGCATGTGGCCCCTCCCATTCCCCATCCCCTTCTCTTCCCCATCCCATCCCCCTTTGCCATGGTCTCCTGCCCCATCCCCCTTCCTCTTCCTCATTACTCTATCCCATCCCCCTTCCTGCCCCACTTCTTCTTTCCCCCACCTCACCCCCTTTCCCCCATGGCCCTGGCCCTGCCCTCCCAATGGGCACTCACCCTTGTATAGAAAACAGGATGCTTGCCATATAGCAGGGGTGGCCAAACTGTGGCTTGCGAGCCACATGTGGCTCCTTTACCATTAAAGTGTGGCTTGCAGAGCCCTGCCTGTCCTCCCCACCTACCAGACTGGGGCAGGGGTGCTCAGGACCTCTGCTTTGCAGCGGGGTGGTGCAGTAAGGGCTTCTGCTCAGCAGGGAGGGGGAGTCTCGGGGATTCAGCCCTGCGGGGTGCATCTGCGCAGGCTCAGGGCTTCAGCAAGAGCGGGGCTGAAGGCCCAAGTCCTGTCAGGTGCACCCTGGGTCTCAAACTTCTGAAGATTGTCATATGTGGCTTAGAGGGTCAGTAAGTTTGGCCAGCCCTGCCATATAGGGTATCCAGCAAACAGAGAAGGGGAAGACAATCAGCACCAGGAGACAGTGTCCAACTGCAAAAGTATTGGCAGGAGAACAAGCAACTGTATACCTTCCCCTCCACTGGCCTCTTTATGGGGAGTGAGGGGTGAGGCAATGCCACCCCTGCCCCAAACTACGCCCATTCCATGGACTCTGGCTTATGCTGCTGGGCCCAGTCCTGCGGGGGGGGGGGCGACGCCACTGGGCCCTATCCTGCGCTGCCCCATTTTTGCACCCCGTACCACTCTGCACCCTGGGCAGCTGCCCCTCTCACCCGTTACAGCCCTGTGCTGCCCCGCTCCTGTTAATACAGCTGGCAGAGGTGCTGCTCCATGTACGAAAACCCTCCCCATTAATGCAGCTATGCAATGGTGCAGCTTCTCCAAATGTGCTCCTTTCACCCTGTTAGTACAGCTGGGAGAGGGGCTGCTGCAGATGTGAAACCCCTCCCCATCACGGCATCCGGGCAATGGCGCTTCTCCAGATGTGATACTCCCCCCCCGTTAATGCAGCGAGCAGACGATGTGCTCCAGATGCGAAGGCCTCTGCTGTCTTGCCATTGGCTGAGGCATAGCAACCGCTGGTTTCCATTGGCCGAAAGGCGGTGCGGGAGCGGAGGTGATTGGACGAGCGGTGCTCCCACCTCTCTGGCCGGCGACTCCGGGCAGGCAAGTAAGTGCGGCTGGCGCCGGCTGGTGTCGATGCTCGTGGCGTGAGCGCTCGCGCTCGCGCTGGGCGGTTCCCCCGGCTCTGGAGCCCTGTTGGCCGGGCCGCAGCCCGAAGGCGACGCGCTGCCTCAGGCCGGGGGGCGGGAGCGGGAGAAGCAGCAGCAGCGGCGGCGGAGCGGAGAGGCCGGGCCATGGCGAGCGGCGGGGCCGAGTGCGCCCGGCTCCAGGCGAACGGGGCGGGCACGGAGCTGGAGGCCGAGGCTGTCTACGCGCAGGAGGAGTCCGAGAGCAGCAGCCGGCGCTGGGGAGCCCAGCACGTCGGGGCGAGGGAGCTGGCGGAGCTCTACTCCCCAGGTGCGCGGGGCGACCGGGCAGGGGCTCTGCCCCGCTGAGTGGGGGGCGCCGTGGGGTGGGGGAACGGGAGGGTATGTGGGGGCGGGGGAGTTGGGGAATGGAGGGGCTCTGCTCTGGCTGTTGTATAATGGGAGCGGGGGGGGGGGGAAGCTCTACTCTGGGAGGTGTGGGGAAGGCAGTCCTGGGCTTCCCCAAGTGATGTCCAGGCAGGAAAACACCCTCCCCCGCGGGGAAAAGTTACAACTTCAAGCCTCCTCCCCTAGGCCAGGCAGATGTTGGGGGGGAGCAGCCTCAGTTTTGCCTGCCCCCCACAGAGTTGAGTGGGGGTTTCTTTCCCCCTTGGATCAAGCAGGTCACTATGTATGAACCCTTCGTTCCTTGGGCTAGGGCATAAGCCCCCAGGCTGGTAGCATTCATCTGAAGGGACTTGTCCAAGGGCTCTGACTTCTCAGTTTGAGACCCGAGGAGGAAGCCCCATGGCCTTGATGCCTTTGTAGCCAGACAGGGAATTTTGCTTGACGTGAATCCCGTGGGGTGGGATGTGGGAGGAGGGCCGGGCCTGGCCTGGCCTGGCCCCTCATGCTCTCTGTGGAGCGGCTGATGATTTGAGCTGAACTTAACATGTCAGGATTGAGGAGTGTGTCTGAGTGGAGGGTGATGCTGAAACCAGGCTGCCACTTGTCAGTTTTCTTGTAATTCACACAGCAGGGCAGCGAAGTATGCTCTATAGGGGCCATGGCCATGTGGCATACAACTGGTCAAGTCAAACCACAGGTTAGGGTGTTTGGACCAGAAACAGTCCAGTGACTGAGGTCCGTAACCGTTGTGGAATAGACAGTTGGGCGTGTGGGGCAGTAAGCGAGGTAGTCTGGGACCCATGGTGCGAGAAGAACAGATGCTTGTGTAGAGAGGCAGTCTGAGGAAAGTGCAGTGACAGCAACAGGGCCCTTTGAGGAGACCAAGAGGAAGACAGGCAGGAAGGAAAAGTTATTAGGAAGCTGGGTAATGACGAGGGTTTGGGAAGAAAAAGCAAGTGGAAGGGAGGCAACAGAAGACTGCAGAGTCAGGGTGAAGTTGGGAGCCTGAGAGATCCACTTTCCAAAGCTAAGTGAGCTTTAGGCTATTTCCTTACTGCCTGGAAAGGCAAAACATCGCCTTCCTTGGCTCCAGACAGCAAGGCCTGTGCATGCCAAGAGAGGTGCAGGGATGCAGCATGCGGCAAATCAGCTACCTGGCTTAGTTCTCTTCTGTCAGCCTTTTCCCTCTGCAGACCTGGGAGACCCATCTTTTTATTCTTCAGACTACTAGCACAACCCCCCAAACGCCTCAAGATCTAGACATGGAAGTTACTGTGAACTTCCCATATCAAAGGGCTTTTGTGTTATCTTTCTTGGGAACACTGTGAAACGGCAATGTCCCACGCTTGGTATCTGTGTTCAATGTGATGTGTGTCTTGTGAAGATATCTGGAATGAACTCATCTGAAGCAGAACTGCAATAATATACACTTAATGAGGCACTCCATGGTTTTTCTGTACTCTTTAGATGAATTTTAATTGTTTGAATTTATTATTTTTATCAGTAATATCCAGCACTCACATATCAGTTTTCAAGCAGAGATTGCAAAGTACTTAAAAAAGATAGTTGGCTGTATCCCTATTTTACAGACAGGGAAAGTGAGGTATGGAGAAGTTAAATGACTTGCTGTCTAGGCCAGACAGTTGAGTCAGGCAGACTGGAATCCAGGTCCCCTGACTCCAGCCCAGTGTTCCAGCCCCGAGAGAGTGCAGCCTTTCCTGTTGCCTAGCAAGAGAAACTATTTCCCTTCCCTCGCCCCAGTCTTGTAGTTCAAGTCTTGTTTCTGGGCAAGGCAGTACCAACAGAAATATTCCTGGCACTGGCATGTACTAGTGATATAGTGCTTTGAGATTGGGGCGGGAGGATTAATTTTTTTCATACCCGTTTTCAAACTTTGCTGCACGTCATTTTTTTTTTTTTAGCCCTAACCATCAATGTGCAATCATGCAGTGGAAGTAGCTGCAGAAACTCATCCTAATACCCCTTTCTATGAGTGGGAAAATATGTTCTTTCTTTGGAATAAAGGGTAGAGAGTAATTTTTGATGCCTTTGTCATTTCCAACCGATTCCTCCTGAGATGAGAGCGTAAATCTTCAGAAAGAGAAAAAATACATATTTCAGCACTTCGTGAAACTGTGCCTATTATTGCTGTTTCCAACAAAACAGCCATTAACGGCAGTTCAGCTAAAACAACTTAGCTCACAGATTGGAGGTGGTTAAGAAAAATAAGCTTCACACACAGGCAGAACATGAATATCAGTGAATGCATTTTAAGTTGCTTAGCTTTTTAGTTTTCTGGATTGTTTATTTCAAGTGACATACCCACTTGAACTTTTTTCTGTACATTGGTCACACCACAGCTGTGCTGAAAGATCAGGTATCTGTCAGGTATTTGTCATACCATCAATCCAAGTATGCTAACCTAACCCCAGCAATGACTGCCTAGGCTTCAAAGAAAGGTGGTCAATAATTTACCTTGCTGACTTTGTCATAATTTATAGCAGAATAACTTCTTCCTTACCTCTCTAGTGGTCTGTTTACTCTCTGAAGTATGAGACTGCTACCTTTACCTTCAGCTACAGATAAAAACTAGGGAGCAGTGCATATTGTGGATTTTGTAGGGGGTTTTATACCAATAACTCACTAATGCTAGTAGGGATTAAATGTGTGAACCCTTCATGCACTGGTGGGAACACACTGCAAGTTCCATAAGTAAGCATATTCTGATACTTCAGGGGTCCAAATATGAAGCTAGAGTAATGACTTTGTGGGAGAATGACAGATTGTCTACATGGAGAAACTTACTGGTGTAACTATACTATTATAACTTCACAAGTAGACATTTTTATTCTGGAATAAGAGTGCCTTTTTCCAGTACAGTGTATGTCACTTTGGCTTATTTCCATAATCCTTTTTCAAAATAGTATTTTGTATTTTGTTGATCCTCTCTGTTTGGCAACTGTTAAAGTTTAAGTGTTCCATAAATATCAGGTGATCAGTGCTGACTTGCACTCTTGCAGTTGATTGACCAGTCTGGCTAAGATTAGGGCCATATTCCTGGTTTCAGATGTCAATATGAAGAAAGTGGTCTCAGTATCCCTGATATGCAGAGTTACAGGGTTCTGTTCACACACCCTGGGACATGAGTAGAAGTGCCTTGGTGTTTCCCACATTATCAACTAATTGCTCCTTGTGGACCTCTCAAGTTAGCTCTTCTAATCAGGGTGCCGCTTCTCCTTGCAGAATGTGGGTGTTAATTAACTTTAACTTTGGGTACCTTGGAGGCCTTTTTAGAGCAGCCTACCATATTGTTGCCTTCTGCCTCTTTGAAAACCTGTTCTTTTTGGTGTTCCTTTAATCACTTTTGCTCTTCCTACAAAGTCATCTGCTATCCCAGGATCCAACTATACAATTTAGATATGTCCAGCCTTCTCAGAACAAAATTCTGCATTGGTGAGATTAGAACATGTTTACCTCTTAAAATTCTTATTCCTATCCAGTTCTGTCTGACTTACTAAAGGAATGCTTTCTGGGCATGCCATGTTACTCAGCCTACTGGAGAATAACAAAATGCCCTGCTTATCGTACCAGACCCTTGATCACCATGATTTTCTTTCGCTCCTCCATATACAGCTCGGCAGGGTTTTCCTTAATACTTGGAAACAGGTATTCAACATATGTTAGCACTGATTGACTGTCTTCTACGCTACAAAAAGTATCCCTTACTGGTGGTTGATATCTGAAACATTTGAACTGGTGCTGAACGTGATTTAACTGTAAAAGTAGTTAGTGGCTAACCATGTTCAGCACCTTTTCAGAAAAGAGTTAACTTCTGATAACTCATACTTGACAATGCTTACAGTTAAACTGTGTTCAGCACCAGATCAGCTCTGTTGCTGCTGACACCTGTTGTCATCAGTGAGAGAGAGAGAGTTGCTAGAGCAGATGAAATCTAAGAAGGGGAAGTGATTGGGACTTCTCACATCTGATAGAAAATTCATGACCAGTAACCTCATCAACTGTTGTTCTTACTGGCCATTTTAAAAGATTGTAAATTCACTTTTTTATTTTGTCTGAGGAAGGAAAGGCATGTCAGTGTCTCACTGTATTAAACTTAAGTATCTCTTGATTAGCTAGTAGTGGATGCTTTCTAGGTCTTGATTGCCCACGAATCAGAACCTTCCTAGAGTGTAAGTCTATCCTGAAACACATGCTTCCTCTTTGTAAAGGCAAGGAGTGAGCATTTGTTGTAATGTGAAGAACTGTAGCAAGATTCAAATGAAATGACTGATTTTTAGACCGCATTTTCATGTGTCTTCACAAGTGTCTGAGTATCTTGTTACAGCTGTATGCACTGTTATTTCACAGTACAGTAGAACCTTAGAGTTATGAACATCCGGAGAGTGGAGGTTGTTCATAACTGAAATGTTCGTAACTCTGAACAAAACATTATGGTTGTTTTTTCAAAAGTTTACAACTGAACGTTGACTTAATACAGCTTTGAAACTTTACTATGCAGAAGAAAAATTCTGCTTTCCCTTTGTTTTTTTTAGTAGTTTACATTTAACACAGTACTGTACTTTGCTTTTTTTTTTTTTCCTGTCTGCTGCTGCTGCTGTCCGATTGTGTACTTCCAGCCAGCGATGAGCTGCCAAAATCTTAACAACCGGTTCCCTCCTCACCCACGAGGGGGTCGTTGCCCATCCCCACCCCCCGAGACTCCTGCCCCATCCACCCACCTCCCCTGTCCCCTGACTGCCCCCGGAACTGGGTTACCTGCTGTGGTGTGGGTGGCTGTCCTCGCGACCCCCTACCCTGCCGCCCCAGCTCACCCCTGCCTCCCTGGGCCTGAGTGCGAAGCTGCCGCCTGCTTCTCAGCCCACCCTGGCTTCCTGCACGAACAGCTGATTCATGGGAAGCTGGGGGCGGGAGGGGGAGAAGCAGAGCGTGGCGGTGTGTTCAGGGGAGGAGGCGGAGCGGAGGTGAGCTGGGGCCGGGGGCAGGGTGGGAGCTGCCGGTGAGTGCTCTGCCCCCACCAAATTTTCCCCTTGGGTGCTCCAGGGCTGGAGTCAGCACCCAAGGCGCCACTTTTGGCCAGTTAAATTTAGAAGCCCTTTTAGAACCGGTTGTCCCTCATGGAACAACCGGTTCTACAAGGGCTTCTAAATTTAACAACTGGTTCGTGCGAATCGGCTCCAGCTCACCACTGCTTCCAGCTCCAAATGAGGTGCGTGGTTGACTGTAACTCTGAGGTTCTACTGTATACAAAGTTCTGCATGCAACTGGGAGTCAAGATTCCTGGGCTCTATTCCCAGCTCTGTCACAGACCCACCTTGGTTAAGCAATTTAACCTGTCTAACACTCTGAGGATTATCATACCTCACAGGCATTCACTAGTGGGGGGAAAGGGTGTTCTTAATTTGAGATGGCTAACTTGAGGTAAAATCCTAAGGAAGATTAGGCAATTTGTCATTTTCACACAAGTTAGCAGGCTGAGTTAAAGGTTGTCAGGGAGAGTAGTCAGTATTGTTTTCACACAAGTTAGCAAGTAATATTGAACTCCCTTGTTTTAACTAACTCAAGTTAAGGGGTTTTTTTTTCCTAGTAAAGATAAGACCTTGAAGGCTTGGGGGGTTAATGCCTAAAGAGCTTTGAGAGCCACATAAAGATGTTATGAAAGCAGCTCTGAGGGGACACAGGAATACCAGAGAACACATTTTCTTTTTCACTCATGTACTTGTTTGAATATGCTGAATGAAACATATAAAAACATTTTTTGTTCATTTCCCTAATACATTGGAAGCTTTTCATGATCAGTTTTAAAATCGCCTCTGTACCTGGATATGGGGGACAAAGGGTACTTCAGTCACTATATCTGAGACTCATAAGACTGAAAGGTAAGAAGCCTGCTGAAGGAAAATCAGCACTTTGAGGTTGAACTTCACTCCTGCTGACAATAGTGAAAATGTGCCATTATCAGTGAAGTGGCATGCTGCTTCCTGTTGCTGCATAGAAAAGGTATGGCAGCTACAAAAGCAAGACCAAAGCTGCTGAAGGGCATGACCGTGAATACTGCAAGAAGGAAACTGAAATCTGTGCTAAAAGATGTTTTTTCTGTCTTTGATTTTTTTTTTTTTAAATAATGGTGCATAGCAGAGGAGTGTCTCTGACATGAGACAAAATATACTGTTCCCACCACTAAATAAGTTTCTGCTTCATCATTTCTAAACAACATGAAAGAGGAGAAACTGAGCAAATCATACAGGCAATAGATTACTTTCGTACCTTGGCTTTTAATACTAAGTGTTTCAAATATTACTGTTTATGTGCCCTCTTTTATTCAACAGGGAAAAGACTGCAAGAATGGATCAGTGTCATCTTATGCTTCTGTCTGATCTCTTTCAACTTCTACAATCTCCTCTCCTACTTGAGCCTGGACCATACTCTCTCAGTTATTGTTGGGATATGTAAGTAGAAGCTATTCACAAGATAGTAATTGAATTGTAATAACATAAGTGTTCATCTTTCCCTGGTTACCGAAATTCATTTTGTGAAGCTGGAAGTATATGCATGATCATAAGCATTTGTTCAGATGCTTGTCTCATAATTTGAGGAAATGAGTAATGAGTATCTGCAACTAAATACTCAGTGTAGGGTGCAACTTCAAATTTGAAGTTCATCACTCTTCTGGCTGTCGTTCCAACCATTTCTGTGCTCTTGTCTCGTAGATAAAATGGCTTTGCTTTGTAGAATAATGCTCACTTCTGTATGTGCTTTTCATCAGTGGACCTCAAAGAATTTTACAAAGGAGGTCAGAAGGATCACTAATTGTTCTGATATTTTTCCCCTGTTTTTTTAATTCCTTTGAAATAATTACATGAGAATTGTTCAAAAGATAAATAGATGAGTTACAAAATTGTTATGGAAATGTGTCCATTAAATAAATGCCTGCTATAGAAAGTCTTTAGGATTGCACCGTAAGGGTGAGTACAAAGAAAGATCTTGGTTCTGAATTATCAGACATCTGTATAATTTGGGCTTTTGGAGATATACGCTCTTCCTTAGTATGTCTTGATTATATTACAAATGTCTTTATTTCCACATGTCAGGAGTATCAGAATCTGACCTGGCCTTCACCTTCAAAATGTTAACTCTGTCATTTAACTGAGATTGCAGGTCTTTTCTGCTATCTCCTTGTTGTAAGTAATCCATAAAGAAGTGACTTTTGATCAGTTATTAGTCTGTTGGGCTGGAAACCAATAAATGCAAATTGGAAAGATAAAGTAAACAGCTCAGATTGCCAGACAAAATCTGTTCTCTTTACTTTATCTTCCCAATTTGCATTTATGGGTTTCCAGATTGCCAGGGACAGTCTGGTCCCTTTGCCTCACTCTGATGGTACAAAGGGGTTGAAAGCTGCCTCGATTGCTTGAGCAGAGAGGTGCTTCTGCTTGAGGGAATGCATAGCAGGCTCCTACTCTGTTCCCTTGTCCCTGCACTGAAATAGGGGGTAAGTGTTGGGAGAGAAGGCTTGTGGCTGAAGCGTTGTTGCATCCTGATATTATCAGCAGAAATGGAGGGTTCTTTGGCTGCTCTGAATTATACTGGAGCCTGAGAATCAGGGAGCCAAATTCTTTCCTCCTGTGGCGCGCTCCTCCCACAGGCATCACCGCAGAGAATCTGGCCTAATCACTTTCTGTACCTATTGTGGATTAGTTCAGGAATTTCTGGGGAAAATTTGTGTTTGGAACTACTAATTGCCTTTTTTCCAGACTTTCATCATTCACATTTTATCACATGATGTTACACAAGTGACAGTGATGCTTATCCCCCTTACTAAAGTGCTCTGAGATCTACTGGCAAAACTTGTACACTTTGTTTTATTTTCTGTTACAATCATCAATACAATTTTACTGATAAATAGTGGAGCGATTCAAAGGGGAAAAGGAATTATGAAAAACCCACTATTCATAGATTCATAGATACTCAGGTCAGAAGGGACCATTATGATCATCTAGTCCGCCTCCTGCACAACGCAGGCCACAGACTCTCACCCACCCACTCCTGCGGAAAACCTCTCACTTATGTCTGAGCTATTGAAGTCCTCAAATTGTGGTTTTAAAGACTTCAAGGAGCAGAGAATCCTCCGGCAAGTGACCCATGCTACAGAGGAAGGCGAAAAACCTCCAGGGCGTCTTCCAATCTGCCCTGGAGGAAAATTCCTTCCTGACCCAAATATGGCGATCAGCTAAACCCTGAGCATATGGGCAAGATTCACCAGCCAGATACACAGGAGGGAATTTTCTGTAGTAACTCAGATCCCACCCCATCTAACATCCCATCACAGGCCATTAGGCCTATTTACCATGAATATTTAAGTGTGAATCCTCAAATTGGGGGGAAAAAACTACCAAATTAGTTACTAAAAATAGTAGGGAAAGAGAATACAGTATGGAAGGGTGTAAAATGTGTTATCAGCACAGGCTATATACTGTGCTACTTCACTATCTCTTTTCAGGGTTCATAGTATACAGGATTTATGAATCTGAATAGCAATTATTTTTAATATCTGATGTGTTGGAAGCTGTTTATAGTGAACTCCTGCTATAGTAATTCTGTCTATCGAAAAGTAGAACAAGAAGTCAAGTATTTCAATCTCATAATCTTATTTATGGCAACCCTCAATTTATAGGACAGATTCAACCCTAAATTATACCATATTAACCCCATAGATAGAATGTATGTTGTGTGGATTTAACAGAACACAAAACTGAGTTGAAGGTGGTTCTGGAATATTCATAGAATTGGGCTCCATGTAACAAGTTGCACTCTTAACAACTTGAAATGCTGCCCAATGTACAGAGGGCAAAAAGCATCCCCAGGTGCCAAATATATCTGCTTTGAAGAGTCAGCATTCTAGTGGAATGACAGTGCTTCAAAAGAACGTCACTGATTCTGTGTTGTTCTGAGACTGTAATGGGAATCGGCTTAGAAAGGATTAGAGAGCATGCCTGCTTGGCTTAGATTGTATGTTCTCCTAACTATCTGACAAATTGTAGGTTAAATTCTGGTTTCTCAACAAAGCATGATGCTAACGAACATCCCTAAAATGCTAACTTTCTGTCTCCTCTAGTGTGTGAATTTTGTACCATGTATTAACGATGAATAGTAAGGAAAAATATAAACATGGGCTTTACAGTAATTGCTTCGTTAAGTTAATAGAAAAGAGCATATTTGCAGATAAATACCCTAAACTCTTCTCAGTTGCTGTGCTTTCTAATATGCTTGTTCTTGGAGAAGGAGGCTTGAATAAATGTAACGTGAGGTTTCACATTGTTTCTGAGGGTGGCGGATGGTAATCTAAATCCCTGTTCAGTGTGAGCAGTATGACTTTTATTACAGGATACCAAGCAAGTACAACAGTGACAGCTATTGGATATTGCTTGCCTGAGCTTGCTCCTTGAACCTGAGCAGTGAATCTGCTTGGCAGTGGCTCTTAAACTTGTGTTTTGCTCATTTGGGTGGTTTGTTTTTTTGTCCCGTTCTCCCCCTCCGTCACTATAAATTGTTCCACCTGATTTACTTGAATTTTAGAATGTTGTCCCCTCTTCCCTTCTCTGTTTCCCATGTATGGGATGGGGGTGAAGAGAGAATGACATCTTGCATGGGAATTATCCCATGATCAAGAGAATATAGATAGGGGAAGAAGTCAGCAATTTTGTTTAACCAGGGTGGATAAAAATCAAAGATTTTTTTTTTTTTTAATTTAAAAAATTGGATTTTTTTAAAATTTAAATTGGACTCTTTTGATAAAATGCTTTTTGAGGAAAAAACCTATCTAAAGATATCTTTGAGCTATAGTTTTAATTAAGATACATTATCTCATCATGGAATAGGGATTATAAATTCTAATTCTATAGTATGAGACAATATATTCATGTAATGTTTAAGAAAAGTTTTGTAAATGAGTTCCAATAGTTCATAGATTAGGGACCCAATTTTATGGGGTTCCAGGGGCTTCTGTATAGATTATTTAGGTTAATCTTTCTATTTACCCAGTGGGATTCAGTGCTCAGTCTAGAAGATACCATCAGAGATGCTTAGTTTTGGAGTGCTCAAACTGTGGATTTGTGTCTCCAGACACAACATGCTTGTTAACAGCAAAAATATTTTTAAATAAATAATATATAGAGGTGAGAAATAACAGACCTCAACCCTATTGTTCCTCTGCAAATTTGTGTACACAGAGTCAATCCCTTACCTCTCTCTAAAAGTGCAAAGTTTCAAAAAGTTCAATAAATAGAAGATTGTTGGGGCAGACTAGATCTGGACAAGGAGAAGAAGTCTGGAGATAAATGTGAGAAGGGAGGGACAGGCAGTAGAAATACAAGTGAAACTGTTTGAGCAGCATATTCCAGAAGTCTTGAGGTCTTTCTGAGTGTAGCCTTCATTGATTTGAGATCTACCATACCATTCTCTCAATAGAAGGGAAAACCTATAATGGCAGCAGGCCATAAGAGATCCAGTTTGGGAATAAGAACCATTCAAGAAATATGTTTGCTGATGATGTTTTAAAGAAAGTCACAACAGTGAACTGGTGGAAGTCACCTAAGCACTTGGATTCAGAGACTGTTGAAGTGATAACCTCACTTTTAACAGCAGTAGCTGCTTCTGCTGGTGTAGAAAGAATATTTTCTTCCTTTGGACTAATTCATTCCAAATTGAGAAATCGTTTGGGACCTGGAAAAGCAGAAAAGCTTGTTTTTCTTTGCCAGATTATGAACAAACAGGAAAATGAGGGTGAAAATGACTGAGTTAGCTGCAGAAGCCATATTTTAAATTTTCTCATGTTGACCTGGATGACCTAGTCGATTTAATTTTTTTTAATATTTCATTTAACTATTTTAGTTTAAAACAATTTTTAACAAAAACAAACCTGATTTTAAAAAAATGTTTAACTAAATTCAAAAATTCATATGCTTGTTTTGTTAAAATATTATATTTTGAAGAAAAAAATCCAGAATACATAACATTTTTGTTTTAGTAAAATAAAACAATTTAAATGTCTATCTGATGTTCTCCTCCTAATATAGCATGGCAAGAAAATCCTCCAAATATTAATGATTAACCTGTTGAATTGGAGATAGTTCACCTCCCAATGACTTCATAAATATCTGCTTCAATTACCTTTGGTAAATGAAATAAAGGATTTTGTCCTACCCTGTAAGGCACTGACAGAAAGGGAGTGTAATGTGGCGATTTAAAGTATGTCTGCACTGCAGCTGGGAGCATGCCTCCCAGCCTGGGTAGACAGACGCTGGCTAGGGCGCATGAGCTAGAGCGCCAAAGCGTGGATACTGTGTCTCAGACTACCCAAACAACAGTCTTTCATTTTCTGATATAGCTGTAAAACTAATCTGAAAAGTTTTCAAAATAAATCACTTAAAAAATGTATAGTGTGTACCTTCTAAAAATGAAAGCTACATCTATCAAAGTTGTGAAGAATATGTATTAAGGTTATAACAATCAACAAGAATACACTTTTATGTAGAAATCCATGATTAAATCGAGTCTTCCTGACTAGTGATTTAAATTGTGATTTAAATCAATTTGATTTAAATCAGATTCACCCCGTGTTTAACCCATAGTATCTGTTCCCAGCTGGCTTTCTTCTTAGAGGGGACAGTGATGAAAGCCTGAGCTATCTGTTGTTCCAGTTACAAGCTTAACTGATAAGGTAGCCAATTCACTGATAATACTATTTAAATAGCAGTGAATGATTAAAGTAGCAGAATTTGGATTCTGTGTAAATATAGTAGTGTGGAAACCACTGATAAACTATTCAAAAATGAGTGCAATAAAGTAATATAAATGTCACATAGCAACAACCAAGACACTATGCTCTAATATTGTTCCTCTGGAGAGGGAGATAATACCAGTGTTTCATTTGGTCCAAGGTTATTTAATTTTCCTCATATGCTTTTGCCAGCCTTGTCTTTTTAAAAAAACATTAAACAACTAAGGCCAAATTCAGCCCTACAGTAAACAGGTGTATCTTATATTGACGTAAATGAGTGCACCTGCTGATTCAGAGGTTGCTTTTGGTCCATAGTCAAGGATTCTTTGACTTTTAATTCTGAATAATGCTATTCCGAGTATGGGAATGTACAGAAATATTCATCCTTGCACAAATGGCCGGTCTGAGACCCCCTGAGTGCCTGAATCCCTGCCTTAGATGATCTCTGTCCCTGCTAAAGGGTTACCCCAGAGATCGTTTTGGCAAAACCCAAAGGGCTTTGAGCTGAAGAGCAGGCATTATCGCATTCTCTTACTGCAGAAGATGGCATGTACTGGTGTGAATGTTAATGTTATGAACCTGCAGGTGTGTTTAAAAGTTTTTTTAATTTAAAGCTCTATATTCTTTTTTTTTAATGATTGAAGCAACTAGTAACAATGGAAGGCTGCATTATTACTGTGGTGTCACTGGAGGTCCTGAATGTTTAATTGAGACTCCTGAGCTAGATTCAATATTACCTGTCACTTGTTCGAATCCAGCACTGCTCAGTAGAGATCATTGTTCTTTGCCACCTGTCTAGCCTGAGAAATGAATTGTGGGGTCTCAGTCCATTTCTAGTAGATGAACGTTGCATTACAGCATCCACTGAGTTATCTGCCTCCTTTCTTGCTAGTGAAATTGCCTGGGTTTGGAGATAGGGAGGGTCTTTCAAGGGTGACGAATTGATTGGCTGTGTGGGGAAGCAGGTAGTGCTGCTTCCTATGCTGTATCTGTTTTATGGGTTCTGGCTGAAGATTCCATTCACTAGCGCTAAATTTTTTTCAATGTAAAAACAAAAGAAGTGGGAGGAGTTATTCCCTGTGAAGGTGAAAACATGGGAGACTAGCAAAAACCTGTTTATCTAAAATATTAAAGATCCAGAACAGCTTCTGAAGTAGTAACTAATAGTTTTCTTGTTGTTAGTTTTCTGGTGCCCCTTCTTTGGGCTCCTTTGCAAAGTGTGTATTTGAGCTTGAGGTTCAGAGTGCCTGGAGATAAGACAGACATGCAAACAGCACGCCAAAAATAGCAGTGTGGACATTGCAGCACTGACAGTGGTTTAGGCTGACCACCCAAGTCCAAGCCTGTTCAGCTCCTGAGTCCGAGCTCAGGTGGGTAGCCTGAGACACAGTATCCATGCTTTGGCACTCTAGCTCATGCGCAGCTAGCTAATGTCTGTCTACCCAGGCTGGGAGGCATGCTTCCAGCTGCAGTGCAGACACCCTTTAAATGGCCACATTACACTCCCTTTCTGTCAGTGCCTTACAGGATAGGACAAAATCCTTTCTTTTTTACTGTTGAATGTATTTAAAATGTATTTAGTGACATTCAGTGATTCCAAAAACACTTCCAACTCTAGAGGCCTGGATCCTGTGTGTGCAGGCTGTCACAAAGGCAGTCACTTGCCTGGGCGATGTGAGCAGAGTCTTTTATTAGATATCATCTGATTTGGCATGTTGTAATGGGCTGTGCCAAATCATATGCTAAATGAGTCTCATGCAGGGAGAGAGGCTGACCAAGAACTTTGTTTGGTTTCAGAACGATTTCTGAATTAAAGATTCTGTATTTGTTTGCTCAAAGGTGACCTGGAGAGGAAAGGAGAAATTGGGAATGTGCCTAAAATTGGCCTTTCCTGATGTGCAAAGATGGCCTGAGAGGCTTGTATTTTTTTTTTTTTTTTTAAAGGGGTGGGTGGGTTGTGTGTATGGGCTTCTGCTTGCTTTTATTTAAGAAGTTCAGGTCTTGTTTGCTGTAGATCTCTCTCTAGTGACTGGAGAGCTGTGGAAAGTCTCATCGTGAGACAAAGCTGAGCCCTTTGAAGGGGAAGTGGTTTTGAGTAAGACTGTTTAAAACTCTGAGGTTTTTAACACTTTTATTTAACTCCATTGCATACTTGCATGGATGTCTTTGCCAAATACTTAATACACGTGCCCTCTCTGGGTATGAAAATTAGAAAAATTTAGAAAAATAAGTTAACCAGGGAGAGGGGGCAGCTGAGCTCTAGTTGCCAGGCTTTCTTGTCAATTTCACAGCTCCTGCCATGGAATTGACAAGACAGTCAACTGCCAATGTAAGGGACGCAGTGTCTACAGAGACACTGCATTGCCTTAACTACACCAACATAAGCCTTGCACCTCTCATGCAGATGGAGTTATTGTGTTGGTGTAGCAGGGCACTTACGTCGGCAGGAGGAAGACTGTAGTGTAGAAACTGAATAATTAGGTCGATGTAAGCTGCATTATGTCTACCTAACTGTGTAGTGTAGACCAGTCCTCAGTTAAAGTGAGACCTTGGACTACATTGTGAGATAGTAGCTCCCCTCTCTACCTCCTCCCCCCCACCCATTCTCCATGTAAGATGCCTTACTGCAAAACTAGAGAAGACAAGACTTGCCAGTCTTGACGTTTCAAGTGCAGTTTCTCCTTTGCTTTTCAGGCCTTCAATATATGTCATAAAGCAGCAACCCCCCCCCCCAAAAAAAAAAAAAAAAAAACAAACAACCCCCCCCAACAAATGCAGATGAAACTTAAAATCTTTTGTACCTTTAGGGCTGACTTGTGGTATCTGGTGTTCTCTTTTATGTGTTTTAGAGGTTTATTAATTAGGATATTAATTGTCATCCGACTGCAACTTGACAGATAAACTGAATCCAAATTGATAGTTTTTCTCCATTTTTTTTTTCCTCTGTGCAGAAATAAGTGATTAGCTATAAAACCTCAATTGATTGGCTGCTTTGTTGTAAAAGTTGATTTTTATCTTTAAAAAAGGTTGCTTAACTGTTATGTTACCTAAGCATCAGGTATGGAATATGTTGACTCCAGAACAAGTTCAAAGTCTGGCAGGATCAAGAGAAATTAATGTGGTTTTTTTTTTTTTTTTTTTAGAATATAAGGTGCTTGGCTATCCAAGGGACGAGCGCAATATAAATCTTGGTAGACAGGAAATTTATCCCTTCATCTTTTTGAGGTAGATGGATGGAATTCCACGCTGTCCCAAGTACATTAACTCAGTTAGAGCTAACGCAAGTGTGTCTAACCCAAGCTGGGAATTGCACCAGTGTAAACATATGTACGTAGCCTATTCTGAAAGAATAGATGTCTTGGTTAGAAAATCTCACATTCAGTACTATTGCAGCTGCATTGCAGAAGGGTGCAATGATTCTGGTTAGTATGTAGCTGATTGCTCTAGGATCCTTCAAAGTGAAAGGTACTCTAGAAATGTAAGTTATTTTATAAAACTGGGCCCTTTAACTTGAGCCCTAAACATACTGCACTGTTGAAATGCTGCTACCTTTGGGGTGGAGGTGCTAGCTAGTGCTGCTGGAGGGAGTGTTGAACAGCCACACTAGGGGCAGACTTGGACCTTGCACAAAGTGCACCACAGGATCCTTAAGGTATCTGCAGGTATATATGAGTATTATTATGTTATCCTCCAAAAGGGACCTCCAGAGTAAACTGTGTGGTACTGCAAAGGGCTGCATTGACCCTGCTTGATTGCAACCAGAGACTTCAGAGAGTGTCAGTGTTTGGCAAGAGGATTTGCTCACTAAGCCACCCAGAAGGTGAACTGCTGTGAGGGAGAGGGTCTTTTAGCAAAAGACCAAGTCTTCCTT
Organism: Eretmochelys imbricata; assembly: GCF_965152235.1. Taxonomy (NCBI): domain Eukaryota; kingdom Metazoa; phylum Chordata; order Testudines; family Cheloniidae; genus Eretmochelys; species Eretmochelys imbricata. The sequence continues at coordinate 16,515,560 of NC_135584.1, forward strand.
TTGGTTCTCCTGCAGCATCTTCTACTGTACCAGCCTTCTCTGGGGTCCGCGTGCTGCCATTGTATTTCTGAAGAGACAGTAGAATAGAAGAGTTCCTATGTGAATATCCTCTGTATAACCATCCAGTTTTCAGTTCTAAACAGAATTCTAGACTAGTGTGATAGGAAGAAAGTCTCATACACTGCAATCCTGTCTGGCTGTCCAGCTAGCTGGGTGCATCCAAAGCCAGCTAGTTTTGTTGCTGGGTTTTTTTCTTTAGTTGACACTTGGTTCTTTAGTTTGCTGAATTGGGGATGGATTGTTTTGCTCAAATCTTCTATCTGATAGATGTTTGCTTAAGAGCCAATTCCTGTGGCCTGTCCTTGTGTTTAGTGTCTGGCTTCCCAGCTGATTTTGCTGGCAGCTTCTGGCTGTAACTCAAGCAACAGTGTCTGACAGGCTGTTTTCCATCCTTCTGGGCACTTCTTCCTTTTGGTACCTTCTTAGATGTAACTCTTGTGTATTGGGGAATTTAGAAATGCCTTCAGAGATAAAACTTTAAGGTAGCCAACTTCTGTTGGTTAGTTCCTCTCTAAGGGAACAGAGAGCATCTCAAAAGATGTTTCCATCCCTCTAGTACTTGCTTTTTGAATCTTTTTGACTGAACTGAATGCGACTCCCAATGTGTAAGGCTACCCAGCACAGGTTTCCGAGAACTGTGAGAGGCCAGTTGAGTCATCCGTTTCCTTAGTTTAACAGATGGGCTGTCTGAGGAGAGCCTGACAAACTATCATGTTTACTTTGAATTGCTGCTGCTATTTTACATCTAACTCTCTTCCCCTCACACTTTGGCAGTCTAACCAAAAGAACCTATTAGTTTTTCTCCCATAAGCATATAACCTTCAGGTGTTAAGTAGTGCAGGAGTCTCGGCCGTCTTTCTCCTCTAGGCCTCACGCTGTTTCTGGCTTTTTGGTGGATTCTTACATTGTGTTCAGATGTGTGCTACAATAGTGGGAGGCCAGGCAAGAGATACTGCTGTATTCTAATAAAGCGTTTCTGAAAGAAGTGTAATACAGTGACTAGACAGCATGTGGTTAGGAAACCAGGAGACCTGTGTTCCATCTCAGGCGTTGCCACTGACTTGCCATGTGACCTTGGGTGAGGTGATTAACAACTGTTCCTCACTCTCCTCCTCTTGCCTCACAGGAATACTTGTGGCTTAAATTTGTAAAGTGATTTGAGATCTTTGCCTGAGAGGTGCTGTAGAATGGCAAAATAGTAGTAGTAATTACACTTGGCAGACTAGTCATTCAGTGCCTTAATATTCAAATGCATCGACCAATGTTTGTTTCAGGTTTTTCTATTTAAATTTTCAGACAATACTGTATATAAGTAGATTTTATCATTAAACTAAACTATACCCACTTTTGAGTAAACTTTGTACACTGTTTTGGGGACAATGCAGCCACAGTTAACATGTTTAGCAGGCTGTTGCGACTTGAGACTGTCACATTGTCTTGTCACCACACCCTCTGTCCTGCACCAACTACACCTGATGAGTACATGACAAGTAGCGACAAAGTTTGTCATTGTCTTGTGCTTGCTTAACCTTCGTTTGTGATGTTCCCTGTAGCTTAGATCGGGTCTTGCCAACCTGTGTGACACATGTTGTGGCAAAAGGAAAAAACCTTCAGCTTCTTCTAGCTAAATCCTTTAGGGATCACCTTTCTACCAGCCATTGGGACTCTGCTGTCTGTTGATACGGTTAGCTCCTTGTCTATGCATATAGCTCCAAACTTGACGGCTTTACTTTGTATTTATCTGTAATGGCCATATATGTGACAGAGCTAAAATGAGTGACTCTTAATTTTTTTTTAATTGCAGGAAACATAAAATGTTGCAGGTTTCCTCCCTTTACTGCTAATTGTTTTCTAAAACATCGATGTCATTAGTCCTTATTTGTCATGTAAATAATTTTTGACAAAAGTGAGGGAGCAACAAATTTGTATGGAATGTAGATAGGTGTTACTGTTATGGGAATACCTAAAACAAGCTGCTTCTAGGAGTAAAGATGTGTTAGCAGTAAACATCTATATATATATTTCTATCTGTTTTGGGAATTTAGCTTGAGTTTTTTCCCTTCTAACCCCCTCCACTTGCAAATGTTCAGTCATTCACTTTAAACAGCAATTGTGGTTAAGCACACAGCCTAGGGAAAAATACAACACTTCAGTACATGAGACACTCATCAATCCAACAGACCTATTCCCAAAAATCTCCTGAGTAGGAACTCTGAGTAAGAGTGAAACTTCACTTATTCCAGTATAAGACTGCTCTGTTGGTGGAATTCACTTGCAAATCACAACCAAGGGAAGGTAGTTATATTTAACATGACATTGGAGCTATCCCCATTAATGTGTCTGATTTGTCACAAATCCAAAAAGAAAAAAGAGAACTTTATCTGTGGAACTCCCAGGCATATGAGGTGCACTGCTCTCTAGCTCCTTCCTGTAGAGTTTGGGAGTTTAACTTGCTCTAATGTGACAATTTTTGGTTTTCCGTGCCCGCTCCTGCCTGCCATCTATTGCTAAACAGCCCAGATGCTGCCATTCCCTAGGCTTCTGCTTGTATTGATGCATGGTATAAAAGTTCCAACACGTCGTCTTAACACGTCTCAATTCTTTTAAGGGTCAGTCACATTCACTGACTGTATCTCACCTGTATAACTAGAAACTCTCTTTCCTGAGTTCTCCACAATGTTGCTCATTTTGTAACAGTAACCACCTGCTCAAGATCTTTCTCCGTTAGCCATCACACCTTTGCCTCTGCCAAGGTCCCTTGCAGCCTCTTGTTTCTGTACCTCAAGACCCTGTATGTATCTGAGGGCAAAACCAGCCACAACCTTTCTGGCAAAAACCAGTGCCTAGCCTCTTACTTTAATAAAACTTCCTCCCTCGCATGCCAATGATATGAGGGTTATGCCTCTGGATATTGAAAGCACCTCTGTTACTGTTCTTTGCTCTAGTTAAAATGCCTGATAAATTCTATGCCTGTGAACTCTGGTTTCACCTTCTGTTGAGGCCTGTCAGTTTTATTCACTTCATGATCAGTCAGCTGTTTTTAAAATAACTCTTCCCCTCCCGCCCCCGTGTGTACCAGGCCTCTGCTTCCACTTCTTCTTTTCAGCTGAATGATGTTCTGCATTAATAGTCTAAAGTCACTTAAAGAGTAGCCCAAAACTAGCCAAATATTTTTATTGGGCTTCTAGCCCAAAAGTAGCCCAATCCGTTTATTGAAATGAAGTGTTTTTTTTTATTAACACGTTGGTCTATATATCAAATAGCAAATGAAAGCTTTCTTTAGATACCTAGTTCAGAACTGATTTTTTTAAAAAAGCATTAATCAAAACATTTTAAAACATTATTATATATTTCAAATTGACTACCATCATTGAATGTAATGTCCATTATTCTTGGGTATGATATTTTCTGAGCTCTTTCTAATCCATCATGAAAGAATTGTTCAGAGTTCCTATTGATTGGATTGAATAAGATCAAGTTCAGCAAAAGTCCCTTTCTCTGCTGTTCTACAGTGGCCTTGCTTCTGATCATCATGAGACTCATGCATCCCTGAATCACAAACTCTGGACTTCCATCTTTACTGGATATGTGACTGGCCCTCCCTAATGTTATCACTCACAGTTGGGCTATGTTTTTCTCTCCAGACCTTGCTACATCTCAATCAGTCAGAAAGGAAGGATGTTCTTTATAGTCACACAGGCCTAGGAGTCCAGAGACCTTAGTTCTATCCCATGTGTTGCTATAGGCTTCCTGTGTGACTTTAAACAAGTCACTTAACGTCTGTGCCTCCATTTTTCCTCATTTAAAATGGGAGAATGCCTGTGTCATAGGAAAATGAGGCTAAATTCATTAATGTTTGTAAGGTGCTTTGAGATCCTTGAATCCAAGTGTTATAAAGTGCAAAGTAGTATTATCCCCACCACCAGTGCCAGGTATAATCCCACATCCTCTTTCCATACTCTTTTTCTGCCAGAATTACTGAGCTGTGAATTGGCTAGGTTGTAAGGGAAACCTACCTACCAATGTTGTTTGCTAGAAAGTGGCTTCTAGGACTTGCTGGGATTTCAAACAGCCTTAGAATAAGACATGTCTTAGCAAACTCTTCACTCTTCCCCGATCTTGGTGTTTGATAGTGACTGCTCCTGAAATGCTGTGTAAAATAGTCTCCCAGACCCTTCCACAGAGACTTTTTTCAGCTTTCCTTCTCTTCTTTTTGCAGTTAGCTTCAAAGTTTCAAAACCACATGATGCTCACAGAACATACTTCAGTCTGTGAGGTCAGGTGAGCGAATTGAGTACACGGCTACTACAACCTCCGTATTCATGGTAGTTGAGGCTATGGCTACACTACAGATTAACAGGTATCGGAGGGGTAGCCATGTTAGTTTGTATCAGCAAAAATAGTGAGGAGTCCTTGTGGCACCTTAGAGACTAACAAATTTATTTGGGCATAGGCTTTCGTGGGCTAAAACCCACTTCATCAGATACATGGAGTGGAAAATACAGAGGCAGATATATATACACAGCACACGAAAAGATGGGAGTTGCTTTACCAAGTGGGGGTTCAGTGCTAACAAGCCAATTCAATTAAGGTGAAAATGGGCTATTCTCAACAATTGACAAGAAGGGGTGAATACCAAGGGAGGAAAAATCATTTTTGTAGTGCTAATGAGGCCACTTTAATCAAGGTGGCCCATTTCAAACAGTTGACAAGAAGGTGTAAGTATCAGCAGGGGGAAATTAGATTAAGTTGACTAGGTTATGTTGCTCAGGGATGTGAATTAGCCACCTCCCTGATCTGACATAAGTGCTGGTGTGGACAGCACTGGGTTGGTGGGAGAGCTTTTCCCGCTGACATAGCTACCGCTGCTCGCGGGGGCTGGAGTAATTAAGCCAACGGGACAGCTCACTCCTGTCAGCTTAGAGCAGCTACACAAAGAGCTTATAGCGGTGCAGCTGTAAGCTCTCTAGTGTAGCCATAGCCCAGGTTTTTAAAATAAACCCCACCTATTCCTTTTCCCCTTTAAGTAGAAGCCCCACATTCTTTCAGATTCATGATGTGGGGTGATCCCAAAGGCTGAGTGCTGTCCCACACTGGCTAGCTGTATCTCTAATATATCCATCTATCTTAGAACAAGACAGTCTTACAGGGGTGTCTTGTTCTAAAATGTATTAATCGTGGGGGTTTTTTAATGGTAGTACCTAAAGACTAGCCAAATCAGGGCTTCATTGTGACAGGCACTGTACAAGAACAGCAGTGGACAGTTCTTGCTCTGAAGAGCCTACAGTCTAAATTGTCAAGACAAAGGACAGAGAAAAGGCATGTTAGTTTCATTATTATTGTTCGGGGCAGAGGGACATATGTCTGGGATTAGCTAAACAAAGACAAAGGGAAGGGCAAAGAGTGAGGGGGACCCTCAAAATATACTTTGAGGGGGGTAGTGGGTGAGCTGCACTACCTCTGCACCACATGCAGATGAAGAGAATTCCTGCAGTACTTTGCAGTATTAATAAAAATAGACTACTCTCATCTTGTTTCATAAAAGTATCTGCACTTTGGCAATCCTGCTAATGTCAAACAAAATCTTGTTAACAGTCCCAAGACAGCTGATCTAAGCATCCTGATTGCAACAGGATGTGTGGCTCCATAACCCCATAGTAAAAAGCATGTCAACATCAACTCATGACTAGGAGAAATCCAACCTGTCTCACTTCTAGATAAAAATGCAGAGGTAATTTACTAAAGTGATGCATCCTGGAAGGAGGTTTTTGAGGCTCTCTTTAGAGCAGCAGTGAGATGCCAGGATGGCATAGGCAGGCAAACTAACAACGGAACCATTAATTTCTGGTTTGGGTCACAAGTAGTGACATGGGTCTGCTTGTCTCTGCCTAAATCCTAGCAGACCCACATGACAAAAGCACCACCTCCTGTGACGGGGGAGCTGAGGTGGAGAAGAAGTCTAAAGGTATGTCTGCACTGCAACTAGACACCCGTTTACTGGTGCATGCCAGTTGGCTTGGGCTGCAGGACTGTTTGATTGCAATGTAGACTTCTGGGCTCAGGCTGGAGACCAGGCTCTAGGACCCTGCGAGTTGGGAGGGTCCCTGAGCTCGGGCTACAGCCCAAGCCAGAATGTCAACCCCACAGTTAATTAGGCCTGAGCTCATGAACCCAAGTCAGCTGGCTTGGGCCTGCCATGGGTATCTAATTGCAGTGTAGACATACCCTAAGGCATCTGGAAGAAAAGATGCTTGCCTGCTGAGTAGAAATCCAGGAGCCCCCTGCTTTCTTGGAGTGGCAGACCAAGGTCCCAGGGAGAATCGGTGAGACAGTTTGGGTATTTCCGTCCAGTTATATACAGCAAAAATAAAATAAAACTCTGTTCTTACCTTGTTTTAAAAACTAGCTGGTGTTTCTAGAGTTAAAAAGTCAAGAGTATGTCTGACAGCTGTTTGTGTAATTCATTAATGTGAATGTAAAAAATGGAGAACTAAAAAAACTTACAGTAACTAACTCTGTGACCGTGGCTATATGGCTAGTTCTATTATGTGGCTTTCTATGAGCAGTTAACCAGCTCCTCAAATATAGCATGCACCCGCCTTTAGTACACACATTGCTAGATTACTCTTGTAAAATACATTCCAAGGGTCAGATATGAATGGTGTGTTTCATTAGGTTTTATACTGGTTGCTAGCCAATCCCTTTATTGAAATGTGTTACACACACACCCCTCATTTATTTACTTCTCTGATCCCAAGGTGCCCTTTTGACAATGGATTGAAAGATCAATGTGATGCTTAGCTTGGCAGGAGTTGTGTAAAGTTTCCATGTAACTCCCTCCAGGATAAAACACCTAATCAGTTTCCAGGTATATCTTCTTTGCATATTACATTTCGCAGACATGGGAATTGAGGTCAGTGTCTACTGAATGGCTTTAAATAGAGCTGCAGAAGGAGGGGGTGAGGGAGAGGAGAGTACTGCTGTATTTGACAGTTTAAGTGCAGTTATACACTGAGAAACTAATGCACCTTTTACTCAATACAGTTCTTCTCTGTGGCTGAATTCAGCAGATAAGTCTTTAAATGCACAGAAAGACTGTAATTCTATTATACCTGCAGAGCCAACACAGCTCCACAAGGGAGTTGGATTCTATTCCTGCTTATGTATCAACAAAATTGTCACCAAATCCTACCCTTGGTGACACTTCAGAAACCCCAGCCAGAGCAATAAGGGTAAAGTTGGATCTGTAGAATCTATTACTAATGATTTTTTGTACCTGTTGCTGGCCATGTAATAGTCACAGTGTTAGGTTTTGACCTATAAGGCCCTAAATTCCTTGGGACTTGCCTGCTTGAGAGACCGTGTCTCTCCCTATGCCATGCTGCCACAGCTGTGGTCAGCAGACACCTTTGAGCTTGACTGCCCTCTTTCCCCCCATCTTGCCTCTATAATGTGGCTGCTGGCAGAGCTTTCTCTCTAAGGACTTTCCTGCTAATTATCTGCCCATAATGGGTGACATTCTGGGCATGCTGTAAATCCTTGTCTGGTGAAGAGCTGATGGTAGAATTTCAATGTAGTGAGGAAGTATGATAGGGTCATCTTAAGATGCATTGGTCACACAACTGATAAGATGATGTCTGACGGGAAGATGTGCTGTTGCTTCAATCAGTTTTTATTTGTCTTTAAATGTGCCAAAGTTGCCCTAAGCTTTTTGTGAAGAGTATGTATAAAACCAAAATCTAAATAAATCTACTTATCTGCAAGAACAGAAGAACACTTAAATTTTAAATTGCATACTTAGTGCACATGGCTGGCAGTTTAAAAAAAAAAATTCTTATTCACAAACTGTCCATGTTTGTCTACAGATTTAGACACATTCTTTTACATCTGCCATGCCACTTTAATAACTCTTCAGTATAGAAGACTGTCTCCAGGGAATCATCAATATGGACTCTGATGCTCCTCATTGCATTATTGTAGGTGCTCCACCCCCTAGCTGGCTGCTAGGCTTTCAACCTTACTTTGTAAACAGCCTTGCTGTAAAGAGCCACGTCTGGAAGCCCCTTCCAGGTATTAAAGTGTGCATCTGTAGCAGGTATTATTTAGTCGTAAGCTGAGAGAGTTCTCTGTGGTTCATGCTTAGAAAGCATTGGCGAGGTCCAAGAGTGTGTGGTGGTAGCGGGGGTCGGCTGGTAGGAGAGTCTCTGCTGAGTGCAAAAGGAATAACAACCATGTTGTGGGTAGTGCTACTCACTAACGCTATGAATATCTATGCAGATCTGGACAAGGGTGGTCTAAACAGAGTACGTACTAGGTAAAACGAAACTGTCCCTTTACATTGGATGTTAGGGGTGTGAATTAGATCTACCAGCTATACATCTAGCCATTTGAGGGAGGATCATGTTCAGTGTAAATATACGTTTAAGTAATTGGTTTCACTGATTTGACTATTGTTATAAATTAATTTCTGACAAATCTAGATTTACTGGTATGGAAATTATTATTTGATGATTATAGATCAGATCCAAGATCTTATTGTCAGCTAAGAGAAGACTTAATCTTTTAATGGCCCCTGTTATGATCACCCACTTTTCATTGAAGGTTGACCTTTCTGCATTCAGAGTGGCCAGATCGCTCTTGTGTTTGGGAGTGTGTATCTGTCCAAAAAATAGTAGTGTTGATATTTTTTTTTCTCGGGGGGCGGGGCAAAATGTGGACATTAAAACAATACTTCTGGATTCCTAACTCTGTTTTTCTTAAAGTTGCAGGAGTTATTACTGCTGACTTTCTGTCGGGATTAGTGCACTGGGGAGCAGACACCTGGGGATCTGTGGAGCTGCCCATAGTTGGAAAGGTTTGAGACTCTGAATTTTTAAAATTTCAAATAAAATCACTTTGGGGGAAGCTGCCATCACCTTAAATGTGCTATGCACTATATAGGAACTTATCTCTTTCTGTCTTGTCTCTCCTCCTGGTTTGGCCGACTTGTTGTCCTCCTCACCCTCTCTTTATCCTATGCTTATTGGTCTGGTATATTGGCGGTAGAGCTATGACATACAGTGTTAAACTTCTTCTAGACTGATAAAAGCCAGGAAGTTTGAGGTGACTATCTTTCTAATGTGCTCTATTCCGATTGGGAGTATTAACAAGCAGAAGTAACAGTAGGCTAAGAATAAGTATCTCTGTTCCCAGATCTGCTGTTGCCTAGCTATGTGACCTTTAACAAGTCATTTAACTTCTGTGCTTCTCCCCCATCTGTAAAATTGTGATAATGTATATCCACCCTTATAAAGCACTTTGAGATGAAAACTGCTAGGTATGTGTTAACAATATTAATACATTGCTTAAAAATGCAAAAACTGGGCTGAAATATAAGCATTGTATGAAGACTTGCAAGTGTAAAGCAACAGATGGATGAATTCTTTCAAATGCTACTTCTAAAAGCTTGAACCTTAATTCCTAGGTTCATGGTAGTATGGAAGCCCTTGTATCACTCTTTGGTTTGATGCTTTCATTCTGTTTCTGATCCATTCATTCTTAGGAGTAATGGCCTGGCACTTCTGGCTTTGTTCTTTCAGGCTTTCATCAGACCTTTTAGAGAACATCACATTGACCCCACAGCAATTACTAGACATGATTTTATAGAGACCAATGGAGATAACTGCATGATGACACTACTGCCATTGGCAAACATGGCCTACAAGTTTGTTTCTCTTTCCCCAGGTAAGCTATTAGCAGTGACTATGTATATGGATTTAGAATCTTCATCACTGGATAAATTGAATAAGTGCTTGTCCTTGTGTGGGGAAGGGATTAAAAATTGAATCGGTGATGCATGTCAACAGCTCTAAGTTTTGTTTGAAGCAGATGTTTGGAGGAGAGGGGAAAAAAATTTCCACTATTTGATAATGGGTGATTAACCTCTCCCATGCCAAGGATCTCCCATTTCCAGGAAAGTGTCCTACTGAAGAGTTCAGTAAAGAAACCTTAGAATATAAATTCTGCAGAAGAACTAGCATCTATCTTTCCCAAAGGACTTTTAAACTCAGGCAATTAAGGAAGAAAGTTTAAGATTAAAAACCAGTGAAATTTTCTATTTTGCAGAAGTAGTTCAGTAAATGTAAATACTAATAATGCAGCATTACATTCTCCTATTTAATTGTACAACAGTCAGTAAATCCATAGCTCAGGTTCCCACTATCCATTAGACTGAATTTATTTTGCCTAATTTGGTGTGGTGCATACTAGTCTTGCAACCCTATCACTTTGTGGCATTTCAGAATGTCATATGGGATGAGTTGTTCATGACTCAGCCGCTCTGCTGTCACAATCTATTGCTGAAGCAATTTGGTCATGGGCCTTGTTAACATCTGAAGTGTCAGCAACTGCTAGAATAGTGTCAGAATTAAGGGGCAACTTCTAAACAGGGCAGGTATGATTAGAAACTGTCTGGTAGGAATCTGCTTCAATAAAATAAAAGAGAGAGTCTGGTTTTTTTATGCTTTTTCATTTATTTGTTTGTTTAATTTATTTATTTGCAGAAGCACTGTACCAAACATGCCCTTGGGAGTGTTATGTCTTTGCCCTGGCTATCTTTGTAACCTTGACAAACCAGATTCACAAATGGTCTCATACATACTTTGGTCTTCCTTGCTGGGTCATCTTTCTGCAGGACTGGCATGTTATCCTGCCACGGAAACACCATCGAATCCATCATGTGTCTCCCCATGAGACTTATTTTTGTATTACCACAGGTAAAGTAACTATATATTCCTGGACCGAGCTTTTTTTTACTGAACCAGAAAGCATACATGTGGCAAGAATGTAGTCTGATTGCATATATATTACTGTTTAGCAGTCTATAAAATGTGGATGATGTTACGTGCCACAACTTGCCGTATGTTTAGCTTTTACTGTACAATTCAACTGAGGCTCTTCACTTGGTATACATAAATAAGAAAAATCCCAATCCCACAAAGAAGAATCAGGCTTCTGATTGGCTGAAAATCAGTAACTTTCTATAAAAAGAAAAGGAGTACTTGTGGCACCTTAGACTAACCAATTTATTTGAGCATGAGCTTTCGTGAACTACAGCTCACTTCCGGATGAAGTGAGCTGTAGCTCACGAAAGCTCATGCTCAAATAAATTGGTTAGTCTCTAAGGTGCCACAAGTACTCCTTTTCTTTTTGCGAATACAGACTAACACGGCTGTTACTCTGAAACCTAACTTTCTATAGTTGACTTCAGGTCAGTGATGCTGGGGCTTGGGAAAGATCAAGCAATTTGATCTCGCATGCAAATTGGTGCATCTTTATTTAGTGCAGTGAATTCTGTGAAAGCTTCTATTCTTATACAAAGGGAATGATTTTATTTTCTTAATCTGCACTGGCTCTCTCCTTGAATGTTAGTTTCCAAAACAAGTTTTTAGACTTCTGAAATTCATGGCCATAATGAGAGAATTTCCAAATGCTTCTAACAAAGGCATTCAGAACATGTGTAACTTCTTTATCAAGGTTTTTTTTTTTTTTTTTTTGGCTTCTGATTCCCTTGGATCATGATATTCACCTCAACTAAAGTCATTATGGTTATGTCCATTTTGCAGATGGGCAAGCTAAACCACAGAGTGCTCATAACTTGCTAAAAGTCACACAGTGAGCGATAGCACTGCTGGAAATAAAATTCTAGATTCCTGACTCCATCTCCTGCTCTGACAAATGGACTGTGAAATAAAGATCTATAGATTTTGTATTAGTCATGCAGTACTGTGTGCCCTGTGTAAAGCTTTATAACTTGTTCCTGTCACCTGTCAGAAAACCATCTCCTATGCTAGCATTTGTTTCATTTCTATTTCAGCTTCTTTAGCCCGCTCCCTGGTACTTTAGGTACGACTATGCTGCTAGCTGAGTCCTCTTTTGATCTATCTGGCCTTTCGTACTTACACTGAAGTCTGGATTTCACCTAACATCAAAATGTGAAGCAAAGCAAATGGTTTGCTCCTAATCATTGTCAGAACGAAATGCAGTGCGACTGAGACAGTATGGTAGGGTGACAAGAACAGAGGATTGGGAGTTAGGATTGAGCTAGTCACTTGACTGACTGACTCCAACAGCAAGCTTCTGTGAAGAACTTTGAGCTGTTCATACGGAAAGCTCTAAATGAACAAAAACCATGATAAAAAGTATTAATCCCATTCCCTCTTCTCCAGCCCACTTTGATTTCACATCAAGGTAATACGATGGATTGCTTCACTGAATAAAGTGTAGGTATGCAAGGGCTTTTGGGTTCCTAACCACAGTGGTCTTAGTTCAGAATAATGGGGAAACCCCCAGCCTTTACGATGTAAAGCTGTGTGTGTGAAGTGCTAATAGATACTGAGGCATGAACTGCACTTTAAAAGCAGCCTTGCTTGTTAGTGTCATTGGGCAAGACTTCAAATCCTGAGAGCGTACACTGCTTCAGAGCTGACCCCATGTACATAAGTGTCTGCCCTTGTATCTTGCCAGGAGTGTGTCAGATGACTGAGCACACAGACTCTTAATGGAACTCCTAATGCTAAAGCTTCCAGGCTGACTATTGGGATTCCTTCCGAGACTTTTTCCACTTGGCTTACCAGAGCATGTCATCCAGTTCTGAGAGAACACTTTATCCAGTTCTCTGGAATCCAAAAAATTGGTTTGAATCCAGACTTATCACTGAGGTCTCTTTGTTGGCATTTCATACAGTTATACCTGAGGTGATCAGGTTTAGGTGAGGGGGATGGGCTAAGATGCACCACAACTCCCATGTACATAATTATAAATCAGATTATATACCTATTCTAAAACAGACTAACACGTGCACATTACATTCTGCATTGTATCACATGCTTTGATTGACCTCCTAATTTTGTGAACCAATCCCTGTATTGATCTTAAGCTATCCATATACTATAAAGTATGCATTTTTCACACCATGCACTGTCAACCTGTGGAACTCCTTGCCAGAGAATGTTGTGAAGGCCAAGACTATAACAGGGCTCAAAAAAGAAATAGATAAATTCATGGAGGATAGGTCCATCAATGGCTATTAGCTAGGATGTCCCAGAAGCTGGGAATGGGTGACAGGGGATGGATCACTTGATGATTACCTGCTCTGTTCGTTCCCTCTGGAGCACCTGGCATTGGCCACTGTCGGAAGACAGGATACTGGGCTAGATGGACCTTTAGTCTGACCCAGTATGGCCGTTCTTATGCTAGGAAGCAAAGCTGCAAGCTTATCACCTATTACTATTATTATTATTTATCTACTAGCTACATATTATTTACAAGGCCACTTGTAAATTCATGCTGTCTGTTGTTAACCTCTGTTTCGTTACATTGTTCATGCAAAGCCTTCAACTGTCACATTTAGAAGTTTGGGAAGGATGGGTCCATTTCTAGAGGGTGCTGGCAGCATTGCTCTGATGAGACTTTACTTGCCTTCCAGAAGGGATGAGGTGTACAGAGAGGGAGGGTTGCTAGCAGGAGACCTAGTAAATGCTGACCGCTGGGTACAGGTTCTGGATCATTAGCCTGCAGACTGACTTGGTGGGCAAGAGACCTGCTTGGTAGGGAGAAGATGGTGCACCAGTGCCCCGTGCTGAAGTGACCCTGAAAGTGTCCTTGTCTTATTTTGGGATCAACAGGTGCCACTTTAATGTTTGAATCCTGTGATGGGCATATACACAGCATGAAAATCTCACCAGCCTGAATCGGTTTGCTCTTATGTACCACATCTATAGGAATGCTTTGTCCTGACCTGACAAAGCTGGCTGTGGGGCAGCTCCTCTGAAAGCCTCTCAGTTCCTCTCCTCATCCTGCCTCCCATCCAACTCACTTTTTGCATTCTCACCAGCCTTTCCTGCTTGCTCTGTCTCTTGCCCAATAGCCCTTGCATGTCCATGCACCTGTGCTTCTCTTGGGTTTCCTCCTCTCTGCCTGCTGCTGCTTTCCCTGCACTCATCAACTCCTGGGGGAAGAAAATTTGAGAGTGAGTATTCCGTCTGGTGGGTGCAATATTATGTACTTGAGCCAGTTTTCAGAAGCATGGATTCACTGGCGTGACTAACCTAAATGCCTCTGTGCAGGAAAAGATGGATTTAAGGTTTTCAGAGCTGTTTTCAATTGGTAGTATGTGGGTTGGTTTAAAGTACAGTATCAGGAAAGAATTGTAACTATCCTGATTAAGATTATGAAGGTGACATACCAAGTGCTCTTGAGTCTTGCATGTTGCATGCTAAACAAAGTCTGAACTGCTGTTTTAGAATTTAAACTTTATACTGAGCACTGCATGTTATTTTACTAAGCACATCCAAGGCATCCCAATACTTTAGGTAAAATACTTCAAGTGCCCTAATCTCCTGAGTGTATGTGGAGGACATTAATATTACTTAATTTATTGCAACTCTGGGCTCTTAAGATTAAGCTATTTCTCTACACCTTTTAAAATTAGACATACGGTTGCCTAACAAATCTACCACTGAGCAAGTCTCGTGATAAAAGCATAATCCCAAATGAAACTCATTATAGTCTAACCAAATATCTGGAAGCAAAGGTGTGCTACAAGCCCCTCCCTTTTAAATCAAGAGGAGCACAGCTCAAACATTCTTGATTGCATCTGTGGCAGTATTGCATGAGGAGAGGCAGGGTCTGAGATAGCCAAGATCCACGCTACTTACTGCTATAGACTAATACCAACACTTTGACCATTGCCTGGAAACTTTTTGATGGCTACTTCAGATACTGGAACGCTGGAGTTAGGTGCTCCCTTTGTGATGCTTTTCTTAGTAAACACAGTGGTCCCATGCTGTTAGCTTCAGTTTCCAAATAATGTCAACATGTATCCCATCTAGAACACACAACAGTATCTAATAACAAGGTGACAAAAGCACAGATAATAGGACATAGTGTACAGTGTGATTAGAATTTATTTTCTGAGTTACCATGTTTAGACAGATATGAGTTAATGTGTTTTAAAAGCTGGAGCTGCCCTAGTTAAGCATGCAGTTTTCCCTACCCCGGCTGTGCCACTGAAAACTAGGAATTTAATATAAAGCCTATTTAGCTATGGCTGGGGCAACATATACTGGGTCTTACAAAATCTGATGAGTTAATAAATCTGTCTAAATGTCAGTGACCAGTTATCTTGTTTGATTTGAATATTCTCTTGCACAGCTTGCAAATGAGGCATTGCAACCGTGTGCTAGTGCACAGGAACCAGAAAGGGAAACCATCTGAACAAAAAGTGAAACTGATGGGTCTGAATGAAGGGCCATTTGTAATCTATATAACTAGCTAGAAATTTTAAAACAGAAATATCTAAATTCAAAGTGTTTTTTCTCTCTTTTGCCCTAATAGGGTCTCCTTTAGCTTTGTGTAGTGGCCATTCTTCACTGTTTGCCCATAACGCGCTACCGCTGAACTTTTCTATAACACACTTTTGTTTGATATTTAAAGTGAATAACACTCTTAAGTAGGGAAGAAAAGCAATGCAAACTTGCATTTCTACTGCTATGGTTTAAGCTAATGTTCGTTCCTTTTTTTCCCCCCCCTTTCCCCCCCCGGGGTCTTTCAGGTTGGCTGAACTATCCATTAGAGAAGATTGGATTTTGGAGATGCTTGGAGAATATTATCCAAGGAGTGACTGGGCAAAAGCCTAGAGCAGATGACATGAAGTGGGCCCAGAAAGTTAAATAAAACTCTTACCAGCCTTCTACAGTTCTTATCTTTGTTGCCAACCTTTTAAAAAAAAAAAAAAAAAAAAGCCATCAGCCAAATGCAAGACTTGCAAAGAAATAACAGACTAAAGCACAAGCTAAAAAGTGCTAACATCGACTGCAATTAAAAACTCATTCTTCTTCAAACAATACTTGAAATGCGAATGGTTACTTTTCCGTTTGTACTGAGCACCTTTCTTTAGCCATGTCTGCTGATGTCTTAGAAAATATTTCATCACTGAGTCTCATAAAAACCGTCAGGTGAGCCAGAGAGGAAGACGATGCACCATCACTTCTAATACATTGGTGGCACAGTAAACATGTGTTGTATCAACATTATTTAACTTTTAAAAGTAGCTTGTTGTCTAAGACCAATATGGAGAATAGTGAAGATAACTTGTCATGGCATTTCAAGAAATCCCATCCAGATATGCTGCATGAAAACAGCATGTCAGAGTGATGGAAGCCAATAAAATTGTCACAGTTTGTGCGTTTAGTGGTTGATAAATCTGTCAATTCCATCTTTGCTATTGTGTTAAGTCTTGTTAACGTGGTGTGGAGCAGACTTTGAAATCTTGACTTGATCAATGGGCAAAGAATTCTTAAGTGTTTTCAGTTTCCCTTAAAATAAATCTGTTCAAATTTTTATGAGGAATTTGAACCAACCATTTATGTATAAGCATTCAATTTTACATGAATAAATGTCTGAGTATCTGGAGGGCACGTTGTATATGTGTACCCCACATGCTTGCATTAATTGATTCAGAGTGCTCACTGATGGGATCTTGCCAGTATGTGTTTCCTGTTCCAATAATCAATGTTTAAAGTAGGTGTAGCATTGAGCACATCTGCAAATTGTTGTCTTTTGAGAGCAAAAGACATCAGATTTTGTGTCTTTAGCACGGAAATGTTAATGGTGTTTTTTTAAGGTGCTTGTTGGTTTCTGTAAATAATATAAAGCCTTAATCTATTCTGGTGTAACATGGAATAATATTTTAACGTGATGTTCTAAATGTATATAATTTATAACAGCAGTTGGATAATACTAATCACATTTGTAAGTCTTGTTTCAGTTCTTCATTTATTTGATGGTATAAAATCACACTTCGTCCTCAACACTTAGTCTGAAATATCTAGCATTCACAGGATTAATGCATGAGTCCCCCAGCAGCCTGGGGGGGGTGTGGGGGGGTGATTGCTATAGTATAAGCAAAGGAAAGGCCAGGTTTACAGTGTATTTTACTCTTTCAGTATATAAGCATCTGGCACTATAACAAAGGACTATTCCAGTTTCTATCACCCTACAGAAAAGCTTTACACCCAGATCCTACAGTGAGCTCTACGTAGGGCAGGGGTGAGCAGACTTTTTGGCCTGAGGGCCACATCTGGGTATGGAAATTGTATGGCGGGCTTATGTAATTGAGGGTTGGGGTGTGGGAGGGGGTGAGGGCTCTTGGGTGGGGTTGGGGATGAGGGATTGGGAGTGTAGTAGGGTGTTCCAGGCTGGGACCGAGGGGTTTGGAAGGTGGTAGGGGGATCAGGGCTGGAGCAGGGGGTTGGGGGTGCAGGCTCTGGGATGCGCTTACCTCAAGCAGCTCCTAGAAGCAGTGGCATGTCCCCCCTCTGGCTCCTATTTGGAGGAGTGGCCAGGCAGCTCTGTGCACTGCCCCATCTGCATGCATCACCCCTGCAGCTCCCATTGGCCACAGTTCCTGGCCAATGGAAGCTGCGGGGACAGCATTTGGAGTGGGGGCAGCATGTGGAGCCCCCTGGTTGCCACTACACACAGAAGTCGGACGGGGGGATATGCCACTGTTTCCAGGAACTGCACGGAGTGGGGCAAGCCCATGATCCTGCTCCCTAGCTGGAGCGGGGCAAGCCCCAGACCCTACGCTCCAGCGGGAGCTCAAGGGCCGGATTAAAACATCTGGAGGGCTGGATGCAGCCCCTGGGCCGTAGCTTGCCCACCCCTGACATAGGGAGGACCCCTACCCCGGGTTGAATGCTTGAGAGAAATGCCCTTAAATTGCTACGTTTCTGTTCCTAGCAGTCCCTCACTCAAGTGAAGCAGATTAGCATAGTAGCTATTTTTTCCCTTTCTTCCAGGGGTTCTCAAATTGGGGGTTGGGGCCCCTCAGGGGGTCATGAGGTTATTACATAGGGGAGGTCGCAAGTTGTCAACCTCCACCCCAAACCCCGCTTGCCTCCGGCATTTATAATGGTGGTAGATATTTTTAAAAGTGTGTTTAATTTATTAGGGGGAGTTGCACTCAAAGGCTTGCTGTGTGAAAGGGGTCTCCAGTAAAAAAAAGTTTGAGACCCACTGCTTTCTTCCAACAAATGAACTGCTGTGAAATAGATTGAGTGTTTTGATTCTTTTCTTTCCCAGTTGTAAACTCTCTGTACCTCAATGTAAAATTGGTACACTTAATTTTGGGGTGGTAAATAAGTTGCATTGGCTTTAAAGTTTGTCACTTTAATAGGAAGGTACATTTTCAAGGTTAAGTACTAGGTCATGTGTAAATCGTGGTGTATGCATAGCCTTGGTCTGAGAATTCTGGCCATGTTTTGATTTTGAGTCTAAATTTTTGAATATCATGACCTATGCTTTTCAAAATGGCTCAGGATGTGGCAGTTCCCTTCTGTTCTCAATGAGAGGTGCTGAGCTCTGAAAATGTGGTCCTAGAGATTCGTGTTGCAGTCGGTGCCTTGTTTTTAAGCTTTTCAGGTCCTGTATTCTAACAAGCTAAAGAAAACCTGTCTTTCCCCCTCCGCCTCCATAAAATGCAGTTATCTGCTTGCTCCAAATTCTTCAGTCAGTGTAACCATGCAAAAGTGTGGGTCTTTTTAAATAGACTTGGGTGAGAACACCCCCACACTTTGGCTCCTTTACTCCTGATAGAAGGGCCAGAACAGTGTAAAAAGGCCCTAAAAGACCAGCATCCAGACTGGGGGAAGTTTCCCCCAGTACAGGCACTGTGGAAGGCAGCATTATGAGCACACTCTGTGTAGGGTGTTCTGGAGCAAGGATGGGGAAGGGGATGGGAGAGGCCTGTTGAAGCCTGGCTTAAGCACAGCACTGGGAGATGCTGGTCAGCCAAGGGAGGCTGCCATAATTTAGCAGCCCCCCAGTGCTGTCTTAAGTTATGCCAGGAGCCGAGAGGGATGATTTCTCTACAATAGTTTTAACCATCAGTGTGTTTGTTATGGTTAGGTTGCT
Source organism: Eretmochelys imbricata (assembly GCF_965152235.1). Classification (NCBI taxonomy): domain Eukaryota; kingdom Metazoa; phylum Chordata; order Testudines; family Cheloniidae; genus Eretmochelys; species Eretmochelys imbricata. The sequence continues at coordinate 16,534,574 of NC_135584.1, forward strand.
GCCTCTAACTTTATTGACTCTAATAGTACCAGGGGCAATACCCTTCAGGAAATCAGTTCCTTCCATCTGTTCTACTGAAACAGGAACACTTACATTGGAGTGGAATTGAAACAGTCCTTGTGTTACAGGTAAAGTGTGCTGTGAAGTTTCCTGGAGTTTAAATATATACACCTTGGGTATGTAAATACAAACGTTGCTTCCTGAATAGAAGCCAGTTACTGTGTGATACTTTGCATGTTGATAGCATCTTTCTTCGGGATTTCTCAACTTTACAAACATCATGACTCATGCCTTCCTCTACCGTGTGGCTCATGAGTTTATATTCTTTTTACAGACCTTATGTGCTTGGTTTAGCTTATTTTTCCAGGGTCACTAACTTGTGGCTATAGACCCCAGGAACCTGACTCCCAGGCTATCCATTGCATAACACTTCTTCCCTCTTAAATAATAAACCTCTTTTGAGGCAGATGCCTCTAACAGAAATCTCCTTTATTGAGAATGGACACTGAAAATGTATGAAAAGAGCATTTGGGCTGACTTATATAAACAAGCAGAAGTTGCTGGTATTGTCTGCAGCATCTTCTCTTGCCACCTGCTCCCAATCATATTTCAGCAACTTACATTCCACTTAAAGACCATCAGTGTGTCTTTCAGAGAAGAGCAGCACTGTCCACTGTTACTACCTATCCTCCACTTTCCTTCTGCTTAGAATATAAAAAACAGAGGGACAAGGTTAGGCTCTGGCTGTAGCATCCAGGCAGCACATGTTGACATACTCCTAAACCGTACATTCGTGGGCTACAATTGTGTTCAATTGTTGATGCAACTCTCACAGATCAGTGTCACTCTAGCATGTTTGGGGGATGTTACTGATGTCTGAATGTTTGTAGGACCATGATAACTCAACTTGCAGAGGAAGAGGCAGTGTGAGGAAAGTGGGAGGCATGGCCAATGAGCCCTGAGCTTTTTGTTATTGTAGTCCTTGTTCTTCCCCTGATTGCTGTGTGATCTTGGACAAGTTTATTAACCTCTGTGCCTCTTTGGTAATGAGGATGCTTACCAGTTTCTCCGGATAAATGCGTGAAAAGCACTACATAAGTTACTCCTAGGGGAATTCTGAGCCACTGTACAATGCAGAATTTTGCAGAAATTAATAGGTTTGCAAAATTTCCTTTCCCCCACAGAAATGGGCTGCAGTGCTGCTAGCTGCCATTAGGGGCCACTGGACTCGGTAGAGCCCAGCTTGCACATAGAAGACACTGCTGGGGAGAGGGAGCTAGAGCAGAGGTTTTTTTATTTATTTTTTTTTCCTGGCAACCCAGTTAAAGAAAATTGTTGATGCCTGCAACTCAACAGAGCTGGGGATGAGGAGTTCGGGGGGGGGGGGGGGGGGGGCTCTGGGCTGGGGCAGGGGGTTGGGGGGGCAGGGGGTGTCAGGGTTCTGGGCTGGGGGGGGCTCGGGATGAGGGGGTTGAGGTGCAGGAAGGGGCTCTGGGTCTGAGGGTGGGGCTCAGGGCTGAGGCAGGGGATTAGGGCACAGGGTTGGGGTGCGGACTTACCTCTGGCAGCTGCCGGTCAGCAGTGCAGCCAGGGTGCAGAGGCAGGTTTCCCACCCATCCTGTCACCGTGGACCACGCTGCCAGGCGCCGCCCCCCGAGCCTCCATTGGATGGTGCTCATAGGTCCCCTTCTCCCCCACCTAGGAGCCGGACCTGCTGCTGGCTGCTTCCCGGGCACAGCCCAGTGTCAGAACAGGTAGGGACTAGCCTGCCTTATCCAGGCAGCACCGCTGATGGGAGTTTTAACAGCCTGGTCGGCAGTGCTGACCAGAGCTGCTGTGACCCAGTACTGGGTCATGACCTACAGTTTGAAAACCACAGAGCTACAGGGGTCCTGGCAGCTTAGGTTACCAGCATGCTGTGAGGGAAGGAGAGGGCATTGTGCAGGAAACTGTGCAAGCCTGGGACCGAGGATCAGGCTGTTTCTCCCTCTGGATCCCTAGGATCTGAGGTGGGAAGGGATGTGGGTATGTGGGCTTGGGGGGGCCTTGGCTAGGTTCTGGGGAGGAAGGCGGCTGGGTGTATTGGCTGGGGGATCCCATAAGTGGGCCCTGAGGGAGGGGTTAGGGGTGTCAGCCCCCCACCCCCAGCTTGGCTCTGGGTTGGGTGGGGAGGAAGGGGGTAGAGAAACAGGAACTGGGTTGTCATAGGGGTTTCTTTAACTCTACTCCTGGGGGAAATTTTGTGTGTCTCTGTATTGTTACAGACCTACTTGCTGATACGTATTTTGAAATAAATTACCAAAATAATTGAAACTGGCATGACTGACAAAATTTGTAGAATTTTTAAATGTGTGCAGAATTTTTAATTTTTTGGTGCAAAATGCCCCCAGGAGTAATAAGTGCAGAGTAAAGTAGTGATGTCCGGTGGTATGCCACTCCCTACATGTTAGTTGTTAAATGGGTTCTGTTCTTAAGTCTCTCTTCTTTCCTTTTGGCCTGTCTACACATGGTCGCACCAGTTTAAATACACCTGTGTTTAAAAATCAATTTAGTTACACTAGTGCAAAATGAGGCTGTATGGGTGCTCCTAAATCAATATAAATAGCTTATTGGTTTATCTTAAATTGATTAGAAACAGGATAAAGCTGAATTGGAAGAAGCCACTCCGTTTAAATCAATACAAACCTCGGTATAGATTCACTTCTTTCAGTTTAACTGAATCAGTTAAAAAAGCTATTTAAATTAAACCGAAGAGAGAGTTGTGTATTACAGACATGAGCTCCATCACATCCTGCTCCCACACACGCTCATGTGAGCAGAAATGAGCCCTAAAACTTTTCCAAGTTTTCCTGGCTTTTTTTCTCTGCTCTTTCCTGTAGTAGTGAGTTAAAATGTAGGGTTGTACTGTCTGCTAGGGCATTAGGATATAGTAAAAATGGGTTGACGTAGACACGTTCCTGTTTAAACAGACTTGCAAGAGCAAGATTAATCAGCTGCTTTAGAGCTGGAGCATCTACTGAAGCTCTGTGATTACTCTGGTGCCTAGTTAGCCTTATAGCAGAAATACTTTAAATCTAGGTATTTATCGTTACAGTTTATGGAAGTTTTGCAGCCAATCAGATTACCAGTTGATACTGGCTGTTTATTCACTAACAAGTTTTACAGGTTCCTCCAGTTAAAAACAAACCTCTCTAAACGTGAAGTTATGTAAAACCAAGTGTTTCAGTTGGAAAAGGTAAAACTCAAGAGGACTCTAGTCATCAGTCCCTAGATCAGTAGATGCATGTGGTAGGCACTTTACACAAGGAGCAAACTGGGCTGTCTAAAAGAACAAGTAGAATGAGCCTCTTCATTGCTTTCCTGGTGGTTAATGTTTGAACAGTACTTTTGAAGATAAAAATCACTATGCTAAGCATTATTTGTATGAACAAGTCTTGGGTTCATCTAAACCATTATTTTCCCTAAGAATGTGGGCTTTGCTTTGACACTTTGGTACAGGAAGCAGTGTTATCTTGGTCTCATGCTGTGTCCTAGTAGTAAGCTTTCTATTATTAGAGAGGTGCTGAGGAGGAGACAACCTGGAATCAGTTCCAGACTAACTTTTTGGCCTGGGTACCAAAATCTCTCACTCTTTTCACATTATTTCAGCTGCTGATGGTGGCAGTTGTGTGCTACCTAGGGCAGAAATCTTGCCTGTAGATACCTGTTCTTATGATGTAGTGGCTGGATCAAAACAGACTTCTTCCAGTTCTGAATCCGACATGGAACCAAATCTCTAAAAGGGGCTTTGAATGAGGCAAGGATTCTAATCCCAGTTCAAATGTGGTGGGACTGAGGTTCTTTTTTGACAAGTCTTTACCAGCTAGAAATGTTCTGTTCCACAGCAATTTAACATAAAAGTAGGGCGGGGTGTATTTGTGTTCATAGGCTTAAGTAGGTGGGTAACAGGAACAAAACCTGTTTGTCCTTTTCCTCTGAAGTTAAGTAGTTCAAACTAACAATTGCGGATGACTTTCAAGATTTAGACACACACTTTGCTTGATGGCTAGACATGACTGGAATATACCATTTCCCCCATCTCTTGGGAACTGCACACAGTGTCTCTGTTATAAAATAATGGCAGTGAACAAGTCCCAGTGGAATTCAGCAACCCATAGACAGTTGTGGGATTTTCATTTGGTATGCGTTGTTGTGGGTATACGTGCTCATAGGGATGGCAACAACAAAATCCTTCTGTTAGAATAGGATGAAATTTCTAGGGAGCAGTTCCTCAGCTGGTGTAAGTTTGTCATAGGTCCATCGAAACCAATATAAAAATGACTTCAGTGGAGGTATGACAGTTTACACCAGCTGAAGATCTTACCCCTAAAAATGCTAGAGGACTTTGCTAACTTTTTTTTTCTGCCTTTGCAGAGCAGTAATGACTGCACCAGCTAGCAGTTGTTTGACCTATGTGAAATGAGTTGGTACTTTTAGATCACAAAAAGCATAATCAAATTTGCTACCTTATGCTTATAATAGAAATGTAGGACTCAAGAGGTCATCAAGTCCAGCCCCCTGTGCTGAGGCAGAACCAAGTAAACCTACTATCCCACACAGGTGTTTGTCTAACCTGTTTTTAAAACTTCCCAGTGACACTGATTCCACAACATCCCTTGGAAGCCTATTCCAGAACTTAACTACCCTTCTAGTTAGCGTTTCTTAATATCTAACCAAATTGCACTTGCTGCAGATTCAGCCCATTACTTCTTGTTCTACCTTCAGTGGATGTGAAGAACAACTGATCACCATCCTCTTTATAACAGCCCTTAACATATTTGAAGGCTGTTATCAGGTCCCCCTCAGTCATCTCTTCTCAAGACTAAACATGCCCAGTGTTTTTAACCTTTCCTCCTAGGTCAAGTTTTCTAAACTTACCATTTTTGTTGGTCTCCTCTGGACATTCTCCAATTTTCCACATCTTTCCTAAAGTGTGGGGCCCCAAATTGGACATAGTTCTCCAGCTGAGGCCTCACCAGTGCCAAGTAGGGTCAGAGAGTTACCTCTGGTGTCTTACATTTGACACTCCTATTAATACACCCCAGCATATTAACCTTTTTCACAACTGCATCACAATGTTGGCTCACATTCAATTTGTGATAATCTATAATGCCCAGATACTTTTCAGCAGTACTAATGCCTACCCAATTATTCCCATTTTGAAGTTGTACATTTTGGTTTTTCCTTCCGAAGTGTAGTACTTTGCAAAAGTCTTGATTGAATTGCATCTTGCTGATTTCAGAACAATTCTCCAATCTGTCAAGGTCATTTTGAATTCTAATCCTGTTCTCCAAAATGCTTGCAACCCCTCCCAGCATGGTGTTGGCTGCAACTTACAAGTATATTCTCACTTCATTAGCCAAGTAATTAATGAAAACATTGAATAGTACTGAACACAAGACTGATCCCTACAGGACCCTGCTAGATACCCTCTCCCAGGGCTTGGCTACACTTACATTTTATAGCGCTCTAACTTGCTGGCTTAGGGGTGTGAAAATCACCCCTCTGAGCGCAGCAAGTCAGAGCGCTTTAAAGCACTAGTGTAAACAGGCTCTGAGCCTGAGGAGCAGTTCCTCAGCTGGTGTAAATTGTCATAGCTCCATTGAAACCAATATAAAAATGACTTCAGTGGAGCTATGACAGTTTACACCAGTTGCAGTGTAACTAATCTAACCGGTGGCCTCACAAAGGTTGAGGTGTTTAATACCGGTTTTGCTTCAGTCTTCACTAAAAAGGTTAATGGTAACCCGACACTCACCGTTAATATTAACAACAAGGAAGAAGAAACACAAGCCAAAGTAGAGAGAGAGCAGCTGACAATATTTAGATAAGTTAGATGTATTTAAGTCAGCAGGGCTGGATAAAATTCATCCTAGGGTAGTCCCCTCGTGGAGGTGGATTACCAGGAGCACTGGGAGAGCGCTCTCCCAGCATTCGCTTGCGACCACACTTGCACTTCAAAGCGCTGCCGCAACAGCGCTTTGAAGTTTCCAGTGTAGCCATGCCCTCAGTTGCACAAGAAACCCGTGAAGATTCATTGAGAACGGGCTTTTCACCAGTTGTGAACCTACCTTTATAGTAATTTCATCTAAACTACATTTCCCTCGTTTGCTTTTGAAAAAGTCATGTAGGACTGTGACAACAAGCCTTACTGAAATCAAGATGTATCACATCTACTGCTTCCCCCCATCTACTAAGCCAATAAGCCTGTCAAAGAAGGAAATTTAGGCTGGTTTGGCATGATTTGTTCTTGACAAATCCATCTTGGCTATTCCTTATAGCCATTTTATCCTCTAGGTCAGTGGTTCTCAACCTTTGGCCTGTGGACCCCTTATGGCCCAATCAGCACACAGCTGTGACCCATGAGACCTCCTCAGGGCCATATAGATAATGTGTGAATGTGGCCCGCATAACTCACAGAGCTGCATATGTGGCCCACAATGGTAAATGCATTGAGAACCACTGCTTTAGGTGGTTACAAATTGATCGTTTAATAATTTGTTTCAGCATCTCTCCAGGTATTGAAGGTTGACTGGTCTATTATTCCTCGGGTCCTCATTCCTTCCCCCCCTTTTTAAAGATAGGCGCTTTGTTTGCCCTTCTTCAGTCCTCTGGGATCTCACCCCTCCTCCATGAGTTATCAAAGATGGCTAATGTTCCCTAAATACCTTAGGATGAATTTTATCCGGCCCTACCGACTTAAATACATCTAACTTATCTAAATATTCTTTAGCTGCTCTTTCTCTACTTTGGCTTGTGTTTCTTCTTCCTCGTTAATATTAACGGTGAGTGTCGGGTTACCATTAACCTTTTCAGTGAAGACTGAGGTAAAACTGGTATTAAACACCTCAACCTTTGTGAGGCCACCAGTTATTTGCTCATCTTCTCTGCCAAGAAGAGGACCTGCATTGTTTATCCTTCTCTGCTCCTGATGTATATAAAGAACCTTGTTGCCTGATGTCCTTTGATAGGTTTGTCATTTTGTGCCTTAGCCTTTCTGATTTTGCTTTTGCTATTCTTTTATGCTCCTCCTTAACAATTTGTCCATATTTCCTCTTTCTATAGAATTCCTTCTTGATTTTCAGGTCACTGAAGAGCTCCTCATGGAGCCATATTGCCCTCTTACTATTTTTTCTATTTTTCCTTCACATTGGGATAGTTTGCAGTTGGGCCTTCACCTTGAGCAACTGCCAGCCTTCCTTTATCCATGTGACCTTACCTACCAGTTCTCTGCATTTGTTAAAGTCTGCTTTTTTGAAGTTCACTGTCATTGTTTTGCTGTTCTGACTCCTTTCTTTCCTTACAGTAATGAAATCTGTCATTTTTATGATCTTTCACCCAAATTGCCCTCCACCTTAAAATTTGTAATTCCTCTCTGTTGGTCAGAATCAAGTCTAAATAGCTGTCCCCCTAGTTATGTCCTCCATTTTCTGAAACAAAAAGTTATCCCCAATACATTCCAAGAACTTATGGAAATTTTGTGTTTTGCCATATTTACTTTTCTAACAGCTTTCTGGGTATTTAAAGATCCCTATTACTACCAGGTCTTGTGTTTTCGGCTATTTCTGTTGTTTGTTCTAGACATGTCTCATCCACCTCCTTTTCTTGATTTGTTTGTTTACAGTAGGACCCTACAATGAGTTCACCCCTGTTTTTTCCCCTTTTATCTTTACAGAGACATTCTTCTGATATATAATGCAACACCTCCTCCCTTTTTTCACCTTGCAATGTTCTGCCTGGAAAGTTATGCCACTCTGGAATATTGGTCCAGTCATGAGATTTATCCTTCCAAGTTGTAATGCCAGTTAAATCATAATTTAGCTCATCATTTACTTCTCATTCCTCCTATTTATTCCCTATACTCCTTGCATTTGTGTGTAGACATTGTAGGTATTGAGCAGATTCACCCACTGGTTTTCCTCTTGTTGCTTCTATGACCCTATTGTAATTTTCCATGTCCCTCTCACCACGCCCAGCATCTAGCCAGCTGTAGCCTTTTATTTTTTGCTTACCTGTGCTTTTTTTCACCTGCCCACTTTGAATCTAGTTTAAAACCCTTCTCACTAGGCTGGGGAGTCAACAAACAAAGATGTTGTTTCCATTGTTGGACTGGTGGGCTGTGGGACTCCTCATCCCAGACGTTGTCCTTACTGGAACAGCATCCCAGGTGAGGAAGCAGAAGGCCTCCTGTTTATATCATCTGCGTAGCCATGAATTCATCTCCAGGATGCATGTGTCCCAGTCAAGGGTAAAGGCCCAGTCAGGGAGAATGGATGGGAACACGAGTGCCACCGCCTCCTTCACCCTTGCGCCCAGAGCTCTGTAGTCACTGCTGATCTGCTCAGGGTCATACTGGCTGTATCATTAGTGCCCATGTGGATGAGCAGCATAGACGGAAATGGTCAGAGGGATGGATAATTACCTCCCCTGTCCTTGACATGCCCAATAGTGAATTCCTCATCTATTCATCTCAATTGCATTATACAATATATGAGCAAGACTTTAAAATCAATGATAATTACTGCTAAGTACCTAAAGCCATTCTATGTTGCTGCAAGTACTTTGATCCTAAGCCATTGTGTTGTGTAGTCTGAACTGGCTAAGGCCTGTATTCTGCTGCCCTCTACGGGATGGAATTGCAGTTGTGTGTCATGCTGGGCCTGTGCTCTTGGAGCAGTTTGGATCAGAGTTTCATCCCTGCTGCTCTTACTGTGAAGTTACAAGTTGTGAAGATGTACAGTGTGCTGGCACCAATGAAATCCTAGCTATCTCTAGATTTATTTCTTTATTTATTCACTTCTCTAGCAGTGAGGCAAGGTCTAACCTGAAGAAGAGCTTGGTGTAGCTTGAAAGCTTGTCTTTTATAGCAGCAGAACTTGGTCTCATAAAAGACATTATCCTCATCTACCCTCTCTACAATCCTGGGACAAACACAGGCTACAGCTCCATCAACACTGCAAACTTCTATAGCACTTTACAGACAATGAACTGAGCCTCCCCATACCTCTGTGAGTGTTACATATGTTTACAAATAGTTATTGAGGTGTATTAAGGTTAGATGGCCTCCATAAGGTCTTGAAGTGGCAGTACTAGGGTGTTATTTTCTGGAATAGAAACACACATGCTCTCACACATCCCTTCTAAAATTAGTGTGCTTTCTGAGTAATGTAAAATCTAGTGATGGCTTTTGGCCAGTAAACCCTAGAGAAAGCAGAGTCCAGTTTTCACCTAAATCCCCCTGTTCAGTGGTGGCAAGCTCATCCACAGCTGTTGGCTGCTCTGTGCTACACCAGCAGTGCAATCTAGCTAGAGAGAGGGCATAACTGACCCCAGGGTGCTAGCCCAGAGCTTGTCTGCCAAGGGGCATAGAGCCAGAGGTTCTCAAGTATTTTACCATCATGCTCCACTTTTATAATGAAGGCAAACGAGCCCAGGGTCCAATTTCCTGGGTGCTGGAGACCATATTCATGTATACGGACTGTCAGTGAAATGCTAGAATACCAAAGCATGTGAGAGTATAAGTAACCTTTCCTTGACACATTGCAGTGAAAAGGATGAGCTTGGGGCAGCTGGGGCATGGGATACTGGAGCCTTGGAGAACATTTGTTTGGGGCACCCTGGAGCAGTCTTATGTCTCCAGCCTAGCTTTCCACCCCTTGAGGCCCCTGGTCCTCCCCCCGTCTCTCCCCCAGCACATTACTGTCTGCAGTCCCCCTCAGTCTGTTCCACTGTGAGCCCCTGGTCAACCTTCAGCTCAACCCCTATGGTGCCCTGTCCAAGCATATTCTCTCTGTGCCATTGAGGCAAGTAGGTAGATGGGTGCTGGCAGCTCCAGGCAAGCTGCGTAAGGCAGAAGGGGGAAAGCAGTAAGGGCAGAGGAGAAGGCAGTGTCCCTGGCCTGCGTGCTAGAGTCCTGGTGGCTGGAAGAGTCATTGGAAGGACGTGCTCAGTGGCTGCAGGCTGTCAGAAAGGCTGCTGGAGGAACCACTGATGGAAATTCCAGGCAGCCAGAGGCATTTTTTATTTTTTAATGATGTAAATAAAAAAAATTAAAGCCAGAGTTTTCTGCACCCACCCAGACCCTGTCCTGCTGCCAGTCTGAGAAGGGCTGGTGTAGAGCTGCTGGTGGGCTTGCTCACGCTACACATCTTCCCTGCTACTAGATACATAGATATTAAGGTCAGAAGGGACCATTATGATCATCTAGTCTGACTTCCTGCACAATGCAGGCCACAGAATCTCACCCACCCACTCCTGCGATAAACCTCTCACCTGTCTGAGCTTATCGAAGTCCTCAAATCATGGTTTAAAGACTTCAAGGAGCAGAGAATCCTCCAGCAACTGACCCGTGCCCCATGCTACAGAGGAAGGCGAAAAACCTCCAGGGTCTCTTCCAATCTGCCCTGGAGGAAAATTCCTTCCCGACCCCAAATATGGTGATCAGCTGAACCCTGAGCATATGGGCAACATTCACCAGCCAGATACCTAGAAAAGAATTCTCTGTAGTAACTCAGATCCCACCCCATCTAACATCCCATCACAGGTCATTGGGCCTATTTACTATAAATATTTAAAGATCAATTAATTGCCAGAATCATGTTATCCCATCATACCATCTCCATAAACTTAACGAGTTTAATCTTAGAGCCAGATAGGTCATTTGCCCCTACTGCTTCCCTTGAACTTCACTCCTCTGATGGTTAGAAACCTTCATCTAATTTCAAGTCTAAACTTCCAGATGACCAGTTTATATCCATTTGTTCTTGTGTCCACATTGGTACTAAGCTTAAATAATTCCTCTCCCTCTCCGGTATTTATCCCTAGCATAAAAGGGAAAAGGGGTCACAGCCCAGACTCCCCTGCATCATGCTGGCCCTCAGCTATCTTCAGTTCCTTGTGCCCTTTGCAGCCCAGTGTACGTTAGAACAGCCTTCAAGCTGCTCTGAACAATGCAAGAATGACCACGAAGAAAGCAGCAACAAGACCGGACCAGGGCAGAGTAATGCTTTAAGTCATGTTTATAAGACCTTCCTGACATTCACTCTAGGTGTTTTGCCTAGGAACTGGTCCTGAATGTGAATCATGAAACACATGGGGAGCTGTGTATTTCCATAGATGTGTGAAAAAAGAAAAGGAGGACTTGTGGCACCTTAGAGACTAACAAATTTATTTGAGCATAAGCTTTCATGAGCTACAGCTCATTTCATCGAATGCATGAAGTGAGCTGTAGCTCACGAAAGCTTACGCTCAAATAAATTTGTTGGTCTCTAAGGTGCCACAAGTCCTTCTTTTCTTTTTGCGGATACAGACTAACACATCTGCTACTCTGAAACCTGTCATAGATGTGTGGTGTCCCCTGCTGGAAAAGATGTGTATTGAAGAAACCATGGTGGGTGGAGGAGTGTGTGACATCAAAGTTCAATTTTGCTGAAACTTTTCAGAATCATTCACCTTGGGGTAGAGACCAAGCATGGACAATATCCGCCCAAAAGGCACAATATTGCAGCAGTTACGAAAGTAAGGAAACAGGCATTATAATAGAAATTTGTTTTGCAACGTTGAATATAGTGTAATTCTAAAATACATGCTCCAATAGATTCCAAATGGTCATTAGAGACACTAACATATTCTTCCTCTATATTCTTCCTATAGATCAGCTTTAGCTCCTCCTCCCGAGGTGCTGTAACTTCTCCTTCTTTTACCCTCTAAGGTCCCTGCTGCCCTACAGAAGATGTGTGGCCTGCGCATCTCTCATATTTGGCTTTCAGATACCAGCATTGTTCCTATATGAAGTGCATCATGTATGTGCACATGGCTTACCTGACTAACCAAATCCTTTCATCGGTGACGCCTGTTTTCTGCCCTGTTATTTTGTTACTTCCGCCTGTGCTGTGTCATGTCTGAAATTCGGTTGTAAGCACTTTGGGACAGGTAGCCTGTGTTTTTAATCCCTCTTATAGGCACATAGGACACATTGGGGGGGCTGCAAAATAATACATAACATATTTGGTGTTTGTTATTACTACTGCAACCCCGGGGTGCATTAGCACCCCTACTTCCGGCACCACGGCCTACAGATGCCACTATGGGTACTATTTCCATCCCTGGTATACTGATGTGGTAATGTCATCTCCCCTATAGATTCTATGCTTGCTCCCCTATCTAGCCTCCAGGCTCTTCGTACTAGTTATTGCTCTCATCTCCTCTCTTCCTCTTCTAACGTCCATTGTTCTGAAACCCACATACGACCCATCCGCCCGCCCACGGGTCTAATTTCCCACACAAGATAACTGCATCTAGAAATCTCTCTGTCTAGGTCCTTCTGGTCAGCCCCGCCCCTCCACGCCTCCAGGCCCTTTCTTACTGCGCCCGCCTGCACTGCGCCCCTTCAGCCAGCCCCCGGACTTGCTTACCGCCGCACTTCCCGCGTTAAGGTGACGTAGGCGGCAGGGCCGGGCGAGTCGGAGCGACAGCGGCGCAAGATGGCGGCCACCACGGGCTCGGGTAAGCGGGGCTTGGGTAGCCGAGGCCGGGCCGGGGAGGAGGGACTCGGTGCCGCAGGGCGGGGCAGCTTCTACCGGAGGGCGCGGGGGTGACCGGCTGCGGCCCAGCGGGCTCCCGGGAGCGGGGGTTCGTCGGCGGGGCGTGTCTGGGGCTTGAGGGGCGGCGGCGGCTAGGGGCGCTAGGCCGGGGGCCCCAGCGTGAGGGGGCTGCTGCTGGAGGCCCCAGTCCTGGCGGGCGAGGTTCCAGGGGGAGGGGCTTAAGGGGAAGGAGGCGCTTGGAGGGGTGTAGGGGTATCAGGGTGGAGGAGGGACTGCCGTCTGTGTCCCTGGGGGGAAGGGCGTTCTGGGGTGCCAGGCTGGAGGAAGGGCTGCCTTGTGTACCAGGATGGGGTGTCCCTGGGGGGAAGGGCGTTCTGGGGTGCCAGGCTGGAGGAAGGGCTGCCTTGTGTACCAGGATGGGGTGTCCTCCAGCCTGGTACCCCCCCAGGACACCCCATCCTGGTACACAAGACATCCCTTCTCCAGCCTGGCACCCCAGAATGCCCTTCCCCCCAGGGACACCCCATCCTGGTACACAAGACATCCCTCCTCCAGCCTGGCACCCCCCCAGGAGGGATGTCTTGTGTACCAGGATGGGGTCCCTGGGGGGAAGGGTATTCTGGGGTGCCAGGCTGGAGGAGGGATGTCTTGTGTACCAGGATGGGGTGTCCCTGGGGGGAAGGGCGTTATGAGGGGGGTATCAGGGTGGAGGAGGGGCTGCCTTGTGTGCCAGAATGGGTGTCTTTGGGGGAGTAAGGTTCTGGGGATACCAGGCTGGGGGATGGCAAGATGGTATGTCCTTGGTAAAACCAGGCTGGAGGAGAACGAGGATGCCTTGTTCCAAGCTGTAAGGATGTTCTTGGCTGCTTCTCCTCTATCCTCAACATGATTTCTCTTAAGCATTCAACCCCACTCGTTTATCACTCCTGAGTATGATATTGTTTCCTGATTAACAGGGCTATTAGAGTAAACCTGAAGTTACTAAGGGCGGGTATACATTGGGAATTTATATTGGCATAGCTACATCAGTCAGGGTGTAAAAAATCCATATCCCCAAGAGACCTAGCTATGCTGACCAAGCCCCCTGTGTAGACAGTGCTAGGTTGACAGAAGAATTCTTCTGTCAGCCTAGCTACCACCTCTTGAGGAGGTGGATTACCTACACTCATGGGAGAGCATCTCCTGTTGACGTAGGTAGTTTCTACACTGGGGACTTGTCTACACTTAAGATTCTACAGTGTCACAGCTGTGCCCCGATAGTGCTTCAGTGTAGACACTACCTACACCGATTGGAGGGATTCTCCCATTGGTGGAGTTAATCCACCTTTCCAAGAGACAGTAGCTATGTCAACAGAAGAATTCTTCCATCAACTTAGCATGGTCTATATGAGAACGTAAGTCGATTTAACTATGCCACTCAGTGGTGTGGAGTTTTCCCACCCCTGATGGACGTAGCTAAACTGAGCTAATGTTTTAGTGTAGAGTAGGCCTGCAGCACTACAGCAGCGTAGCCACAGTGGTTTAAGTATAAATATACTTTGAGACATGACAAATTATAGCACAGGAGGGGGTGGGAGAAATGGAGGAAGGGAGATAGAATCTGTTTCCAAAAGGTGTTGTGTGTTGGCTGAAATGAACTGAACCCTGTGTATCTGGGTGCAGTAAGAACAACCATGAGTGAGACCAGATCGACACTAGGAAATTAGGTTGGTATAACTACGTTGCTTAGGGATGTAAAAAATACACCCGCTTGAGTGACGCAGCTAAACTGACATAATCCCCAGTGTAGACAGTGCTATGTGGACAGGAGGGCTTCTCCCCTCAACATAGGTACTCCTCCTCATGGAGGAGGAGTACCTATGTGGCATAGGTAGCAGCTTCACTGAAGTGCTATATTGGTGCTGCTGCAGCATTTTAAGGTAGCTCAGCCTTTGGATTCACAGAAGCTACATAAATTGACTTGGCGGAGAACATTGAGTCAACTGAAATCTCTGGGAAACTCAAGAAGACATCTCTTTAGCAGTTCATAAAGGAAAAGCTGTCTATATTGTCATTGCTTGTGCCTACCAGAATAATGGATCTCTCCTAAGGTTGCGCCTTAGACCTCCTTTGTCTGTTTCACTTATCAGGTATTTATTTATCTGAATTATGGGGTAAAAGTTTAAAATCAGATTTCAGACACTGGCAACTGGATAAAATAACAATGTGAGTTGGGCTCTGCTTTTGCTTTGTTAATGAAGCAATGACTTGCAGGTGTTACATATTTGAATATTTTTTTTTCTGGCTAATGCTGTGTAGTGAGACCTGAAAACTCCCAAAATCATTTTGGTCACTTATTGGGCAAAAATTGGTATTGTCTAGATGAAGTTAGCTGTCTTTGTATTCACTTTTGCAGCATATAGCTCTTCACAGGGAGGGCTTGACATAACGTCCTTTACAGGACTAATATATTTCAAAGACTGAGGATTTTGTGGCTTTTAATTTTGTTGTTGTTCTAATTTGAAAGGCTAAACAAATGCTACTAGCATAATCTCTTATTGTAAATAAGCTTCTTTACATCCGTAACTAAATGCTTTCAGTTAAAACTGAAAGAATATTCAAAATCTAGTTACAGATTCTACAGGCATTGTCTACTTCATTTCTTCAAGTTGTATAATAAAGTCAGTTTCACTTTCAGGTTCTTGCCCCAGTGTTTGGATTTCAAATGTTGCATGAGAATAGTTATTTTAAAATCTCTGTTGAAATGTAAAATTACACATCCATCCATCAATCATAGGACATTCCTCTTTGAAGTAGGAAATGAGCAAATCTTAAGGTCTTTCTCTTGGGGTAGCCTATTTTCAAAGACAGTTTAAAGTTTAGAAGAACAATGGTTGTAGAGAATAAAGATTTAAAGGGGGAAAACCCTGATGTTATAGCAGCGCAGTGGCTACTGCCATAAAGCTTGTATTTTATGGAGCTATATATAAAAGTTCTCATAATCCTGATATCATCTCTGTTCTGCCACAAATGTGCTGTATATTTTAGGAGACCATGTTGGAATACTCAGTATAAAAAATGAAACTGTGACATGACCTCATCAAGCTGTCATGTCACTTCATTCTGGCAGCCATATTTTCCCAATAATCCTTTGCAGCTGCTGACTTTTCAATTTATGTTTGTCTGGAAGAATAAGGCAAGTGGCTTTCTTTTGAAGCCAGTTCAGATCCATAAATTCACTGTCTGGGTGGACATGAGGGGATGTGCATGAAGAGATGCAGTAGGAGCTATGCAACCAACATTTCATGGAGACAAAGTCTAAAACTTTTCTTGGTACCTGGTTTCCACATGGCATTGCATTGTAGGCCAGACCTGAACAATCTTAACTAACCAGTAAAATGTGTTTTGATAATGGGTATTTTGCTTCTTCTGGATCACATTCTATCTCCATGTAATTCTAAAACAGGGGTAGGCAAACTTTTTGGCCCGAGAGCCATATCTGGGTTTGGAAACTGTATGGTGGGTCATGAATGCTCATGAAATTGGGGTATATGAGGGGGTGAGGGCTCTGGCTGGGTGGTGCAGGCACTGGGGTGGGGTCAGAAATGAGGAGTTCAGGGTGCGGGATGGGGCTCTGGTTTGGGGCAGGAGCGGTGGGGGCTCCAGCTGGGGGTGCAGGCTCTGGGGTGGGGATGGGGGTTTTGGGGGTCTCTGTGCTGGGACCTAGGGGTTCGGAGGGCAGCAGGGAGATCAGGGCTGGGGCAGGGGGTTGAGGCATGGGGGGATGGCTTGGGGTGTAGGCTCCGGGCGGTGCTTACCTCAAGCAGCTCCCGGAAGCAGCAGCATGTCCCTCCTCCGGCTCCTACACGGAGGTGCAGCCAGGTGGCTCTGCTGTGCGCTGCCCAGTCCGCAGGTGCCGCCTCTGCAGCTCCCAATTGTCATGAGTCCCGGCCAATGGGAGCTGCGGGGGTAGCATGTGGAGCAGAGCCCCCTGGCTGCTCCTACATGTAAGAGCCGGAGGAGGGACATGCTGCTGCTGCTTCCGGGAGCCACGTGAAGTGGTCCCCGACCCTGCTCATCGGCTGGAGCGCCGGAGCAGGGCAAGCCCCAGACTCCGCTCCCCAGCAGGAACTCAAGGGCCGTATTAAAAGGGCTGGAGGGGCGGGTAGTTTGCTCACCCTTGTTCTAAAAGCTCTGCTTTATTGGCTCTTCTAGTGTTGAAAGTAGAGCGCTTGTACTTGAGGTAATATATGGCTAGAGGGGGAAAAAATGGTGCAGGAACTTTGCATGTCAGTAAAGAGCATGTTCTAATAGTTATGTTCAAGTTTAAATTGTTGCTGGTAGGATGTTGTGTACCTTAACTACTTTTGGCAAAAACTCTTAAAATTGGTATGTAACTTTTTTAACATGGTATGGGAATCCTGAGACTTGCCCCTAACCTCTAATTGTGGAACCTTAGAATATAGGCCAACAACTTAATTTAAATATAACTTAGGGCTTTGTTCAGTTGGTAAATGAAGCAACTGTTTGTTACTGGTAATAGATCCTGCCATGTGGCCAACAATGCAGTTTTTAGACTGTTCTGCTAGAGAGAACAGTGGTGTTCACTCATTTTCAGCAATGTTACAGTGACAACTGTGATGCTGTTGGTAATGTACACCATTGATACCGGAAGCTTCATAAGTGTAATCTTATGGGTACAACAAGGACCTAGGAAATGAGTCTCTTGGGGTTTTCTGTTTGTTTTTTTTTTTCCCTTTTGATTTACTGTGGGGCTTTGGACAAGCAACTTATATCTTATTAGTAAAGTAGATTTTGATAATACTTGTTTCACAAAATCCTGGTGAGGCATGTTTATTTGTAAAGCACTTGGATATCTTTAAATGATATCTGTAGCATATAGTGCTGCAATAAAGGAATTTAGGAGCCCACCCACTTCCTCTTTACCAAAATTCCCAATTTCTCATCTAAAAACAGCACTGTTCCAGAGGATTGGATGGTAGCAGTTGTACCTATATTTTAAAAAGGCTCCAGGGGTGATTGAGAGAATTCTAGACCACTGAGCTTTACCTCTACATCTAAGAAATAGGTTGAAACAATAATTAAAACTTGAATAATGTTTCTGAACTATCTTGATATGATACAGTCTAACCAGTACAGTTTCTGCAAAGGAAGATACTCTTTTATATATCAGAATTTTTTGAAATGGGTGAATAAAGAATAACCGGTTGAACTTCTTATTTTTAGACTTTCAAAAGGCCTCTGACAAGGTCCCTCATGAGAGACTACAGAAAAATCTAAGGAGTCATGAGGAGAACAGCAAAGTGTTATAATGGATCAAAAACCAGCGATTAGACAGAAAATACTGGGATTAAATGGTCAATTTTCATTGTAGCAAAAATTTAACAGCAAGGTACCTCAAGGTTCCATCTTAGGTCCAGTGTCATGTAGTAAACTTATTAATGAGATGAGAAAGGTAACAATCTGCAGATAATAGTGAGTTACCTAGTCTAGTCTACTCTGAAACCTGTCATTAGTCTATTCAAGATCAGAGAGGACTGTGCAGCACTTCAGAGGGAGCTAACCAGACTAGGTGAATGGGCACCAAGATTGCATTTGAAGTTCAGCATTGCTAAATGCAAAATAATACACACTGGGGTGGGGGGGAACTACTCATACACCTTACAAAGTTCTGATTTTTCCAGAGTTAATACAGTTCAGGATTCTAAGCTTCATTGCAGATGAGTTAAGGCAGTTAAGATCTCTGCCTAATATGCAGCTATAGTTAAAATCAAAGTGTGAGGATGCATAAGGAATAGGATGGAGAATAATATTGAAAATACTATGCTATCATGTAAATCAGTGGTGTGGTCTCATCTGGAGTACTGTGTGATGGTATTTATCTTTTTTTTTTTTTTGAAGGTGGAAGTTTGTGAGGGAATGTTGAACTCAGCTTCACCAATATTCTTGTCACGTATAATAACAGATTTTTATCTCATAAGAGTTGGTGTAAATATTTTCCCCAAAATATTAGTTTTGAATGCCTTCCTTAGTAAAATAAATTGTAGTTGATGTAGCTGTTATGGCTTGTTTCACAACTTAAATACTAAGAAACAATGTTGACGTTGCAACTGTCTAATTTGTACTGCAAAGTTTTCTTTAGTTTGAGAGCTCTTTAATGGAAATGCAAGTCTCTGTCAGCCATTTTAGGGCTTGTGTGCACTACAGGTTATTTCGGTTTAACTTATGGTCGCTCGGGGGTGTCAGTAAGCCATCCCCCGAATGACGTAAGCTACACCAACCCAAGTGCCAGGTGTGAACAGCACTATGTCAGCGGGCTAGTGCCTTTCAGGCAGGTGCTTTTATTATGCCGCCGGGAGAGCTGTCTTCTGTTGGCAGAGAGCGTCTTCATCAGGCATGCTACAGCGGTGCAACTGCACCACTGTAGCACTTCTAGTGTGGATTAGTATAATTTATAAGGAATGCACTTTAGTATAAAAGTATGCAACTAGCACTTTATCTTATTCAGAAGTATTTCATAGGGTTTGGGGGCTGGTTAAGTATCTCAGTAAAAGTCAGTTTCTGTTGCCTTGTTTGAGTACAATGACATGTAAGGGCAACATACGAACTTTAAATTTCCTGGCTTCTTACAGTTTGTGTCATAACCAAAAGCCTTTCATTAAACGGTAAATATTACATCACTTCAAAACTATTCTGAGGACAAACTTCTGCATCTAAAAGAGTACTTATAATTGTGTAATTGTTGGAAAACCTAGCATTTAAAAATTGTTCCAATACAGTACTCTCTGCAAAAGAATACTTGGAGCAGATATAATTAAGGCTGTAATATCAAACATAACATGGAAAGTATTTTAAAACTTTTTTTTGCTAGCTGTTTTGTGTATTTAGGTACAAAAGATAACTTATGGTTGAAAGACGTGATTTCACTTATGCTAGTTAAATCTGGAGTAATCACTGATGTCAAAATTAAAATTAGTATGAGAGATCAGAATCTGATGTTTCCTCTTTAAATGAGTTATGGAAAATTATCCTTGACAGAACAAGAACTTCTTTTTGTTAGAGTTCCTAATTACTGAAATGTATTAGCCATAAATTCTTGTGCCTTATCCCTTGCAGTTGAGACAAATCCATATGTGCCAAAAGATAAATGCTTGTATCTTAACTCCTCTGTAGAAAGAAAAGCTGCAGATGTAATCTTTCATTGTCATGCCAATGTAAAACTCTTTACTCTGAAGGTTTGATTCTGTGCATATTGAAATCAATGGTAAAACTCCCTTTGACTTTCATGGTGCAGCATCTGACCGTCAAAGTATTTTGACCATTTCATTGTATCAGAACCTACTAGCACTGCTAAAGTACTATGGTGCTTCCAAAATGGATTCAATTTCTGAGAAGTCTTTACCTCTGTAAAACATGCTGTGTGCTTCAGTTTGGTCATACAAGTTCTGAATCTGATATTTAAATTCTATAACTGAAATTTCTTAAGTTGGAAAAGCTCAGAAAAGCAGAGTAATGGACTTTGCTTTTTTGCCTCATCATAAACTAATATAAATTTGTGTGACTTAGATGAACTACTTTGTGTTTTTAATTAAACTAAAAACACTTAAATATCAAGGCTTTCTGTGCTCTAACTTGTAATACTATACCTTAGACTGACAAGATGCAAGAGGTCTAAGAGTTAACATATGCCCTGTTAAGTTTTGTACTTTAGTGATTTGATAAGAGTTTCACTTTGGAATGTTTTAAGACCCTTTGTCAAACTAGGACTTCCGTATATCTGCCTGGAAGTATATTTTTCTTTCTTAATACAAAAATTATCTTCGATTCTGACTGATAAAGCAAAAAATCCTGTCAATCTTCTGCATCCTTAATTCACTGGATCTGGCAGGGCATTGTTGGAAGACAACTTAAAATCTGAGATGACTTGATAGATAATTACTTACCAATAATCAATTTTAATCTGCTGCTGCTGCTTGGTAAAATTCTGAGGAGCAAAGACTCATGAAGAGGGCACTGTATCACTTGGAATGCTATCTTCATAACCATAAGGCTAGCAACTTCTTTAGGAGCTTGAGTTCTGTAGGAATAAGGCTTCTCCACTTATGACTGGCAAGTGGATTTTTTTTTCCAATCCCCACCGTAAAACTAAATGTCCTTCATGGGGTTTGTCAGACCTAGTAAACAAAAGTCTAAGATTGAGGCCTGGTGTGTACAAATTTACTCAAGACTTAAAATTTTTATCCAATTTATAAACTTGTGAAATTGGAGATATAACATTGTCAGTGCTGCTATAGTTAAGTCTTTAGCAGGTTCATTATGGTAATCTTTCTACTTTTGCTCTGAAGTTTATAATATAATATATTTCTCTCTGGAATATTTCCATGAGGTCTGCAGGCAGTGAACTAAGATGATGTAGATATTTTCCTACCTTTTGTGTCATAATTTAAATGAAGTTTGCAGCTGCTGGTCAGAATATTCTGGATTCATAAAGAATTGGCTAAATTAAATTTTATAGTCTGATGCCTGTTTTGGCGATGTAGTAGTTAAAACTCGAAGTGAACTACTTATTTCTTCTGTATTCTGTTTTTGTATTGAAGGACTCTTAAAGCAAACAGGTTTGTTTTGTTATTGTGTTGGCAGTCTCCATAACTACACTTAATAAGAAAGTTATGCAGGTATTTGCCATATGTGGAAAATGTAGTTGACTCACTCTTGAGCCAGCTGATGTAAGAATACTCTTCTGTCATAAAAAGAAAAGGAGTACTCGTGGCACCTTAGAGACTAACCAATTTATTTGAGCATAAGTTTTCGTGAGCTACAGCTCACTTCATCGGATGCAATGCATCTGATGAAGTGAGCTTATGCTCAAATAAATTGGTTAGTCTCTAAGGTGCCACGAGTACTCCTTTTCTTTTTGCGAATACAGACTTACACGGCTGCTACTCTGAAACCTGTCTTCTGTCATTGAACTTGCCCTGGGGTTGGCTTGCAAAAGTAACTTGGCAAATACTGAATATCCACAGAACAGATAAGAACATATTTTAGGATATATGATTGGATAACTAACAGTTTTTTCTTCTTCGTACTCTTTCCTCCTCCCCTCATTAAATTCACAAATTGATCTTATCAATGTGTATGTTTTTTTTAACTTCATTCAAGTACCAGGTTAGGACCAAACTTACACATGATACTTTATGCTTTAGCATGCAGGTAGAAGATGCCCTTGTACCGGCTGCACTAGGGTCATACACTGATTCCCTGCCCTCCCTCTTCCCCCCCCCCCCCCCCCAAAAAAAAAAACACCCCCAGGGGATTTCCAGTTTTTTTTATATAGTGTGAAATCAACATTTTGATAGTGCCTCATGGACCCACCACTTTGCAGTTGTCTACCATACCTGTGACACTTTCAATTAAAAAATTTCTGTAGCAGTAATATTAAGTGTTTATTTTTAGCTTTTTTTTATGTGATATAGCAGTTAGAAACAAGGAAACCATGTGACCAACCAGCTCTCTGTGGACCACCAGCAATCCACAGACTCGTTTAATTGATATTCTACAATCTCTTATTTCTAGGACCCTTGCTATTCATTGCTTTGACTCATTCTGAATCAGAGTGTTTGGAAGAGCCCTAAAACAGCATTGCCTTCTGTTCCCATAAGAATTTATATTAATATTACACACACTCTTCCCTGTACCTGATTAAGGTTCCAGAGTCTAACACACTCAGGTTAGAAAATGACAGAGTTAATGTTAGGTTTCAGAGTAACAGCCCTTTTAGTCTGTATTCACAAAAAGAAAAGGAGTACTTGTGGCACCTTAGAGACTAACCAATTTATTTATTTATTTATTATAAGCTTTCGTGAGCTACAGCTCACTTCATTGGATGCATACTGTGGAAAGTGTAGAAGATCTTTTTATATACACACAGCATGAAAAAATACCTCCTCCCACCCCACTCTCCTGCTGGTAATAGCTTATCTAAAGTGATCACTCTCCTTACAATGTGTATGATCATCAAGTTGGGCCATTTCCAGCACAAATCCAGGTTTATGTTGCCGTTTGAACTTTAGTTTGGCTTCCCTGTGCATTTACATTATGATAGTCTTTAATCAAATGATCACATACTGCTTTCTTCCCACAGGACTCCTGCCTTATTCAGTGCACAGAATTGATGGTGCTCACTGACTGGGTAGCTATTTAATATTTCCTTTTATCCTTGTCAGTATGTGGCTCCATGCCTTACCACAAACCATCCATCTCTTGCACTGAATAGAGAACTAACTTCATCTTAGGCTCTTCTGTGGTATCTACGTATCTTAATGAATTATTTTCGTAGCACCTGATGAGATGAGGTGGTGATATTATCCCTGCTTTACAGATGGCGAGTTGAGGTGGAATGATATTAAGGCCAAATTTGTCAAGTGTCATAATTTTAGATGCCCAGTTTGAGACAACTGACTTTTTTTTTTTTTGGTGTCCAGATTACTGGGTATTCTTATGTAAGTTCACGGGTTTGGAGATATATATATATTTTAATGTATATTGTAGTGTTTGAGGATTAGAACTTTGATTCCACAACAAAATCAGAATTGGCATTCAATCCCTTTTAGGTCTCTAAAAGACACTTGAGGGAGACTTTAAAGACACTAAAGTTGTCATATTCTAAGCACTGTCACATTGCATATGAGAACCCTTCCAGGTTCTCAAGCAGTGAAAGGGGATATTTTCAAGGCTCTTGCTTTGCCTCGTCCCTGGTGTCATGTACTAGAGATGTTTCTTGAGCACTAGATGAGCGTAGTCTCATAAACAGAATGTCTGTGTTTCTTCTATGCGAACAAATAGGTGAGGCTGGACAAGGGGACTAGGCAGTCTCTTCAGTTATACTGCATGTGATGCAACTATTCAATACGTAATTAACCTTTTGGTATTTCTGTAAACAAAATTTTCTTTAGAAGGTCATGTGAAAAAGAACTCCATTGGCATTCTATGTCCTATTAATGCACCTTTGTTTCTCTTAGAACTGTTCTTAGGCATGTACTGTGAGCAAATAAAAGAATATGACACAGATTAGGATTTGTTCAGGATTCTTAATGGCTTTGGCTTGGTCTTAGAGGGAAAGTGACGTAGCCTTTCTGTGTCTCAGTTCCCTATCTGTAAAATGGCACTGATAATGCCTCACAGGGATGTTGTGGCATAAGTTTGTTAAAGATTGTGAGATGCTCAGATATTACATAATGGGGGCCCATATAAGTGCTTTAGTTAGATCTTGCACTGATGAAGTCCACTGAAATTAATTTCAAATTAACTTGTTTATGTTACAAAACAGATTGATTTGCTACTTTTAAAAAGCTCTGGAAAGATTCATAGATGTCCAGCCTTTTACCAAATGATGTAGCTTCTACCTTTTATCTTAAATCAAATGGACATAAAGTAGAAAGACAGACTGTAAGGAAGCAGGAAGTAAATATGCTGCTTACTTCTTTGAATACACAGAGGTCCTTTTCCTCCTCCTGGCTGTATGCACTAATGCAGAGCCTAGCTGCCATGGCTCACTAGTATGATTTTTTTTTTTAAATGCAAACTACTCCTTGTTTCCACTTACTTTTATATTTGACATCTGAGCTTGTATCTTCCTCACACCATGAAAATACTGCCACTCAGAAATATTGCTGTTTCTCAGTGTTTTGGTCTAAATGTTTTGACATCAGATTACCAAAAGTAGCAGTCCAATTATCCAGTCTTGTATCACTGCCAGATAGTCTCAGTTCAAAGTTTCTTTCTGATTCTTTTTAGGAGTAAAAGTTCCTCGTAATTTTCGACTGTTGGAAGAACTTGAAGAAGGTCAGAAAGGAGTAGGAGATGGTACAGTTAGCTGGGGTCTTGAAGATGATGAAGATATGACACTTACAAGATGGACAGGAATGATTATTGGGCCTCCAAGAGTAAGCATCAACTTACAGATCTAAATGCCAGTGTCACCCAAAATTCTGCTTTCCTGTCCTTTTTTTCCCCCTGCAGACATTCTCATGCATGTATCTGAGTGGGTACGTGTATGCAACCAGGTTTACTTGGCATATAAATTGGGGTTGATATGTCAGTATATCTTTCTGCTTATGACTTTAAACAATGCTAATACCTTTTAATTGATTAGCTCTGTTAAACAAATGACATTCACATTTACAGATTAATTTACACAGTAATTTTCTAGTGTTCTGTAACCCTGAATTACAGCAAAGTCTCAAAGCCTGTAAGAGTTCAATATGGAGCTAATACTGGTAATATCTCACTAGCCAGTCCTCATCTATTAACATATTCTGCCTTAGTTCAGTTCAGTTGTTTTTGGTCATCACTTTAGGGAGTTTCTTGAGGATGTGGGGGTTGTGGTATTTTTATTGCAGCAAAACTGGCTTGCTCCTTTAAAGTTTCAGCTAACTCAGATTAGAATTTGGTTCTAGCCATAAACTAAATTTTGCTTTTGACTTTCTTGTCACCTGTCTCCCAATCTGTGTATTTAATATGCCTCAGAATGGCTTTTTATAACGCTACCATGCTCTTTACAGTAATACTGCAGCTGGAGAGTATCTGTCCTGTTTAGAGAGGTTAGTAAAAAGGACATCTTGATGATAGGCTTAGTGTTTCCATAGCACTTGATATTTCCAAAGTACCTTATGTACCAACCTCATGGTCTTGTAGTCTGAAACCTACAGTGGTGACAAGCTTAGTATCTCATAGCTAGTTTAAAACATGGCTGGTATGATGGTTCTTCAGAGCTGTGGTCCATGTGACTACGCTCTGGCTGTAGTGGACAGATTGGACTAATTTATTTGGGCAGCAACTTTGTTGATGTCTCTACAGTGGGGTGAGCCCCTTAGGCCCTACCATCTATGGAATGTCCCCATAGATGACTCCTGATCAGTTAGTGATTGGCTTCTGCCATGTCTCATGAGGTTTTATCCCTATTTTTTAACAATATAGAAGGGATAATCTAACTCTATGTTCTCATCCATATGTCAAATCCCTTTTTTAATCTGATTAGGCTCTTGGCCTCTACTTTGCAGTAGTAAATTCCACATGTCACTTATGCATTGTGTGTATCTTAAAACAAAAACACACACACAAACCTTCCTCATCACTTTTAAATTGACTTGTGGCCTTCCAATTTCACTGACTATCCCCTTGCTCTTTTACTATGGAAGGATAAATGTGAGTGCCTATTACCTTCACTATACCGTTGCATTGTGATGTATATCTCATGTCTGATCTGTTTCCTCTCTAAGTTATCCCAGTGTTTTCAACCTATCATTATATGGAAGCCTTCAGATGCTCTCATTGCCCATATCTGCACCTTTTTTTCTGTTTGTAGCCATTTCTGAGATAGGGTGACTGTCACTGAACATAGTACTCCAGGTGAGGCTTTACCATTCATTTATTATTTAACGGCATTACACTTTCAATATTTTCTCTCATTCTTTGTTCAACTTAACTTTTTTTGCTCTTTGACTGCCACTGTAAATACCTCCTTAAATATGAACAATGACAAGTCTGGTGGCACCTTATAAGGGTCTTGTATTAAACAAATATTTAAAAAGAGACTGAAATCTGTACACACTCGTGTGCTTTTACCATAGAAGTGTTGTCATGGGAGCAAAGTACAGCTAAGTGATTCTGATGTCAGAATTGTGTAGGATAATCCAATCTGTCTAGAGGTGACAACTTTTTGCTTCAGTTCACAACTATCTTCTGTTTTTCACCTTTCCTGTCTGATACCTTTTTAAAAGATCTCTCCTACCAAAGTCATTAGAAAATCCTGCTCTGCATAACTGACCACTGGATGTCACTGTTGCATAGAAAGACAGCTGCAAATGTATTTGTGTGTGTATTTGTCTATGAATATCGTGACTCTTACTTGAGTTTCAAACTGGCACGTTCTGGTTTATTAGTATCAGATATATATGCATCTGTGTCTTTGCTCTAAATCTTGTAATAGATCACATCCCAGTGCTTGCTGGCCGCTTTCTCAGTCTGTCCTTAGTCAAATTGCGCCATAATTGTGAAAAGATTACACTTAAGCGTGTGTTTACATTGAGGAGAGCTCTCAATGTAAAATCGTAGCGGAGACAAGGCATAAGTATTTTTACCTCAATGTAGCTACATAAGAATGACCATACTGGGTCAGACCAATGGTCCATCTAGCCCAGTCTCCTGTCTTCCATCAGTGGCCAATACCAGATTCTTCAAAGGGAGTGAACAGAACAGGACAATCATGAAGTGATCCATACCCTGTTGTCCAGTCCCAGCAACTGGCAGTCAGAGACTTAGGGACACCGTGAGCATGGGGTTGCATCCCTGACCATGGCTAGTGATGGACCTGTCCTCCATGATCTTATCTAATTCTTTTTTTAATCCATTTGTAGTTTTGGCCTTCACAACATTCTCTGGCAGCAAGCGCCACAGCCTGACTGTGCATTGTGTGAAGTAGTTCTTCCTTTTGTTTGTACATCAAGGTTATCCCAAAGGGGGGGTGGGGGGGAATACAGTTGATTTCGGTTAGCGGTGTTAAAGTAAAAACTGCCTGTAGCTTATCTCCAGTAGGATTTTACATAGAGAGCTCTCTGTGTAAAAAAACACAGCATTATGTTTCTGAACGCCCGTATGCTTGCATGACGACAGAACTTGTAGTTTTTGAGCAATTCCCATCTTTTGGCATTCAGAGTCATGTTGACTCTGCAGGAATCTGTGCTCAGATTTCCCAGTCTGGAGACTTACTGCTCTATCCAGGCCTCCCCGCTTTGTGGCCTTCTGTCATGCTCCCTTCATTGTTGCCTGTTACAGCTGGAATCCCTCCCAGACCCAGTCTATCATGTGGACACTTAAAACTCCTGTTGTTTCTGGTTAGCTTCCCTCCCACCCCCAGCACTCCGTTAGTTGTACTTATTGCTCTCCCTACTGTAAATCGTCTTTAAAAATTGCAAAACAACAAGATATGTTCTTCAGTCCCTGTACATTTTGTTGTCCTCCTTTCCCTATGTTTAGCTAGATTGTAAGCTCCTCAGGGTAGGGACTGTCTTACACTGTGTTACGTGCCTTACAGACATAATTGCTATGAAAAATAATAATCCTTTGACTCCTTCTGAGGATGGGGAGTGACCTGTGAATGTGTTGTGTTTTTGGAGCATTCTCCTCATCTCCCCACAACTCTATCACTTCAGTGAGTTATGAATATGGCAAAAAAAATCAAGGTCTACCTATCGTATTTACAGTTAAATGTTTCTGATAAAATTTAAAAAATGACAGGCTTTTGGGGTAAATTGGGTTTAAATAGCTGGCTAATATAAAGCATTGGTTTCATTTCTGAGGTAGTCTAGCCCATTGAACCTACAATTCAAAACTGCATATGCCTTTGAATTGCCTGGTATGAAACTGAAGTCTATGGAGAGATATTGGATTACTTTACTCTAAATTAATCTCCAAGCAGGGATGTCAGTTATATTCCATAATGTGATAAATAGATGATAGTTTAAATATTGGTGTGCAGTGTGACAAGCTTTGTCTATGTTGGGCACTAAGTGAATTTTTCTTGCAATTTTCAGAGTGTAGCTTAACAAGCGTGGAAACGTCCGCCATGTGTGTCGCACTCAAACTTTGTGTCCCTGATGATTATTGTAATTAAGTGATTCTAATACTGCCTGACACAGATGTTCCTCTCTTCCAGACAATTTATGAAAACAGAATATACAGCCTTAAAATAGAATGTGGGCCCAAATATCCAGAAGCACCTCCATTTGTAAGATTTGTAACAAAAATTAATATGAATGGAGTAAATAGTTCTAATGGAGTGGTAAGTTTTTTTTGTTTGTTTGTTAACACAGTTTAAGCTTTGAACGTTAATTTCAACCTACATTTTTACTCAGATGTTTCTTAACAAAATACTTTGCTTTCTTTTTGAGTAGTGGAAGTAGGGGAGGGATAAGGTAATTGTAAGATATTGCTAACGACTCCTCTCTTTTGCCTTAGCAACACTCATGTTGTTACACAATAGAAGCATTTATTAAGCTTGAAAGAAAACTAAACATATGTTAAGTTTTTCAAGCTTGCTGGCAGGTAACTTGATTAAAAACCACCGTATCTGATAGGCAGCTATATTTTTTGGACTCGGAGGACTGACAGGAGTGGTGTTTTTGTCTGTTTTTAGGTGGATCCCAGAGCCATATCAGTCCTAGCAAAATGGCAGAATTCTTATAGTATCAAAGTTGTTCTGCAAGAACTTCGGCGTCTAATGATGTCTAAAGAAAATATGAAACTTCCTCAGCCACCTGAAGGACAATGTTACAGCAATTAATTTAAAAAACAACAACAACAAATCATGCCCCTTTATTCAATTTAAGCTGTCTTCATTTTCCACAGTAGTAAATTTTCTAGATGCATCTTGTAGACCTCAAAGTACTGGAAAGGAAGTTCCCGTTCAAAGGAAGTTTATCTTGAGATACTGTAAATGATACTAATTTTTCATTTGAAATATAAGTTGTGCTATAACAATTAATCTTGTCATGTGTAACCACTGTCCACATAGTTGAACTTCTGGTATCAAGAAAAGTCTATTTAAATTTATTACTGTCAAGACCAGTGTGGCACATTTAATTCAACTGTGAAAACATATATCACACAATCACCTTGCTGTGTGTTTGGCCTGGGTTGTTGGGTTTTTTTCTTTCTCTGTCTTTTGCAATAGAGTTGAAGCTCAGGGCTATTTATTAGAATAGACACAAAGGTTTTAGCTTCCAGGACTATGCTGGGCTTTGTGGACTACTAATGGGGATGTGTGCTAACCTCAATCATCCCTCCCTTTGTGCTATCTCTAGTAAAGGCTGAATGTGACTGTGGTTGGTTTTATTTTTTAAGTCCTAGTAATCTAGGGCAGGCTTTCCTTCTTCCCTTTGGCCAAGGCACAGATTGTATTTCTCCTCCTGCCCCTCCCCTCCTCCCCGAATAACATGGGCCTTGGATGAGGGATTCAGGGTTTTTTCAATCTTTCCTCTCCCCCATCTTCCTAGAGGGGGTGCTGCTTTATTTTTGCCCCTTTTGTGAGTCTTCTCCTTACCCCTGGCCAGTGGCCAGCAGGAGAAAGTGTTTGGGCAATCACCTGACCTGTCCCCTCATGCTTGTCATTTTGTTTTTCCCAATGAATTTAGTCTTCACCAGCCTGGGAAACAAGAGTATCTATTCTGCTCGCAAACTTGGATCTCCCTTGCCCCCATGGCACTGCTGCCACACCGCCAAGCTGGCCATGGCTGATGTTATTAGATAGGCTTTTGACATGGTGAAAAGAGCAGTAATTTACCAGGATTGCTTGGATTTGCTAGCTGCCAAACTTTAATGGGGAAAATCTGCATGTAGAAATTCTAAACACACACTCCAATACAACCAGTCAAATTTTGGTGCTTCAAAATTGACCTGAGGATGTTAACTAATAAACAGTGCACTTACTTTTGACCCTTTTTAAAGACCTGACAATTAGAAACAAATCAACGTAGTGTAGACTTTTTTTTTGACACTTCACGTGTTGTGAGAGAAACTCTTCCATGAAGATTTGGGGATAAATGGTGTGCACAGCAGATTAGAGAGAGACCTTACTGGCAATGCCTCCTGGCAAATCACTGCCTTTTCTGACTTACTGTTTTGGACCACAAACTGCTGATATGTGGATGCAAGCTTAAATACAAACAACCTAGTGTGTCCTAAGTTTTATGACAAATTCAGTGTTTGTGTAAAAACCACATTTTAAAGCAGCGGCTATCAAGTCAATGAACAATTGATGTTTCCATTAACTCTTTTGAGGAAAATATTAGTTGTAAGGATTTAACATCCTCTGTAATTAAAGTTTAACATAACAGTATTCCATAAGCAGCCTTTTTATTGTATCAGACCATTGCCTGATTTTAATATAATAAAAAGTGTGCATTAATATTACAAGGCTTTAGTTGTATTTATGTTTAGAATTTTGATCACTTAGGGAAATCTTGAAATGTTTTGGAGTATCTTGTTACAGATCATAATATGGTGATCTGATTTAATAGTAAAATGTGAACATTTTTGCATATAACTTAACGTTGTGTGGTGAAAGAAACAACTATTCTGGTTTGGGTGTGCTGCTGCCTCCTTTAGAGTACTTTGTAAAGGAGGATTTTATATGAGTCACATCAGTGTGATGGTTTAGGTTAAAGCCAGACCCAAAATAATTGGAGTGTCCTTCCTGTGATGATCTTAAGGAACTGCTGAAATAGAAACTCCATCAGACAGAAAACTTCTACCCTGGTGCCTACCACGATGGCCTTATTTGCTGCAGTCCCTCTGAGAGAATGAAATACAGGTGTTGCAGTCTGTTCTATTCTACTGTCTGTGTAGCCACAAAAGGAAGAAAAGATGAGGGGGAATCGAAGCTGGAAAGTCAATTAGTCAGATTCATTCCCATCATAAGATTTTTTTCCTGCTCTCTGTAATAGTGTATTCTGCAAACCTGGACTTCTGTTCAGAACTTCATATTCCCTATTTTTTTATCTGGGATTTGGTGTTTCCGGTTATGAAGAGAGCCTTCTTCAAAAGGGAAAACTTAGATATTGCTTGTGAATTCACCTTAAAGTCTTAGGAAACTGGGCTCTGTGTGGGGGGGGGGTGGGGGGTGGAGGTAGGATTGTGGAGGGGAAGGGGTTATGTTCATCTGTAGAATTTACTGATGTGTTTTGGTTTGAAATACTCACCATATGGTGAAGCAGAAATTATCTTGTAAAATGTGGAAACTGTATTGAGATTCGTGCTACATCAGCTTGTAATGTTTATTTCAAAGACCTTGGCATCTAAAATGATTTTAAATGGAAAGCAGAAGGGTGGCTGATTATTGTGCTTCTTGAGACCAGTACTTTTTTTTTTTTAAGATTACCTTTGCAATATCCCATATAACATGGACAACGCTTAGTTGAGGGCCTTAATACCTTGAGTAATCAACTTTTCAAATCCCACAAACTTCTCTGACAACAGGTAGGATGTAGAGGTTAGGGTATTCCAGATCCTTAACCCTGGTCCACACTAATCTTGAAAATGCTAGTAACAGTACCATTTAAGTTATGTTTAACCGTGGCTTTCCTAGAGATGAGTTGCTGAGGAAAGGATTTAACGTGTATTTAAAACCTTCATTGTATTTGACTTTTGTTGAAACATGTCAACAGAACACCATACCAGTATTCCAGTCTAAGTCAAAGATGATCTGAACCCAAATCACTGAGATGTGCATCCACTGCAGATGATGTATTAATTGCCCTTGTGGAACAGACCCAAAAGTCCATTGCCTGCTAAGAGGTAGGGAGAAGAAACAATCCTGTATCACATCTGCCTGGTTGTTCTTTATACCACTTTTGGAGAGAAGGGGTGTGGGGTTTCTGCTTGACCCTTTCAGGCAATTGATTTGTGTCCTGAAACATGTCTCCTCTTAAATGGAAGCTCTAGAGAGAGAAGGGGTGGAATAAGAACAGGTATCAATTGGAAATCAGAATTGGGCCCTGTTGGTCATCACTTGGCTTGAATGCATGCAGCTTCGACTGAAATCAGTGGGAGCAGCCTGCAGGACTGAGTGGGATTTGACCCTAAAAGTGCTTCCCTTGACAGCCCTTTAATTTTTAGCTGCACTTCACAGCTAAACATTCTATATATTTTTATATATAATCACATTCAGCAAGGACAATCCTACCAAGAAATTTCCCATGTCCACTCTGAATGGCCATAGAAGGAGGTGTTATACTCATGCCTACACTGCATTTTAAAACCCACAACTGGGCTATGAAACTCACTGGTCTACAGACTCTGGCTCATGCTGTGGTGCTAAAAACAGCAGTGTAGGCATTGAGGCTCAGGTTCAAGCTCTGAAACCTGGGGACAAGGGTTGGGCTTCAGAGGCCAAGCCTCAGCCTCATCCGCAGCCTCTACATGGCTGTTTTTAGACCTGTAGTGCGAGCCTTGAAAACTTGTGTCCATAGACCCGGGCTCTGAGATTCGCTGCCTGAGTAGCACTGTATCTGTAGTAGCCTGAAACACCCATTGTTTCATGTTCTCTGTGTATATAAAATCATCCGCCTGTATTTTCCACTGCACGCATCCAGTGAAGTGGGCTGTAGCCCACGAAAGCTTATGCTCAAATAAATTTGTTAGTCTCTAAGGTGCAACAAGTACTCCTGTTCTTTTTGCCTGAGTATGGTAACACCTCTTTCTGTGGCCACTCAAGCAGTACAAATTGGAGGTTTCTTGGGAGACATACCCTCAGTTACTTAAATAGCATTCAGGCAGTAGAGGGAGCTAGCCAGCTTTACATCACTTTTCTCTGAGCAATGTGCAGATGTTGTTTAATTTAAATGCTAAATCTTTCTGTGGAGCCACTTCTGTGTTTCTTGTATTGATTTAAGACTTTAACAGCCTGTTCAGCATGATGGCTTCCACACTGTCCAGAAGTGGACAGTTATATGTGGCACTGTAGTTTGACATTATTTTTCTAGGAGACAAATCAGTGCTGCAATGAGATTTTTATTAATTAAAACTGTCTTCTTCCTCTGAAATTAAGCAAAGCCATGGGACCTATTTGTGCTTTTTTTGTATCTCTTGCTCCTGCTGTAGCTTTTTAGATGTAAAATTTTTTATCACTACCAAGTGAGATCAGTTTCTGATTCTCATGCACTAGAAAAAAGCTGCAGTATTAAAGTTGCCTGGAAATGATCTGATTTAAAGAAGAGAAAAAACCTTTTCCCAACAGAATTTAAAATACATGGGTCTTGGGTTTTGTTTCATTTCTATTTAAAACGGGGAGGGGCAAACAGACTGTTTAGGCACATTTTGGGAAAGTTTATGGCTATCTTGTTTATAAACATTTGGCAATCTCTGATCTGCTGTTAATAAATTTTAAGTGAATTATTGAAACATGCTTAGCCAGAGAATTGACAGTCTATATTTTTACTTGTATATCAAGGAATTGCATGATTGCAAAATTACCATTGTCCTACTTATAAGTCTACTAACATAATAGCACTCTACAAACAAAAGGACAAAGTTCCTACTCTACAGAGCCTAGATCCTGCAATGAGCTCCCTTGGCTTAGGGTCCACATACTGCCCATTTTGGGCCTGAGGCCTGACATAGGAACAAGCCTTTTGAGCCTGATGAGTCAGACATAGCCATCTATTGCATAGAGCACAGGCCCAGCAGCCAGGCAATTCTGAGTTGTAAGCCAGACCCTGCCATTGACTTGCTGAGGATCAGCTGAAGTTTGTTGCCATTTATCATGCATGCCTATGAGTGCTGTATAAATAAATATTAAGGTATGTCCCCATTTTATATAGATGGTCAAACTGAGGCACAGAAGGGCTTAAGTAACTTTACCAAGGCCAGGCAGTGGCACAGGAGCCAGAGAATTCAAGAGTGACAGTGATAGTCCTGTGTTCAGTCCACAGTGTTTCCATGAACCATGTCTTTACTAACCATGCTTTCCCCCCATAGCAGCGAATGTGATATAACAGATGGAAGAGACTGACCAGCTTTATTCAAGAGTGTGCTGCTCAGAAGCTATTGTCTGTATTAGAGTGGCACCTAAATGCTCTAGGACCTCATTGTAGTAGCAAAAGGCAGATGCACATAGTAGGAGTAAGAGGAGTATTTATCCCAGATTCAACTGAGGGGCTGGAGTGGGGTTTTCAAGAGTGCCTAAATGACTCAGCAGTCAATGGCACTTGAGTAATTTCTGAAAATTCCAATGTTAGTGACTTGTCTGTGATCACACAGGAAGTCTGTCGCTTACCTGGGAATGGAACTTAGGTCACTTGAGCCCAGTGCTTTAACTATGGGACCATGTTTTCTCCATCAAGGGGCGATGGCGTAAACACCCACCATAAATATGCCACTGTCCTCACCAGAGTACCTGCTAATTCAGCACATAGCCACAGCAATGGCTGCTTCTGCTTCAAAGTTTAACTAGCTTGAGTTAAGGGAGGGACAAGAAACTTCAATCGTGGCTCTCTTGCAAAACTTTATTTTGTAAGCAAAGCTTTTCTGACTTCTTAGCAGAGTTCTCTTATGCCAATGGAAATCATTGTCAGTGTATTAATCTTTGGCCAGACTGACTTTCAGCAATGGGAAGTTGCCTTTCAGCAGGCTCATGTACAGGTAATTTCATTTCTCCCTATCTTCTCTCTGGTCCAGCAAAGCATTGAAGCATGTGCTCAACTTTAAGCCTCTGAAAGAGTCCCCCTGAAATCATAACTGTAGGCACATGCTCAAGTGCTTTGCTGAATCAGGGCCAGAGTGCTCAGCAGCTTGCAGGATTGAACCTTTATTCTCTGTGCTTCTCCCAGTCTTCTTTCCTTCCTGCTCTTCTCCTCCTCATCTGTTTTTGGCTTTGCTTTTTCGCACCATTTCCTAAATTTGGAACAGCAAAGAAATCACAAAGTGCAGTGGTAGGAGATGATGGTGGGAACTAAGGCAAGGGAACTTGGAGGAGTGGGCAGGGAGGGACATGGTGTAAAATGACCTGTAGATCACTTCTCTGCCAGGAACCTCCTTCCCCATCCTCTGTATTTTTCCTTAAATGTATCTGCAAAATATTTCCCAAAAATTGGGTTTGTGTCCTATCTGTCTTCACACCAGGTGTGATTGTCCATGACTTTACTACAGGGCCGTTGGATATGGTTGAGCACGTTGATGAGCTCCGCCTTAACTGAAGGTTTAGTCTTCAACAAAAATCATTTCTTCCAAAAGATCGCTACATAGGGAAGTTAAATGCATGTTCATAAACTGGAAAAGTAAGTTTCAAATGGTCTGTTTAAAATTCCCTTTCCCTCAGTTGCTCAACTTTCATTCTCTTATGATATATTTCACTAGCTCTCCAGTCACTGCAGTGTGTTCTGTGGGAGACAACCTGATTTCTCATTCAGAAATCACCATTCAAAGCCACTTATTTGGCAAATCCTTTGGCCCCCACATCCTAGGGCCTGTTGCCTAATGTTTCTGTTTACTTTCTACTGTAAGCTCTGGGGCAGGGACTGTTGTTTGTTATGCAAAATGCCGACAGACTTATGCTATATTAATCGAGAGGAGGTGGATCGAGAGCTGAAGGGTATGCACATGCTCATACCTGCGCGCACACAATGATCGGGAGCTGACTTTCTGGGGAGAGATGGCTGCTGTTCACACTGGTAAAGGCTGTTTTTTTTCCCTCATTTCTCTGAGACACAAGCCATTTGCATACTTCAGAAATGTTCCTGCAAAATGGGGGATGAAAAATGGGGTTGTGATGTATAATTAATGAAACCTTTTGTAGTCACTAATGAGGCATAACAGGCAACGTAAATAGGACCTCTGTTATACCGACAGCCTTTCTGTATGGCAAGTGTAATACTGAAGCTTTAACTGGGGCTTGAGGAACAACTGTGGTTAGAGTAGGGATCTCTATAAGAAATTTGCCAAACTGCATCCCCTCCAAAGAGACCTGAAATCCATGAGCTACCAGATTGTGTCGTCTAAGGTTAGCTGCCAGATGTTTCTCAGCTGTTGGACCGATTTCCAGATGAGACCAAATGAGTGGCTATTCAACATGTAAGTATTAATATAAACATTTTAGGGGCCTAGCCTTGAGCAAGCCATTTAAAAACTTCCCACGATACTGTGAGTGATGCTGACTTCCTCAGAGAGCATCAGTATTTTGTATATCACACTTGAATATCCTGCGTGGGTCAGACTTGGGCTGCCACCTGCTAATATAGAGCCTGGGCTAGGCCTCCCCCTTGTTTTAGTGGCGCCAGAGCAGTGTGGTCCCTGGAATTTGATTATTTGTGTTAGCAGATAATTTAGGCCAGAAGGCTTAGAGTGCTCCCTTCGTTCTCTGGCTGTCGTCATGCTTCCCAGCAAAACACAATCCCAGGGCCTGTGTCCCTCCTTCTCCCTCCCCTCCCCCCCCCCCCCCGACAAAAACGTTTTCAACTTTGCTCCTTTAAAGAGTTCGTTTTCACTAGTTTCAAGCCCAGTGTTCAGATTTTGGGTAAAAACGACTAGAAATGAAGCTTTTACCAACATGAAGAAGGTTGTGTTAATGGATTTATTTATTAAATGAGTTCTTCTGCAATGTTGTGAATGCCAAACCAGACCATTGGGGCTAGTGCACTAGGAATGGAAAGTGAAATTGGCCTGTCCTTGGTTTTTTTTACTCTCTCACTCCAGGGAAATCAGAAGTAAAATAACCTGGCAAAAAAGGGTGAAAATTAAATGAGACGCAGCAAGTTTTTAATACTTTCAGTTTTACTTATTTGTGGCCCAGAATGTTGCAGCCTTACTCATGCTGACTAGTACCTTACACCAACAACACTTCCGTTGGGACTAACTACGTGTAGAGGAAGGCGCTACTACATATGAATACGTGTAGTCCAGTCTGAACCTAAGAAGTGGCTGCCAAACTCTGGTCCATGGAGCACTTGTTGGTGTGCTATGTAGAACTGTGAGACAATGCTGCTCTCCTTATTTTAAGTTGCTGAATCATATTAAACTCAGTTAAAAACACATTTTATAGTTTTCTAATGTTACTTTTCCACGTAAACAATTGCCGTAGTGCTGCTGATGATGCAATGACAAATGGACAGAGAGGTGTCCACGAGACAGTTTTTCTGGACTTGATTCTGCTACCTTTGTTTGTGTGGAATAGTATCTTGCTCTGCAAATAGTTCCATTTATTTGGGATTATTGCTCTTGAACTAAGTTGCTACTCAAAGTGGTAGAATCACACCCTTTTATTCAGATGCATTTCACCTGATGAAAAACTTGGCAGTCACTAACCTGTGGAGCTAGTATGAAAAGGTAAAGATTTTATTTTAAAATAAGAGTCTTAGGTTGAAAACGTCTCTTTGAGACCTCTTCACTAAATGTTGGCCATGTCTGACAGCCTTACTATGGAATAGACTGCAACTGGCAAAAATGTTTGAATAAAATAACAAACATAGTTTTCCTTCTGGGTTGACAATCACTTCCATTTCTGTTATAAAATCTAAAATATCAGCACTAAAGACAAGCTATTGCGTTGTTTGGCACCAAAATGAAAAGCAACTGAAACTTAAGTCCACAGTTTCATTTACTAAAAGCCCCAAAATAACCCCTAGTAACAAGCAAGTCTTAGCTCTTCATTTGGCAAGATCCTCATTCAAATGTTACTGTCTTGAGTAGCGCTGTGTGGTGCGGTGAGGAAAGAGGGTTTTAATTAATTAAACATGTTTTCCTTAGGTAGGCGTCCCTTCAATTAGTTTTTCTATTAAGTGGTCTCTGCTTTTATTATTCTCTTCTTGGGTGGAGGGTATAATCTTGCATATTGCTGTGAGATTTTATACTGTTTACATAGTCCGTGCTTGATCCACAGATTGAATCCATCAGTTTGATAGCCTTGTGACATTTTTACATGGGGTGAACATTTCCTGTTAAACTGTAATTATGTTTAAAAAAAAAAAGTTAAAGAAAGCTTTAAAAACCTCTCTAACTTTTCAAAGCGGGACTGCAGGCCAATCAGTTCCAGTGCCAATGTTTGAATCAGTTATTTCTGTTTACAAACAAGGAGGTTATTTACTCGGGGGTTAGAAATGTACCCTAACAACCTATCTGAAGTTTTCAGTTGTCAAGATGGAGTAAATATATAGTAAAAAATTGTATGTTGAATTACATAATACACTTGTACTTCACAATTGTCCTGCCGCCAAATTAGGACTTTACTTAAGCCTGTAGATGTTATAGATTTTGGCCTGTGCTTTCCTTAGCTTTTATTCAACCTTCATTTTTGCTCCTAATTTGTCCTACTTGGTATTTTGAAGTGTGTTATAATTAGAGCACTGGAATAAAATACAGTCAACACTAGTCAGTCCTGTTTAGTGCATCAACCTGACACAAAATTGGAAAATGATTGCTCTTATGCACTACCTACAATTCAGGAGGGTGACTTTATTTTGGGTTGTTTTCTTTGTCTGCTTTTAACACCGCTGAACTGGGTATATATTATTTTTTCCTTTTTCTCATCTAACACAGGGCCTCAGTCAAAGATTACTAATTGACTTCTATGGGCTTTGGATCAGGCCCAGAGATTTTATCTTTTTAAAATGTGTGAGTGAATGTAGTGGTCAGGAAAAGGAAAGATTAATTGCTCTTGTATGAGCCATCCCAGTGCAGTGAGGTGTTGTGCAGGCTTCCTCTTCTCAGCAGCTGCAGTGTTTCATGATCCTGGCCTGTGCTACATTCTGTAATTCCAACCGCGAGTCCTCACCATCTTCACGAGATGCACCTCGATGTGTCCTGAATCACACGTTGCTATTCTAATCCCGGTCCCTGTCCTGCCCTATCAATGCACCTCATTCATACTGTTCGAGTGCCAAGCCTGGTGTGAGCAAAGATGGCCAGTCCTTTCCCATTCGTGCATGTATTGGGGGAGAGAGGGCTTCAGACGTTAATTATCCTTCCTGTTTTACTTGAATCCCTTTGCTTTTTGTGGGAGCTAAGTTTCCAAAGAGGCTATGAAAATGTACAATTTTGAGATTGTTTTCAGTGTAATTGTTTACATTTCCCTCCACCTAGAAAGCAACAATTAGGCAGAGTCCTTGAAAGTCACGGGGTGAAGAGAAGCTTTGAAGTTACAAATGGTCATGCTACAAGGTTTATTTTGCCATTCTTTTTTTGGATTTTGTTGAATCTTGTTGTTACATTTCCCCACTGATTTGATGGGACACATCTATGAAAATTCATCCAGAAAGGGAGAACTCAATGGCAAAGTGTCACCTTGGATAAAATTTGCAAAATACATGTGAAACATTAAATTTAAAATTAAAAATTTAAAATTAAACTAATTCTTGTGAAACAGACTTGTCCTTTTGCCTAGATTCTGTCTTCTCCAGCTCTACTCAGTGTGTGTCCCGTATTGCAGATTATAGGTTCAAATGTGAATCGTTTCTCTTCAAGACCAATGAAAAATACAGACTCAGATCCCACCGCATCACCAGCTCTATATCTGGGGCAATTCCCATTGAATCCACAGCATGGAATTGTGCTTTTGATGGCAGAAGAAAGTTGGTGTCAAGACTCTGATGGAGCAGAGATACCGAGCCCCTCACCCCTGGTTTCATTTGCCTCTTGCCTACCAAAGCATGTATTGTTTCTGGACGAAAGGGGTTCTGGGTCTGGGGCTTGTTTCCCTGTGGTGTTTTCAATAGCTGCCAAGTCGTTTGGCTTGATGAGCCCTGCACTTAACATTGCACAAATCACAATCAAAAGTGATGAACAACAATGATCCAATGGAAAATTTTCAGCATTGTAACATGTCTTTCCTGTAACTTTATGGTGTTTTCACTTGACATCAGTAGGGGATAGCCAGAGCCTTTTGCCTCCAAATCTCACTCACTTTACTGATCTGAGTAAGTGTCTTTGGACCAAATTCATCCCTGGCCTGGCTCCTTTAAGTTCAGTGGAACTGGGTGTCAATTACATTCCTAATTCTGCACTGACCTGCTGTGTGATCTTAGACAAGTTCCTTCACCTCTGTCTCCCACATTTTATCTGTCTCACTTATTGACTATTTACATTGTAAGCTCCTACGGGCAGGGGCTGTCTCTTACATGTGTGTACACCACCTATAGGGTGACCAGGTAGCAACTGTGGAAAAAATGGGACAGGGTGTGGGGTAATAGGCACCTATATAAGAAAAAGTCCCCAAAACTGGGACTTTCCTATTTAAAAACGGGACATCTGGTCCCCCTAACCACCTGGCATAGTGGAGTCCTGCTGTTGATAGGGTTACTCTACTCATAAGAACAGTCCCTTTTTCATTATTTGTATTAAAGCAAGAAGGATTTGACCCTTAATGCAGCTTAATATTTTAATTCTGAGAAGCCCGTGTGTGAATATTCACTGTCACTTTTCAAGAATACCATTGCAAGCAGTTAATTATTTTTAATCACAGTATCTTGCCTTAAAAATTCAACATATAAAATATGCTTATGATATACACACAGGCAAATATTTGACTGTATATATCTGACATTCTAGTTTCTTTCTATTTAATTGTCAAATACTGAACTCATGTTTTTGGACCATTTTATTTTTAATTTTACTTTTGAAAATCTGTGAGCAAAATTCTATGTTCAGTGTCCATCAGGAATAACGCTCATCTTCAAAGGATGCTAGTAAATGAGATCAAAATCTGGCCCATTATTTGTAGATGTATAAAAATGACAGATTATTGAGATTTGGCTAATTTAGAGTGATTTAATAATATGGAACGTTCCCAAGCAGTTTTGTGCCAGGGCCTTCATGCTGCTGGTTAGGCAGGCCAATGTTTCATTTCTGTAGCTCCTACGGTTGCATTCTCTCTAATTGAATGCAGTCACATACAGGCATTTTTGACCCTCATTCTTCAAAATCATTCCCCAAACATTCTCTGTAATCCCGCATCCTCCTGTGCTGATTAGCCTCTCTGCATCTTGGAGCTGCCTCCTGCAGTGAGGGAAAGAGAAAACAGAGTCTTGGAACTTGTTCCTGGGGTTCTTTTTAATCCTATTGATTATTCAAGAGCTGTGGAGATGCTGTGTCAATAACCCTTTTAAATATGATGTGATTTTTTTTCACAATGTTTTTCCTCGTTATTTGGCTTACTGACAAACAACTCTCTGCCTCAAAGCCCTTACACTGAAATCACTTGATGTATTGAATCTTACTAGTTGTTTATTTGGGAGGGAGAAATGCGTGAGTTTAAATGCTTGTAATAGATGCTGCCCTATTTGACATCTGTCCATGTGATAGATGCTGGACTGATGCTAGGAAATTGAAAAGTTGTTTCTCAGTAGAATGTACAGCATTGGCTGCCGTAGTGCAAGCTT
This sequence comes from Eretmochelys imbricata, assembly GCF_965152235.1. NCBI lineage: Eukaryota > Metazoa > Chordata > Testudines > Cheloniidae > Eretmochelys > Eretmochelys imbricata. The sequence continues at coordinate 16,576,074 of NC_135584.1, forward strand.
CCTCCTCTCCTGACCTGCTATTCTGCCTTCACCTTGAGCTGGAAGAATCCTTTCTGGGGTTAGGCTGCCAACAAAGAAGCCAATAAATTCCAACTGTTAACGTCCGCTGGGAATTGTCCTGAGACCCACCAAGCTCTTTACCAACAGGCCACCGTAAGAGTCATCAGATGTTAATGACTCTCAGTTACTGTCAGCTTGGGTTCATTTTTGGAACCAGTGACCGACAGGTGAGAGGCTCTCTATCCCATTAGGAATGCTCATTCAAACCCCTTTTAGTTTGAACCAATGTGACCTTGTTACTAGAGGTGGGCCTGCATCATAAAATTCAGAGCAGGGTCTGAACTTCCCCAAAGTTCAGGTGTGTTTGGATGTGGGTCTCTGGGTTCATTTCTATTTCTAACTGGTCGTAGCCGCTACTCTTTTTACAGTCCAGGAATGCTGGATTTTCTAGAGGCAAAGGGAGAAGGTGGTTTAATTGGGAAATAAAATTAAATGTCTTTTTCTCTGCCTACCACAGAAAAGGTATTATTCCAAAGTGGAATTTTCTGCACTGGAAGCAGAGCTGCATGTTTTCAATCATCCTATTTCCTTGTACTTCTTGTTCGCTTTTTACCCCTTCCAATTTATTTTTAATGGCCCTGACACCCTTGCTTATAATAATAATAAATAGCAAATGCATAGACACAATGAAACTGTTTCAGGTTCAAGTGTTTTTAATAACCTTGCGGCAAAAAATAGAACAAATCCTTCTAAATCTGGTGAAACATGATAAAGACTATCTTTTGCTGCCGTGAAATATGATTTCAGAATTGCTGCTGTGAAAATGCACTCCAAGATAGTTAGCATTTCATTAGTTTGACTCCTGGCCAGTCTTTCGAGACAAGACCCCCCTTTGTATCACACACATTTCTGATTTCCAAGTACAGTACTTTTGTCTTCCAGCTTTAACCTGGTTTAGCCAAAGAAAGGACAGGGTGGTAGGTGAAGACATAATATTATATTTGTTTTAATAAATGAAACACTGAAAAGGCTGTGGCAAAATAAACAGGAAGCATTAAAGGGTGGGTCTTAGACCAGGATCGTGAGACATGTGCTGCAGGTGAGTTTGAACCTGTATGTTATGGCTACGCAAGCATTTTTATGGGAAGCCTATCATTGCACTATAACTGGTGCTGCCATCCAGTGCTGTTTAGAGGAGGTGGCACTGTGGTCTGGAGGACTGAAGACAATGTTTGGATTGACAGATCCTAAGTTCTAATTCTGTCTTTGCTGTGCTGTCTTGGGAATGTCCCTTTGCTTTCCTCTCTTGAGTTTCTTCATCTGGAAAATGTGGATAATAATACAATGACTCTGACTGATGCGAGATCAGAAGTAGGCCCATGGAGTCACAACTGCTAATGTTAGCCCTGAATTTGACCCTGAGATAACAATTGGGGAGTTCCTGGGTGTCTTGGATATAGTTAGGACATGAAATTTACTATTCTAAAAATCCCAGACTATGAAATTGACCAAAATGGACCATGAATTTGGTAGGGCTCTAGTTATAGTAAAATACATGCAGAGAGAGCATGATCTGAACAATACGCTGGTTAATCTCTAGCAGGATACCACCATTTTTTAGAGCAAAGGAAAAATGACCACATGGATTGATATGCTCTGTGGTGTTTAATTAGCTTAAAAGGTTATTAACTGTTCTCAGCTGTTTAACAAGTTTGAGAGATGCGTTGTTTGCCAACGGAAATAATCACACAGGTCTCCTAGCATCCTAGGTAGGGTTGTGGCTTTAGTTCCAGATGGATTTCCAGAACAGATTGAGAGAAATGTCATCCTGCATCGGACCCCATCTATTAGCCTTTCAGGAAAACACTTATTTATTTATTTTTAGAAATCATGTACTTGTAACAGAAATAGGGGGTGATTATTAATGAAACACATGGAAAATATCTAGGGCAAAGGCCACACTGAGCAGACCCATATACAATGGTAAGTGCCCCATTCTGTTACCAGGTATTCGGATACGGTGGGGGTGAGCACAGTGTAAAAACCCAAGACAGAAGATGGTCAGTAAGTGCTTGTTCTTGCACCACTGATATCAAGGAGTTGCACCTCAACTGAGCCCCAAATAGTGTAAGGTTGCTAAGCAGCATAGCTCGCACTGATGTGGCAGGCAAGAGATGTGCGCAATGCATGCAGCTTACACTGATTTGGTACAATCCGGCTGAACTTAGTGGAGGCAGTGGCTTCTTACTCTGTGAATGAGATTGGACTGGGGAGCTGGGAACAGCGTGAGATGTAAGTTAAAGTGCCCTGTGTGCGCCCCAGGAGGCTACTTAAATCTCCGCCCTCGTTAGTTGCATTTCCTGGTATGCCCCAGCCCCCTGTAAACTTCTGCCTGGCTGTTAGTTGTTTTCCACACCCACTGGATAACAGGAGCTTGACTTTCTCACTTACACCACTTTCATGCCAGCCTGACATCACTGACTTAAACTTTGTCAGACCAATGTAAGTGAAAGCAGGATCTCTCACCGAGCAAACTGCAGGGTGGGGGGCCTGGGGAATGAAATCTCCATGAAGATCCCCTCGTGGAGAACCCCGCCTTTCAAAAACAGGCAGAACATGCTCCCCTGCAGCAAAGGTCTGTTCCCAAGCCTGGTAGATTGCACAGCTATCTGCATGGATGCCCAGTGCCTCTGCACCCGCTGTGGCTCCCCACTCGCAGTTCCCCAGCCTGCAGCTGTCTCTCTGTGTTGAGCTACTATGCAGAAAAGATGAGTTGTGTTAACCTGCAGCTTTATTGGGATTCTAGAGCTCAGCTGTCACTTTGCTTGTGTTGTCTCTGCTGGGGCAGAGCTAAGGTTGCAGTTGTCATCTGGGTTAGCATTAGCGCTTTGCTTTAGTCGTCCCCATTTCCTGGCTTCCAGACTTTTGCTGCTGCTGGAACTCAGCCAGTCTTGGAAGCTCCTACACCCTGAATTCCCAGAGAGGAACTTGCAACCTTAACTCCATCCTAACAAAGGTTTGTCTGGGTTAGAAGGCACTGAAATTCAATGTGATTTAAAACAATATGTATTTGGGGTGGGGGGGAAACAAGTCTGCAGTTGAACTGATGATGGGCTTCTCAATCCTGTGCATCGCCCTCCCTTCTTCCCCACACCGCCCCAAATACTGAACGGATTAGCCCCCTGCTGTGTGACCGATTTCACAAGCTGAGTTAAACAGTGTGAAAGGTCTGGTCAGCAGGAGCTGGGCTCCTGCTTTCCCACTGTGCTGGTGTAAGGGTCACAGACCTTCCAGTGAATTAAAGGACAAAATGCCTTTTATCAAGACCCCCAGACTAGCAGCAGCTCTTTGAAAAGGGCCTGAAGAGAATATTTTTTAGTTCTGTCAGGAATGTAGTCTGAAAATAAAAGTTCCATTCCACCCAGCAACTGTCCTGTCGCCAGCTAGTGTGTGTAAAATGATCATTCTGTTAATTCTGGAATTTCATAAATTACCCCCCCACCCACGCCCGGCAGCCCTGTCCCTTCACACAACCTGGGGCCGTAGGTACGGAGTCCGAATCAGTGGGCAGGTGGCCAGTTATCAGTTCTGGGTGATGTCTGTCAGGCATATGCTGGGAGTAGCTAAGTCCCACTGTCCTCATCTTGCTCATAGGGTGAGCAACTGTGGGTTCTCATGTAACTGTAACATCCAAGCAACTGTTTGTGGGTCTTTTTCCCCATGCAATCCTTTGTGAGGTGTTTCCAGGAGCTTCTGATTAGGGCTAGGGAATGATTTGGGTAGAAGATAAAACCTGTGATGTGTGTATTATAGGTGCCAGCTAATGCAGGCTAAAGGCCTGATACTGTGAGGTGCAGAGTACTTCTGCTGATCTCTGTTTCTATTGACTTCAATGGGAGCGGCAGTAGGTGCAGGCCCACGGGGCGTTGTGGTGCACTTTGGCTTGCAGGGGGTGCTCAGCACCTTGTGGGCAGGCTTGGCAACAGTTCATATGACCCCTGACACACACACCTGCATACTGCCCCTACTTTCACCTGCCTGCCACAATGTCCAGCAATAAAGTCAAAGGCAAGAAGAAAAATTGAAGGTGCCAGCAGAGAGACTTGATAGCGGGATGTATGCTGGGAATCGTGGGTGAGACTCCGTTACATAGGTATGAATCTAGAGCGATTTAATTGATGTCCGTGGAATTAAGCAGGATCTACACCAGTGAAGCTGGGAGCAGAGTCTAGTACAGGTTATTTCTCTGCCTTTGCTTTTACTGGTTCAGAAAAACCCTGGTTGGTATCGTTAATGGGCCTGATGCATCCTGCTGTAACTCCAGTTGCCTAATGGCTGATGATCTTACCTGGGGTACGTTATATAGCAAAATATTGAATTAGCGGTCATGCCGAAATCAAACCGCTTATGTACCACCTGTAAGAATGTGGGGACAAACCCAACTTCGGTGGGACCAGGTCCATAGGGCCCAGAGTTACTCCCTAGTTTCAGGGCTAACTTCAGTGAACTTATGCCAGGGATGGATTTAACTAATGAAGCTGATGTGATCTTGCAGGTTATTTGATTATACTCAAAGTAATTCAGCAGCTTCTAAGAAAAATTCCCATGGGGTTGGCAGCCTTTTGCTTTTATGGTCAGAACCGTTTAAACTCAGACTGTGTGAAATACATGCAATAAAATCAGAGGGTCTCAGCATGGCAGCAGTTTCTTTACTTAGACTGGAAGCTCTTTGGGACAGGGATTTATTTTTGTTTTCGTTCTGTTTGAACAGCTCTTAGCACAATGGGGTCGTGGTCTGTTAGTGAGGCCCCGAGGTGCTACCACAATGAAAGGAATGTTCAGTCACAAAGATGTGACATTTTAGTGTTTTCCTCTTTGGACCACTTTGTGTGGAAAATCCTGAGGTTTTTGCCACTTTCATTCAAAAATGCTTTGGTCTTTGAGCAAAAGCCCTGCAACGCTTTCAGTAGTTTGAAGCCAGTGTTCTGTTTTCAGAAAGATCACTTTTTGCACCAAAATATTGGCTATTTTTTCAAGCTAAGTAGAGGACGGAAGTTCCGTTTCAGGAAGGATTTCAAGATTGCAGTTGAAACGCTTTGTTTCCATTCTGATTTTTTAAAAACCGTTTGTGTTAAAATAGACACTGTGCTACAAAATCAAACCATTGAACTGAAAAGTCATTTCAAAATGAAAAATAGAAACAGTTTGGAAAATGTCAGAATGGGACGTTTCAACATGATCAGAACTTTTTTTCCAGTTTTCTTCCTAAACAACATTCTGGTAAAATCAACCCGATTTTGTGAAGTGTTTAGATTGTGACAGAATGGCTTGATCCAATGGAACATGGTCCCTTCCTTCAGGCTCTCCAAGCAGCTCTACATCTTAGTTTAAATGAAAGAAATAACCAGACAATACTGTTGTATTAGCTCAGGGTACTTAATTAATGAGTACTCCAAAATTGTGGGGTAAGATTTTCACACTGACTGGTGATTTATGCTGCCTCCATTTTTGGGAGCTCAACTTCAGACACTTTAAAAGGGCCTGAATCAGATAGTGCTGAGCACCCATCCTATCAAAATCAGGTCCATTTAAGATATCTCGTGTTGGCCACCCAAAATTGCTAGTCACCTTTGAAAATCTTGGCCAGGAGTTGTTACATTGTGGTTAGAAAGCTATTCAGGGGCTGCAAAAGGTAATGCCGTTAGGCTTTCTGGGAGATTTACACCCAAAGCAACCCAGGACCCCATCAGCCACCAGTCTGCAAGAAACTATAATGCAACATGAAGGTGTGTTGTAATGAAGATCCCCAGAGGGCCATGGAGTTTCTGAGTATGTGTACACTGCAATTAAAAACTGGTGGGTGGCCCGGGCTAGGCCTGGAGCCCTGGCTCTAGGAACCTGTGAAGTAGGAAGGTCCCAGAACTCAGGCTGCAGCCCAAACGTCTTGTTGCAATTAAACAGCCCCTTGGCACAAACCCCTCTCACCACCCCCCCGAGCCCAAATCAGCTGGCACAGGCCAATGTGGGTTTTTAACTGCAGTGTAAACATACCCACAGTGGGTAGCATGAAATGAACTGAATGCATCTCAGTGAGGGTCCCTGGCCCTGCACTAACTAGCACCATTATTGACCTTCTCATCAGCTCGGTGGAAGGCTGGCTCATGGGGACTAGTCCCTGCAGTTAGTAGTTTAAGCACTTGAGTGGGGGCAGCTGGCAGTGCTGGTGTTACCTGTGTTGACCCTGTTCAGTGCATAATGTGGGTGTCAATCCCCAGAGCTGTTCAGGCCATTCCCATTCCCACTAGCATTCAATTCACTAGGAAAAGCGTGTGGGTGAAATTCTCTAAAGACAATGGCAAAACTCCTATTGACTGTAATGAAGCCAATTCTGGATGCTGTTATTGAAGCACGCTCAGCTGGATCTGCTAGGGGCTGCGTTCTGCTGCTCGGAGGGAAATCAGGTTTGAGGGTAACCCCAGCCTTTGCTCCCTGGAGGGGAGAGGCAGAGGGGAGCTGGCTTTCATTCCCCCACCATTTGCCCTGATCCTGGAGAGCAGCTTTAACTGATGCCCCGGAAGATGCTGCTCAGCTACCCACTGCCCTGCAGTCTGCGAGGAAAAGTGAGTGCCCCCCAGTCACTGCTCTGTAATAGCCTGTCTGCTCCCTCCTCCACCCACTCAGCCCCTGGGCTGGATCCTGGGTGAGGAGTGGAGGATGAGGCTCAGGGGATGAGCCATGCTTGTGGCACAGATGTGGATTCCCTGGGCCCATGTTGGAGCTGGGTGTCCTTGCCAGGATTAAACACAGTCACGTGCTGATAAAGTAACAACCAGAGCGAGTGCAGCCAAACAAGCTTGATTTCTCTTCTCTCAGGGCTTTAGGTCAGAACCGAAAGGGATGTGGCTGGAGCAGAGCCCTACAGTCCTTTCCTCCTGCGGGCAGATGGAAACCTCCACTCTGCTTCCTTTGTCAGCATTCAGCTTTGAGACGTGGTAACCACAATAGCTTCTGCGTAGCTGAGGAGATCAGAATTCCAGAACCTCCGTCTCACACGTGTCAATTTCCATTGATAACAGCCTAAAACAAAAGGCTCTTCCCCAGCCTCTGGCTAAGGACCTTCCTCTCTGCTTCCAGCCTCGGGCGAACCGTCACTCCATTGGGCTGGGGAGGCTTCACAGCCAGGTGGACCCTACAGCAGAGGCAGGAAAGGGTAAGAATGAGCTTCTGGTGCCCCATGGTGCCAGGGTTTGAAGCAAATTCCAGCTTTGAGATTGGCTGAACGTAGTCGTCGTAATTATTATTAACGGAGGTAGACCCGATACAACCCTCAAGTTCACAGAATCACAGACTTTAAGGTCAGAAGGGACCATTATGATCGTCTAGTCTGACCTCCTGCACAACGCGGGCCACAGAATCTCACCCACCCAGTCCTTTAACAAACCCCTAACCTATGTCTGAGCTATTGAAGTCCTCAAATCATGGTCTAAAGACTTGAAGGTGCAGAGAATCCTCCAGCAAGTGACCATGCCCCACACTGCAGAGGAAGGCGAAAAACCCCCAGTGCCTCTGCCAATCTGCCCTGGAGGAAAATTCCTTCCCGACCCCAAATATGGCGATCAGCTAAACCCTGAGCATGTGGGCAAGACTCACCAGCCAGACACCCAGGAAAGAATTCTCTGTAGTAACTCAGATCCCACCCCACCTAACATCCCATCACAGGCCATAGGGCATATTTACCGCTAATAGTTGAAGATCAATTAATAGCCTAATTTTGGCAATCCCATCATACTATCTCCTCCATAAACTTATCGAGCTTAGTCTTGAAGCTAGATATGTCTTTTGCGCCCACTGCTCGCCTTGGAAGGCAGTTCCAGAACTTCACTCCTCTGATGGTTAGAAACCTTCGCCTAATTCCAAGTCTAAACTTCCTGATGGCCAGTTTATATCCATTTGTTCTTGTGTCCACGTTGGTACTGAGTTTAAATAATTCCTCTCCCTCCCTGGTATTTATCCCTCTGATATATTTATAGAGAGCAATCATATCTCCCCTCAGCCTTCTTTTGGTTAGGCTAAACAAGCCAAATTCTTTGAGTCTCCTTTCAAAAGACAGGTTTTCCATTCCTCGGATCATCCTAGTAGCCCTTCTCTGTACCTGTTCCAGTTTGAATTCATCCTTCTTAAACATGGGAGACCAGAACTGCACACAGTATTCCAGATGAAGTCTCACCAGTGCCTTTTATAATGGTACTAACACCACCTTATCTCTACTGGTTGCGAGCTATTCCCAAACAGAACCCAGATCCAAATTCTATGGCTCAAGCCCACCTGTGATTGATTGCTAATAAAAGTTCACACAGGCAGGTAAGGGAGTCTAAACAAAACTCCAGAAAACATGCAGCAGGGAACAGTCTTGCACCTGCTTCTGTGGGACGGTATTGATGAGCATCCTACACTAGGTCTTTGCTATCTCCATCCTTTCTCTCCTTTGCTCCCCACCCACAGCAATGCATATCTTTCAAACATTGCATTGGGAACAGGATTTCAGTGCCATTGACCCAGTCACTCTTTCTTAACCTTTCAGAGGGAATTGGACTCCAGTGACACTCTCCATAAATTACACTAATTCACAAACGATAATTACAAGCAGGAGAGTGAGTGAGAGAGGTGTGGCCTGAACACAGGACTCAGAGCCAGGAGTTCCTGAGATTCGATGCACTGATTCCTTTTGTGACCTTGACTAAAGTCACTTCATCTGCTTGTGCCTTGGTTTCCCCATCTGTACAATGGAGTTAATGATACTGACCCCACAGGCTTCCCAGAAGGGCTGTGAAGATTAACTTGTTTGAGAAGAGCATTGTAGATGGAAAATAAGTATTGGTAAGATGCATTTCTCTTCCCTGTTGCTCAGGGCTTCTCTAACCTGGAGTGTCATCAGAGCCAGTCAGATGTTTACAGGTGGGTTTAATGGGGGTGGCTGTGTATGTGTGTGGTGGGTGAGGGGGCATGGAGGTATGTCTACACAAAAGGGAACACTTAAACATGTACAAATATATACCTTTATGGCGTCTTATGCCTTATTTCGCTCCCAGATTGAAATGGAAGCTGTTCCTCTAATTCTCCAAAAAATAATAAACTGGAGCAGGCTCTGTAAACAGAAGTCTATCTCCAAACCCGTTTGAAATGTAGACAGACTCAAGTGAATTAGCTCACCAAGTACTTAATTGCTGTCCTGTCTGTCAGCATGTGTAGTGCTGAGGGTTAACAGGCTAACACTGTGGCACCGGAGATGGATGAGATCCTGTGATGGGATGGCAACCCGAGGTCACTGCTCTAGCAGCCAAGTCCCTGAGTGACCCTTGGTGAGATAAGCGTTCTCTGCTCAGTTCACATCACTGTCTCTTTCTAGTGCTCACAACCCATCCCCCTTCTCCCCCCAAATCCAGCATGGTCGGGGCCTTGAGCTGGGAATGAAAGAGTTGGGAGAAAAGTGTCTTCTACCCTGATTTGCAAAAACGGGCTGGTGCCCCCCAGTGCCTAGCCACATGCTATTGTGCGCAGCTCAGCAACCAGGGGAATGGTCTTTAGCTGGGATATGTTTAGTGTCTAAACTAATTTGAAATCTCATGGCAAAATCCTGTACAAAATGCAGATCAGTCTTGTACGGTCACATTGACGCCCAAGCTGGTCGCCACGATGTACCGAGTGCTTAATTCTGCCTCTCAAGCTAATACCAGGAGCCTGAGAGCAGCTAAGCTCTGTCAGTCCCCCCTGGAGTTAATGGGAGCTAAGGGCACTCAGCACTTCGCAGGATCAGGATCTCTGCTCCCATTGACTTCAGTCTCAGCAGAGGAGTAGGAGCAGTCAGCTGAGTTCAGAATGATGTGACCGATAGCTGCCCTCAGCAGCAGACACTTTAAACCCCACCCCGTCAGAGTGGAGACACGCTGTCTTTTAAAGCACTATAGGAAGGCACAAGTCTGAAGCAATTCCAAATGGGTTAGAACCTAAGAGCTGCTGCGGCAGAGGTCAGATCCATGCGTAATATCAGACTTTGGCAGAAGCCAATACCCAATGAGCAACCCCCAGAATGCACTTAGTCTGTTCCTCATACCGTGGGTGGGGGTAAGCCATTTTGATCAGCCAGTGCCCGGGTTGCTAACATTTGAGCTTCTTCCTGTGCCTATGGCAGCATGGTGAGCCCTTTCAACTCCCAGCAAGATTGACCAGAGGTGAGGGCATTCAGTACTGTATAAGACTGGGATCTCTCACTCTCTGGTAGCTGTACTGCAAACGGCTGTCACGTTATCCAGCCATGAGTTGCCTTTGGAATGGAGGGAGCTTGGCCATAGCAATTCGCTGTGTTCTTGTGGAGCTGGTTCCATGCTGTGCTGTGGGATGTGTCCCACAACCTGCCCAGATTGTGAGAAGTGAGAAACCACCAGCATGTCCTTTCCCACAATGTGCTGTTTAGACAAACATCGGCCAGCATCCAGCTCTTAGGGCTTTGCCTGCAGCGCCTGCTAACAGGGCTCATCCCCTTTCAGTTCAAGAAGCGGCGCTTGTGCCCATGAACTGCCTTTAAATTGTGTTTGCAAGTAACAAAAAAGAAAAAAAAATCCCCCAATAAATAAAAGTAATACTGCAGGCTTTGCATGCAACAGAAAAATCCCTTAAATCTCAGGTAATCCCAGGCAAATTAATACCCCTAGAAGAAATGGAGAGCTGGCTTTTGACTGCTGGTCACTTCAGTGCGCTGGCAGCTGGTGTATAATAGTGCAGGGTTAGATTACAAAACCAATCGTCTATAAAGCGCTGCCCCATGCTTTCTCATTGCTTCAGTGTTTTCGTGTTGGAGACAATGGGCCTGTTCCTGCTCCCATTGAAGTCAAATGGGCAGGTTTGGGATAGGTTTCCTGTGTCGGAAACTTGGCTGATAGCGTGTGTCTGGGGAAATGTGGTGTAGGCAGAGCCCATGTGCAAGAATTCCCTTAGTGCGGGCCCAGTAGCAGCCTGGCACAAACAAGGCAAATGTGTTACAGAAAGGGATTTGGAGAATCCACCGCGGAAGACTTCAGTCAAGTCAGCCTCCAGCTTCAAGCAAGACCTTAACTGAAGTGTCTGGCTGTCTTGCCCTACCCCCTTTCCCTTTAATTAAATGGCAGAGTTACTTATGTATGTGCAAAGGAAGTGGGGGAGGGAATCAAGCCCTTAGATTAGTTTTTACCCCCTTCCCTCCCTCCCCCCCCCACCAGGAGCACAGAAGTAGATTGTCCATTTAATAGAAGCCTATAAATCAGTGCAAAACATTTATAAAATAATTGAAGGTAATGGGAACCATTTGTTTAAATAACATCACGCTCATGCCCCAGAGGTGCAATAAAAGTTAGATTAATTGATAGGATTTTATATCTCACTGTGAAAAAACTTGAGTCACATTCTAGACACCCACGGTTTGGGAAAGCTGCAAATTCATAAGGCACCCAGTTACTATCCAAATAGTCCCTTCCATGCAAAGAGGCACATTTATGTGACCCTGAAGGGTTTGGGGATGAGAACTATTTACTTAAACTGTGAAGTGAACTACCCAGTGTGAGATCCTGACCCAGACAGGATTTTTCTTCCCTTTGTATCTGCTGTTCCAGTATTATTTTATTTCCATTGTGATAAAAGGAAGAAAAAATTACAGAAGGCTCATGTCTAAGCCCGGGGGTAAAGATCTACCCCATCAATTCGCCCCTGTGAGAATATGACTTTAAAGTCATAAAGAAAATAATATCAGGAAGGCGAATGCTGAACATGGCTGTCAAGAAGATTTAGTCAGCTTCTTGGAGGCTCAGGGTCAGATTCCAATCTCCATCACAGTGTGACTCCAATGGAATTACTCTGGATTGACACCAGTGTAACTGAGAGCAGAATCTGTCCACTATGCCCAACTGCTTCTCAGTGGAAAGATTTCCTAGTAGGAGTTTCATACTCTATGGGCCTGATACAAACCTCTAGATACAAATACCTTCAAACTTGGTGGGGGGGAGGGGGTGTTGAAACACACTAAGCCCGGGGGGGGGGCGGAGAAGCAAAGATGATTGTATGACATCTTTGTGCTCTCCAATCCCAAAGGCTGCCAGATGCCAGCATGGCACAAGTTAGAGCAGCCTCAGGGTCTGCTTCATAGCTAGAGCAGTGCAACGAGGCCATATTGGAGGACCAGGGTCTAAGAGGTTCAGCTTCAGATTAATGTAAAAGAAGCATAAAGATGGGACTAGGTGAAGTGGAACATGATTCTTGTTGAACGGTCTGGTGACAGATCCTGCACTAGTATATTCTCTTGAGCATCTAGTGGGGTATAGCTTGGAGACTGGGGAGATTCAGCCCATGTCAGCTGGTCAGACTAAAGCTAGTTATTTACTAGATATTTATTAAGGAGATTAAAACAACCCTCTTTGTAGGTTGCATTGTCCACCCTGCTCACGCTCCAATATATATTGTTTAAGGACAAACTCACTTGCACTCTAGTACCGAGCATCATCAGCTGGCACTAGGGACAGGCAAACCCAGGGCACTCTGAGGTTTGCTCCTTTCAAACTATTTTGGGGAGGGGTGTCACAAAACTAGTCTGAGCTTCCAAACCATTTTTTTGCACATTGCTTAACTTTTAATTTATTAAGCACGTTTTAATAAAAAAACAAAACAAAATGTTTCTAGCTAAACAGCAGCCCGTGCCATGTAATGAGGAGAGATCTCTATGAGAGACCATGCTTCTCTTTCTCCTTCTGTGCTTCCCTTATTACCCTTTCTCTCTGTCCCCATTTGCTTTGCACTTTGCCCCACTCTTGGCTCTGATATTACCCTATTTATTTTTTCTTTTTTAGTTTTTTTTTTTTTTTAATTCTTTCGGCTCCTTTTATTGAATCTTTCCCAAGTGGGACGTGACCCAGATAATGCTGGAATCCAACATATGAAACCACAATGTTTGAGGAGTGAATCTGGAATTAGGAGTTTGCCACCCAAAGTCAAAGCTACTAGCTAACGCTTTGTGTACTGGCCCAATCCTGCAAATGCTTCTCCATCAGGCTTAGTTCTTGGATTCATGCCTTGATGCTAATGGTATTGCTGATAGTAACAAGTACTAGGGCCAGATTTTTAAAAGAGTTCTGCACATAGCTGTGGAATAGGGACAGACTTAAACATGTGCTAAGCACTTCACTAAACTGGGGCTTAGAAGGGCAATTATTAATTTGATTAGGCCATGATTTTTATTCATACGTGCTAATAATAATAATATCTTACAGTTAGATAAAGACTTTTCAAACTTAATACATCTGATACGCAGGAATCCTGAAATGCAGCCATCTTTGGGGAGAGGCACAACAATTGTGCAATAATGCAAAACATCCCTGGGACTTTCCCTCTGCAGTATAGAAGGTCTGAGAACAGTACTATACATGCTTAGTGATCTTATGCATTTGTTATACCTATTGCAACTTAAAAGCCAAACAAAGATATTTTTTTGAGAAGGTGCAGATCTGGAGTATCAAAAAGAACCTGCTCATACCTTTCCCTGGCAGACAGCACAATTCAAACCTGAATATATAGGGAGCGTTCGGGGAAGTCAGAGCTTTCCTTTCCTCTCTGGAAAGCCCTCCACATGAGCTTTTGATAAAGCAACTCTGTCAAACAAGGACTGAATAAATCATGATGTGTTACCAAGACACGTTACAGCTTTTAAAACAACCACCGTGGCATTCTACCCCACGGACTGATGAGCCTGGGGATGCCAGATCCCTGAAGCTCGGCAGCCATGCTGGAGCCAGCACACATCTGGAGTGCAGTAAACGGACCCAGAAGCAAGAAAGCAGCTCTGTAAGGGTCAGGAGTACAGAGAGCGGCTGCTGACACCAGGCGCCACCCCAGAACCCACATGCATTTCCTTATGTAAACACATGTGGCCAAAAGTCTTCCATGGTCACCTTTCTCCAAAGCCAGCCCTATAAAACCGCCAGCGAAGTGAGGAACAATGTCACTATTATTGTTTCAGAGGAATTCCTCTCAAGCAAAAAAGCATAGCCAGGCTGCCTACAAGAGTGTCTTTAAAAACAGGCCTGACAATTGCCTCCAGAGCTGAGGAAAATCAGCCATTATTTGATCAGTTGCAGTTGTCCTCCCTTATTTTAACCTGTTGTGTTCTGAGCACGGCAGGTTTGCTGTAGGCTGAGGTTTGAGCAGAAAAAGACTATGGCATGGGTCCCTATGCTGCTCCCTCCCCCACGCCAGCTCCCTGTCCCACTCTCTGTATTAGAGGCATGATCTGGTGGTTAAAGCATAGGCCTGGGACTCTGAAGAACTGGATTCCAGCTCTGGCAGAGATTTCCTGGACCAGGGGTAACCATGTGATCTTACTGAGTGAATTTCGGAAAGTCAGAATAAATGGACTCTGCAGGGGGAGAGGAAGTCCACTCATGAAATTATCTTTCACTGCTCATTCAGCCCTATATAGGGGTTCCTAGTTAATGGATCACCCTGTTCCTAGTGTCACAGAACAGGCATGAAGTTCACCTCTGTGTTGCACGGAGCATGCAGCGGCCACTCGGCCCATACACCCTATCTGTGACACACAAGCCCTGCCAGTGATATAGGGCTGCAGTGGTGTAGAGGACCTTGTGCTAGCCTTCTACAAGGGAGGAGTTAGTCCATCTGTGTCTTGTCAAAAATGAGGTTAATGATGCTGGCATAGTCCACAAGGACAAGAAGCTCACGCTCTGAGTCCAAGGATGCACAGAGCAATTAAATGGTTTGCCCAAGATCACATAAAAACTCTGTGGCGGAGGTGGGAACTGGCCTCTGATCCACTAGGTCCCAGGCGAGTGTCTTAACCACAAGACCAGCCTTCCTATGTTATTCAGATGGCAGTTTCCTATTTATTTTTTTCTTGTAATATATATATATAGATAGATATATAGATAAACATATTTACATTTGTTTGTAGTGCTTTACCCTTCTCTTACATTTCATGCCCTGGTTAAAATCTATTTTGGGCCACTGTGCCATTTCCCTGGACCTTTTGCATGTGTCCACCCATTTTTGCAGAGCTGTATTTTACATTGCACGGGAATAACAAATGCTCTTCAGCATAAGTTAATGGCATGCTTAGGTTTGTGCCATCTCAGGAGCCCGATGCTGTGTGGCCAAAAGTAAACTATACACATGGTCAGAAAATCCCTTGTCAACTCTGACAGCATCCTCTTGGAGGCTTCAATATAATCTCCAGGTTTGAGGTGCTATTGCAAGGTTGCAAATATTGAAATTATTCTCAGAGCTATTTCTGTCTCAGCGTAAGTAAGGAGAGAAAAGCACAAAGATCTGAAATGAGCCACAGAACTAGGAGAGAGCCACATGCAGATGAAAACTGCTCCAAAACTTGGCAGTTTGTTTACTGCCTGGGAAAAAGAATTTCCCCCAATCACTTTTAGGCCACTGCTGAAACCCTGCTGATATTATCAGAGAGGCCTCAGATCCCAGATCAGCCAGGGGAGATTTGAATGTGATACTTGGAAAAGAAAAACACAGGTGGAGAGTAAGATGGTGAATTCTCATGCAGTCAAATCAAACCAAGCATTTTGGGGCTGATCAAGCTCCCTTTGGAATCAATGTAAAGACTTGCATTGACAAAGTTGGATCATGCCTTTAGGGCTGGGTCTGCTTTCCTATATGTGAATTTGAGTGACTCCACTGACATCAAGGGAGGGCCAGCACCAGAGTAAGTGACAGGAGAATCAGGCTCCTGGCGTTAACTCATGAAGCGTTTCGGGCCAAATTCTGTCCTTTATGCTGGAGTAAATCAGGAGTAATTCCATCAACGTCAATGGAGTGACTCTGGATTCACACAAGTGTAACTGAGCACAGAACTGGTCTCAGTTCTTACTCAGGCAAAATTCTCATTAGCTTCAGTGGGAGCCTTGCCTGTGTAAGAGCTGCGCCATCTGGCCCCTTGAAGTTCCTGCTATAATGAGTCTGCTCCTTTCTGTAGCTGCTTTACAGACAGGACAATGCAGGGCTGAGAATCCAAGAGCAGGTACAGAACCTGCAATGACGGATCCTGACCTATCTCCCTAGGGGAGGAAGCTTCCCCTCCCCCTTCCTGGATCTAATCCTTTCCTTATTGCTGCCTCTCCAGGATATTACTGCACCTCATACACAGCTAGGCTGAGGGGAAGGGGGGTTCATTGGTTGCCCACCTGCATGTATTTAACACTCCATTCAGACCCCGAGCTGAACAGGATATTCCAGCCTCAGCGACACTGGGAAAGCGACGCTAACAGGAAACATACGGGAGAGGGCGAAACGATATTTTAATGAAATAAGAGGCTTTGCTAATTGCATCCCTTGAGCAGTCGATAGAAGAACTGAGGACCTGCGAGAGTGCAGAGCTCTATCCTGTTACCCTTAGGGTCTGAGGGCTCTTAGGGTACGTCTACACTGTGACAAAAAGCCGGTGGCTCCGAATTGCAGGGGCTGGGTCAGCTGACTCGGGCTCCTGGGGCTCGGGCTGTGAGGCTAAAAATTGCAGTGTAGATAGTTGGGCTCATGCTGGAGCCCAGGCCCAGGCTCTGAGACCCTCCCCCCTTGTGGGGTCTCAGAGTCGGGGCTCCAGCCCAAGCTTCAATATCTCTACTGCAATTTTATAGCTCTGCAACCCGAGCCCACAAGCCCCAGTCAGCTGACCCGGGTCAGCCATGGCCATGCTGTGGTCTTTCATTGCAGTGTTACTAAAATGGGGCCTGATCCTCTAACTCTATTCACACAAGCGGCGCCATTCAGCTCAATGTGAGGCAGTACGATTCAGTGGCTAGAGCACTGGTCTGGGAATCAGGAGACCTGGGTTCTGCCTCTGCTTTTTCTCTGATCTACACTGTGGCGTTTGCCTCAGTTTTCTCATGTGTGAAATGCGGATGAAAAATAATAATGATCTTGTCTTTTCCACCTGTTCGCCATCAACATTTTTTTTCCTCTTGTCTGATCTTTAATCCAGGAATTTATTTTATTTGAAAGATATTGGCTCAAGTCCCTCCTACAGCTGAGTTCAGCTCAGTGCAGAGAAGTGGAGAGGCCTTTATGGAGCAGGATATAGCTCCTTGATTCTTGGCTGGCCTGGCCCTGGCATGAGTTACAGCAGTGTTGGGGTAGCTCTTATTTATGCTAATGGAAGATCAGCATAGCGTAGTATAGTGGGGTGGAGCTCTGCCATGCTCCTGTCTCTGGCACACCTCCATTTCCCTATGCTGGGGAACATAGGGCAGTTGGCACAGGAATTGGCTTTGCCTGCCCTATGGCAGCAGGATATTTCCCTCCACCAAGGGACCAGAGCGTAATGGATAATTTGGCACAGTATTTCCCTGTTTGCAAGGGAGAGTCCAGAGTATGATCATTGTTCTCAGTGTGTACAAAACACTGGACCAGGCAAGGGCCTTACAATCTAAAATAATCAAGTAATGCAATCTAAGCTAAATGACCCAGTCTTGAAAACCAATGGGAGTTCCAGGTGACAAGTGGCTGCCCAACTAGGCTCATATATACACTAAGTGATCAGAAGCTGAGATTCCGTCAAACAAATACAATAAACCTGTTAGTTACGAATCAGAGTATTCCTTAGGCAACAGTGTTTCTCTAACTAGCAGAAAGGGGTGCAGAGCAGGTTTCATCAGCAGATTGATGGGGAAAGGATGTTTCAATGAGGGGTTTGCACACCTCTACCTCCCTATGCTCTCACAAAGCACTGATAAAGAAATATTAATTATTGCCAGAAAGAAGGGGCTTTTTGCTCAAGGGGAACCCATGGAGCAGGAATAGCCAACTGGCTGCAGAGACAGGAGTGAGAGAATATTGTGCATTTGAATGCTGACAATTGCACAATGCTAGGGCCCTCTGTGCTTAACACCTGACTGGGATGACCTTGTTTCCCGATAAGAGTCTCCCTTCCAGAGGAAAAGATGGGCATTTAAATTTCATTGATAAGCCTATCAAATAGCTAAGTGTATTATAGGCCTCTGTAGTTGAGATATAGGAAAAGATTCTCTAGTGAGTCAGGGACTCTGAAATCCTTTCTTCTAGGCGTCTTATCTTATCTAGCAGAGAATACAACATGCGGCTATGAAACACGGCCAGTTTGCTAAGCCCAAGTAATGGCTTGAGCAACAACGCTGCAAAACTAGAGGTACCATTCAAAGCCCTTGAAATGATAGAAATGAAAGAGGGTAAAGAAAACCGAGCTGCTGTGTGATCCACTCCCAAATGCACTGTGGTTCCCTAGTTACTCTATGTCCTCCAGTGTTATGCATAGGCCAGTTTTGAATGGGTCTTCCACCATTTTCCTCAGCGTGTGACTGAGGATGCTGTACGACGTGTAGTTGAAGCCATGTGGGTCCCAGGATATTAGAGACAAGGTGGGTGAGGTAAGGCTCAGTACCATACAAAGGTAGGGGACTTCCAGTCAGGGACCAGAGAATAGGGAGGTTACAAGACAGGAAGCCAGCTGAGTGTACCCTGGGAAGTTGTGGGAAGGGACTGGAGGACCAGCATTACTTGATTGTTATCTGGTGACATTGGCCAGAATTATCTCTAGGGACACCTTGAGTTACAGACCAGCCACCATACCTCCAAGTGAGGTTGCTGCCTTGCTCTGAGAGGCTTTTGTATCTGTACAGGGGGCGAGTTAACAGGAACACTCAAGACAAAATCTCTAGTGAAGACAAGCCCACAATTTCCCTAGCCCTTCCAGTGGGGCTCCCCTGCTATGGATGGACCTAATCTGAAGCCCACTGTGGTCACTGGAAAAAACAACGTGGAATCTTTGTGGCACCTTAGAGACTAACAAATTTATCTGGGCATAAGCTTTCGTGGGCTAAACCTCAAGTCTTTCCATTGACTTCAGTGGGCATTGGACCATGCCTTATGTTTACAGGCTGTGTAGAAGAACTCTGAGGCCTCACCTCCAAGCAATGAAGATAAGCCATTGCATTCCATTCTGAAGGATTTTAGACTCTTCTTATCAGCAACAAGCTGGGTACGGTGGGAGCTAAAAATCTACTGTAAATCAAATATAAAGTCTAGCCAAATTTTTAAAACAGCTAAAGTTTCTGTCAGGAAAGACAATATCAGTGATTATGAGGTAAGTATCAGAAAACAACAACAAGCAACATGAAACAAGCAATATTAAGATGGTAGGCTTGCGTGTTCCCCTTGTCTCCTCATTTCTTCCCGGCTTGAGTAAATTCACTATTTCCTATCTAGCATGGAAATTCACCTCATGATAATCGCCAGTAATAAATCAAAACCTCCTTGGAGCCTTCTTAAAACCAAGCATATTTCAGCAGGCATCTGAAAATGTCTATGCGTGGAGAAAAGCATTCAGGAATGTGTTGCGTATGGTCCTTATAAATGAGTATTTAAAAAGAATTCCTTGGGATCGATGGAACGGGAAGCATCTAATCTGTAAAAATTCCTTGGTTTCTGCTTACTGTTTGAGTAAATACAAGGCCATTCACTCACTCGATGAGTTTTTCAGACTGGCTTATTATGGGAGAAATGAAGAGGAAACTGGTGATTTAATGCACTTAGCATGAAATCAAAACAGTCTCAGGAATTGATCAGCAATTTTCAGAATATTATGATAATTCTCTTATTTCATGGTGGGAGAGCAGGACAAACCAGAATTCTCACCATAGGAAGTGGCACCAAGTGACTGTCTCACATAGAGAAGGACTCGTGTGGTCCACTAGTTAAAGTCAGTGACTGTGAGTCACAGCTCCTGTGTCCTCCCCTCTCAGTCACTGATTCACTGGGTGGCTTTGGGCAGGTCACTGCACCCCTCTGTGCCTCAGTTTCCCCATCAGGAAACAGGGACAATAATGCTCACCTCAAGCACAGAGAGGGAGGAGGGCTGTGAGGGTTAATTCATTAGTGTCTGGAAAGTGCTTTGAATCCAGGAGGTTAAAAAATGCAAAGTATTGTTATTTTATGCCCTTCATGTCTTTTTTACTTCTGGGAAGTAACAGTTCCGGAGAGCAGCCATCCCTGGGAGGGACATTTGGAAGAGCACTGCATGTTTCACATTCACATGTGTCTTTTCCATTGCAGAATTTATTCCGTTCATTTATTTATTTATGATGACAACTGATTGAAGTAGCACCTAGGAGCTCCGGTCATGGACCAGGACCCATAGGCACTGGACAAGCACAGAACAAAAAGACAGGCCCTGCCCCCAAAAATTTACAATTGAAGTAAATCTATAAAATCTGGTTAGTCTTACTTATGTATATAGTCTGGCTATCTTACTATCCAGTTAATCTTACTTCGGAAATCTACAGTCTACTAAGTCTATTACTATCTACAAAATCCTCAGGCTGCACTTTCTCTCTGTTGTATGCTTTCCATTGAACTTAATGCAAGACCAAAAGTGGCAGTTCTCAAGTCAGAGCCCCCTACCACCACACTACACCTGGAGTGCTGGGCTCAGATCTGAACACTGTATAACAGAGGACATAGCAAAGGCATAAAAAAGGTACTGAGAAGGACAGCAAGGATGGTGATGGCTCCGTGTTCTGACTGGGTGATGATAAGAGGTTTAATGTGAATGGAATGAGTCTTGGGGGCCAGGGAATATGGGTTCACCCACATGGTGGTGTGGCTGATGCAGAATTTGGCAGCTGGCTTGTTAAGCAGAGTCTCTTTCTCTCAACCGGCCCTGGTCACCTGTTGGTATTTGGATTGATTTTAAGATGTTGGTTTAGACCTATAAAGCACTAAATGGTCAGGAACATACCTAAGAGACATCCCTCACCCATGACATTCTTCCTGAGCTGTGGTCAGTGAAGATGCCTGGGCAGTATAACATAGAGAGGGTGGCTGGCAGGGTGCTCTCTGTTAGTCCCTCATCTTTGGAAACTTGCTTCTTTTCCAGGTTCTTAACAGCCCACTGCATTGGCTTACTGGGCACACTGCAAGGCTTATCTTTCCTCTCTTTTTGCAGACATAGTTGTTGGGTAGGTTTATGGAGTGGCAGGACTCCAGGGATTGTGTATGGAGCTCCATTCATTTTTGTTGCTTTTACATTGTGTCCGGTTTATTATATTTGATCTGGGGGACCTGATGGGTATGTTTATTTACTAGTGTTCTTCAAAGATCAGTAAGGTTGCCTGGAGTGTTGGAGGGCGAGGGGGCGCTGCTTCATTACAGGTAGTGACAATCCAAACAACATAATATTGAAAAATAGATAACTAAGATGAGTGTGCCTGTCTCAGACCTTAAAGAGCATACAACATGTTGCGAAGCAGGTAAGTACACACACGACAGGTGAGTCTGCCTGTGAACTGAATGTGAGGTATGTGCAAATGCGGGTTCACGCAGGCACAAGGATTCCATCATGTCCACCTTTGCCCCTGGTCTTCTAACGTGTGTGAAACCCCTGAACATGTCAGCCCAATGGATCTTTACCATCTTCATTGCTTCTTCAGTTCCTCTCCCACTCCTTCATCATCCATCCTGCAATATGGAGATCAGACATCTCCCTGGCAACAGCTTTGGTTGAATTGGGCTTGGGATGTGCTGTGGGTAACCAACAACCCTATTCATAACTGAGCTGAAAGATATATCAATATTTCTGTCCTTTGGCCAGCAGAGAGAATAATTATCATTTCTTAGGGTGGCACCTGGGGTTGGGGATGCTAGGAAATTTTCATTCATAGAATCATAGAATATCAGGGTTGGAAGGGATCTCAGGAGGTCATCTAGTCCAACCCCCTGCTCAAAGCAGGACCAATCCTCAATTAAATCATCCCAGCCAGGGCTTTGTCAAGCCTGACCTTAAAAACTTCTAAGGAAGGAGATTCTACCACCTCCCTAGGTAACGCATTCCAGTGTTTCACCACCCTCCTAGTGGAAAAGTTTTTCCTAATATCCAACCTAAACCTCCCCCACTGCAACTTGAGACCATTACTCCTTGTCCTGTCCTCTTCTACCACTGAGAATAGTCTAGAACCATCCTCTCTGGAACCACCTCTCAGGTAGTTGAAAGCAGCTATCAAATCCCCCCTCATTCTTCTCTTCTGCAGACTAAACAATCCCAGTTCCCTCAGCCTCTCCTCATAAGTCATGTGTTCCAGACCCCTAATCATTTTTGTTGCCCTTCGCTGGACTCTCTCCAATTTATCCACATCCTTCTTGTAGTGTGGGGCCCAAAACTGGACACAGTACTCCAGATGAGGCCTCACCAATGTCGAATAGAGGGGAACGATCATGTCCCTCGATCTGCTCACTATGCCCCTACTTACATATCCCAAAATGCCATTGGCCTTCTTGGCAACAAGGGCATACTGCTGACTCATATCCAGCTTCTCGTCCACTGTTACCCCTAGGTCCTTTTCCGCAGAACTGCTGCCTAGCCGTTCGGTCCCTAGTCTGTAGCTGTGCATTGGGTTCTTCCGTCCTAAGTGCAGGACCCTGCACTTATCCTTATTGAACCTCATCAGATTTCTTTTGGCCCAATCCTCCAATTTGTCTAGGTCCCTCTGTATCCTATCCCTGCCCTCCAGCGTATCTACCACTCCTCCCAGTTTAGTATCATCCGCAAATTTGCTGAGAGTGCAATTCACACCATCCTCCAGATCATTTATGAAGATATTGAACAAAACCGGCCCCAGGACTGACCCCTGGGGCACTCCACTTCACACCGGCTGCCAACTAGACATGGAGCCATTGATCACTACCCGTTGAGCCCGACAATCTAGCCAACTTTCTACCCACCTTATAGTGCATTCATCCAGCCCATACTTCTTTAACTTGCTGACAAGAATACTGTGGGAGACCGTGTCAAAAGCTTTGCTAAAGTCAAGAAAATTCAAAAAGTGCATTTCTGTTGTTCACGAGGAAGTATCACTGCTATAGGACTGTCTCTTATTGTATTTCTGCACAGCGCCTAGCACAATGAGGCCCCAACTTCTTTGAGGCCTCTGAGCACCATCACAATATAAATGTTAAAAAATAATAATAAGTGGGGGATGGGAGAGGCAGGAAGCATCAAGCCTATTGCAGTTCTCCCAAGATACATACAGATCTTGCGACATCCATGGGTTTAGGATGAACCTCTTTGCCCATTCTTCTAGGGATAGGAAGAACCTCCATCAATGCAAGGATGAAGTGAAAGCTCCATGAGTGGGAGCACAAGAACTGGCCAGTATCTTGTGCAGGTATTTCTCACATGTGGGCTGATGTGGCCTTTAATTATGGTTGAACCTAAAAAGGTTCAGCAATTCTGTTTGGTTCAGACAAGTGCCCCAAAGTCTGGCTACTTATCTCAGCTCTCTGAACTTTCCAAGGTTCCCAAACTAGGCTGGAAATTTCACAAGACTAAGCTTTCTCATTATGCCATACAACATATAATGATTCACACCGTACACAGTCAATCTGTGGAACTCATTGCAATGGGATGTTGTGAAGGCCAAAAGTATAGGTTCAAAAAAGAAGTAGATAAGTTCATGAAGGATAGATCCATCAGTGGCTGTTAGCCAAGATGGTCAGGGACGGAACCCCATGCTCTGGGTGTCCCTAAGCCTCTGAGTGCTAGAAGTTCAGACTGGACGGTAGGTGATGGATCACTCAAAATTCCCCTGTTCTGTTCATTCCCTCTGAAACATTTGGCACTGGCCACAGTCAGAAGACAGAATACTGGGCTAGATGACCCATTGGTCTGACCCAGTTTGGCAATTCTTATGTCATCTCATCCAGAACGAGGAAACCCCAAACCCCTAGACAATGAAAAGAAACAGGGTAGAAAAAATATAACCCAAGTTTTTAGACACCTAGACACAGACAGTATTTGGGGGTGAATGGCACTGTCACCAATAATATATTTATAATTATTCTTTCTTCCTCTCCCTCCCCCCCGCACACACAAAGTTTTAGTTGAGGTTCAGTTTGGGTGAAGGTTCTAGGATGGTTCTAATATTTCATGTAAGCTGGATCCCGCCTCCCAACCAACAATCTCCTGATTTTTCCCAGGGGTAGCAATTGGTCCTAGTTTGTATTGTAATTTTTTTTTTTTATAATATTGTAACTGGCTCCTCTCAGCCAGTTATAAATGTGTTTGCGTCACCTCCTGCTTTCTGAAGCAGAGAAAAATCTTGCTCATTTTAACAAAGGCCAGAGTTAGCTTTAAAAAAAAACCCACCAAAAAACAAACAGCGTTTGTTGTGTAAAAAAGTTCCGATCTGGCTTGTGATCCCTTTTTGATTGAATAGTTAATAGCAGCCAGGTGCAACCAATAAGGGATGCTAGCCTGAGTCTCTGGAAGCAACATGGGAACAGAGCTTGGTAGAATATTCCAAGAGGGTGGCTTAATGTGTGGGCTTCCTATGTCCGTCCTTCATTATTTTTCTTTTGTCTAATAAAAGAAACAGCCTCTGTTTCTCCCACTCTCAGTGCTAAGCCTAGAGGAATGGGAAGTGTAGATACACACACACACTGTATATATGTGCATATATAGATAATAATTGTACTACATAAAAGAACTCTTTGCAGAGAGTGTTGAGACTTGCCAGTTACAGCTGGGTTGTTCCGGGACCTGGCTGATGGTTCCAGAAGGGGACTCTAAATTCATTCATTCATAGGCTCACTTGTAATTAATAAAGTAAGAGTTCTTAATACAGTCTGGAGTGGAGCTGTGGTGACTGGCTTTTCCTGCAGTGGCCTTCAAATAGCATCCACCGTATTTATTAGTGAGCTCCCTACTCTTGGGGACAGGGTCCTTGAAAGAAGGGATCAGAGCGAGGGGGTTATGCAAGGTAACATTTGCAGGTGCAAAGCACGGTGGTGGCAGCAGCCACCCAAACTGGGGGTGTCGGAAACCCAAGTCCATAGCAATGTTTATATTTTCCAATGTTCAGTTCAACCGTATATTGACTTTGCAGAGAAGAATGATAAATTTGTCATTGCTGACACTGCCATTCACCCCTGAAGAATCCCCTGTGTCCAGGTATTGCACTTCTGGAGTGCAACATCCCAGCTCTTTAAAGCATCCATTCCAAGAAGCGCTAAAGCACATGCTTAAGTTCCATTGGGATTTAATATGCTTAAAATGAAGCATGTATTTCCCACTTTCCTGAAAGAGGGCTTTCCAGGGCACAGCAATGCTAGGCAACAGTTCAGGAGAGGATCTCAGCTTTACTAACCCATTCCTCACTGGGCTGAGGGAACGGATTCTGCATTGACTGCAAGTACAAATGCTGAGACTCCGAGCACGTGCAGTTTCATTCATACCCCTGCAAGTGGCATTCCTTGTCTGTCTCAACCTTCAGTGTCTGTCTCAACGTCAAATCTATGAGCCCAATTTCAAGGGTTAAATACAGTTACTAAATCCCATCTGCTATCAGGTATCAAGGCAGGTGGCTGAATCCCCACCTCTCCAATGAGGAGCTGGTGGGTGGACCCTGCTGGCCAAGATTTCCCAAAGTGACTGGTGATTTTGAGTGGCTCCGTTTTTCAAAGCCCAATGAGAGATGCCTTGAGGAGGTCTGATTTTCAGAGAGGGGGCACTGAGCACTTTCTGAAGATCAGGTCTCTTTTAAGGCATCTCGAGATGAGCACCTAAAAATTGAACCACCTAATATCACTAGTCACTTTTAAAAACCTTAGCCGGGTATCACAGCATGAATTACTGCATCCATTCACACACATCCATATTAGATGGGAGGTTCCCAATAGCTCATGAGGTAACAAGGAGACACTGGGTCATTTTCTGGAGAGTTTAGTTGACATGCTGTCCCCACTGAAGTTAATGGGAATTTTGCCATAGACTTCAGTGGGGCCAGAATGTTGCATTTTGTGTTTTGCCGTATCAACGTATGCAACTACCATGGAGCCACCTGTCATTGAAACACATCTATTTCTAGGGAGAGAGGTTCTTTTTATTCAGCATCTTCGTAAAAACTGGAGCCCACTTTCCTGTCCATGCACAAATGATGCAATTTCCACCCGACATGGTTCTGGAGAAAGATCTACTGTGTGTCATTTCTGATAGCTCCTTGTGGTGTTGGCTGTGGGCTGTGTGGGTAGCTTGATTTATGTAGCTTCAGAGCCTTTCTAAAGAAATGCTCTGATTTTATATGAACAATTCCTTTATGCCTGAAAATAGCATTTGCCAGAGACTAGTGTTTTCTGGGTGTTAAGACCTAGAGAGTTACGAGTGCCAGTAACAGAAGAAATCATTATGGGCTCCCGTTGTGGAATGTGGGGCAACAGCTGCTCACACTTCAGAAGTGTTGACAAAAAATATACAGATATTATAGTTCACACTACCTACAGGTGTGGCAAGATCAGGGCTCAGCATTTATTCTCACTAGGCCAAGTCCTAGTTTTATTGAAGTCAAAGGGCGTTTTGCCATGAGTTCTGTGGTACCAGGATGTGGCCCTAAGGCGAGAACAAGGGTTTAAGCTGCAGCAGGGAGCCCTTCAGTAAAATATCAGCTAACGTTCTATGGCTCCCTTCGACAGTCAGGGCAGTGGAACAAGTTGCCCAAGTAGGTGGTGGAACTGCCATTGCTGCAGAGAGACAAGAGCTGACCTCCCTATGTCAGGGAAAAGTTAGAGATCATGAAAATGACCAGTGTAAAGGGGGAGGGATGTGGAGAGCCTCCCTCTGCAAACCAAACTCTGATTTTATTTGTTAATACTCTCAAGTGTCAGGGGTTAGAGGTTGGGCATAGGAACCTTTAGTTCTATTCCTGACTCTGCCACGGAATCACTGGTTGACGTTGGCCAAGTCACTTAACCTCTCTCTGTCTCACTTACTTACATACTTGTGTAAAGTGCTTTAAATTCTGAGGATAAAATAACCTATGAGTGCAAAAGTATTTATTTATTATTCTGAGTGTGCTAGGTACTTCACAGAAAGAAGTAGAGACCTGTTCTCTGCCATGATGAGCTAGCAACCAAATCCCTGCATCCTGCAAATGCTTACACACATGTAGTTGTACTTATGTGAGTAGGATCACTGATTTAAATTGGGTTGCTCACATGAGCAAAGTTAGGCATATAAGTGTTCTCAGGCTTGGGGCCTATTCAAACTGGCTCAATTGGGGATCCTAAACAACCAATAATGCTAGCAAAAGGCTGGGGGGAAAGGAGAGAGAGGAATCTACCACAGCTAACACACCAGCTTCGAGAGTTTCCAGATTTGCTGTCCTGCATAACTCCCAGAGTAAAGCTTTCCAGACCCTAAAGTGCGGAAATTCATAATTTCCATTTTAGGAGATAGTCAAAAATGCAAAGTATAAGGTTCTAAATTTCCTAGATTTCTTAATGAAGCAGACAAGATAGATTTCCTGGGTTTGGTTGCTGTGGTTGAGCTTTTTGTTTGTTTGGCTTTGTGTGTGTGTGCGTAGATGTAGCTGTGGCAGAAGTGAATCTATTTACCTGTTTTGTGACTATTTCTCTCTCTCTCACACACACATATATACACTCCCCCACCCCCATGGGTATGTTGCTTATACAAATTGACCCAAATGGCCATTTGCCTGTACATGCAGTGAATCTGTACATGCAGTGGATTTGTGCATGCAATCATGATGATTATGTATGCAAACTAGATGTGCAATTGCTCCCCTGCCTCATGGAAATTGCATATACAAAAACATACATTCAGTAATGAATGTTTCGTTCCCTTTTTTGCTGCTTTTGCACTGGTGGAGGTTTCCATGTGATAACAGGCAAGGAAATTCTTCTGTCACACAAACCATTGGGTAAACTGGCTGTCTCCTGGGAGCAGCTGGCAGACCCTTGACGGACATGCTTGTGGGATTGTGTGCAGTTTGACAGAGCAGAGCCCCCTTGCAGGCTCCTTATATGGAGCTCTTTGCCTGCAAGTGCTTTTTTATTGGTCACAGGAGGAAGCCTCTTTTCCATTAATCAACACAAAATAAATTGGACTTAAATACTAAATTGCAACATTGTGAGCAATTTATACAAATTACAGGGACGGGGCAGAGCTATATTTATCCTGGGATTGTGTAATTAACAGTGGGGGACTTACATTCTTCTGCGTCAGTGTGTTTTAGACGTAAGGGGACTATTTGCTATGGAAGAAATCTGTAGTCTGTAGAAAGAGGTTAGTGTTAGGGCTGAGAATGGGCAAATATCCTGATTAATGGAGCTTTGACGTTCTTCTGGAAAATGAAGATCTATGAAGGCAAATCACCAAAACAGATTTTTCAAAAGTGCCTAAGGGTACTGGGTGCCTAACTCCTATTGAATGTCAGTAGGAACTGGGGCCCAGATTTTCAAAGGTATTTAGTTCCATAGGAGCTAGCCACTTAAATGTCTGTGAGGATATGGGTCTGGGTGCCTAACTCTCCAAGGTACTTTTGAAAATATCACCCTCGGAGGCCTGGCTGAGGCCCCTTTGGAACGTTTCAACTATAGATCCTTACTGTTCAGCCAGCCAATACTATGGCCCAGATATTTAGAGAAGAGGCCCAAAAAGTGTGCCCATGTCCTGCATGCTCATTTTGCACCTGAAATGACCACAGTTGTGGCAATAGAAAGCACAGATGGCTAATTAGACACATTTACTTGTGAACTGATGTGCACTGCTGGAATAATTGTTTGCACAAGTTAGGTGAAGGCTTTTTATGCATGATTACAGGGCTTGTTTTTATTTCTTTTAATTCAGGCCTTGTACCTGTGTAGTTTCACCCCAGGACTTGCATGAGTAAACTACACTCGCTGCTGTTAGATGTCTAAAATGAGCAGCTGCAGACATGAGTAAGTACTTGGCTTGGTGTGCATAACATACACTTTCTAATTTACACCCACAGGCATTTTATAACCTGTGGCCAAAACTCCACCTCCTGGGTATGAGGATTTGGCCCACAGAGCCTCTTTCACGGTAAGGCAAATGTGAAATAGTCCCGACTGTGAAGTGCAGATCAGTCTGAGTGTAGTTGAAAACAGTGGTTTTCCAGGTATCTATTAAGACAACCCTCAACTCCTATCTTTCTGCTTGGAGCTGCAGAATGTGATGGGCTAGTCTGTGGCTGACGAAAATCAATGTAGCTCCATTGGCCATAATGGAGCCATGCTGTGTCACACCAGCTGAGGAGTTGGCCTGATGTGTTTATAGCAGCCCCATGAGATCAATGAGACTTTTGCTGTGGATCAAGAACAGTACAGCATAACCTTGACTATCCAAACTCTATAATCACCCAAACAGGATTGTGTTACCCAGTCTATCTGAGTTACCTCACGACTCTACAAACCTGCCGCCATTGGAACATATTCCGTGTGCCCCCTGGCATTTGAGCCCTTGAGGCTTTACAGTACAGGCCCCCACGGTACTTGCCAGAGCACATGGACTCAGAGGGCAGGATTGCGCCAGACCTCAGATATTAGCCTGACGTCCCAGTTTAACAGACACTTCCTACGCTGCCTGCTACAGTATTACTGCTGTGACTGCTATTAAGAAGCTAGTTTGTGGAGCCCACAGTACCAAATGTCAGCTTCCACACAGCTAGCCGGAGATTGATTTGCCTTTCAGTGGCACAAGAGCCGTAAACTCAAAGTCTAGAACCAGGGTGGAAAATAAAGCAGAATAATTCAAAATTTGGAGGAGGGGGGGGAGGAAAAAATCTAAAATTGTTTGTAAATTCTGTAAAATCTAAAATTACAGAGAGCCGGCATTTACTAATAGCCTGTCAACACGGGGCTGATGGTTCAAATCTAGCCCAGTCCAGAATGAGCTCATAGACTTTAAAGCCAGAAGGGATGATAATGATCATCTAATCTGAGCCTGTACAGATTGCAGGCCAAAGAGTCTCACCCACTGACTCTTGAAATATACCCCTACCCTCTAGATGATGGGTCTCAGAGCAGCTCCTGGTGGACAAGTGTCCACAACACAAAGCCACCAAAACTAATGGCACTAATGGGGCACCCTTGCTGGCTGTCTCAGTGGAGAAGCGAAGGAGTCGATGTGCCATGGAGACTTAGTTTTGCCTCTCAGCCCTGGAAATGTACACAGCAGACTTCATACTCCTGGGTGATCA
Organism: Eretmochelys imbricata; assembly: GCF_965152235.1. Lineage (NCBI taxonomy): Eukaryota > Metazoa > Chordata > Testudines > Cheloniidae > Eretmochelys > Eretmochelys imbricata. The sequence goes on from NC_135584.1 coordinate 16,606,160, forward strand.
ATTTGGAACTACATTCCTAAAGAGTTAATGAAAAAGATGAAGGAGGAATGTCACCGCAGGACTCAGAAGAGTAAAGATTGAGATCCAGTCATGGAATAAAGTCTGTTGGTCTGAATCTTTGCAGTTGATCTGCTGAGTCAGCTCCTTAGCTAGGAAACAACAGAAAATCCTCAGGATAAAGCAGCTAAGGGAGAGAGGGCTTCTTTCTTTTCAAGTCGAACCCCTGATGCCTTGGGTCTAATTGGGCGCTTTGAGCTGCTGCAGTTTACTAATGCCAATAAGAGAGAGAGAAACTGAGGAGTGAATGGCCAGCTCTGTCTGACCTACACTTTGCACATGCTTTGCACGTGGAAATGTCTGCATCCTCAATTTTGGGATGGAATCCGTTATGTTTGGTTGATTGCTCCTGCAAAAGTGGGACCATTGTATCAGTGTGGGTAGATGAAAAGCCTCCCCTTTTTTACTGCCCTTGTCTATGGAACAAGCAGTGGCGGTCTTTGGAAAGCAGGAAGTCCATTTTCTAGTCTGGACTTCGGAACTTTGTGGTTTAGCCTTGGGCAAGGCATATATATATAGTGCCAGATTTTCAAAATATTTAGGCATACGAATGTACGTCCAAAAGGCACGCTCGGCTGCAGAACCAATCTGTGCAATTGCTGTGACTGCAAGTGCAAAATGGTCAGTTGTATACCGGTATGGTTCACCACCCAATTTGGAAGCCTAATTCCTCCATTTATATGCTTAACTTTTGTGTCTGTCTATGCAAATTAGATACACAACTGAACATGCATTTTGTACACAATGTTTTCATTCCTTTAACACTTTTGACAAATCTGGCCCTAGGTAACTGTGTGCCTCAGTTTCCCCCCAATTTGTGCATAATCTCTCTCCCGTGTGGACAGCGTTGTGAGGGTTTGTATGGTGCTTGGCATAGGGGCTGTGCTGGGTAAAGTCAAACAGCCAAGCAAAGAAAGAAACCCAAACACAAAGGAACATGTGATTCCAGGAGTGTGGTTGGCCTTTAAGTCACACCCAGTCCTGGCAAGGACCTGGCGTACAGAGATGCATGTTGCACTTGCACTCGATGCAAAGGTGTGGACCTTGGAGCTGGCCTCCCCACCGCTGCCTCCGCAGATCTGCCCCAGCAAATGTTAATTGTTTTCTGCAAAGAAAAAAAAATCTTTGGGGGAATAGATGGAAAAAGGAGATAGCGTCAGGCAGTCATGGCCTGTTCTCCACCTGTTGTTATTTTGGTCTGGCCCAATCAACCTGCTAGCCAGGCTGGAGCCAGAGACCATCTGGAAAAACTGCAGTGTTTATAAAACTGACATGGAGCGGCAC